>NC_136061.1:887568900-888168900 GCF_964261635.1 Lissotriton helveticus | reverse complement strand
TGTAAAAGATCATCTTTTGGCTGCAATGCAAAATATCGAAAATGGAAAATATTCGGCAAGAGGTCACTTGGTAACAGTAAAACATTTGTTTTTAAGGTTCACCCAAATCATATTTGATTATGAAGAACTGATGAAAATGCAGCCTGATGCGGAATTAATTTATTGGCAATTTTAGAGTATTCAATATAGGCTTAAGTAAACCAATGCATAGGCATACATTACACAATGCTTGATTCCTGTTTGATCAATAACAAGAGGATCATGATTGTGAGTTTAGTGGGAAAGCTAACACATGCAATACTGTCTTCAGCCACTTTTCACCAGGAAGATCCTGATAAAATGTGACTGAGGAAATAATGCCCACGATGAAGGAAAAAGCTACGGAAATCGGTGCTCAAGCATTGATTGGTGCTGTTATTCCGTATTCTACAGGTGAAAATTAATAATGGTGTGATAAAAAGACTCCTGATAATTACTGTTGCCCGCTGTATCAGAAGTTCAGCAAGTTTTATAAAGTAATCCAAATGAAGCCCATAGGTAGCCATGAAGTAGGTTGAAAGTAAGAGGTTTATTAAGTTTAGTTACAGGAGATTAGTAGGATTAAAGGTTCATTAGTTGAGCCCCACCAGGAGCAGCATCCTTGCTGCTCAGCCCACACACGCCACCTTTTTCTCTCTCCACTCCACTCCACTCCACCAGGCACTCCTGCATTCCACTACCTCATCAGGCATTCTAATATTCCACAAACATCATAATCATACGGGATGAGCAGCAGGGAACAGGTATCTAAAGGAAAGGATGCAAAGCAACAATACACGTTACAACACATCTCCTTCCCTTAGGGAAAACAATTAATAAATAATATTACAACAATGTACAAACGGAAGTACACACAATTAGATATAGTCAATAAAAAGAGATATACACAATTTGCACATAAGAAAATTGAAAATTTGAAAGAACCCAGGATAGGAGGATATCCACTTTCCAACAATACTGAGTAAAATAGGAATTACACAATAGTAATATTATGGAGGACTGAGAGAATGGAGGACACCACCAAGATGTTACTCCCTCATCACTCACCCTCTTCTGCACAAGACACATAGCACACCTGACAGAACAAGAAGTCTCAGGTAACAAACAGCACAGGGTACACGACCCTTTAGCACAGGGCACATGACCCCTCAGGACACAGAACACAACCCTTGAACACACACCCCCAGGAAAAAACAACAGTACATGGTGCACAACCCCTCAACACACCAAAACATCTGCACAGGGTACACAACCCCTCAAAACACCCCCAGGTAAAACAATATTACAGGGTACATGACCCTTGAATGCATGTCTGGCAAAAACAACTGCACAGTTTCTATAAAGACACTACTCTGCTACGTCTACTTCTTCACCTCTGCACATAGAACTTCATTACTACACTTTATTATTTATTGACATACCACTTTCACTGCAGCTTTCATAATGAGCCATGTCTTAAACTAAGGAAATAGCCTGTAGATAAACGCTGAACTATTATTATAAACCAGGGGACTGACGTATGTGAAAATTATTTTTTAATAAAGATGGTTGTTTTTCACTGCCAAGCAAGGTTTCTCTTTGTTAGCCTGAGGATGCCTTGGCAAAAGATATTATCTGGACACTTGTAGTTGCACATAACTCAGCATTGGTCCTCTACATGAATAGCTGGGTGACCACCTTAAAAAAAAAGTCACAGCTAAAGCACAGGATGATAGAGATCAGACAAAAAAGCACAGACTCTGGACATTCTTTAGCTAAGTTGACCACATTTTTAAAAAACAAAAAAAGGGGGATTCCACAAACTTATGTAGGAGGGCTGCAATTTTGCATGGACTGAGGGGCACAGAATGACTTCATTGACATCATTCACCAACATAGAACAACGGATAACTGCACACTAAGGGCAATTAAATATAACTTTACACACATGAACATCTGTGTTAGTGAAACTGTTTTCTGTGAAGGGCTTGTAACTAGTTCTGTATTAGAACCAATACAAACGTACATTTCCCTCTATATAAGTTTGTTCCGCTCTGAAAACAAGATAATATGTGAAATTAATTGAAATCAACCAGGACAGATGATGAAAAACTGTGACTGTCCCAGCAAATTTGGGACACCTGGTTGCCCTTGCCCTAATATCTTTGATGCCTTTGGAGCAAGTAAAAATGGTGTGTTCCATTTAACATGACTCTCTTTAAGAAATGCGTTTCTAAACGCATCTTGGTAGAGATGTTCCATTGTATTCCCTCTATGTATCAAATGAAAAAATAACATTTTCTCTTTCCAAATATATCTGGAATTATCATCAATTCTTTACCTGCCAGGTTTCTTGGCTACCTCCTATATGGTCTCTGGATGAAACTGGTTCTGTGGTTTCATACAAACAGTTCATCTGGCAAACCACATTCTTTGGACAATCTGTGAAATTGGGGGAAAGGCTCTCTGTCCAGAGTTGAGTGGAACAGAAGAGACTCAGACTGTCAATAAGGGTCTTACCTGTTGTGACAGGGCAGGATCTCTTTCTTTGGTTCTCATCATATTCTCTTTTTTTGGTTCTCAGGTGACGCCCCCTGTGTATGAAGTAACCAATATGGTGACATATTGAGAAAAAAAGGAAATAAAACCACGTCCACTGATTGTTAATGTATTGTCACAAGTTTGTGTTGTGTGTTTTCTCCTGTGCTTACCTTTTCTTAGATATGATGTCATGTGCAGCGTTTAGATAATATGTAGGTTGAAACCCATTCATTATAACTGGCCATCCATTTCTGTCTGCAAGGAGGGATAAGTATACATAATATATAAAACTTCCATTTCAGATTTATAGGTAGGATCGAGGCTACAAAATACCCTGCCACTAAACTGAAGAAAGATTATCATTTTAAAATAACTAACATAATATTTTACAAAATGCATCTTCAGCATTAACAGGGGTTGAATTATTCTCTTTGAATAGTCGCACAGACCCTCCTGTAGCAGCTGATTTAAATCCATTGGGCTTTTCAAGGTCAGCTGTTTCCCACAATGCCCCGCATCCCTCTGGAGCTGTCACTGTGCAGTTTTACGAGAGTTTAAATTCACCTGGGAGATTTTCAGCAGTGCGTGTAATAAAACACTCTCCATTTAAAAAGATTTTGTGTCAGATAATGTTAGGGAGTACTGTGTGTAAGGAAGGGAAATTCAATATTCATTATGTATTGCTTTACAGAATGAACCAAGCAACTTGCTTTAGTGGTTAGAATCTTTAAGCAAGTCTTTATCATTAAACATGAGGGAGGAGGTGTGGCCTAACGGCCGGAGCTGCTGATTATGGAACTGGGGAAGAAGGTTCGATTTCTGACAACGGTTCACCATCTTGTTATTCCAGGCAAATCAGTTAATCTTCCTGTGCCTAAAAACAAATCTGTCCTTGTGTAATATAATCTGATGTTCAGGTAAAGCGCTCGAAGGCCCTATATAACAAATGCAAAAAATATGAAATGTATAGAAATAATTGCAAATGGTTGTCCTCTATTCAGTCATGGTCAGACTTAATATTAGCTGTTATATTTCATCTAAAAGTCCACCTTTCCAAGTCTTGTCTTTTGTCAAAGGGAATTAATCAGTACATTCGTCCGCTTAGGTTGAAAGTGTTTAAAGACAACTATATATACATTTAAAATGGATACATACTGGTAAGCGATAGAAAACATTGTCTTTTACATTCAATTTCTTGAAATACGTTCATGACATCAATAGATTTAAGAAGGTCAACACAGTAGAAAATGTGGCTCCGATAAAGGGGAGGGTTTATGAGAGATGTTAGTGGCACTGAATAGTTATTTCGCAGTCCAAAATTACATGAAACTATAGATAAAGTAAAGGCACATAGCCTGTGGCTTATACATTCCGCTGGAAAGATCTCTGTGTAACCTGAAGGGTACAGACTGTGGTCCATAATATAGGTACCCCTTTTTGCCAGTAATGCTGAATCTAGACATAAAGAATATCGAAATACAGGACATTGTGCCGAGGGGCAACATATAGAAAGGTAAGTACATGTAGGGAAGTATAGGTTTGCTATTCCTAACTCCATTACTACGTACCTTATAGGTACCTTGTAGGTACCTATCTGTAGGGTTAGGTATAGCCAATGTAGACTTACTTACATGTCAATAGTTTTTTTTCCAAATGTTGTCCTCAATATTTAATAGCTTCGATATTCCGACTTTGATATTTAGTCTGCACACCTCATTTTTTTCTGCATAACCAAAACACCTTTTAAATACTACAATATGAAGCAGGAAATGCGGGAGTAATATTATTTAAACTCAAGTGACCACTATTTGCTTGGCGACTAGGATTCCACAATTCCACAAGTGCAGTATTGTCCACACTATAATGGGTTTGTCACATTTGACACGTAATTAAAGGACCGTTGTATAATGTTCAGATTACAACAACTAATGCACTTTGCTTCTAACTCAAGCACTTTGCAGAAGTTAAATGGCCCTCTCTGATCGCTGCATTCTCGGTACATAAAGAGGTCTGAATTCTGTAAAGGTGTCTCTTATATTGTCAGTGAGAACCACAAAGAATCAGCTTTACCTATTTAAATATAGTTCATAGGAGGGTGGAAAGAACGATTCATTATTTGGCAAAAAAAAAAATGTTTTATTGATGAAATGCATAATTACATCACATGCACTTCTCAACTACTTTAAAAGGTCGTGTAGAGTTTAGCCCAGTTCCAAAAAGTTCACATCTCTTGTTGAGGTGTGATGTCTGGAATCTCAAAATTTCTCCTGGCACACAAACATAATAAACATTATTATACGTTACTGATTCCAGGGACAATATCCCTTCTGTTGGCTACGCAGTGGGATCACAGGGTAAACCGGAAAACGAAGCACATTTTTCAAACGTAACTGGGATGTGCAGAATGAAAAGCAACGTGCCTCTAACTGAAATAAAGGAGTGCATGTTCTCTCTTGAGAGCAAACTAGCGTGTAATTTATATAAACCTTTATAGTATCCTAGGGAGTAAGGACAGCGTTAATTAAATCACATTCTCCAGCTTCCACGCAAGACAAAATCATCCATTCATTTTTGATCTATTACATTTTGAATAGGATTTGCTAAAGTAAATAACTCTTTCCTCAAAAACCTCAGAATTTTCTACAGCACTGGGTCTCTTTTGTATAAAATGAATTAATATCTAAAAATAACTCGATGATAATGCCATATGTTCTGAATGTCATATACTGAATAATTCGACTAACATTTGAAGAAATGACAATAAAATCAGCCTTTTCTTTGGTGCAGAACTCAATCAACCATGACGCCTACTTTGGCCCTCCATTTTTGCATATTTTGAGTAGCCATGGGATTTTAAATAGGAGAACTATTGATTATCAATAAAATATAGACATGTCTGGAAATGTAATACATAATGGGCTCAAGGTGGCAAAGTAGTGTATAATGGCCTATCCATAATGTTTTAGGAAGGGTTTTGATTTTAGGAAGGTATACCAAATGGAGGCTGTGATTGACACTTGGTAAATCACTGGTAAACCCCAACTGGTGAATGAGGTCTCATTGCAGGTATTTCTCAATTCACACATTTATTTGAGTGAATCTCAGGGAGGGAGATTCAGTGAAAGGCTAAATCAGTGCTTTGAGTTGTTTGTCGAACATCTGTACCCTCTTCCACACTCTCTTGTGTATTCCTGTCTTTGTAACAAATCACATTGTTCTCTGCTCTACCATTGGGATTTTTGCTTTTTGTGAGGCATATTGTGACTTCAGTTCATTTTAGCGCTGTACAACCATACTCTGGGGTAATATGTTTCTGTGCCAAAGGAATCAATTTCATAAAAGAATGCTGTGTCAAACTCTACATTCCTGATAGTAGCTGAACTACAGTAATACCACTGGTGAACCGAGCATCCTGCACCCGGAAAACACGCCCTGTTGTGTAGGCCACTTACAGGGAAAATTTGCATTGGCTGAAATGGTTGAAATCAGAAAACTTCCCCTGGTTCACCAATGCAGTATTTCTTAATTTGCTTGATGTTTTGAGTCAAGGTTTACCATTCCCAATCTTCCTGCGCTGTGTGAAAATGAAAGGTCAGGAATGCATTGTAGTTACCATTATTCGGCATATTCCTGTACTTTCCTAGTACGATGCACTTTTGGCTGTGAAGTGCCAATGCAGGCTCCCTTGCATTGTTATGAACCCCAATGTAGGTCGAGGTAGATAGAAAACCATGTACTTACATTTGCCCTACCTTGCTCTGCATAACCGTTCTAGCACTGACCTTTTACCCAGTTATGTGCTGAATAAATGTCGATCGGTTTCCTTGAAACTAGCCTAATTTATTATGATAAGGATTCTTAGAGAAGTCTCTGCACATGACGTACATAACAGCATTAACATACTCTGTTTAAAAGTCATGGTCATTTTCATTCTAGGGTGAAAGGACTACTTTGAATAATTACAGACATTGATTTATGCTCATTTACATAATACGTACTCACAACATATCGATTGTGTAAGGAACCCAAAAGGCTATCATTTTGGTATAATAGAACCATACCAACACTAGATAGGCAGAGGAGAAGCTTTTACGCTGACACTAGATGCTGAGGTCCCAGCCTGCAGAAGCTAAAAAACTCAGCAGGCTGACATCCCTTGGCGGGTGTGCAACTCGAGACCAAGACAGGGTCCTTAATTTTATCCCATCAGGTAATGGGGTTGGCTCTTTCCTAGGGGATTCTTGGATTTACACCCACATACATGCTAGGTACATTTAGGTACACTTAGGTAGGGTTGCATCGTAGCAGTACGCTTGATTACCGTCATGTATATAAGCCTGCATAGATTCACTGTTTTAGCACCATGGCAGAATTATACCTTTTATTTACTCTGTTGGTGCTTGTAATCATATACATTTGCTTCTATCTAATGATTCCTGCAGCACATATGTTTTACACTAGAATGACGCTGGTTCAATTAAGGCTTATTGAAAACATCCCCATCATTTATTCTAAGTATATCTCTGAGACTAAGTGAGTGTGATTGACTGAGCCAAAAGTACTGTGCTGTTTCCACGAACCCTGAAGGATCAAGCGTTGTCATGTTCGATAGTTGCCAGAACTATTCGCGCCTTTGTAAGGGTAGGGAGCTCACAGTGGTACTGTGAGCTGGCTGGCCTTAAGGCTGACATATCCTTTGGGTGTGTCTGGAATCAGTCTGGATATCAATCCCTTAGTTTATGTTGTTTCAACGCGCAGATCCTATGTATTTTTAGGATCCACACAACAGCATCATGCTGCAATTGTCCCTGCATTGTAGGAAGGATTGCTTTTGTGCAGGAAAGGACACCTTCCTGCACAAAAACAATCTTGAGAGGCATTTTCCTATTTCTGTATGTGCTGTAGAATGCAGCACATGTTAAAAGAGGATACTTTTCATCATTGAGGCATAGAATTTTGACACATTCCCAGGTCTACCACTATCTGGGAATGCCCCAAAAACCATGAGTGGTGCATGGGAACTCCCAAGCTCGACCAATGGAACAGCTCCTTGCCGCAGAGCAACGCAAGGCAGAGATTTGTGCTGCCTTGCATTACTCTAGACTTATCGAGCCAGGCCGGGCCACACAAGGTGGCCTTGCGTTGCTTGAAAAATCTCTCCTAGGTTTTGGGTGACCCTTGCGCCCCCTTGTGTGGCTCAAGGGAATCACAAGAATTTGATAAATCAGGCCCTTCTTGTTTTAATTGAGGAATTCTTCTCATCACATGTCAAAGGAGGCATCATCCTAGTTAGAGGTCTCCCAGAGTCCTTATTTACACCAATAAAAACCTCACTTCATCCTGCAGCTTGACTAATCACTTTCCAACCAATGTTAGATCACTTCTCCTCTACCATGAAGTAGCTACATTGTTTTCAACTTCCAGCCTGAATCAATTTCTAAGTCTTTAAGTAGTCTGGATAAACCTAACCAGAATGTCAGGAACACCTCTCTGGACAGGTCAGATATACATATGCCTCACAGAGAACACTCAAGTGTAATGAGGTTTGTATGTTATTGCACACATTCCCGATCTCTTAATAGAAATTAAATAGCAGGTCATGTGAGACAACCTTTGGCTCAACCGAGTCTCCACTAGCTCCATCTCCACTCAGTTAATCTCTCCTTCAGTCCCTGTGTCCATGTCCCTTCTTCCCTTTACCCCGCTCTTATCCCTCCTATGTACCTCTCTCTTTATCTTGCTGCCTCCGTCTCTCTCCATCTCCACCATTTTGTCTTCATACCTCTTTCTCCATCTCTTTTTTCACTCTACCCAATTTTCTCTGAAGACTTATATTTTGGATGCCACATGCAAAGATTTTATTATTTCTGAACGGAAGGCTTTCTTTCAGAAAGTAACTTTTTTGTGTGTTTTATTGCATTTTTTCTCATTTCAATAGTTTTTTTAAAAAACACTCATTTGAAACCTCACCTAGAGAACTAGTGTAAGCTAGGAATTTCATTATTTACGGAAGATGCCTTGTCTAAATGTGGTTACTTCCAGGGGTTTAATAGGTTTTTAATATACTCTCTTATTTAGATTTGATTGTATGTCACCTGATTGCAGTGTGTGAATTCTAACATATGCATATTAGTGCTTAAAAACAATACTTGATCATGGATAACAATTCGGATTCGTACACATTTAATTAAAGCATCAACATTTAGAATAATTAAACACAATGATCACATTATGTTTTCTAGGCATGTTTATGTATGAATTGATGTCAAATATTTAATTTTACAATTCATTATTATTTAACAAGGTAATGAAACTTGTGCGCGCAATAGTTCATATGACTCATTCTCATTTCATGCATATATGCATGAGTTCAGGTCAATTTACATAATTTGCAACAAACTGAAATGAGCAAAGTATTTTCACGCACATTTCCTCACCTCTGAGCTACTTCTAAGCAGCTCACTGCATGTATTCCAACAGGTGCAGGTAAAAACACAATCAATCGTTATACACCAACGTTAATGACAGGCACAGATGTATGTCCTAAACCTATTGTCAATTTCACACCTATGCGCAGTTCTTGAAAATCACCTGCATTTTGTCTAAAAAGTATACTTTTTGTTTTGAATTGAGAAATAATAATGGTATTCTTAACCCCTCTCCCGTGAAATTCTTTAATTTGAATTGTACATTTGAATTTCTTTGGGGTCATGATTTTCTTCAGACTACTCACCTGTAACTGAAAACCGCTTTCTGGTTCATGTAATTTTCTATAGGTAGATATAGGAAGCAAGGGTGCAAAAGTATAATTCAAGTGGTGAAGTTTTAAGAATCTGCTACACTTCGCATGTTCATGAAGTTGCAAAGCTTGCCATTTGCCAAAATGCTCCTGGTAATTCAAATATTCCACCAAAGGGAGCATGTCCAGTGAGACTTTTTCAGCAAAATCCTTTTTTGAGAGGTTGAGAGGTGCCCTCTGTGAGCTTTCACAGAGACTTATCTCAGACTGTAGCTTGATTAGACATTCCACCTCGATCTCATGGGAAAAGCTTGTGTCCAGCGTTTGGCGTTGAGAGATTCAGCTGAAAAGTAAAGCCGAGAATTTGTGCACGCAGAAGATAACTTCAGATCTATGGTAGACCATCTCCTGTGTGTCCTCATCAAAACGTTATCTCTTGTAAATGTGAGAAGTCATAATAGGAAGCTGTGTGGAAGGGAAGAAGTGAATTTTGTGAAAAACTCAAAAAATATTCCTGCATTTGTGGATGTGTGCTTCAATTACTTTTTCTAAAACCTTGTGAATTAGAAACAAAACTCAGTTTATTGCTGTCATGCTGAAAAAGTCATTTTACTTGGTTCCGAGTGCTGCAAAGAGGTGTTGGGAATCGGCGCATCTGTTGTTCAGGTTATCCCTCTCCCACTGATCCAATCGACGTTTGCCCATCATTGATTCCATCCCGCTGGTCATGCAACTTAGAACAGTCTCAACTCCTATTAGCAAGCTGGTCATGCAGAACTAAAAGTGGAGGCTACACAGACACAACCCATCATCTCAATGACAATCATCGCCAATATTCAGAGGAATCCAATTGTCTAATAGCTGGGTCTGAACTGAGGTGGCGAAGTGAGCTAAAGAACTATGATGGATTCAACCCAGATCTATGACTGGGGGTGAGTGTCTGAAAAGTTCAGCGCTCCGTCCATCATCTCCTTGTGTTTACCTGAATTCCATCAACCATCCTGTCTCTGTTCACTGAGGCGCCAGAAAAGTGCCACACAGCTTTACTAAGAGCCAGGTGCATGAAGAAACCATTTTGCTATTTCCTAATTGCGAATCCTTGCGATTCTCAATTAGGAAATGGCAAAACGGCATGTATTAAGGTGTGTTGAACACTTTTTGCGATTCCTAGGAGATCACAAATGACCTACATCAAAAATATTAATGAGGTAGGTCACATTTTGCAACCCCTAGGAATCGCAACAATCACAGGGATGATGGCCTGATGTGGTCAGCAGACGACCATGTCTGTGATAGCTTTTAAATAAAGTGACTGTTTTTAATATTGCAACCCGTATCCCTTAAAGGAAAATGGGTTGCATTTCTAAAACAAAGATGAAAAGTTTTCTTTTCATTTTTTAAGAGTACGCAGGGGTCCGTGGGACCACTGCCTGCTTATAAAAATGGCTGTAACAAACATTCACAAAGGGGAAAGGATCCCCTTGGGACCCCTTCCCAATTGCAAATGGGTTACCATCTACCGAAAGTAGGTGGTAAAATGCTAATATTTTGCGACCGCATTTCAGTCACAAAACATCCCTACATTCCGATTCGGTATTAGGAAGGGACGCCCTTAACATGTCACTTCCTAATAGTGAATCGCAAACCCATTTTGCGAATCAGGTAACAGGTTAACGAATCGCAAAATAGTGTTTGCTCCATCTGAAAAGCATTTTTTGCATTCGCAAACGGGCTGATTCTGAGAATCGGTCCGTTTGCGAAGATAAAATGCTTGATGCATGTGCCCCTAAAATCCTAATGTAAATAAAATGACTTAAATGCTAAGTTTAAAAAAGCTATTAGAAGCATTGCCAAAGTGGCTTTGTGTCCTTGATGAGCATATTTATTATATTACAATTTGTTGTGACAGTGCAAGTACAGACTTGCGACATCCCTATGCTTCAAATGACTTTGAAATGGGACAAACTAGCCCTGTTGCCGAGCCTTCATATGTTGAACCCTGTTATCGAAAAGCCTGTGCTGCAAAGATAGTTTCCAAGCTCAGAAATGCAGGGGACATGGAAATCGATTCATCAAAATACATGGGGTAGCGGAAGTGACATCATATACCCTTTGACCTTAAAGATGTCACAAGAAGTGACATCATATGACCTTTGACCCTGCATCGTTCCAAGAAGTGATGTCACATAATCTTAATCCTGATGACATTACAATAATTAACATTGCGGAAGTTCCATAATTGCATAATGGGGAGAGGATGTTTCATAACAACTAGAGCGGTCAACCTCAAAGCTGGGGAACCGGGTTAAAGTCTCGGCAAGGAAGTTCAACATCCTGTGATTCAGGAAAATTACTTAATATCCCTGTGTCTAACAAAATGAATGTGTCCATCTGTAACACACTTGGTACTCGATATATAAAACTCCCCCAAAAATTATTAATATTGTATATTTTTCTATGGGAGAACAAAGGGGGGGGGTGTCTCTTCCCTCGGAAAGGTTTGAAAAAATGGACTTTACTAGTGCATTGCCATGCACAATTTTCACATCGATTTGCTAAAAATGACCTTGTCGGGGCGTGGCTTGACCACCGACAGGCATGGTCGCGTGAGCAAAGGGCTCCGCGCTTGCCTCGGGGGTTTATCCTGATTAACCTGTTGCCCGGCGGCGCCCACGGCCCGGAGGGGCCCCCTGAGACGGTGGAGGACACGGCGTGCTGACTCGGAATCGGCGGCGGCGAGGCTTTCCGCCAGTACCGGAGCGGAGATCCCTGTCGGCCTCCCAGAGGGAGGCCGGCCATCTTGCTGCGGCCTAGTCTGGGCACCGCATCCTCGCCCTCGAGTAGTTGGGTGGCCGCCGAGGAGGAGGGGCAACCCGGCCGCTGCTGGATTTGGGTCCGACCCAGTTTGAGCGTCGGCAGAGACTGATGGCGGGGCAGCTGCGAGTGTGCTGGGGATTGCTTGTGCCCGGCGGGGGGCCCTGACTGCTGGGAGAGGACTGGCAGAGGAGACGCCAACCCCACAGAGAGGTCATCGCTCCGCAAGGATCTGGTGCGGCGGCCGCAGGTACCCGGGCATTGACGGGATCGGCGGGATTGGAGGCACGCAGGCACCCCTGGTGGTTGGGAGCAGCTGTAGTTGCGGCGGGTGCTTGCCCCACTGAGCGACTTTGATGGTCGCTGAGAACTGGCTGCCAAACGCTGCGGACACCGGCGAGGAACTGAGGCAATAAGCGGTGAGGCCCACTGCCGTGTCTCGCCGTGTAGGCGATCTTCCCCTTTCCCACGGAGGCACCGGATCCGGACTGAGTCCAGAGAATGCAGTACAGATGGGGTTGACGCACCTGAGAGCAGGGAGCAGCTGGAGATGCAAGCCGGTGCGGCCGATCTACATGCGGCCGCTCCCCGGGTTATTGGAGTGTGAGTGCTGACCTCGGCTCTTGGTGGCGGGGGCCGGCCTGGCAGAGCAGCAGTGGAAGAGGGTTGCGCCGAGACGGGGTGTAACACATCGATGAATACCCAGTGCCGCGTGGCGGAAGAGTACTCTCTGCTTACATAGACCCTACCCTGCAGCGCTGACTCCCCTGAGTCAATTATTTGCCTCAGAGAAGGTCCGGAGGGGTGAGTGATTGGGGCGACTGGATGGTGCCAGCTGGGCAGAAGAGACAGTGGAACATCCGCAGCGACTCTCATATTACGGGGTATTGCCTCTGAGGTAACCCGGATTGGTGGATGCTGGGGAGTAACGTGGGCCTGAATCATGGGTAAGCCGCGGGCAAAAACTGGGGCGCCGCCCCCTGACCCCACTGAGGAGCAGCCGGTGAGCCCGGATCAGGATCCCGCAGGAATACAGACATCGGGGCTCCAACAGCAGCAGGTGGACCAAATTTTAAAGGCTTTCTCGTATACGAGAGAGGCGTTACACAGCGACATAGCTCAGGTCTCAACGAGCTTGGGATTACTACGTGCAGACCATGGGAAGCTAGTGGACCGAGTTAAAGAAACGGAACTAGCTCTGGAGGTGCTAGAGCCAGCCCAGAAGATGACTGATGCGACTGTGGGAGACCTGGTCCAGAGGGTACAATAGCTGGAACGGCGAGCGGAGGACGCAGAAGGCCGTAATAGGCGCCACAACGTACGGGTGGTGGGCCTACCCGAACAAGTTGAGGGGGACAACATGGTCGCGTACTTGGAGACCTGGTTGCGTGATGTGGTGGCCCCTGAGGGCTTGTCACAGTTTACACACTGGAGCGTGCTCATCGAGTGCCGGCTCGCCCGCCAGCTTCCGATCGACCTCCCCGACCTGTAGTGGCGCGGCTACTGCACTTCAAGGATCGATATGTCATTTTGCAGAAAGCGCGGACAATGGGCCCCTACCGGGTGGATAATGCCTCCGTCTCTATTTATCTGGACTATTCATATGAGGTCCAACCCAGCCGTTCTTCTTTCCTATTGGTTAAAAAGGCCCTCCGGGACTAGAGCATACAATACTCTCTTCTTTTCCCAGCTCGCCTGAGAGTGCTGCTAGATGGTAAAATGCTCTTCTTTAACACGCCGGAAGACACGTGGAGCTGGCTGGAGACATATAGGGCTGGCACAGATGGCACCAAGAGGGGGGAGCGGACATTGGACCCCCGCCCGAAATCCCGCAGTGGACGGCGCCCCAGGCAGCAGGTGGCATCTGGCAGAACGCCATCGCTATCACAGACAGAGTTGGACAGACAAGCGGCCCTTCAGGCGATCTCCGCCATCTCGGGGGCAACAGCACTGGCTCTCCTGGTGGAGTCAGGATCCCAGCAGGGGTCGGAGGAGCTGGCGTCAGAGAGCTCGGATGGAGATACTCAGAATCTGCCTCTTGTCACCCCAAGAACTGCAGATGGCCTCCTGGACGAGTGACTTTTGATGGTTCTGGTGTAAACGCAGTAAGGGGGCAAATTCAGGGTTCTGGATTGAGTGGTCAGGGGACAATGGAGCTGGGTCTTGAGACATAAGTGAGTGAGTTCTGTCACTTTTTCCGTGCTGTGCGGGGTGACTGATGTGCTTGAGTACGAGGGGGCCCTTCTGTAGCTGGGCGACGCAAGGAGACGTTTTCTATAGGAGGCTGAGCGTGGATCATGGGACGTTGATATCGCTGATCTGCTTGTGTTGGTGTAGAGCCGCCCCCTCGCCCTCACGCTAGCTGTGAGACTCTGGTGGCTACCAGAGAGTTTCCATTATTGGAAGGGGGTTTGGATGGGTAACTATGGTTTAGCACCTGTTCTGGGGAGGGGAGGGTCGAGGGTTAGTTGGGGATATTTGGGGTCTTGGGAAACTGTCAGTGTGCCTATTCGGGGGGGGAGGGGTTGTTCTGTTGTAGACTCAGATATGGGGACCTGACTTGAGTTGAAATGCATTACCTGGAATGTGCGGGGGTTGAACTCCATGACCAAAAGATATAAGGTACATGCATATTTGGTACGTAGAGGGATACAAGTGGCCTTACTGCAGGAGACTCACATCAATCAGACAGAGGGGCGAGCGCTAAGGCGTAGGTGGCTGGGCCAACTGTTTTATACTACCTACTCAGCGTATGCCCGGGGGACACTGATTTGGGTGCGGTCCGGGGTTCCCTTCCAACCTTTGACTACAGTGATTGACCCGGAAGGGAGGTTTGTTGCGGTGCAGGGGCATTTAGATGGGAGAGATGTAACATTGTGCAGTGTATATGCTCCAAATGCAGAGCAGCCAGCTTTTTTCTCACGATTATCAGGGAAACTAGCATCATTCCTGACGGGTACGATCTTTTTGGGGGGTGATTTCAATTCCATCACTGATGTGGATTTAGACTGATCACACCCCCCGCTGGCCCAATCTGTGGTCCATAGACTAGCGAAGGTGAGGCGAGATTGGCAGACTGCTTGGAGCTTGGTAGATGCTTGGCGGACACACCACCCCGCGGACAGAGATTACTCTTTCTATTCAGTACCACATGATTTGCATGTACGACTCGATAGGATTTTGTGCTCGCCGGAAGCTCTGGGGCAGACTTACCATAGTGAGTATCTGGCGAAGACGATTTCGGATCATAACCCTTGCCTGATAGCGGTGCGATGGTCTAGACAGCGACAGGTAATCCCCACATGGCGCTTGAACCCCCTGGCGCTGGAGGACCCGGTTTTTAGCGCAGAGGTCCGTGATGGTATAGAACATTATTTCACGGAGAACACGGGCACAGCGTCGAGTAGGGCCCAGGAATTGGATGCGTTCAAGGCCGTAGTGAGAGGGGTATGTATCTCCTCTACGACGGGAGCTCGTAGGACATTGTTGCGGGATATAGAGCGTGAGGAAGATCGGTTACGCCGGGCAGAAGTAGCGAGCCACACAGGCACGGACGGGCAAGGGGAGGTCCTAGAGGCGCGCAAAGTAGTGGCTACTCAAACGGAAAGGTTGAGCTGTTTTGATTACAAGGAATATTTGGTACGGGCGCATGCGGAAAGGGACAGAGTAGGGTCTCTACTGGCTTGGTTGGCGAACCCGGCAGCCCGGGGTACTCCGATTTTGTCACTGTACACTGCAGTTGGAGACTTAGTATACTCTCAAAAGGAGATAAATGACCAGTTCCTGCTCTATTATCAATCGTTATATCGTAGCACGATGCCGGATCTGCCGGAAGGCATCGACGATTTTCTGGCAGCGGCGCAGCTTCCGTGGTTAGAACCAGAACAGGGGGATGTGTTAGGGGCGGAAATCTCGCTAGGAGAGGTTAGAATCGTGATAAAACATATGGCTAGGCGGAGGACGCCGGGAGCGGACGGCCTTCCGGTGGAGTTTTATGCGGCGTATGTTGATCTCCTTGCCCCACAGTTGCAATCATTATACAGGGAGGCATGGGAATTGGGTCGGTTGCCCTTCACTACCAGAGAAGCGATCATAGTGCCACTATTGAAGAGAGGTGGGGACGCCTGTTCACGCTCGGTGTACCGACCACTTTCAATGCTTACAGTAGACTATAAAATTCTAAGCAGGATTCTTGCCACACGGCTCCTGGAACACATGGGGGCTTTGGTGCACCTGGATCAGGCGGGATTCATCCCCACCAGGAACACGGCGATGTGTGTACACCGGCTGATTAGGGTAATGGAAGGAAGCCATGATGGAACCCGGGATGCTGTGGTGCTCTCGGTCGAAATCGAGAAGGCTTTCGATAGCGTAGAATGGCCTTATTTGTTCCGAGTTTTACAGGAATTCAGTCTTGGAGATCGGTTTATACATTGGACTAAGCTAATATACAATTCGGCCACTGCTAGGGTTGGACGGGACCAACCATATCGGCAGCATACCAGGTGGGGAGGGGCACTCGCCAGGGCTGTTCCTTATCTCCGCTGTTATTTGCCATTTCTATTGAGCCGTTGGCAGCGCATGCTAGATTGGGACAAGCATATAAGGGCCTGCTACTGCGGGGGGAGGCCCACTATATTTCCTTGTATGCAGATGATCTACTGTGGTTCTTGGCGGCTGCAGAGGAATCAGTACGGGGTGCTAGAGCTCTGCTCAAGGGGTTTGGTAGCCTCTCGGGCTTAAAAGTGAATTGGGGCAAGACCTGCCTATTCCCATTGACCCAAGACAGTAGAGCGCCACCTGAAGTGGAGGGCCTGAGATGGGAGCCTCGTTGCCTACCCTACCTGGGCACCCATATTTATCATACACAGCCTGACCTCCTGGAGGGCAATGTGGGCAGAGTGGTAAAGGGTCTCCAGGGCAGTATGGAGTTTTGGATCACCCTCCCACTGTCAGTCGCCGGGCGTGTAGCATTGTTAAAGATGGTGGCGCTCCCGCGCTTGCTTTACTTTTTTCGCACGCTGCCGGTGTGGATCCCGGCATCCACCTTTCGGAGACTCAGGGCCTTGTCCACAGGTTTTATCTGGGGTTCGGGTAGGCGACGAGTTGCTTTAAATACTCTGATGCGGCCGAGGGCGGAAGGGGGCCTGGCAGTCCCCGACTTTGAATGGTATTACCTGGCGGCGCAGCTACAATGGCTCACACAAGCGGTGGCTAGGGAGTTTTGAGGCCCTGACAAACCACAAGGTAGAATAATTCCCTGACATGTTTTATCATTTATAGTTCATCAACAGAAGATTAGTCTAGGGCAGCTTACAATTGAAGAGCACACTCTTCACCTGTGTTGGAATAGGAGTCAGAAACGAGCGGGATGTTCCCATCCATTTGCTCCAGAAATTCCGCTGGGCATGTGTACAGCCCTTCCCCACGGGGGGAACTGGTCCGTGCTAGCGGGTTGGGAGGACCTTGGGCTCCATATGGTTGGAGGTTTGTATAGAGACGGAGCTCTATTAACGTTTCAGGAATTGCAGTGCGTCTTTGAGCTTCCCAGGGGAGATTATTTATTGCATGCCGCCTTGGTAGTGGGGATTCAGCGACAGTGGAAGATGGGGCTGCTGAAGCCTCCAAACTCGCCGGGTTGCCAGTATGTTACAATGGCGGCAGGTACGTTCAAAGCCATCACGTGCCTTTATAGGCGGCTGTCGGCAGAACAGCTCTAACCCCTTGATGCTCTGAGAAGAAAATGGGAGGCGGATATTGGCAATCCCATACCGGAGATGACGTGGCCCCATTTATTGCGACGGACCTTGAAGGGCACGCGTAACGCTAGGTTTCAGTTAGTACAGTTTTTTACGTTGCACAGGGCCTATTTGACGCCGGTCAAAATACTACAGTATTTCGGGGGCTCCCAGTCGCTGTGTCCGAGGTGCAATGTAGACGGAGCGGATTTCCATCATATGTTCTGGTCTTGCATGGGGTTGGGATCCTATTGGGCAGAGGTGATGGCCTGTTTGAATCAAGTGACAGGACGTACTTTAGAAGCAGAGTTAGGAACTTGTTTGTTGCTCTGGTTCTCACACACCCCCAGCACTAAGATTATCAGTACGTTTTATGACTTAGGGCTTATTATGGCCAAAAGGGAGCTTACCATGCATTGGAAGTCAAAGTCGGGCCCTAGCTTTCAGAGATGGAGAGCCAGTTTTATAAACTGGGCGGGTAGCGAAGGGACGCTCTGCTTGCAACTAGCTAGGCGCACTGCTAATGAGAAGGCATTGGACGCGGCAAGAGCGTGGGAGGCATTGGTGGTAGAACTTAAGTCCCAAACTGCGGAAGATGAGGGGGAGGAAGGAGAACTGGAGTCTGATCAGGGGGTGGGACCACAAGCATAGATATAACAGAGGCTATGATATATGTTCTGTGGCACGTGGTGTAGTGGGGGAGGGCTATCTGGAGCAACCCGGGCTTGAGGATGTTTGAATACTAGAAGACAGACAGTAGGGATTGCACATTTTAGTAGGGGAACCCTTTGCTGTGGGGGGGATGGAGGGATTTCTTTTCTCCCTAGTTTTCTCCCCTGTTTGATTGGTTGAATTATGGGACGGAACGGTCTGGAGGTCTCATTTAGTTTTAACTGATAGGGGCACACTGACAGGGGGGGCTGGGGGTAGAGGGGGTAGAGTTGCGGGGTTAGGGCAGTTGTGAAAACCTTGTTTGCTGTGATGATTATCCGTGTGTCATCTGCGTAATGGCGATTAATGCAACGTTGCTCTGAAAGGTTAAGAATACAGAGAAAACCAATAAAAATCTTTTTTTTTTTAAATGACCTTGTCACAGTTGTCTTCCCATATGCCAAGAATTTCCTCCAATGTACCATCACAAGCAATTTGCCACAGGTGCCAACTATGGCAAGAATTTCCTCCAGAAGGCCAACACTGGAATTCTTTCATGGGTGCTCCATGCCAAAATGTATCTTCAGAGTGCCAGCAGTAGCATTTTGCAGAGGTTATCCCATATGCAAGTATTTCCTCCAGTATTCCAGTGTCAACATTTTGTCAAGGGAGCGTCTAGAAGCCAAGATGCATGTCAGGTCCAACAGTAGATCTGCAAGCATAGCAACACATGCTTACTTACAATCACTTGTTCACACTCATTCTATCATTATCACTGACTTGCACTCATTCATTTTCACCTTCTCATGTGCACTGACTCCCACCCTGAATCACTAATTCGTACTCTCTCACTCACTCGTCCTCTGAATCATTTATATTTACTCACTTATTTTGAAACAGACACACACACACACAAATCCATGATTTAATATACAAACATACATGCCCACACTCTTACACGCTCCCTTACCCAAACTGATTCTCAACCACATGCACACACACAACATACATTAAAAGTATTGTATTTTTCTTATCTAAGATGCCAGTGAAGGTCCAGATCTTGCTGCTCCGCTTTTTATTACACTAATAGTGAATAATAAACTGTTATCCACTATTAATGTAATAAAAATGAGCAGAAAACGAGGTTAGAGTCTAACTCTAATAATGTGAGAAACCCCTGTGTTTTTGACACTGATTTTGCTTCCTCTGAGGCCAAGGGTCGCAAAGGCAGTGCCAGGGCAAAGGGCAAGCTAGAAGTCACAACTGGGACACTCGGCCACCTCTTAATGATGTCCATGGCATGAGACGGAGATGGGAAGGTGTCAAGCAAGACAGCACGCACCAAGGTCTCAGAGGAGGAACATAGACATAGGAATATAACCGATCACCAAGTGCGAAGAGACTTTTTTCAGCCAACATTCTAACAAGTGTGAATATGTCTATGTTTAAATTAGACCCTATCGGAAGTTTGCATCTGTACACTGGAGGGATCTTCATGAATCTGTCATGGAATGTATTTACAGCTTTTGCGGTCCACTGTGTATTCTAGTGCATACAAACACGAATTTGTATGCTTGTGACACCTATTGTTCATACATAATGATGGGATGGTTATGTTTGTAGGGCAGGGCTCCCATTCATTCCAATGACCTTGCATCCAAACTGTTGACAAGTTACAACATTCGAAAATGAGCAGAAGAATTCAAATGAGAAAATAGATTTGGAAAAGTGAAGGAAGGAAGATTTCGACTGAAGCAGTGTGTTGTCAATAACACCTTGTTAGGCCAATATTTTCAGCAGTTTCCTTCTGTTTGAGGCATTCAGTTCTGAAAGCTGGCAGTGATAGTGCTAACACAGTAAAGGAACTGCAGCTAAAGCAAAGCGTATGGTTCATTATGCATCCATTGAAATTCTCTTAAAAGTCATATTGCATGGTGATATCGGTCTGAAGGCTCATGCCAGACTACAAGAATCTCTGTTCAATAAGATCCTTCAGGTTCGGCGTTTTCCCACAAAATGCTTCAGGTCCCCGTAGGGCTGTGAATGTGCAGGCCTGCCAGAGTTGAAACTCACGTGGAGATTTTCAGGCAGCTAAGTGATCATTTGTATGTGGTGTAAAAAGATTTTGTGTCAGAAAGCGGTCGGTATTGGAAACAGGCTCAAAGGAAGACGAACTCAATACAGATCATTGTGTATTGCTTTACAGGGTGAACCAAAGGCCCTCCTTTGATTGTATGGACATTCAGTCAGGTCTTAATCAATGAATTAAACATGTAGTAGCTTAATTATACAATAGACCACAAAGGGCGAACCAAGGAAAGATGAAGCAGCTGGCGCTCATTTCTGATCAGCCTGGTGCTTTTCCATGCAGTATACTTCTTAGAAGGCCTGAAGGGAATCAACCTAGAACAGGAGTGAAATACTGAGGGGCAGATTTATGTCGGACTTGCGTCACGTTTACGCCGCCGTGGCGTCACGCAATGGCACGGAAACTTGGCGCATCCCTGCGACCTATTTACAATGTGACGCATCTAGGCAGATGCGTCACGTTGTAAAGCCCTGCGCCACATGAAACCTGCGTCAGGTTTCATGTGGGCGTTCTGTCGCAGGGTGGGCGTTCCCTCGTAGGAAAGCCCCGTAAAACTGACGCAGTGAAATCTACAAGATTTCACTGAGCCAGTTTTACGACGCTGCTGGGTCAAATCCTTATGCCTGCTTGAAGCAGGCGTAAGGAGTGACGCACCACGTTATATATGGGTGGCCTCTGTACATTGCAGGAGTTGCGTCGTACTTGCGATGCTACTCCAGCAATGCGCCGCCCGTACACCACAAGATGCATCACGCATCTGCCCTTCCTTGCACCATGGTGCGCCGCATTGTAAATGCGGCGCATCTGTGGTGCCGCAAGGAGGGAATTGCGTGACGCATCAGTTCTGGCGCAACCCTGCTGATTTGCAGAGATGCGCCAGAACTCATAAATCTGCCCCACAGTCTTGGGGAGTATTGTGCTTTCTTGAAGGTGGGGTTCGGAGGGGAGGTAGCTTTAAAGTGTGCATTTGGAAAACCATACTTGCAAGTCAAAAAACACACCACAGCCCCATCAGATTATTTTATTTTCTGAAAGAATAAGGCCCGTGTTCGGTAATGCATACACCGCACCACATGAAAGAGTCATAGGTCTGTGAACACTGGTAACACACCACCTGCACAGTCAAGTGAAGACATTAGCTGATTTTTGTATGTGTGTTTGTGGTATTTGTAAGGCATGGACATATCCAAGCAGAGCACTGTATATGGTCAAAGGCAAGCATCAACTGGTGACAGGAGAGGTAGCTGGTTCCTAGTGGCAGAAGAGTACTGTTACTGCATTGTGATGTTGCATTCTTTAAAGATGTCAGTCGTGCAACATATTCCAACCCCTTGCTCTTTAACCCAACATGCCACCTGATTTTGGACCCAGCCAAGTGACTATGCATATGCACAGACATGGGTCCTGTGCTCACTGTGCTAACGCAACCAAGCTACACCCAACTGAAAATCTCGAATCAGGACAAAATTGTTATTCCGGTTACTTGTGTTATGATTCACGGAGGACTATGCCTGGCAGTTTGGGCTTGACTGTTCCGACTGAAGCAGGGTCAATACTGATTTGCATAAGGCTGTATTCAAATTGAGGTGGCATGGTTGACAAAAGAACGATGGGTTGGTGCTACCCGAGTGCTTGCCAGTGGTTAGACGTATTTCGAGCATTCTGCAGCACACTTGAAAAAAGGACAACGTTTCAGAGGATTGTTTTTGTGAAGAAGGTATTCCTTCCTTCACAAAACATTCCTCCCTGCAACAAAGGCACCCTTAGACGATTTTGCAAGGGTGCCTGGATTGACAAAAGGCAGCAGATTGTGCGCCAGCATGGGTATGGCCAGACAATGGCTCCTGTGCTCACTATGCTACTTGAATCCAGCTACACCCGACTAAAAATCCCCAATCAGGCCAAAACTGGTCTTCCTCCTATCACCTTCTGTGTGTATTAGGTGATGTCTTAAGTGGCCTTGGGTATACAGAGACATGGGTCTCATGCTCATTGTGCTTTTGAAACTAAGCTATACCTGAATAAAAATCCCCAATATGGGCAAAATATGTCTTGGTTCCCTCTGCTTTGATTCATTAATAACCTGGCCTAGCAGGTCATGTCGAACTGTTCTGATTGGAGCAGGGTCAAGACTAATTTCCATGCGACTATGTTCAAATTGAGGTGGGATGATTGGGCGAAAGAACAATGGACTTGAATGATGCCCAAAATGATTTCAAGTGGTTAGACTTATTGCATGCATTCCTCTTATCATGTTTTAAGTGTTTGAAGATGACAGGGACTGTTTGTACCCCTTGAGGACTACAAATAATGATAGGGATCATTTCAGACCTGGAGGTGTTCATGTAAATGAACTGGAGTTGTTTGGAAAGGTAGGAGGAGAACCAGTGAAGGACATTTGCCAGTAAATCCCAATTGAAACTCCAGAGTGCCTATGAGGGTGTGATTGTAGACTTTGTCGAAGACAGCTGAGAGTTACAGCAAAATAAGGAGACAAGAGTCATCTTAATCTGTGGTTAGAAGACTTCCACCTACAGTGTAAAATGTAGTGGATGATCTTGCCTTTAAAGTGTAGTTGAGAGATAGACCAGTATTTTGAGGAGTTATCAGGGTCTAACGTGGGCTTCTTTAGGAGAGGGAGACCCTGGCTTGTCTTCAGAGAGATGCTGGGACAATGCTTGGATTGAGAGAGGTTTTGACAATGGAGAGAAGTAATGAGAGAGAACTAGCACGGAGAGCTTTGATGAAGATGAGAGTTAGACATCTTTGTCACAGAAAGTGACTTTAAGGGAGTCAGCAAGCGAAGAGATAGGGCTTTGAAGGATGACCATGAAAAGATTGGACAAGAAGTGGTGGGTGTAAGACGAGAATTGGCTTTGGTATTGCATCGGGTTTTCATGGGGGTGCACCTCATTTAAATAAGTAAATATGCATCACCTTTACTTCTCATTATAGATCGTTTATGAAGAAAGGTTCACCTTGTAATAAGCAGTGATTATGAAGGTAAAAAGTCAGAAATTCATATAGGTCAACCTACAGATGGTATTTATTTCTTTTTAATGTATTTTTATTCTTTTCAAATAGAACAAATTAGTGGGAGTTCGGGAACACAGCTCATTATTTCTTTAAATCGCCTTCTGAGTAATTACATTGGATGTAACTCTAGAATGAGTGCCAAAATCACTGGCCAGAGAGGAAACCCCAGTATGGCACCTCTTTGCATCCCATTTAGCTGACAGTGAAGTATTGTTTTTGACACCTCCATCATGCCAGTATATAGCAGTTGCACACAATCCCTGTATTTCTGACTTTGTGCGAATTGATTAAGTGTTTCCTCCATAAACTGCCAGTCTATTATGTTGAATGACTTATGTGCATTCAATCTTGCTACTGAACAGTGTGTGTTTTTGGCCTACATTTCTTCCATAAGCAGAAACATTCAGCAGGTACTGATCTTCATGTTAAATTTCATTACAAAACCTGATTGATCCTCATGCACTTATATTGGTATAAGCCTGGCAAGGTTCTCAATTAGGATTTTGTCCAAGATCTTGTTGTGCACATCAATCATAAAAAGTGGGGAATATGACTGACACTGGAGAGGGTTCTTCTAATTTATAATTGTTATTCTTTTTGTTGTATTTATTTCATTTTATGTGTCATATATGACGATTTATTACTCAGAATGACGGATTGGAAGAAAAAAAGAGTTACTGTCCTGAAGAAGGTGGATAATATAATATAAATTATTGGCACTAAACCTGTTGACGATTCTTTTCCTCACAATGTGCCTGTTCTGGACGATTGTACATGAAAATTAGTTCATAATTTTACAGTGATGAGGCTTTGTAGATGTGTATGTTTCTAATGACAAATTAATTTTTTTTTTTTTACATTTTTTGAAGTTATGTCTATCACGTTTTGTTATGTTTAATATGTATGCACTTTTTTATCACCTTTTGTTATGTTTAATATGTATGCACTTGTTTTATTAATGGTATATGGGATTATAATTCGAATATAATAAATGTATATATTTTTCATGTATGTGATGTCGAAATGATTTTTGCACATTGTTGATGCAGTTGTTTTATGGAATGAGTGAATGTGTGATTTCAGAGTGAATTTAGACCTATTTGAATTTTGAACAGTACATGGGAGAGCGTTGTTAGTGAGTCGGGTGTTCTGTTGCTCAATTAATATCCTTTACTGCAATTGGTTGATTTACCTGCCCTCTCACCTCTCTTAACTCACTTGCAACCACAGCGAGATCTGTCTGATCTAGTAGTTCATCTACGGTACGGATCTCTGAGCAAATTTGCCATGCATATAAATCAGTCATTGCTTTATGAATGTGAGATTTGTATCTTAGTGTTGTGTTTTGGTATTCTTATAGCTGGTATCAATGTATCACCCTATATAAACAAACCAAGATAGTAGCCACCCCACCTTTTCAACGTCACAATGTTGTAAAGCCACATATCCTTTAGTTATGTTTTACCAGATTGTTAGTTGCTTCCAGAAATTACAATCTCTTTTGGCCAATATACCCCTTCTGCTCAACACGCAGTCCTGCAGCTCTCGCGGTCATTATGCGCACACTCTCGAGTCCGGTCACTTGTTCTATGACGTCCTTTCAGACACCATATGCTGTCCATAAACTGCTGTTCTGCACAGGGATCTTAAAGGCCTCCTGATGGGCCACCTGCATGTCCACACTCCCCTATTATGTTATGTTATTGAATTTTATAATGCGCACAGCTACTCCTGGGAGTGTCCCGGCGCGATCCTGTGAGGTGCTGGTGGAGGAAGCGATTAAAACAGAAAAGTTTTGAGCTGTCCGACCGTAGTCTTCTGTAGTCTTACTAATCTCTGCTTGAAAGGGAGCATCAGCCAAAGCCCTAGGTTGGAGCCGCCACATCGGAGTCCATTGTAGATGTCCCTGGAACACCAACTTAGCCTAAGAGCTGTATGAGCCAACAAAGTCCTATCCAAATTTTCAGAATTTCCAAAAGTACTATTGTGTGTTTAAACGACTAGGTCACAGCCAATATGGGAAAGGAAGACATTACATGCTGAGAATATTCTGTAGCCCATAACTCAAGCAGTCATTGGCATTCATTACAGCATGTAATCTGCAGGAGTCTCTAAAATATGGTCTCTCTACCACTTTAGAACTATTTATTTTGGGGTCAAGACCACAAATAAAATCACTCATCCACACTTTGTCCTAATCACTTGAGCTACTCCAAAATGTGTTCAATATTAGCAAAGAAATTCTCATTGTTCATGGTTGGAGTGTAGGTGAATAACAACACTAATGATGTACCATAAGGTTTACTGATGACCCACGTGTAACTACTCTTGTCATCCTTTACAACATTTTGTGACTGAAATTCGATGGCCCTATACTCAGCAACATCTCTCTAGCAGATGTGCTAAATGAGGAAAACCACATCTGTCACCCATTTACCAGTTAGTTTAGCATTGTTTGCTAAGTTCCCTGTAGCATAGGTAGCGAAATAGTTTGAAGCCGCAAATATAGCCATACCCTCCCATATCTTCACAACTTTGTTAATACCTTTAACATTTCATGATAACAGAGCAAGATTAGCCATTCCCTTCTTGTGTGGTGTGTATGAGCCAATAACCCAATGCCACGTACCCTTCCTACAGCAATGCCCAAGTCATGTGCAATCGTAACAACAGTCAAGTAAACCCAATTCCCATCCTGTGCAGCTACAAGCAAGGCAATTAGGGCCCAGCAACGGTGCAATGACTTAAAGCCCACCCAACTTCTGAAAAGGAAGTTCACATGCAAGTGAAAAAAGAACTTGTAAAGATTACAATGGTTTTAGTGGCCTCAACGAGATCCTAAGAGAAATATTGTAAATTATGAAATTAATTCATAAAATTGAGTCTGGAAGAAGGTCTCGGTAGAATACCATATAGGTCAATTTTATTACAATTTAAACAATAACGATAATACATTTCTTATCAGGTGCTCACATGTGTGACAAAAAGTGCTCAAAGTGACTTTAGTGAATATATATTAAAAAACATTTATATACATTTATATACAAAGATGTCACCACAAGGGTATTCCCACACAAATTATATACAATAAAAAATGGGGGAGTTTTTCCTTGAGTTTGTCGACGGCGTTTCGATCTAGTTTGATTTAGATCATCATCAGGACGTGAGCTTCCCTGAAAACGTAATTTATGCAGTAAGCGCCAGAAATTGCACAGTTTATTGTTGTTTGTATTTAGGGTCTTCGTTTCCAAAACGTTGTCTCTATACGTTTTAACGTTGAAGAGCCCGTTTATTCCCTGGGCCAGGTGTAATTTCCGTGGCAGGAAAACCTTTCTGGATGTGAGGATACACTTTGCTCGCATCGGTTGTTCAGGGGCTTCGTAAAAGCGGGAGTTAAACACCGCTAAGTTCTGTCCCCTCCGGCGCCGCAGATAGCTTCAACAATCTGGCGTTCTTTCAAGCCTAAAAAAAGAACAACACATCCGCAAATGTGCTTATGAGTGTTACAAAAGTCTGCAAGCCCGAAACTGCACCTATATTCAATGAGAAAATATGAGTCAGGATCCAACCTCCTCATGAGCTAAAAACGGGATACAGGCCAAATAAGCAGCCAGTTGTTTCCAGTGTGTTGCCTTCTCCAACAGTATTGGCTGAGGTGTGTATGTGTGTGTGTGTGTGTTTGTGTGTGTTTGTGTGTGTGTGTGCGTGTGTGTGTGTGTGTGTAAGCCCATTAAAAGCATCCACCTCTCTGCCTTAATTTATGTTAAAATATTGGAATGTTGGGAGCTCCACTGAAAACAATGCAGTAGCTCTGGGCTCATATGGCTAGTTTAAACCCGGAGCTCCAACATTCAAATGTATCTTTGTTCGCAGCTGTGGCTATGAACAAAGGCTGCAGGGAGCCTGAGGGAATTTCAGTCACTTCGCCTCCCTGAAGCCTTTCTTTTATTTGGTAGAACATTCTGCCCTCTAGTGGCAGAATGTTCCAAAAGCCTTATAGCCCTTCGTAGCTGGGCTATACCGGCTATTAAAGTCCTGCTTCCTTGTTAAAGGCCCGAGCCGACCTTTAATAGCCGGTATAGCACGCCATGGCGGGCTATAAGGCTATAATATAACATACATTAGCACCCATTTCAAACCTAATAATGAGGCTGCATATTTAACTAGATATCTTCAATAACATAATTTCATATATCTGAGAACTTGCTATGTTCCTCTCTGCTAAGAGAGATTCTGTGTTTCCTCGTATTGAGGACCTTCCTCAGCCTTGGCAACAGAATGCATTTTGCTTTCTATATCTATGCATTCCCATGCTGGAAGTAACTGAGCTCTCACTGTCCCTCTGTCTCTCTCTTACCTTGTGGTTCACTTCATTTACCGTGCACCTTCTTGTCTTTGCTTCCACGCAATAGTCTTGTAGAATGATATGCAATTGCCTTTGTGTTAGTACACCCTGAATTGATGCATCTGTCAATAAACTTTGTATCGGGGCAAGCGGATCATGATCATTTTAGGTAGTGAGGCAGGTGGCTAGCACTGTGTAGGGGAACCTGCATTGGGAAACAAAAGCGGTATCTACTCTTTGAAAAAATGACTCCATTGGGTATTTCGTCATCTCCCATGCAAACGTATATTGTTTTGTTGGGATCTGTCATCTGCAATCCCTTATTTTCTCTTCATGTCTCTTCAGTGCAGAGATCACTCTGGCCAGTGTACTCGAGTGACCTGCTATCTGCCATTCATTATACTATGTGAATGTATATACCGCAAAGCAATCCGAAGGCTTCCCAGTGCTTAGTGAGAATCAGCCAGCGTGCAACTGCAAGGACAGAAGAGAGTTACATTAGTGAGGGTATAACCAGGTTTTTAGCATTCTCCTGAATCTTAGATCATTCGTTTAGATTCTCAGATTCTGGGGCATTGATTTCTACAGATTTGGCACCAGGTATTTCAGTTGTGCTTTCAATTAGATGGTCTATGTTTTGACACAGACGGTTACTGTTGAGGTGAGTGATTCTGTTTGTCTCTGTCATCTGTTAGTTGCTTCCTAATGTAAAATGTATCAATTCTGTATTGCTGGTACCTGACACATCAGGGTCACAAGAGCCCACTGCCCGTGAGGGTGCCACAACCCACTGTGTCTTCTTTGCTAGCAGTCTTTAACTCTAAGGCGTAATTGCGTGTTCACCCACATAGCAGTTCTACCTTTATTGGGCATATGGGGTTCATAGCAATGGGTTTACTACTCCTGCGACTGCATTCAGAATCAGAATCAAAGCCAAAATCAACTGCTAAACCCTTCTACTATTTTGGATCAAGAACTTGCTGATTATATTTTTGTGCCAATGATCTGAGCAATTGTTGGGATCAAGCGAAGGCTCTGTCAGGGGAACACACAGCTATCACTGCGCACTTATAGGGTTTCCAATTCACAAGTTTGTCATGTTTATACTTTTCAAGTGGCGTGGTAGAAATCTACTTTCATTATTGATTGCACCAGAACATTTGATGTTTAAACACTTTTAAATCACCATGTGCAACCTATATCTTAAATGCGACTCCCTGTAGCCCTACCTTTATATTTCTAATTATCTACGATGGATCCCCACTGAGCAGTGGTGGCCGGCACATGCCAGCTCAGTGGGGAGGGGTAGGACGTGGTGAGGGAAGCAAAAAGACGACTGAATTGGTATTATTCATTTATTTATTTAATTATACCCATTCCGTCATCTGTCGGCTTACCCCTCTGACCCTGCCCGCATCTGCCACCGCCCCACCCGCTTACCTGTGCCGGCTGTCACTGCCACTGAGGCACAATGGACTGAAAACAAGACATGCCAATATTTTATTACCTCTCGCAAAAGATCACATATTTGTGAGAAAAAAAATATATCTAAGTATATCTAGAGATATCAATATCAATATCTATATCTATATCTACATATATATGTAGATATAGATATAGATATATAAAGATGTAGATATATATATATAGATACATTGAGGAATTAAGGTTAAAACGTTAAAATATGGTATCATACCTGGATGTGTGTGTAGTTCATCCATACAGTAACATATACTGGAAAATCAATAACTGACTTCATATGCATCACAGCAGTATCAATAACCTTCTTCTTGACAGCACTGTTATAAGACTACCACATCACCCTGCTCCTTCTTAGGCTTCAGGTCCAAGATCTGGAATAGCATTACCTTCAAAATAAGGTAGGAACCTTGTTTTCCCTCTGGAAAAAAATGTGCTGCTTTCCAAGTGTAACACTCCTTGATCCTCCTCTTCTAAAGCTAATGATTTGTCGTTTCTTCCTAATCTCATTTTTTAGTTTATGCCCTAATATATATTAAGAACCCAGCTCTGTTGCTTCCCTCTTATGGACTTACTTTGTGACTGTCTTTTGCTTCCCATTCTTTCCCAGTTCTTCACTTTACACTTCCATGTGTCTCATAACACAACATTTTCTTCTCTTTCTCCTTGTGAAACTCTTCCTAACACATCACTAAAATGTACTGAATAGAGCACTGAAATGCCAGGCCTGTTTAGCATTCCACTATAGCCATATGTCTTACAGGATCACCAAAAATTGCCAAAAGTGGTCAAAAGATTGCAACTGACATCATTAGATATGCTCATATTAGATGGGGAAATGGAGCAACAAAAGGACAAAATATTAGGCATTTGCAGAATTTCATTTATACTAGCATAATTTCACTGAAAGTCTCAGGACTGACATTGCAGATCCTGTGTGTGTAGTTTTAACCTGCCATGCAAACCAGACAAAATAAAAATGTTGCTGGGCCCACACCTTCCTTTTGATACATATGTCACCCCTAAGGCAGGCCCGAGACAGTCCCAAGGGCAGGGTGCAGTGTATTTAAAAAGGTGGACATGTAATTTTAGGTTATACGTTACTGAAACAACTATTTAATTCATTTTACACTACTGCAAGGCCTATCTCTCCCATAGGATAACATTGGAGCTGTGTAATTTCCAAATGGGAAGAGATAACCAGTTCACGTGTGGTTTCTCTGAAATCCTAGTTTGAAATCCTAACTCATGGTGAAGTCGGATTTTACCTTACTATCATGAAAATTCCACTTTTAGAAAGTTGGCATTTTCTTGCCTTAGTCATTTGGTGCCTGCACCTACCTCTGATCACTTGACTGGGTTCAGTTGGTAGTTGGGCTTTGTGTATTCCTCTCAAACAGCCACACACAATGGGAGCTTTGGTGTGACTGGATGGGTGAACACTGGCAGGATGGGAGGGAGGCACAGGGCCCAGCATCACTTACACCTGAATGGACTGTGTCCTGCTTCCACACAAAGGGCTGCATACCCTCCTGTAGGTAGTCTGGAGCCAAGGCAGATAAGACAGGAATATCTGCATTTCAAAGGCATGCCTCTAGAAGCTTCTCCCCACTTCAAAGTTTGAACTGTGTATTAAAGAAGGACCTCAGATACCAACTCTTCAGTATACTTCGGGACCTGTGGATAGACTGCCAGGAAGAAGGACTGACACTCTGCTGGACTGCTACTGTGAAGGCATTACTGTCCTGCTGTGCTGACCTTCTGCCCTCTTGCCTGGGGAAGAAGAACTGGACCTTCAGCTTCATCTTTAAACAAGGACCCCAGAGTGACTCAAAGGGCTAGTCTTCTGGCCTCCCGATATGAGCCTCAGGGACATAAGTCTCCCTATCAGCTATGGATTTGCCTTCGGCGAGTTTCTGATCCCCAAGTTGTGCCTCTGAGTTTCTGGACCCTAGGTGTGGCTCTCAGGCTTTTTTGGCCCCTTTGCGACCATAAGCGGGCCTGTTTGCACGCCACTCGCACCGAAGATCAACACAATCTGCCACCGGCCCATCTATTTGCACAGCAATCATCAATCACCCATAGAGGACTGCCAATGTGTTACTCTAGCCTGCCTTTCCGGAATGCTCATCCTGCTTCTCGTTTCATACCAACCAGCTCCAATGACTCTCTCCTTTCTCCCTGCGATGCTCTCCATTGCGAACAGCATTTTTCGCACAAAACTTGACAATGAAAACCTTAGGACTAATTTGGGACTGTATATGACCCACACACCATCGCTGTTGGTCTGAACTTTTGATTTGTAACCTATCCAGTGTGACCAAATAGCCGCATTTGCGGCTTCATGCTTTTAGTAGCTATTTGCAGTTTATTCTTAAAAAATTCATAACTTTGATTCTACTGATTGTCCGTTGTTGTTTTTGTCTTGTTTCATACATTAATTTAAGCTCTGTTTTTCTAACCTGGAGTGGGATCTTTTGTGTGGTGTTGTCATTGTTTTACTTTTTGAGGTACTGCACTAATACTTTACACAGTGCCTCTAAGTTAGACAAGAGTGTTCTGTGCCAAGCTACCAAGGGAGACCACAAGTTCATTTGGCGTTGCTTTTGCTGCAACCTAACTAGGATTGTGTTTGCTACTTGACCACAACGCCGTCAACCAGTAACCCAATTTCTAACATGGCCTGATTTAGAGATTGGCGGAGGGTACTCCATCACAAATTTGGTAGATATACATCAGCCTTATTACAAGTAGGAGATAAGACCTAGATTCATAACTGTGCAGATGGCCTGTGTGTCCGCCATGGAAATGAAGTATATTATTCCATCACCATGGTGGAGAGGACCCCCACTGAATTTTAAAATGGCTGCCAAGCATGAGGTCATTTATAAAGTAATTTCACTGTTTGTTACAGGACTGTGTCAGGACACAGCCCTATAGCAAATAGTATTCTTTTTTTTTCTTTTCAAAAAGAAAATCCCCAAAAGGAATTTTCTTTTAACATAGAAAAAAATAATGCTCCCCTTGCCATGGCGAAATTCTGCCATGGCAGGCAGCATTTTAATTAATTTACTGTTCCTTACCACCAGGTTTTACCCGGCAGTAGCAAACAGTGAAAAAAACCTACTACATGTCCACCCATCTAAATTAGTTGGGTGGACATGTAGCATTTCTCCTATGGCCCTTACTCCCCAGGGCTGTCTGCAGGGCCAGACTGGCTACTGGGAGTTTTTTGCTGGGGTGTCAGGGTGGGGTCCAGGCTCACTGCAGAGGGGCTGATTTTGTTGTTGGGGAGCTGCCAGCGCTTCTAAATAAACAATGCAAAACAAATTGCAGAGAGGTGTAATGAGGCCACGCCCCTTTAAACACCTCTCTGCAACGCAGCCCCCTGGCGCATACTGGAGGTTCCTGGTGGACTGGTTGGCCCCCAGGGACCCCCAGTATTCAAGGGGATTTAGTTCCCCCTCTGGAAACGTTCCAGGGGGTTGCGTTGCAGAGAGGTGTAATGAGGCAACACTCCTTTTTACACCTCTCTGTAACGCAGCCCCCTGGTGCATACTGGAGGTTCCTGGTGGGCTAGTTGGCCCCCAGGGACCCCCAGTATACATGGGAACTTTATTCCCCAACTTAGAATGTGCTACGAGGTGCGTTTGGACAGTGGTAAAGGTTGGGGGCGAGGCTTGAGGTGATATGTGTGAAAACATGCCCTGTGGCGCGTTTTAAGTTGGAGAATTAATTCCTCTTCAATCCAGAGGTCCTCTAGGGGCCAACAAGCCTAACAGGTACCTCCAGTAAGTGCCACGGAGCTGTTTTGCAGGGTGGTGTAAAAAGGGGGCGTGGCTTTTGAACACCTCTCTGCAATGCAGCTCCCTGGTGCATACTAGAGGTACCTGGTGGGCTAGTTGGCACACAGGGTACCTTAGGATTGAAGAGGAATTAATTCCCCAACTTAAAACACGCCACAGGGCATGTTTGCACACATGTCACCTCAGGCCCTGCCCCCTTCCTTCACTATTGAGCAAAATATTCCTCTAAAATCAGCCCAACTACGAATTCCGATTTACTCACCTGTTATCAGGAGAGACGTCAGTGCTGCATATTTGAGCCCAGTACGGACCCTGAAAAGTAAATCTAAGCGTACTTACCAGTAACTTGTATTTCCTTCAATAGGAATCTATTGTGTGGTGTTTACCAGAAAAGTTTCTGTCTATTTTTGAAACTTACAAATATTCCTCTAAAATCAGCCGAACTAGGAATTCCTATTTACTCACCTGTTATCAGGAGAGACCTCAGTGCTGCATCTGTCAGCCCACTACTGATCCTGAAAAGTAATTCTAACTGTACTTACAGTAACTTGAATTTCCTTCCATAGGCTAACATTGACTGGTTTCACTTGGAAATTCTTTTAAGTGTGGAGTTTTGGAACTTTAAAAAAATTCTTTAAAATCTGTCAAACTACGAATTCCGATTTACTCACCTGTTATCAGGTGAGACCTCAGTGCTGCATCTTTCAGCCCACTACTGATCCTGAAAAGTAATTCTAACCATACTTACAGTAACTTGAATTTCCTTCCATAGGCTAACATTGACTGGTTTCACTTGGAAATTCTTCTAAGTGTGGAGTTTTGGAACTTAAAAAAATTCCTCTAAAATCAGTCGAATTCTGAATTCAAATTACTCACCTGTTATCAGGAGAGACTTCAGTGCTGCATCTTTCAACCCACTACTGATCCTGAAAAGTAATTCTAACCATACACACAGTAACTTGAATTTCCTTCCATAGGCTAACATTGACTGGTTTCACTTTGAAATTCTTCTAAGTGTGGAGTTTTGGAACATAAAAAAATTCCTCTAAAATCAGCTGAACTACGAATTCCGATTTACTCATCTGTTATCAGGAGAGACCTCAGTGCTGCATCTTTCAGCCCAGTACTGATCCTGAAAAGTTATTTTAACCGTACTTACCAGTAACTTGAATTTCCTTCCATAGGATATCATTGCCTCCTATATAAAATATATATAAATTTAAAAAAATATAAAATAAAATAAATATATTACAATTTCAATATTTGTAAAAACATGTTTTAAAATGTATATTAAAAATATGTAATGTAATTTAAAAAATAAAATATCCAAAAATAAATACTTTAAAACAATGTAGTAAATCAGTATAAAAAAAATATAACAAATAATACATTTAAAACTTATCATTTACAAAACCTTTGAAATTCACTGAAAAAACCATAGGTTTCAGCCACGTTATAGTTAGGAATTAGCATTTAAAAAACCTTGGAAATTCACTGAAAAAAACTATAGGTTTCAGCCACGTTATAGTTAGGAATTAGCATTTAAAAAACCTTAGAAATTCACAAAAAATAACCATAGGTTTCATTCATGTTATAGTTAGCTGGACAGTCCACTCATACAAACCCATTAAAATTCCACCGTTATAGTTAGTTCAGCTAACTATAACTCACGCGCCCGCAATGCACTGCTGATGACGTCACATATTACATCACTCATGACATGGTCAGTGACATCACTCATGACATCACTGATGACATCTCACATGACATCACTGATTACATCACTGATGACATCATCCTTGTGAAAGAGTGGCAGACCTCCTCTCACCCTAATATAACTTTTGATACACACATTGAAAAAGAGAAACTAACATTTTCAAAACGATGGAGATACCAACACCAGTTAGAACAACCTATTCAGTAATTCCAAAATCTACATACACATCCACTCATTCACCAACAGTTCTATATAGTCACTCATACATGTACGCACTCATCATATGTACTCATACACCTGTACATCCTGTTACACACCTACACTCATACAAAGAGTTACTCACACACATACGCACACATGCAAATAAACTATCAAACATCATTTACTTGCATATACAGCTATACAAACACCACTACACTTACTTCTACAGAAACGTACACATACTTACTCTCTTAAACAATCACTTATAGAAACACATACTTATTTATACAGGAACTCTTCCAATCTCTCACTTTCATATATCCTCACTTATAAACATCAATATTCACATATACTAGTTTAAAACATATGTACTTACTAAAAAAGACAGTATTGAGACAGTCATTCACTCACTATCACACCTATACACACACTCATCCACCCATACAGTCCTGCACACATGCTGTCTTCAAAACACATACAGTGATTCACTCATTCATGCATCTATGCATTAACTAATATCCCCCACCGAACCATACAGACACTCATACTGATACTCAAAAACCAACTAATAACCCATATACACACTCATGTAGCTACTCACCAACCCATGCAGCCACTTATACACATAGTGAGACACTGATACAGATATTTAAATATTTAAGCATTACTCGCTAATACATTTATTCACTAAGATACACTTAATAAGTCAGTTATACAATCAATTTTACAAAAAAACATCCATTTAGACACTTATTTAATCAATCAATCAATCAGAGTACTTGTAAAGCGCACTACTTACACGTGAGGGTCTCACTACTGATACTCAAAAAAACAACTAATAACCCATATACACACTCATGTAGCTATTCACCAACCCATACAGCCACTTATACACATAGTGAGACACTGATACAGATATTTAAATATTTAAGCATTACTCGCTAATACATTTATTCACTAAGATGCACTTAATAAGTTAGTTATACAATCAATTTTACAAAAAAACCCATCCATTTAGACACTTATTTAATCAATCAATAGATCAGAGTACTTGTAAAGCACGCTACTTACCTGTGAGGGTCTAAAGGCGCTGAGGGGAGGGGTTGCCGCTACTGCTCGAAGAGCCGGGTCTTGAGGAGTCTTCTGAAGGCAAGTAAGTCTTGGGTCTGTCGTAGGTGGGTAGGGAGGTTGTTCCAGGTCTTGGCGGCGAGGTAGGAGAAGGATCTGCCACCGGAGGAGCTGGCGGGTGGGGGTGTAGAAGCTGAGTCTGCTGTTCAGGTGGGCTGGTCCGGCGTTGTGGAGTGCTTTGTGTGCGTGGGTGAGGAGCTTGAAGGTGATCCTCTTGTCAACGGGGAGCCAGTGTAGGTCTCTCAGGTGGGCGGTGATGTGGCTGCGGCAGGGGACGTTGACGATGAGTCAGGCGGAGGCGTTTTGGATGTGTTGTAGTCATCGCAGGTGTTTGACTGGGATTCCTGCGTAGAGTGTGTTGCCGTAGTCCAGTCTTTTGCTGACGAGAGCCTGTGTCACCGTTCTTCTTGTTTTGGTCGGGATCCACTTGTAAATCCTGCAGAGCATGCGGAGGGTGTTGTAGCAGGAGGAGGAGACGGCGTTGACCTGTTTAGACATGGAGAGGGAGGAGTCGAGGATGAATCCTAGGTTGCGTGCATGGTCGGTAGGTGTCCCATTTATTCTTCCATCGACCTACAGATATACATATATATAAAAATATGTATTATTCAGAAAGACACACATTCACTGGATGATGTCATTTAAAATGTCATCAGTGATGTCATGAGTGATGTCACTGACCATGTCATGAGTGATGTAATATGTGACGTCATCAGCAGTGCATTGCAGGCGCAGGAGTTATAGTTAGCTGAACTAACCATAACGAGGGAATTTCAATGGTTTTGTATGGGTGAAATGTTCAGCTAACTATAACATGTGTGAAACCTATGTTTTGTTGAGTGAATTTCTAAGGTTTTTTAAATGCTAATTCCTAACTATAAAGTGGCTTAAACCTATGGTTTTTTCAGTGAATATATATATATATATATTTACATATATATATATATATATATATATATATATATATATACATATATTATAAATATGTATACATTGCCTCATCCCTCAGTGTAGTCAGTTGTTAGATAGCTGTCAACGTACAGATGCTGAGAGCATGAAAATTGGGGTATTTCATTATGAGTGACAAGGTCATTGTTTGTTCTTCTGGCCCTCCTTAATGAGGACCTCTTGTGTGTCCTGTATATCACCGCAAGTGACATGGAAGTTATGGTGGCATACCAAGGTGAACTGAATTCCAGTAATCCAGTGGTAGAGAAAAATCCCGGCAGAGACAATTAATGCTTGATACTTTAAGGTTTCACACTGTTGAAGTCTAAGGTCCTTATTATGAGTTTGGCAGTGCGGGAGCCGGACCGCCCCGCTCCTGCACTGCCAAACCCATGTTTGAACCACCTGCCAGATTAGGAGTTTTCTCCTGTTTGGTGGGCTGTTCTTTGGTGTTCCCACGCCGGTGCCTATAAAATAGGCACTACAATGGAAACATCGAAATCAGTACTTGCATGGCATGGACTGCTGCAGTCCATTGCGAGCAGGTACTGGTGTTTGTACACACAGTGAGGTACATGTTTGGGGGAACATGTTGTGTCCCCCTGTGTGTATCCACAAGGCAGGAGGCACCAGGGTGCCTTGTAGGTCCCCTTTGTTCCCTCACTGCCACATTTTTCATGGCTTTCGCACTGTCATGAAAAGTGCGGCCGCGAGGAAACTCATAATGTGCTTGGTGCAAGCATATTGCAGACTAAAGACCGCTGTGCCACTTCCAGGGATCTTTGATCCATGGTCGTTGCACCGGTCCCAGGGCGGCCCGACTGCCCTGGTCCTAATGGAGTGGTCCGAAGGCTACCTCTGCCACACCCCCACGAGTCTGGCGGCCGGTGGATCGCCAGACTAATAATATGGTCCTCAGGCTTCTATGAGAGTGTGTATCAGATTGCCCAGTAATGGAAAATAGTATAATGGCCAACTCTTTAGTACATATATTCAAATGGTATTGATTTCCTCACTGATTATTCACTGATAAATATTTATTAAATCCAGGATAATCACAAGGCTTCAGGTACTTGTGAAAGAATGTAACAGGAAAAGGCAAAATAAATAGCAGATTTTTTCATTTGGTGGAGGTTGGTTTACCAGCATTCAGTTAAAGGGTTATCTAGTTTAAAACCACAACTTAGTAGTATTGGAACGTCTACCTAGGCACAATGTGCAATCTACCAGAAAGAAGGCTTCCTTCTGGACCAATCAGGCAATGAAAGTCATGTGCTTAGTCTTGAGTGCTGACATTTCCTAGACAACTTACAAATGTGTAAACTTTGACAATATCAGCAGGTGAAATACTTTGCATCAGTAACTGGCTGTAGGCCATGACCGAGATTGATCCAGGTGAAGAAGCTAGGCTCACCTGCAGCTCCAGGTGTTAGTTCTTGTCTTCAGATTTGCACAGAGGTTTTCAGAGAAAAACACCGTAACAAGTGGTAGTGAGACTTCAGGTCGACTATGCTTTAGGAATCACAAGTAGTCTCTCATTGATTCCTATATGCAGCCTTATAGAAAATCCTAGCAATGAAAGGTGGTTCCAAGGATTTCAGTATTTGGCACAGAAGGAGGTGGTGGGGGCTGGTACGAATAAACTACTGTGATTGACAGTCCTGCACTTTCTTTTCCAGAAGAATAGCCCTAGCTTATTATACCAGTCTTGGAGTGTACTTCTAGAGTGAAGAGGTGAAGAAAAGGCAGATCCTCACCCTTCCATTTAAATTACAAAATCCAATTGTATGTCAGAATTGAGGGGTTGATTACAAGTCCGTCCACCATTGTTTCGTATTTGGGACCGCCTGCCTACAAGGCAGCAGTGCTGTATACCACATTACGATGTGACCGACACCACCGCGGTGGCATTCCTATATTATTGTAGTGGGGATGCAGTCAGCAGACCCTGCCACAATACAAAAAATAGGGTGTTGACATATCACTGCACTACGTGGAAGGCACCATGCGGTACCTGCCACATAATACAGGGATATGAAGGGGAGAAACATAGGTGCCCACCATGGCCCATGTCAGAAATCTGTTGTTTCCGCCAGCCGGTTCACCACCACAGAACGACCGGAGGAAAGGAATATTGTAATCCCTTGCCTGTCAGGCACCCCCGCCATTCAGAGACCTCAGGGAGGTCCGAAGGGTGGTCAGATTACATCTGCACTTCGGGACCGAAAATCAACAACCACACGTCAGCCCGCCACTGTAATCTGGCATGCGGACATCCCTATTATGATGGCGAAGGGACCGCGACGGACAGCCTGCCAGTGGCGGTCCCTCTGCCATCATAATAAGGCTCTTAATCAGGGGCTCCACGACCACAAGGAGGGTTCTATTCAGCCCTTTAACAGAATTGATATTCCGACCCTTTCACAGGAAGTTGCTCCCACTTCCAAATGGCCTCCGTCATACAATCCATGCCTACTCTGGTGTACTTGTAAAGGGTGACATGAAACACATTCCTTCACATTTCAGCTGGGGTCGTGTCCTGTGGAAACTCGGCAGAAAGAAATGTACCTTTGCATGACCTTGACAGTGGTGACGCTGCCCATGTCCTCATGGTGCTTGAAGAGGAACAGTTAAGCTCTCAGCTGTTAGTCTCGCCGCCCTTGGTAAGCAGACTGCTCAACACTTCACCCTGAGCAAAAGAGGCATTGTTGCTTCCCTTTGAAAATGAAGTGTTCGGGAAGTCGTGCTTGGTGTCTGACTTCGTGAAATAAATAGGATACCATCGATCAAAATCCTTCGTAAAGCCTGCTGCTAATGGGAAGCGCTCACCTCATGTGGCCTACCCTAAGCTTGCAAAGAGCAGTGTTTTTTATCCTGAAGAAAAAAACATTAATGTGTCAGAATAAAGAACAACTCATCCAGGCGACATTGTGATGATGTTATAATATTACAGGGTAGGAATGTTTGTTTTTGCTTTAAACTGTACCTCCTCGATCACTCTGTTGGGAATAGATTCAATCTTGTTGTTGGAGCACGTGTAATTATGTATATTTCATAAATGTGTAATCCTGAGGAGGCCATGTAATTCGACCACGACATGTGACATCATCTACCTCCAAAAATCTGCAAATGTCCAAAGTGTTTCCATGATTAGTGCGAACCCTTAATTTCTGCTCAGCTTTCTTTGATTGCACGCCGTTATTTCTCATACTTGCTGTTGGTATTGATTTGCTGCGACGTTTTGTGTGTCACTCATATTGATTCTTCACTAAGTAAATAAAATGATGGTGCAAAATGTGTCGGGATCCAATAAGAGGAGACTGCAAAGGCACGCTTATATAAGAGGCCTACTTCTTGAATAGGCAGGAACAGGGCAAATGTGCTCGTTTATTTCAGCTAAAACAGCTTCATACTGTTGTCGCTGAATTAAAAACATTTGCTCTGTCCCCAATAAATCAAACCCGTGTTTTGTAAACCTACACTTTCTTTTCTGTAAATTAATTTTCAAAGCGTAATAAGTAACCACTGAATGTGCAGTCAAGCAGATAATCCTGCAATTCCCTCTGGGCTCCGAACCACTTTTCATCATCCCTCTCCGAACAGGGACAACACAAAAAAATGCGTTTTACTGCACAGCCAGCTGTTGTTTATTGCTTGCGCAGGCAACCTCTTTTGGACGTCCATTGACTATAAAAGAGCAAATGTACTGTAGGGGGACCCTGTGCACCTCAGGATCCTCTAACTAATGAATTGATTGCTATCTTTATTTCAGAAACAGATTGGAAATGTTGAGTGGGGCAGCAGGCCTGGCTGGTTCAGAGTGAGTTGCAGAGATGGCTGCAGATGTATCATCTATATATTGTCTTCACAAATGCCACATTGGATTTAGTAATAGAGAATCTACACCTTGTGGAACATTCTTTTTAAATGATAGTCAAAATGTAGAACACAATATGTATGTCAGATAGTTTACTGTGGACGATTTTCTGACTTCTAAATAATAAACGTTCTGAAGGAAATTTTTGAACAACCCCTCCTCTCACCAATGGTTTGTTTTGAGACCATGTTGAATCCAAACACTCGCTCGAATTCCTCACTGTCACATGCCAATCCATATGCGAGGTCACGCAATAAGTGGACTGCCTGTGTAAGAGACACCAAAGGCAGGTAGCAGAATAGAAGGACACCCTTCCCTCATAGAAAAGAAAGCGAATCTGTGGATCGACTGTTGCTGGAAAACAGACAAGTTAAGAACAGAGCCCTGATGAGAACACGAAAATTGACGTGAGAGGGTTCGAAACGCGTCGGCACATTGAGAAGCAATTGACTTGGAAGTCCTTTAGACTAATTAATTCATGTGTGGTCTTATAGAGCGATTTGTTGCTTAGAGTATTTTTTACTTTTTCCCTTGCATTAAGTTGTTATGGATAGCAAATGAACTTGGTGTCAAGATAGGGCACCCCACAATAATTGATGTCTGTTGATGAAATTGTCTCTATGTGATGAATTCTATCTCTATATATTGTTTAATGTTGTAGAATATATATGTTGTTTTGTACAAATTGTAAATATGTATGTATAGTGTTTTTTCTTAGTTGAAACAATACAGAAACATTTAAAAATAATGAAATAAAAAAGGTATGAACAAAGTATACCTTACAAACTCCAATTGATATTGGTTTGTAGTTCTTAAATGTGAGACATGAAAGAAATGTGCAGCTGGTAATTCTTTGTATAATTAATCCATATGCGAGGACATTCCCATACAACCCAATGAACCAATGTCTTCGGATTGGCAAAAAATACAAAATCTACAGCTTAGGTGTCTTGCAACTCACGATTTCAACGATCCCAAAGAAAATATAAGCACTCAAGCTTTTGCAGACAGGAAAATCAAAGATACATGTCATTTCAAGCTTTACCTGCTTATAAAAAACCTCAGAGCTTTTTATTTCCACCAATTCTTGTCACTCTCAGTAATAGCTCTGAGAGATGTCATACTCGAAGTAATATGTCAAATTGAAAACTTTACGAAGTAAGACTTTCTTGCCAGTAACATATAATTAGCCCATAAAGTCACGATGGAGTAGGATTTGTTTAACCTCTCTGATTTGATAATTTCCAAATACACAACTCTCAAAATAAACGATTGACATATAAAATCAATACAAAATAATTCTGAAACCCAAATGCACTAGCGCTTACTCACTAGATAACACTCCAGTACTCAGTTCCCAGGTGTATGTCATGATGTAGCCAAATCATAATGTAGATAATAAATGCATCAAGCAAAAACGCAGTTAATATGAAGTAGGGGTGTGCAACATAGATACTGGATGGCCAAGTTCCTGCCAAGGTTCCAGGATAAGAACATAAAATAATTCACATAAAATTATCTGAATAGGTTTAATTGACATAGTCAGCATTTATCCTGAAATGCGAAACTATAAGAAATGCTGGGTGGTTGTAGAAAAGTCACACCTGGAAATTATTTTGAAAATGAACACTCGTAGAATTCAGTGATAACCGATGGAAGAGATGCGGAGAAGATAAAGGTACTTGCTGATTGCACTGAAATGTAGGGCCTGGTTATAAGTACGGTGGTCTGAAGACTACCGTACTTGTAGTTGCAGTCCGACCGCTGCCTCCTCGGGAGTCTGACCGACCAATCATGACCACAGCGGTCAGACCGCGACAAGACTGCTGTTAGGATCCCGGATCCCTCCGGGAGAGCAGCAGAGATGGGAGGTGATGTGTCACAATCACGACCTGCCTTTCTGCTGACCTTTTCATGGCGTGGACCCTTCCCTGAAAAGTTTGGTGGAAAGGCAGGAAACTGGCTTAAGTAAGGGTTACAGGGTGATTTTGCCCATTGGGCAAAGTGCATGGGGACTCATGTCGTGCCCCCTCTTATTGCCCTATTATGTGTTGTGTGTCACGCACAACTTGGTGCATGGTACACAGTGCACCACACATGCAAGTGGATCTGCCACAGAAGTGGCATTAGATTCAGGCTCTTTATGAGCCGAAGCATGCCATGGCACCGTTGACACAACACCGCCAGCCTGGTGGTGGTAATCGTAATGCTGTGGTCGGGATGCTGCCAGCTTGCCAGCATTTTCATAAAATACAAATACTGATGATTATTTACGTGGTGGTAGAAATATAGGTGAGAGGGTCCAAGAGCAGTCAAAAGGAAATGGGCCCTAATTGGAAAAGCTAGGATCTTTCATCTCTTGTGTCCAGGAGTCCCCATACTTCGAACCCAAAACTGAGAATCAGTTACCACCTTTAGATCTCATGTCCTTGGCACGAGGCAGAGTTGTCCAAGGCTGACAAGGGGATGTGCTGTGAGCTAAAAATTCATAACTCAGCAATGTAATAAACAACACTAAATAAATATCAAGTCAGTGCTTTCTCTAATGAAATGGAAACATACTTTATCACAAACAAAACTAAATGTTTGCAGAATGTAACAAATATATACAGAATGGCATGTGAAAATACCTATTGAGACACCTACAGAGAGCGCACACTATAGAAGGTCACCCGGGTCACCGAGGTCTATTTACCCAATTAATGCATTCTGAAGCCCCAGCGCTGAAGGCATCCCCAATGGCCTTCACATCAGCAAACCCTAACTCCAAAAACACAATAACCCCTTCTGCAGTGAGCGCAGTATGAGGGGTGTGTTATTGGGAAAGCAAACCCACTAGCTACATTAATCAAGCCCAAAGCATACGCCCTTGAATTATATATAATGCATTTTGGCATTGAAACATTAAAAAGGCCTGAAATAGAGCTTGACGGGAAAGGTACCATGTCACTGCTGCAATGGAGAACCCCCTTTTTCAAACCCTTGTTTTTCCCAAATGATTCACATGTAGGTGTACTTTAAGTATATCTGCAATGGAGCCTACTACAGCTCTGTCACAGAAATACACATCTGATAGACCAACAGAGTAAGGGCCGTTGAAGGCTGAGGAATGCCCCCACTGGCAAATTTACTTTTCTTCAGGCATCTGCCTTGGCACCACATTTGGATTACTTACACAATTCAGATCCAAAATTGCAATCAGGCTGACATCCCACAATGCCAGTGCACTCCTCTTACACTGATGAGGAAGCTGTGGCTGCCTTTTTCTCCCACCATCTTGATGGGACATTGGCAGGAAAAAGTGGTTGGGGTTGTCCTTCCAGAAGAGTATCGATAAAATATTGAAGTGTGGCATGCCTCAGGGCACTAACTGCCTCAGGGAATAATACTTAAATGTGGTAGAGATTGCTTGAGATTGCTTGAGCCCTGGATCTGGAAAAGGCCACCTCCAGTAGTACGATTAAAGGAGATTTTCTCTTGACTCGTTATGTGGATATAAACAGGGATTTACTGTTTCCCTCCTGGTGTAATGCCCCAGCCACCAGGAGTGGCTTAGCAGAGCCACTTGGCCTCTCAATGTTCAGATATTTTTGTTTCTGGGGTTTTATTTTCTGAAAGCATCTCCTCTGTTCAGAAAGAGTCTCAGGGACCCGCAATTCCTAGTAACGTCCCGGTCTGGCTGTCTCAGCAGGACCACCCCATGGCCCTCAAAACGGATTGCATTGTCTGCCTATGCTCTCCACCTGGGTATCAATAGAGAGTCAGATGTCCATCTGCCGGGGTACCCACCACAGGACCAGTCAAGCACCTTGCAGGGGTGCAATCCCTTTCAGCATTTTTAGCAAGTTCAGCCTTTACTGAACAACAGAAGGACTGGGGAGACCAGTGCCACTAACCTCCGGACAGATTCAACAATGTCCCAAGAAATACTAGACTAGAGTCATTTCAAGGCTGGAGTTCTTCAGTATGGTCAATCTATCCTTTCACATATGTATTTTGCTATTCTCTTAAAGCATCTCTGTTGAAGGTGGTTTAAAAGTTAAAGATAAGAGTTATAGAAAGTAAACATCTCAGCCCAATCCAGAGATGCCTCATCACCCCTCCACCCACTGACAGACACTTTCTAGGAACAGCACACAAGCTGCCTAAGCCGCAAAATACAGTTTACATGATATATTGTTTCCCTATGCTTATATACTTTAGTACGAAATTTTAAAAAACACTTCTCTGTTCACACTAATATTGTTAAAAAACATACAAAAGTATTGTTTTTTTAATATATATGTGTGTATATATATATATATATATATATATATATATATATATATATATATATATATATATATATATATATATATATATATTCCAGCTCATGAACCGTTTCATTCAGGAAACGAAAAGCGCACTCCAGGGGTAAAGCAGCAAAGTTTATTCAGCCCACAAACACTCGTGCAACAGACGCGTTTCGGACGTCAAGTCCTTCGTCAGTGTTTACACAGTTTACAATCTTGCGGCAACATATAACGAATACCAGCAAGCTAGAAAACGGACATCACCCATAGAGCGCTAGTGCGGTGGCCATTTTGAAATGGTTAAATACCCACTTTTTTAAACAATAAACCAATATTATTCAGCAAAGGAGCTTCAATTCTCCCTATTTCTCTATATTGCCGTGTATCGGCAATTCACCGCATTACTAACGTTTTTACTCAAAGGTTCCGTTTACAATAAAACAAGAGCAAGGCCTTTTTGCATGTATCATTTGCAGACATTTTTTCATGTATCAAATAAGAACTAACAATCATCTCCATGATTCCAATTATTGTTCTTGAACATGCATATTTGTATCTTTCGCTTACCTATATATATATTACCATATATACCAAGCAAATGTCCCAAGTGGGGGGAGCTCTTTGAAGCCGGTGCTGGCGGCGAGAGTTAGGACACGCTCGCAAAATTTGCAGAAACAAGATTTCTTTATGTAAGAAATGTTGACACCGTGAACAGGGACTCTTGCAGTCCGAAACGCGTAGGTGGGAGACCTACAAGAAATAAACAGCGTAATCTAAAGAGTGGTGTGCGGCGTATTTCTTACATAAAGAAATCTTGTTTCTGCATATATATATATATATATATATATATAGTTTAAAATAGTAAATCTTAAATATTTTCATATATAGCATTAATTTAATGTAAATTAATTAAATGTAAGTAACATTAATACTATATGTAAATATCTTCTTACATAAACATAGATATATAAATATCTATGGATTTGTATGTTTATATATTAATATTTTTACTACAACACTATTATTAAAAATATATATTTTACTTATGTTCATTCTTTTGTGTTATTTTAATTTACTACTCTAAAAATCAAATATGTATATATATATATATATATATGTAGTAGAGCAAATTGCGCAAGCGCTTCGGGAGGGCTCACCGCTTCATCCGACCCTCCGGTCTGTATTTGGCTCCTCTGCAATGTTCACAGGTTCCCTTGAATTAAAATTGGGTCCGACGCGTTTCGGGGCCACAAACGCCCCTTCCTCATGGACTGTGCGCAGTTCAACATCAAGTTCTCTTCACGCTGGTCAAACGCGTTTTAGTTTGAACAGCTGGCGTCGTCCTCCCTGAGTGGGTGGAGTCTGGCAACACCGGGACTCTTGGTCAACGTAGTCCTGTGAAGTGAAATAAAATAGTAACCTAAAGTAGGCTGGCGTGTCTGTACTTTTATTACTGTCATTTAAGATCCTTAAGTAGGATGGGAGGGAAGCTGCGGGCATCACGTTTTATTCAAATGGATGTTGCGCTGACAGGCGAGTGTGCTTGGTCTCGCCTCAGTCTCTTAGGACAGGATACATGTTCCGCCATCAGAGTGGAGCTCCTTCCGCGACCAGGGCTGGCCGCCTGAATATAGTAGAGCAAATTGCGCAAGCGTTTCGGGAGGGCTCACCGCTTCATCCGACCCTCCGGTCTGTATTTGGCTCCTCTGCAATGTTCACAGGTTCCCTTGAATTAAAATTGGGTCCGACGCGTTTCGGGGCCACAAACGCCCCTTCCTCATGGACTGTGCGCAGTTCAACATCTATTTTTCTGTGTGTGCTGCATTTAGCAGCACACATAGAAAGAGAAAAATGCTATTAATGATTGATTATGTGCAGCTATGTGTCCCTTACTGTGCATAAAAAAATTATTAAATAATAATGATTTCCTACTTTTTTGTGTGCTGCAGATTGCAGCATACATAGAAATAACAAATCGCCATTATTGATTGTTTATGTGCAGGAAGGAACATCTTCCTGCACATAAACAATCATTCCCTGCAATGCAGGCACCCTTGCACTGTAGTGCAAGGGGGCTGCGTTTGTGCTATGCAGCTAATTTTAGCGCCGGTGCTAGGGAAAACACAGGGGTGCACCATATTATATTAAATACAGCCCATTCCTACGTTTTGGAAATGACAGAGCGTGGCACTGCCAAATTTGGCACAACTTCGTGCTCCGACATTTTCTGGTACATATGACCGTATTTTTCAAAATACTATTAGCAGTTATAAAAACAATTACATATACATTTAATATATGAACTAAGACAGATAAAGATAATTAAAAAACAATCTTTTTTACAACTATATTGAAAACATTATTAACAGTGATAATATTAATGAAAATGGTGTTACTTACCTGAAAAATCATTATTCTTTACAACCATATTTCTACAAAAAAGCAAACTTTCACCCCAGTCAAGAGATCTGAATTAAATCCATCGCTCTTTTGCTCACCATGCCACCCCAGTTTAGACTCAGTTTTATGCAAATCATTCTTGACCCTGCTCCTCATGGGAATAGGCCAGCCCAAACTGCTACGCCAGGTCCTCCCTGGACCGAAACAAACATCCTGGGACTGGTTTCAGAGTATCACCCCTAATCAGCCAAGCTAGCTTGAATCCAGTGGCACCGTAAGTCCGGACCCCACATCTGGGCATATCCGGTGCACTTAGGGAGAGAAAGCAAAACACTGGCTTGTCTGTTAATCACCTTATGCAGATATTTCCTCCTTCCTCTAGAAACTGAAGGCTAATTCTACCAAATTCAGCATATTTTTCAGGAATGGTTTTGATATACCAGTTTTGTAGTTCAAAATATTTGCCGGCTCAGGAAAATATTGCAAAACCCAAAACAGCATGAAGGAGTGCACACACAGGGAAAAGTATATTTTATTTGCATTCAGGATCAATACGAATAAAGAAAAAGTCACATGATTTATCTTTCTATATTGAACCAATCCGTAATTGACATATTGTGCTGTTTTCCCAAAATTGCAAATACAGTAACGCTCTAAAGACTTACGTTAAAAAAGGAATAACCCTTTTTGGATTCCCATTCAAATTAACAGGTCTGCATGGGCCATAACTAATTATTCAAGCACCCTCTGTGTGCATACCAAGCTGAGTTAGAGAGAAGCCTTTCTTGTTTTGCTTGTAATCCATGTGTAGCCAGCACAGGACGTCTCACCCCAATTTGCAAAATCCAGGCTTATTTTAAAAGGTGGGCACTGGTAATTGTAAAAAAAGGGAATTCATTATTAGTTAGGTTGGATGGAAGTCCACCACAAGTACTAAAGTCACTAACATTTTAGGGCAAGTGAAATGTTTCAGTAATGTAATCCTGCACTCAACGCCTGGTATCTACTGTCCAGAGTAGGCTGGCTCAATTTTAAGAAAATCTGTGAAACATAGAGAAATATCCAGACAGTTAAAAAGTGAAAAACACGAAAAGACAAAAATCCATATCCAATTTATTGAAATAGAGTACATTTTAATAAACACAATTACACTAAAACCATAAAAATCAAATAAGTTCAACTGGAGATTTTTGAAGATTTAAGGAAAAATAGTGTCAAAAATCCTAACGTGCCAATGATAATCCTTGGGCATGGTAGCCGGGATCTAGGTGTGATTTCAGATTGGCAATGCAGCGTGGGTTGGATACACCTACCAGGTTCGTCCTTGCCAGAGATGTTGCATTGGGTCTTAGTCTTTCAGATGGAAGCCGAAAACCTCCAATGGGGTAGGTTCCAGTCTGTATCTGAGGAAGTTACCTAGCTTTCGGACGACAGCCCACTAAAGCTGTTGGTTTTGGTGGGGAAAACTCTGAGCAGGAAAAATCAAATTTCATGCGCATAGAACTTCTCAATTCGGCCAGATTCTTTAGGCACCTTCATCCTGTCAAGGTTTTTTATCCTTGGTATTAGTCTCTTTTTCAGATTCTTCTAGTAGGAAATGATTGCAGGCTGTATATGACGTTACGTTCCACAAGGGTAAATATATTCTTCCTGAGGGCCGCTGCGGAGAAGCTCCATGTGGGAGGGGCTTGTCTCTTCAGCTCAGGGATGGTCTGCCATGGTTGATTGGCTTGAGTTGCTTGTCCTGGACCTCCGGAGATCTGGACTTCCCAGATTTTCAGAATTATTAAGAGAAGGGCAGTTACACACATCTAAGGGACACAGGGCCTTAGGAACAGTACTTTGGCGAAGACTCACTCCAGCAGATGCCTCGTAGTGACTCACAGGGTGAACAGCATGGCCCGGTGCAGATCCAGTTGCTACCGGTCAGTGGGATGCCTCAAGGAAAGGGCTTCTTGCAGCATGTTGTGTCCCTGTAGCCCTGAAGCAGTAATATGATTTAGTTTAAGAAATTGTGACATATAAAGTGTTTTGGAATTGCTAGTGCCCCCAGTGAACCAAACTGAGAGACAGTCACATTATAAACAATGACATGCTGAATTTAGCGTAGTGGACTTTTATAAAGCGCACCAAGTCAGATAAGGCTGCTGAGGGTATGGGAGAAAAGACTATTTAGTCAGTACATTTTCTTTAAAATGTATAAATATTACAATAATGTCATCCTCAAGTTTACCTCACCTACTGTAATCTGTGGCATTTTGAGTTTTCATTATATTGTCGTATTTGTGTCTGGCATTCTTGAATATGTTAAAAACTATTTAGGAAAATTCTCAATATATTAACTGCAGTGCCTTTGAATCTTTGCTTCAAACTCTATTTCTTTGCGGACGTGCTTCAGTAGATATACTTTCCCCCAAGATATGGATGAAAACACCACTTTATGTCTGTGATGGAAATCCCACAGCAAGCGTGCATTTTACCATTGGCACCTCTCCAATGGATCATTACTTTTTGTTAGTTCTTATTCTGGGATCAGCATAAAAAACAAGGTTGAGTTCAATACTGAACCAGAAGCTAAAAGCTTCCCAGGAGCACATTTTAACGCCAGCCATAAATTACACCAAGTGAGCTCGGTAGTCAGTTGTGATACAGCGATCTCCTAGTGGTGTCGCTGGGGGTCTGGCGAGGCTGGTGTCCCCTCTCCCGTTACCCAGTACCCCATTTGCCCCACCACCCCATTTGCCCCACCACTAGACAGCAGCTGCAGCCAACAAGTGACTCTGGCCTATCGCTGTGGGAACAGCAACGTTGTTCCTGTTAATATTTCACGAATTACTTACTCTTTAATTCCTAGGAGAATTTGATTTGTTCAGGATTATGTGGTTCTGTAGTGGTTTTTCGAACATTACATGACTGATCTATGGATTGTGCGGTGAAAAGAGCTGCCTTTGTATATCTGCTTGAGCGCAGGTTGTGGGCGGTGCTGATAACGGGACACGATAGAGAGCTGTGGAGTTCAGGCTGAAGGCAGAGCAGATTTCTCACAGCGGCCATTAATGGGTCGTTAATGGGTTCAGAGTACATCCTGATCCAATCCTTGGCCTCTCTGCAGAGTGCATTGAACAATGGTCAGGTGTACCAATTGTGAATGTGATTAAATGCAAACGTTTGTGAAGGAGGTACAAAACTGACAAAATACTGGCTGGGCAACAGATATAGAAAAGGCACGAAAGAGTGAAAAGACAAAAAAGAGATGAGGTAAGAGAAATGCAGACGGAGGGTTTCATATATATATATATATATATATATATATATATATATATATATATAGAGAGAGAGAGAGAGAGAGAAATAGATGTGTATGTATATATTTAATAATATTTATATATACACACATACATACATGAATGGACCACTGGGCATTGAGACATCAAGGTGCAACAACCAGGGACAGGAGGAGCTAAATGTGGGCTATTCTCAAATTAATAGATAGCCTGGTATGTGTGGGGAGGGTGTTCTTTCTTATTGACGGGAGACCAGTGAAGTGTGGGTGACCCTGAATGTGTAACTGTTACATATTTATATATTATGGCAGTGGTTCCTCCCCTAAAAGGGTGACATGTGTATTTAAAGTCATGACCATGATTTCTTGCAGTGCATGTGATACTTGATTGTTGAATGATGATTCCTAATCAATACTCAAAATGTAGTGAGAGACGGGAAAGAACAAACTGTGTTCCTAACCTCCCAAAAAACAGGTTGCTGTTTGCTCAAAAATATTAAGCAGAGAATTCCAAGCTCTTAAAATGTAGGCCAGGGGGACTTGTCAGTGAGTAGAAGAAAGCAAATGCATAATTCATTTTTTTTTCTGTTAAAAGTAATGAGCTGTGCAATAAATGCAAAAATATAGCATTATATGCTTCCTTCCTTGGTATGTGTACCTTTACAAATGGGAACTTATAGAGTATGGCAGCGTTTGCATTAGAATAAACTCTGGTAAACTTGGCAGGAGGATGTGGCAAATGTACCGTAGCTAGAGTTGTATTCAAACTCATGATGAAAAGTTGGCTCGTCTCACCAAACTATAAGTTACCTCAAGACAAATCATGAAATTACCTTGAGGGTGTTTGTACTCAGATGATATCATTGAAGTCCAAAGCTTTTATTGTTGCTGGTTTCCTTTTGCATCTGTGGAACCCAATCCGCATATGAGATGTCTTGTCCTAAGTGTCAGTTTCTGGCTGAAATAGTTCTCAGAAAGGCTGTGCCATCTACCTTGGTCAGCCTGACTGCTGTCAGAATTGATTCAAAAATCGGACAAGCCGTAAAGGAGATCAAATGAATTAGGCAATTAATTATTCAGATGGTAAATCTGCTCTGGTTAAATGAGAGAAAACATCATGTTGATGGGACCAGGGTAACTGCGTCTCATGAGGTGCTGACCGTTTTTTGTAAACAATTAGAATAAACAATGAGGAACTGGAGGGTACACAATCTACATGGATGCTACTCAGTGGTTTGTGATTGAAAAGGGACCAGACTTAACACAGGCAGTGAACTATCCAATGGTCTGTTTGCCTATTTCTGCCACCAAGACAGCAGCCACCTTTCACCATTCTTTTTTGAGCATACGGTACTGATGTAGCAATTCAGTAATCTATTTGATAGATTCCTTCCTAAGGCACTATAATGGCCCTATCTGGCATGATCACATGGGTGGTCCCACTGGTGAAGGTTCACTTACCGGGTTCTCATGCAAGACACCCATAGGTTGAAACATTGAATTAATCTGGTGTTTCAGCGAATATTGCTCTTCATGCTCATCTATATTGGTGAGTGCCAAAGCATTGTTTGGTGGCTTTGTTTTTTCACAGAGATTGCAAACATGCAAGTGTGACCTAAAATGTTTAACTCCATCATCAATCACCCTTTTAATCTTACTCAGTTGGCGTGCTACATGAGATTTCATCAAGCAGACGGGCAGTGAAGTCCTCTTTGAAAGACCCACCAAACGTCCACTGGGAGTGTCTTGCATCTGATATCTGGAACATGCTAATTTCTTGCAACCTATTCAGATCTCACAAGACAGTTAAAACTCAGACCAAAGCTCTCCATAAAACTGCTAATGAAAAACAATGATGCACCATATGCTATCAATTTGGAACATATAGCAAACCACAGGGGGGCAACAATGACATGTAAGAAAAGGAGCAAGTATCTGTTAAGCACATCCAAGCGCATCTAGTCTTTATTTTTTTTAAACTTTTTTTAATGCTCTTGGAACTCCGAAGAGATCCACATAACTTAAATGACCAACTACATATAGAAATGTTGTGCAACAAGTTTCTTATACATTAAGAGATAATTAAAATATTCTTTATGCCCTTAACACTAAAACATCAGGTTAAAACCAAAGTTAATAATTGCTTCCTACATATAATTTAATAAAAATTTATAAAACACTTAAAACAGTTAAAGATCCTATGACAAAACATTTCATTTGGTGGCTCATAAATAGAATCCATTAGTGCCGACGCTGAGAGGATAGATAATTGTAGACAAATAGGTCTCATCCATTTACGCCAATACAATAATAAAGCGGGGCAAATAAATAACACATGATTAACGTCCTGAATGGAGTTATTAAACAGATTACAGATCGGGGAAGAACCATACCATTTAAACAGCACATTATTTAAAGGGAGCATACCCTGTCTCAATAATAGCCAGAAGCCGCGCACTCCATGGGGCAGGTTCCAGGAAATATAATCCTGTGCTTTATTTATCTCACAGGAGTCTATAGACGGATGGATACCCCACTGTAGGATGCGAGCATCCCGATTCCTAGTGAAACTTAATTCCCTGGTAGCCTGTTTCAAGATGGCCCTTAATTGATATGGCGAGAGAGTGGAAAGCAGAGACTCATCCAGTTGAAGCAAATCAACCGCAATCCTAACATTTTTAAGAACTAATGACTGTTCCTTCATATATTTTAATATTTCTTTCTGGACTAAAAATCTTAGAGTGCCAGGATCACCCTTTACCAGGCTAGCAACCCACCACACTATCCCCGCAAGACCCTCTATCCAACTGCTTCTTATACCAAATTCTAACCTTAGGGCTGCCACTGGGCAAGCAGAGTTGACTGAGGCTAGGCTCCTTAAAATGTGTCCTTCTGTTGTATTTAAAAAAGCCCATTTCTCTATGGCAAGCAATTCAATAACATATAACTGAGAGGCAGGTATTTTTGCACTGAAAACCTCTAACAAGAATGCAAAATGTCTTTTCCCAGTAGATCTATAGAGGGAGCCCAAACTTTTCCCCTGCGTGGTAGCTTTACAGATGTTACTTTCTATATAGGCTTTATCACTTAGGCTGCCACACACTACTTTTCCCAGGAAAACATAAGATTTTACAAATTCCAATCAATTTTTGGCCACCCACAGACCATACACAATTCCCAAACTGCAGCTTTTTTCTCCTGTGCATGCATATAATATTACTTTTAGATATATTAATCTTTAGATAGTGGGCTTCCGCAAATTCATGTAGTGCCTGCAGATGACTATTTAATCCCCTAGGCGTTAAATCCAATATTAATATGTAGTCTGTATAAAGTAAACATGCAATCAGTTTTCCCCCCAATAACTGGGCAATATCCTCACTTTGAGCCAGATTGTGAGGAAGATCAGAAATATATAGGAAGAACAGTAAGGGAGCTAATAAACATCCTTGTTTTAGGCCATTTGCAGTGGGGATGGTTTGGGAGTGACCTCTTTCCACACCCATTCGGACTCTACACCAAGTATCCGTATGGAGAGCCCAAACTAACTCCAAAAGGGTAGCTGGCATTCCCAGGTCTGACAGTTTTCTCCACAGCAAGAAACCATCTACTTTATCGAATGCTGTGGAGAAATCTGTGAAGGCTGTATAAAACTTTCCTCCTCTGACCTTGACATATTTTTCAGTTATTACCTGTAATGCAGTTAGGTTATCAATTGTTCCATGCCTTGTCCTAAACCCAGTTTGCTCCAACGGTAACAATTTTTCTGCAACCACCCAATCATTAATCTGGGATAAAAGCATTTAGCAAAAACTTTACTCACTGCGTCAAGAAGTGCAATTTGACGATAGTTCTGTGGAGCTTCTCGATCTCCTTTCTTAAATAGAGGGACTATTATACTCCCCTTCAAAGAGGGGGGAACCAATTTATTTGAATAGCAGTGCTTGAACACCAGATAGAGAATTTTACTCCACAGTACAATATTTTGTTTTAAAACTGTGATTGGTAATTCATCGGGCCCATTGCTCCGGAGGAGTCCATCCCCCTAATAGCCAATTCTATTTCCTTTTGAGATGGTGAATCATACGGTAAAGTGTCTTCCATTAGTACAACATACTTATTTACCATTGCATTATCTGCATACAGATCCTGAATAAAGCTAACCCATTTGTGCTCCTCTATGGTCACAGGAATTGATTGTGATTTAGCTCCATATCCCTCCCGATTAGAGACCAAAAGGGTATTACAACGGACATAGTCTTTGATGTTCAGCTGCCACGATGTAGGGAGGGCCCAATGAAAGTGATCCATGCTCGAGACTGTCGGGGAGAAGCTGATTTGGGTGCATATGCATCCCAAAATACTTTGTTTCCGATTGGAGGCAGCTGGTCCAACCGCCACGGTCTGCTCATTAGAAATGCATATCGTAATCCAGACACTGTTCAGCTCTATGGCTGCTGCTTTTCTCCAACCGCCATCTCAGTGGTAGGAGAAAGGAAGTCAGAGTCAGCTGTCTATCAGCGGTCGGCTGGAGTACACAGTGCATGCATCGTAAACCGGCCGTCAGAGCAACCACTTCTGACAAGACTGTGGCTGTCCGACCACCTCCAACAGGATCGCAGAAACAGGTCCGACGGGCAAGATAAGAAGGCCCTAAGTATAGGCAAGTAAGCCATGACTGGAAGTGCCATGGTTCTTTTTGCTGATGTCTTTGTGGAGTAGGAGATCAAAGTGATAACATCTGGATGTAGTGTAATAGGAGACTCAAACATCTTCCCGAAGAGGAGGGGAGTTTGCTGCGTCTGTGTTAAAGAGGAAAGAATTGGTATTTTTAATTAGAAAATATATATTTGTCAAAGCCCAACTTCACATAGAAAAGCCAATAAAGATTAGGGGGTACTTAATTGATGTACCAATTGTGATGAGATGGTAATCCTCTCTAGTGACTCAAATGCTATTTTAGATGCTGCAAACCTGGTTCTAATATTGGCATCAGCACTTGATTCAAAAGTCATGTGCATCTTAAATCACCATGTACATCAGACGGCAAATATGTAATAGAAATATTTAACCATGCATAACCTGATGTGAAAAACAACACTATGGCCTCATTACGATATCTGACAGCTCGTCTGCCCGACACCTGAGGCATCAGTCCGACCGTCGTATTTGTGCACTGGTGGTCCGACCGATGGCCGTGTGTGGGGTAATTTGTTCCACCTCCCACAGGCTCAAGGAGCCTTTCTGGGCAGAGGGAGGATCGTAATCCCCAAAATGGAGGCCGTTCCAGCTCAGGCACTGCCGTGGGGATTACGATGCACGTTTCTGCCAACCTTTTCATGTCGGTTCTTCTGCCATGTAAAGGCTAGTGGTAAGGGTCCTTTGAGGGTGTGGTAGGGCCCCTTACTATGGTCCCTGGGGGGCACTTGTGGTGCACATCCGTGCATCGTGTGTCATGCACTACACGATGCCTGCCACACGGTGCATAGATGTTTTAAAAAGTGTATTTTTCCTGTTGCCGCTTATGCTGCAGCACAAGCCGCAATAGGAAATATACACTTTCCGACCGCTGTGAAGGCAGTCGCATCCTAATTTGGGAAGCAGGACTGCCCACTACTTGTTGGGTGGACACGTTTCCGACACGATGCCGGTCCGACGCTGGTCTGACCAGCATCATAATTTCGCCCTCCCATGTGTTGTTCCAACTGTATTCTGCTCCGCTATGCACATCCTGGTTTCTCTAACCCAGTCTGACCGGTTCTCTCACAGAATATGGAAACCAAAAATATTGTGATACAGAAATATTGTGTCAAAAGTATTGATCACAAAAATATTGTTTATCTATACATATAGTTGTAATTATACAAATATCGAAACAAAAATATAGTTTCACACCAATATCTAAATTAGATATCCAAAAACATCCTTTTTAAATATATATATAGTTGAAACAGTAAATATTAACTATTTTAATCCTTGGATTGGCTAAGGAGCAGCACTTCTTGTTCATTACCATATTGGAATTTTCTGAGTCAGTGTTGGTATTTACCCTTACTCTGATTGGTTATGGAGAAAGCATTGCAAGAATTGGCTGAAGCGGACATTTTGTTCCTCTACGTGAATGGAGGATTGCTGTTTCTGTCATTTCCTCATTTTGGATGTTATTGTCGAATCTCCAAGGAGAAAGGGAGCTTTTTGGTTTTTCAGCATGCATATTTCCTCACATTTCTCTAGTTATTGCAGCTTCAAAAATACTTGCAGCCACATCGGTGAATATTGAAGGATTTCGTGATAGATGGTTTGGAGTTCATGGAGAGAAAGTTTCATTAATCTAAAGGAGTATTGTATGGTGGACTTCTTCCAGCTTTTTTTGTTTTTACACTGTGATACGTACACATAATTTGCAGCACTTTGATTCCCTTAAATAATTAAATTAGGCAACTTTTGGCTAAGTGTGTGTTTCTATTACGGTGATACACACACCCTTCTGACTTTCTCTTTCTGTGAAAACCGTGGCTACCTTTGTTAGTTTCATATTTTTGGGGGGAATTATATATATTTTGCACTAATGTGTATTAATTTAGCACAACGTTCAAGTTATTCAGCATCATTTCAGGGATTGTACCACCCCCTTAGTTTCTCACAGTTCCTGAAGTACCACTGAGAATTATGGGAACCTATATTTTTAGCTTATGTAGAGGTATTAGACGGGAAGGAATGTGAATCCAAAAGAAAATGTGCATTATTAAAGCACTGTTTGGGCGATATGAGGTTAAAGGAGTTTAAGAATTTACCCGTGTTAGTTAATCCTAGCAATATCAATGTGCACCAATATCCATCTAAACAGTTGGCTTTGACATAACATAAGAAAACAAATATTGTAATGGAGAGGTTCATATTTTATTCTATGAAACAACATACAGATGAGTCTATTGAGGATTATGTTTCTGTTTTGAGAGCCCTTGCAGTGACATGTGACTGAGCATATTTCATATGAATTTCTAAGAGACCAAATTTTAATGAGACCAAATAATAAGAAAATTCAGGAGAGACTGTGGACTTCCTCTGATATGTCCCTGATTGCTGCTATCGATATTGCAAAAGCTATTGAGCAAAATGATGTGCATATTGTTTCAAAGGATCCTGAAAAAATAAGGAAACCTTACCCACCTAAAAGTGAAGTTACCCAGAGAAATGATAGGAAGTACAAGGGGATGAGACAAGAGGGCAAGAGAAATATCAATGTATGTTATAGATGTGTTAGCAGCAGACATTTAGGTAATGCAAAAGAATGCCCAGCATTGGAGAGAATTTGCCTTAAGTGTGACAAGAAAGGGCATTTCAGTAGGGTATGCAAATCAGCTCCAAGGAGAGTACATTTTGTACATGGTGATGAAGATAGCGATAGTTTATGTGACAACCATGAACAGGATGTTAATACCTTCCTGAATATTAGCAGGAATTAGAACCTTACCAAATTTCCTTTGTGTGATATTATCATTGATATAACTAGTATTCATGTGATAGTGGACTTGTGTGCCTGGTACACCATCATTTCACAGGATATTGTCAAGAAGAACTGGCCCAGTAGGAATTTAATTACTCCAGATGTTGCTCCTCATGGGTATACTGACCACAAAATTGATTTGATGGGGTATTTTGAGGCTAATTTAGAATTTATATGACATTGCGTATTTTCCAAGATCTATGTGGGTAGAATTGGGCAATCTCCTTTAGGATGGTTGCATCAAGAGGAGATGGGGATAAGGTTAGATTCTAGAGCTGATCCTCCTGTTTTTGCTATAGGAACTCGTACAACCGATGGTGATAATGCTTCTAAGTTGTTCACATGTTAGAAGCACTATTTCCCAATGTTTTAGTGATAAATTGGGAGAGTATTGAGGATTTAAACATTGTATTAAATTGGTCGAGGGTGCTCTCCCTGTGCGACCCAGAGTTAGGAATGTGCCCCTATCTTATAGAAGTAAACTTAAGGATATGTTACGTGATCTTTGCAACATAAACATCATTGAACCCGTAGAATCTTCACAATGGGTATCTCCAGTTGTGATGTTGGTCAAACATTTTGCTGAATTGAGATTGTGTGTATTCTTGTGCAGTCTCAACAGTGCATTTGGGTGGATGCGCACCCCTTCCCAATTTGCATGAAATGGTCACTCCCTTACCTGGGGCACGAGTGTTTTAATGTATTGATCTCACAAGTGCCTACCACCAAGTTGTCCTGGATAATCACTCTAAGAATTTGATTGGCTTTGTAACACCTGAAGGCTTATTCAGATTTTGTCGCATGCCATTCGGTCTTTATAGTGCAGTCATTGTTTTTCATAGACTCATGAAAGAAACTCTGGAAGTGTTGACAGGGGCCGTAGCATTTCCGGATGTCATTCTGGTTTTTGGAGAAGAGCATGACTGTAACTTGAAAAAAGTTCTAGCGGTTTTATCATCAAGAGGTCTCACATTAGGAGTTGATCAATGGAGATTTAGGAATTTGGAAATGGAATATTTAGGTCACAACTTTAGTAGACCAAGAATATCATGTTGAAAACATTATTAATGCTCCGGTGCCAAGTTCTAAGGAGCAGTTATTGGTGTTTCTAGGTCTGACAGAATGTTATGCTAAATGTAGTCCTAATTATGCATCTAAGGCGGAGCCATTCAGATGTTTAAAAAAGAAAAATGCGACATTTGTCTGGACTGAAGATATTACAGTTGCATTTAGCATTTTGAAAGAATTTGTGGTGAATGCCCCTTGTTTGAAACTGTTTATTGTTGGCAAGCATTGTGTGGTAATGTGGATGCCAGAAACAGTGGGCTGGATTAATGCAAAGAGACAATGGCAAGGAATGGATTGTTGTATATGCATCCAGGGCACTAATGGTTGCAGAGAAGAATTACTCTGTGACTGAAAGGGATTTGTTAGCCAGTGTTTGGGGTCCTGAACATTTCAGAACCTTCTTGTGGGGAAATAAATTTATCATTAAGACAGACCATAAACCTCTAGTACACATGATGACACTAGGAGGAGGTCGCACCATGTCTGCAAGATTAGCAAGATTGCCTTTTAGACCACAGAGTGTCATTTGGATTTGTGAATAGGAAAAATGATGTACATGCAGATTGCTTGTCTATGATGCCCATTCCTTCTGCTGATCATGAGGAAGCAGACAAGGAAAATTATGAAGTGGCTTTTACCTTAAGGGATATACATTTGATTGTTAGTATATCTTACATCATTCAAGGAGAAAATGGATTGAAGAAATGGAAAGGGATGCTGAACTTAACATGGTATTACATTGTATTTTACATGGATGGCCTGGGGAAAGTAAAATGAATGGTGATATCATGGGGTATTTCAAGGTGCGGGAAGAGTTGGCTGTGGAAAAGTTGTATTGTCGTTAGAGGAGACAAATGTGTTCCTCCGTTTAATTTGAGAAAAAATATAGAAATGGCTCATGAAGGTCACAAGGGCATTTCAAGCACTAGAATGTATGTTAAAGAGAGTTTCTGGTGGCCAGGTATCGATGTTTGTGTTGAACACCAAGTGAGAATATGTGGTAAATGTGCACTCAGTGATAAATCTGCCAGAGCTATGTGTACTGATCTGCAACCTATTGAGTTTTCTGAAGCACCTTAGCGTAAATTAGGTCTGGATATTATTGGCCCCTTTGCTATAGTCCTGGTAGGAGGCGTTTGGTATGGTACGTATTGTTTATTATGGTATGGTAAGGTAAGAGGTCAAGATGGTGAAGTAAGTAACATCTGAAGGGGTGATTGAATTTTTCAGTGAAGTTTTCTGTAGGGAGGGAATTCCCCAAGAAGTTGTTACTGATAATGGCCCTCAATTTGCCAGTAAATGTATGGAGAATTTCTTTGCAAGATGTGGTGTGACACATAGAAGGATTGCGGTGTTTCATACAGAAGCGAATGTCAAGTGGAAATGTTTGACCATGTGGTTAAAGATATCCAGATGTCTATTAAAATGGGTCTCAATTGGAGAAATGCTTTACAGTCAATGTTGCTAGAATATAGGACTGCACCTAATTCTGGCACTTCAGTATGTCCTTTTGAATAATTGAGGTGATGCAAGCCATGGTCTAGGTTAGTACCGTGGTGGTTAAAGATGAAAAACAACAAAGTTGACGATGCTGCTGAGATGGATTTCATGGAGATTCTCCACAGAATAGAAGAATATAAGTTCGAAATGAAACAGGATTTGAGGAAAATGAAAGGCACTGTAAGTAAACAAAAGGTGGAGGTAGGTGACATGGCCCACATTAAGAAATACAGGAGAGATGGTAAAGGATGTGGCATCAGGTTGAATCCCATTCGGGTCTTTCAAGTTTTTAGAAATGCTCTGCGTGTTGATGGTGGGAGTGTTTGGAATCTTATCAGGATATTGTTGTTCAAAGTCAGAGTGGAAGGTCCGGATAATCTAGGTAGTAATGTATTTTTGAATGTGAAGGAAGTGGAATGCAGTAAGAATATGGAGTCAGATGTGGCTGACAATACAAAGATTGCTCACAGAGATATAAGAATGAGACGCCCACCTGCAAGGTTCCAGGATTATATATTGACATTAAAAAAGAGGGGAAAGGTGTGATGCATGCGCGAAAGTGCAATTTTTCTTGCGCTCATATGTTTGTATTTTTATTTGTAATGCAGCGCCATTCTGAGACTTACACAAGTGTGACATGTTATGTGTCCCTCATGTCCGTTTCATTTGTGGTGCTCTTCATTAGTAACTAACATGGCCATGTCTGAACTGGGGTTGCTTGGTGAGCAAAATAACGATGGATTAAACCCAGATCTGTGACTGGGGTGAATGTTTTGCCATTGTGCAACAGTCCGTCCATCATCTTGTGTGTTTTGCTGTTCACCCTATGTGGGAAGGGTATGCCCAGACGTGGGTCCCGTGCTCATTAAGCCACTGGAGTCAAGCTATCCTGGCTGAAGAGGGCTGATAGCCAGAAACCGGTCCTAGGATGCTTGATTCCGGTCCAGGGAAGACATGGCTTGGCAGTTCGGGCTGGAATGTACCCATGAGGCACAGGGTCATAACTGATTTGCATATGGCCATGTCTGAACTGGGGTGGCTTGGTGAGCAAAATAACGATGGATTAAACCCAGATCTGTGACTGGGGTGAATGTTTTGCCATTGTGCAACATTCCGTCCATCATCTTGTGTGTTTTGCTGTTCACCCTATGTGGGAAGGGTATGCCCAGACGTGGGTCCCGTGCTCACTAAGCCACTGGAGTCAAGCTATCCTGGCTGAAGACAGCTGATAGCCAGAAACCGGTCCTAGGATGCTTGATTCTGGTCCAGGGAAAACATGGCTTGGCAGTTCGGGCTGGACTGTACCCATGAGGCACAGGGTCAAGACTGATTTGCATATGGCCATGTCTGAACTGGGGTGGCTTGGTGAGCAAAATAACGATGGATTAAACCCAGATCTGTGACTGGGGTGAATGTTTTGCCATTGTGCAACATTCCGTCCATCATCTTGTGTGTTTTGCTGTTCACCCTATGTGGGAAAGGTATGCCCAGACGTGGGTCCCGTGCTCACTAAGCCACTGGAGTCAAGCTATCCTGGCTGAAGACAGCTGATAGCCAGAAACCGGTCCTAGGATGCTTGATTCTGGTCCAGGGAAAACATGGCTTGGCAGTTCGGGCTGGACTGTACCCATGAGGCACAGGGTCAAGACTGATTTGCATATGGCCATGTCTGAACTGGGGTGGCTTGGTGAGAAAAATAACGATGGATTAAACCCAGATCTGTGACTGGGGTGAATGTTTTGCCATTTTGCAACATTCCGTCCATCATCTTGTGTGTTTTGCTGTTCACCCTATGTGGGAAGGGAATGCCCAGACGTGGGTCCTGTGCTCACTAAGCCACTGGAGTCAAGCTATCCTGGCTGAAGACGGCTGATTGCCAGAAACCGGTCCTTGGATGCTTGATTCCGGTCCAGGGACAACATGGCTTGGCAGTTCAGGCTGGACTGTACCCATGAGGCACAGGGTCAAGACTAATTTGGCATATGGCCATGTTTGAACTGGGGTGGCTTGGTAAGCAAATAACGATGGATTAAACCCAGATCTGTGACTGGGGTGAATGTTTTGCCGTTGTGCAACACTCCGTCCAACATCTTCTGTGTTTTGCTCTTCATTAGAAACTTGCTTGCTAATGGGGAGAGGCGGTTTTTGAATGGTGAGCAATTGTTTATATATGGCAGCCTTTTGTTGGTTGGACATTCAACTGTTGCACCTTACCTGTATTCCCTGATGTCCGGCCCATGGAAATAAATCATCATGTTTTATGGAAGACGCTGGTACCTCTGCATATTCTTTTACGAAAGACTTTCCTCACAGACCTCTTTTCCTACACTAGGGGAACAGCAAGCAGAATTGACCTATATAACTTCACCTGATGTGAGAGCTGCAAAATGGCACCAACATTTCCGAGGCAATGTGAGATGAACTTAGGCCCTAATTAGGATGTGCTGCAGTCGGAGGCTTTCCTACCAACATCCTTGGTTTGAATTCCGACTGCCGTATTACGATTAAGGTGGTCAGAATTCAAACCAGCCGGTCATTTTTGCTGTCCCCGTCGGCCAGTTGGAACCACCACCATAATCCCATACGGAGGGCGTTTCCGCCATCAGGATTATGATGTTGGTTTCCGACAGTCTTTCCATGTCGGGCTTTCCGACATGAAAAGCCTGTTGGAGAGCAACTTTGGAGGCCCCTAGTAGGGTTCCTCATCTTCAGGGACCTCCACTGGGGGACAAAGAGCCCCCCTCTAAATCTCTGCACTGTGTGGCAGGCACTGTGAGACTCTCATTTCTCTATGGGAGCTAGTGCTGCGGCCAGTTTCTGGCCACTGCAGAAGCTCCCATAGGGAAATGGGAGTTTGTGACAACACCATGTGTGGTTAAATCATAATTGCGTTTTCGGATCACTGATCCGAGGTTGGTCGGTTTCGAAACCACATGGTTGTCGGTCGACGGCACCTCTGACCGACATCCTAATTAGGGCGTAGTGCACTCTGGCAAAGCCAAGATAGGCATGACGCTGATTCTGGGAACAAAGACTGATGGCCAAAATTAGAGTTGGGTGGTAGCAGACAAAATGCAGAGGAGGGAGATTTCAACTGAACGGCAATCGAAAAGAGGAAAGTCCTCCACCGTCTGATCCCTATCATAAATGAAATTCCATTGGAAAATTCATATCTACTTGTAAGCATTTGAAGTATTTTCCCCGACCTCTCAACTCAATATCAAATCAATATCGTTGCATACATGCAAATATACCCAAGCGCACTAATCATTGGATGTCTATTTTCCTGATTACAGTCCGGATAGTGTAACTGCATGCCTCGATAATAACCTCAGTGCAAGACGTGCCTACGTATGTAGATGATTCCTCATGCACCATGAGTACATTACTATCCATGGGCAGTGAGCCAGTCTTAAGATGTTTCTTTTGTAATTACACTCCCCATGTTTCTAATTTGAAGTGGAATCACAACCGTTTAGACCATCTGTTTTGTTTAACATTTCGCATGGGAATCAGTATATTTAGGTATTATGAACAAAACGGTAGTATGGTTAGAATTGTAGATATTAGAACTTTCCAATATAACAAGAAGAGGGTTCAGCTTTAACCCTGGTATATTTTTGGAGTTTTATTATTAAATACCAGGGGGTCTAGCAGAATGTCTAAAATAGAATTTCTCCAGATGGCATCGACCAAACTGTACCCAGCCAACCGCACCAGTACAGCAGTAATACCCTCTTAAATGCTGTACTTATTGCCCACTGCGCTTACCATCTTCAATAGCCCAAAAGGAGTTGGCAGAACCCGCCACGACAATGATCTGTTCAGCACGCCGAGCCAGAGACTAATCTCACAGCGGTTTGCCCATGAGGCGGGTCTAGCCACATCTTCAGTCTTTCACCCACACTGCCCTCTATTGATGTACATCGCTGCCCATAAGAGGGCTTCAATGACCAAAGCTGCAGCTTGACTTTCCTAGGCTGCCACCACCATCCCGTGTTTTTAATAAACTTACCTTCACTCTATGCACTAACCCGCTACAAAATGTACTCTCCGGACTGCACCGGGCCAGCCTTTGAGTAAGAGCATTTTTTGCTATCTTTTCTTTAGCTGACTGTTCTATACTTACACCTTTGCTTTGTAAAATGTGCACACGGTTAACACTTTTGCATAAAGCTGGTTTCATTGTATGCATTGTCTGTCTTACCCTTCTGTCCACCTCTTCAGACCTGTACTGCATCAGGTCTGTGTTCTGAGGTCTGTGTCCTATGCGTACTACTCTAACACTATCCACGAAGGCCCAACTCGTCGCTATGTGCTCTAATTGTTTTCCACTTATTAGGAAAGCAACACCTATCTGAATGTTCTCTGTCGGTACTTAGTGATGTTTTTTATCACACGGTTTTATCTGATTGTTGTATATCCCTATGCTTTTTTTTTACTGTTTGTAAAGGTTTTTACTAACCATACAACAACATCTACCAGGACTATCTACTTGTAAGCATTACCATAAGAATTTGGAGTATTTTCCCTGACCTCTCAACTCAATAGCAAATTAATATTGTGGCTTATATGGAAACATGTCCAGGCGCACCCATCATTGGATGTCGATGTTCCTGGTTATAGTGGAGTCCGGATACTGTTGCTGCCTGCCTGGATAACAGCCTCAGTGCATGGCGGGCTTATCTACGTAGATAATTCTTCATGCATCATGAGTACATTACCGTCCATGGGAAGCGAGCCTGTCTTTAGTTGTTTGGTTTTCTTTCGAAGATTGTGTTTTAGATTGCTTTGATGTGTTCATGCATGTTTGATTGGTATCTTTGTAATCAGACTAACCATGTTTCTAATTTGAAGTGGAATCGCAACCGTTTAGACCATCTGTTTTGTTTAACAATTTGCATGGGAATCAGTATATTTAGGTGTTCTGTAAAAACGATAGAATTGTAGGCATTGGAACTTTCCATGATAACAAGAGGGTTCAGCTTTAACACTATTATGTTATTGGAGGTTTACTGTTAAATATCGGCGGGCCTCGCAGAACGCTTAAAACTGCATACGTATTTTCCAGGTCATTTATTCGGGTTCTCCCTGTAGTTGAGTTCAGGGTGTTTGTCTTTGTGTGTTTACAGTATGCGTGAAGCAGGCACCGGAAGGATTTTATGCATCGAGCTCTCTCAAACAGGACAAAATGTGGAGGAAAGACAATGAGATGGCAGCTCGAACAAACAAGTTTTGTTAAGCGCTGCTCAACATGGCACGCTGCTAATTGTCTGCTTGTGGGAACAATAGCTGCCTCGCGCGTTGTAAACTGGGAGGGGTAGGGGGGCTAGACACTGCTGGTATTTTACTGCCATAGTTCTGGTTAATGAAGAGAAACAGAAAAGCACCCTGAAACTGCTGACAGGATTTAGAGCTCATATATAAACTGAGGGAAAGGGAAAAAAATAAAGAATGTCAAATTATTTTGAGATAACATAGAATATTTCTACAACTGACTCTACTAACATTTGTGGCAGTTTGGGGCCTGGGGAAATCTTCCACATTTTGGCTGTTCTTTTTAAATTGTGCTTCTCGTCAGGAGAGCGAGGGTACCTTTCGAGGTGGGCGAACTGCTGAAAGCTTGATTTGGAACCTCGAGCCCATAAGGAGCCGAGATTTCAAGTGGTTTTGCACTGCCACCATCATTCTAACCTCAAGCACAAAACAGTAAAAACTAAGGGTCAGATTTACAAGGAACTGACGCATCTGCACAGATGCGTTAGTTTCCTTGAGCCAGCGCCAAATGTCGTTGCGCCACCATAGATGCGCTGTGTTTACAAAACAGTGCTCCATGGCTCAAGGATTAACAGATGCATCAGAAATTCCGACTCATCTGTTGGACCAAAAGTGACTCATTGCTGGTGTTGCTCATGAAAGTGACTCAACTTCAGCAATGCGCCACAACAGATAGGTGAGTACCATTCAAAAAGCCCGGCGTCATTCCTTACACCTGATCTGAGCAGGCATAGGGATTTTGACATAGTGAAGGCATAGAGTGACGCAGTAAAATGTATATTTCACTGAGTCAGTTCTACGTGGCTTTTTGCGTGGAAAGGCCCACCCTGCATACATTATACCTGAAGCAGGTATAATGTGACGCAGGGCTTTACAACGTGACGCATCTTCATAGATGCGTCACATTGTAAATTGGCCGCATTATTTGGGCCACCGTTGGGTCAAAAGTGACACAATGGAGGCGCAAGGGTCTTGTAAATCTGCCCCTAAGCATTCATATTTGAGGTAAAGAGGAGAGACCGGGATACCCATTCAGTGGTTTATTTGTACAAAATGAAACCAAATACCCCGTTTAACCAAATTGTGAGACCGTAGCTAGGTATTTTATTTTATTCTTTTTCTGCTCTACTGTCTAGGTGAAAACATCTTCAAATACATGACTTCAGAATAGCAGCAGTACAAAAACCTATTACATTTAATTTACAAGACTATAATTTTGTTTTGTAAGAATCTGGACCACATACAGCGTTCACGTGACAACCGTCTTCCCTCGTAGTTCACTAAGGGAACTGTTACAAGAGGTCAGGGTGGGGACAGGAATGGTTCCAAGTTTATAAAATATCACTTTTAATGAGTACTTGTCAGTGCAGCGCTATAATGTGACATAATCGTTCAAGCTTCCACATGTTAAAGAAAAACACAATTTTGAAGGGCCTGTATCATATTTTAGATGATGTTTGTTTTATGGTTTACATGCAAACATGTTCAGGTCTTGGCTCGTGTACGGGCTCTAAGAGCCAAGACCGACCCTTTGGTCCGCTCTGAATCGGTAACAATGAGAATGCAGTAGCATGTCACTCTTAACCACTTGCATGCTAATGACATGGTGAACTCGTCATGAGGCACACTGAATCTGTGCTCATGACAAGGTCAACTCATCATGTATAATGGGAAACATAAATCTGCAGCACGTGAGGGGAAAACCCCTTAGCAGCCAAGTGGTTAAACTGCCTACTTTTTTTTATTGGTGGGGCATTCCATCGCCTTTTCCACCTGCTAAAAGTCCCACAATGGGAATTCTGATCCGGGTGTGGGGTTGGTGGGGGAGGGGTGGGTGAGGGAGAAGGTCGATAGCAGCCAGATTGAGGTCATTGTATCTCTTCTGCACCTGTGTCATGAAAGAGACACAATTGCCTTCTATCTAACCTTTTGTTTATGTTGGGTGGGACATTCAGGTGCAATGAGCGACATTAATTGAAACTGGGAATGAGATTATGGATTTCGCCCTTCCATTACCGATAGGCATTTAAACAGTGAAAGGCAACATTACCTTCAGTCAGCCATTGATCATTATATCCTTTATACAATGCCCATTTCTTACATCTTTGTTAATCAATTTATAACTTCACTTAAGTTAATAGGAATACATTTTATAGACATTCAGATTGTCAATTTTTATATGTTTTTCAGCCACATCCTTTATAAAATAGTATTAGCTTTCATATGTAACTTTAACGTCTAATTTGTAGGATAATATTTTAATATATGAAAACTTTTAACCACAGTTAGTGCAAAAGTTATTTTTGTATATAAAAGCAATACATAACATTTTTTTTCATGAGAACGATCCAGAATTTCGTATTTTTTCAATAATAAGAATTATTTGACAAATGAGGATCAATTGAGTGAACGTCTCTTCCTGTGGATCCGTTGAACAATCCCTCTGAGGAAAGGAGAACTTTTTCTTATACATCATCCTTTTCTACATTATCCTAAATAAGGTTCTCCTGGGAATTTATGAGTCCTAATCCTCTTGCGACTCCTCAGCAATTTACATCCACCCTGTGCCTTTCAACTTCGTTGTATGGGATTTAGTTAAGAAACGTCTTCATTAGGACCATAAGTTGTTCTGAGGCCTTCGTAAATTGCCTTCACATTTTAGCATTTTTTAGCTACAACAGGTTGGCAGATTGTAAAGCTTCACCATTTGCTAAACTGGAGTAATTTTTAAAAAGTGGTGCTTCCAGCTGTGGGGAGTGGAGATGGAGTGCAGTTGAGTGGCAGATATTGCCTCTCCACAAACACTGAGGCCACAGTGGATATACATTATTATTTTGTGCCTGATGTGCCATCCATGTTAGCCAGGGAAATTGGCTGAAAACAATTTCACAAATTGATATTGCATGGGCCTCACAAACTTCATATTTCTTTGTGATGTGTAAAGTTCCCTGACTTTGTTTCATTACTCAGGCTTAACTGAAACTTCACAGACTATTTGTTCATAACCGCATGCCGCCTGTACCTAACCCCTTCCATGCTCATGACGAGCTTAGCTCGTCATGCAGTACAGTGATCCTGTGCTCATGACGAGCTGAGCTCGTCATGACCACACCCGTTTCAATTGACCTTCAGCACAGAGGGCGAATTCATAGAGCAGTGATGTGGCTAAATTAATTAAACAGAATGTTACTATGGCAATGTTATGTAGCTGCTACGTAAGTTACATCCCAAACAGTCCGCTGTCACAAGTTGGGAGGGACCTTCAATGTTGACTTGCTTTTTGTCCCTCTGATTAATACAGTGATCAAGGTGTTGTAGAGATTGTGCTTAGGGAAAGATAGTCTGACTAGTTATAATGCCCCAGTTGCCTTCCTAACCATTCCAGAGACACAATTGAGTTGGCACCCCAGAACACAACACTCTTGATGGTAGAGAAGGTCATGACAATCATCTTGGGCAGGAAAAAGGTTGTGGCTGGACAATGCATAATATCCCAGAAAAGTTTGCTTCTTTGCATCATGGTGCATGCAGTACATGATTTGCGCTTCTTTCAGTGTTGACTGTAGAGTCACACTACAGTCAACACTGAGGGCTGTGCAAATCATGGACTGCTCAGCCCTGCAAGGAGCACAAATCATGGACTGACTGTACCATGATGCAAAGGAGCAAACTTTTCTGGGATATAATGTATTGTCCAGCCATACCCTTTTCCATGCGAAAACTGATTTTCATTACCTCCTCTACCATTTATCACATGTTCCTAATGTTCCTTTTTGTCAAAAATTGTATTCCGACCCATCGATTGCACTTCATCTGTCCCAGAGCCGGAGAGTATAGCTGTAGCTGGCGAGTGAAGCTGGAGCAGGAGAGTACAGGCCCGGGTGTGGAGAGTACAGTGGATGCGGAGATGGGGGCCCGACTGCGGCGCAAAGATATGACTCGTAAATGACCGTGTGAATACCAAAAGTCATAAAGTTAGACTTTTGTCTCAGATTGCCATTGTGAATCGGGCCTGGTAACATTGATTTATCACCAATTGGCATATTTAATTTAGTTATAAGTCCCTGGTAAACTAGTACTATGTGTACCTAGGCCTGGAAATTAAATGTTACTAGTGGCCTGCAACACTGGTTGTGCCACCCACTTAAGTAGTCCTTTAATCTTGTCTCAAGCCTGCTATTGCAGCCTGTGTGTGCAGTTATAAACTGCTATTTTGACCTGGCAAAAAAGACCTTTAGCAAGGCCCAAACCTTCCTTTTTAATACATGTAAGTCACCCCTAGGGTAGGTCCAAGACAGCCCACAGGGCACAGTGCAATGTATTTAAAAAGTTGGGCAGTATCTTTTAAAGTTTTACATATCTTAGTAGTGAAAAACTCTTTAATTCATGTTTCACTATTGCAAGGCCTACCTCTGCCAGAGGATAACATTGAAGTTACCATATTACATTTAATATGCTGTAACTTCCATTATGGGAACAGTTAATCAGTTCATGTTTAGTGTCTGGAATTGTAATTAAAAATTCTCTTTTATAGTAATGTCAGATTCTCAATTACAATTTTGAAAATGCCACTTTTAAAAAGTTGGCATTTTCCTGCCTTAGTCATTTAGTGGTTGCTGCCTGTCTCTGGGTCACATCACGGAGTGTTGTTGGCAGCAGGTCTTTGTGTAGTCCTCTTAGACAACCACACACAATAGGGAGCGTAGGTGCCTGGATGGACCTTCACTGGCAGGATGGGAGGGAGGAGTTAGGCACAGCCCCATTCACACCTGAATAGGCTGAGTCCTGCCTTCACACAAAGGATTGCATATACCCTGTGTCTTGAGCCAGGGCAGGGTAGGAAGGAAACCTGTACAGTTCAAAGGGAAATCTTCAGAAGCTTATCTTACTTCAAAGGAGTCACCAGGTATACATATTGGACCCTGCACACCAACTATTCAGTACACTTCTGGACCTGTGGTAGACTCTGCGAGGAAGAAGGACTGTGCTGTTGCAAGGGTTGTCGCTCTGCTAGACTGCTGCTTAGAAGGACTGCCTGCCTTGCTGTGCTGACCTGCTGCCCTGCTTCCCTGCTGCCTTCCTGCGTGTGTGAGAAGGACTGGATGTGGAACCTTTGCCGAGGACAACCAGAGCGACTTCAAGAGCCTCTTGCAACTAGCACCTGGACTCTGGAACTGTGAGTCCTATCCTGTTGTGTGGTGCCACCTTAGTCCTGGACACTTGGAAGTGGGCCTGAAGGTGCTCTGCCAGCCCATATGTGGATCCAGCCTTTCTCGAGCTCCGGGAATTGTGGCCTTTTGGGAGCAGGAGGGCCCTAGCTGTTATCATAATCAGTTTAGTCCAAGGACGTGGAGGTATGTCCATCAGTTTGATGGCACTTGAATGAACTACACAGCTGACTAGCCTGAGCACATTCACGGGGGATTGCCGCACTGTTGTTTCACAAACAGATGGGTGCTTTTGTTTCTTTTTAGGCTCATCTCGGCAAGACAACTTAGGTCTTTCAGTCAATACACCAGGCTTTTCACTCACTAATCCACCAAGTCTTTTGTACAGCTCTTTTACTCCTTCATATTTCTATACTTTTGATTAGAATACAGTTGGCAATTGAGTAGAATTAAGGAATATACTACCTCATTGAGTTGGTATTAGTCACAAAGACTACACTGGATTATTAAGGCCAGTTATGTGGCAGGAGACAGCTTAAACATGTATGCTAAAATTCATTGTAAAATACAAGTCATTGTTTTTTGATTTATTTGTGGAGTTCCCCTGACGAAGGGTGATGTTGTACACCCAAAATGCATTGGGATTGATGTAATCCGCGCCTGATTTGTTCATTTGAAGTTTGAACGTTCATGAATTATTTGGATAAAATAATTTTGAATAAACAATAAGCATGAAGAAAGTAATTGTTGAAGTCACGTCAGTCACTGGGAAAATTGGAAAAACCACAATCGTTCACAAAGAAAAAATTTGTCTAGAATTGAAATAATTGAAATTTTGGTATCACATTCGTTCAACACTCAGATGAGTGTAGGAGTTGGTGCACATTCTGTCTAAGGCTGTTAGTCTTGGTATTTTAGTTTCTACTTTCTAAAAGTGGCATTTTCAAACATACAATTTAAAAACCACCTTTACTAAAAGATGTGTTATTAAATTCTGAGTTTAGAGAGCCTAAACTGTAAAACCTCATTCTTGTCTTCATCAGGAGTTATACTTGTAAGATATTACAAAGTATTTCCCATGATATCCTATCGGGGACATAGCCTTTCAATAGTCAATAACAAATTTGTCAGTATTTCACTATCAGGAAATGTCACACACACTAGCACATTTGATACCTTTCTCATACACTGTACACTGCCCATTGGGGTACCTTGGGGAGGAGTATCTGACATGTAAGAAAAGGGAAGGTTTGGGCCTGGCAAGTACATGCACATGCCAGCTCGACATGGCAGTTCAAAACTGCAAGCAGCCATTGCAGTTGCAGGTCTGACATACATTTATGGGACTACTCATGTGGGTGGCACAATTAGTGCTGCAAGCTCACTAGTAGTGTTTGATTTACAGGACCTTGAACACTCTACTAGGGGCTTAACAGTAATTCAAATAAGTCGTTCAGGAATAACTAATCATAATAACAATTTACACAGGGAGCACTTGCACTTTCACATTGATCAGCAGTGGCAAAGTGCCCACAGCATCTAAGCCAGCAAAACAAATTCCAACACAGCTTTCAAAGAGGTAGAGGCAAAAAGTCAGGGAAAACGACTCCAAATAAGCCAGGTCTGACATCTGGTGTGGGATCATTTTTTATTGTGCTTTCACTGTGTTACTGTTTGAAGTGTTGCACAAATACTTTACACGTTGCTTCTGAGTTAAATCTGACTGGCCTGTGGAAATGTTCCCAAGGGTTAGCACAGGTTAATGCAGAGTTCGTTTTGGACAAGGATTGTGGTTCCTGCTTGTGTAGGGTTTTACCCCCCAACCAGTAACCCAATTACTTTCAGTGTGACTGCTGTGTTAAACCAATCTCACTGCCACAAAAACTCTGTACTTGCCAATAGAGAATTTGATCAAAATCATAACGTCCTACCTGACCCAAACAAATATCCACAACCCTGCAACAGATTACCTCACATTTTGCTTTGCAATATGTCCAGCTGTCTAAGGCCAGTGTCCCTAAAGCTGCAGTTAACCCATCAGTCTAAATTATCATACTTTGGCTTTCCATGTGGAACATTTGATCAGATTCTCCCGACTTAATGAGGTCTGATGATATTTAAAAATGTACTTGTTGAGCGAAGATGGTAGGCCACTGGCAAGTTTTTCTTGACCAATTACTACTGCCTGCTTCCTCTAACTGAATCGCTTTTACCACCAACTCCCCTTCCCTCATCAACTCTTTGCTTTAACAAGTAGTCATCTGTTGCAGGAGTCCTTTGTTAAGAACCTTTTAAATAAATTCAGGCACTTAAAAAACTTACCAAGTGATAGTGTAATAATGGTTTGTGATAAAAATCATAATCCCACGTTTTTTTGAAAAAAGGTATTTCTACTCACCAATGTTACTAGAAGAAAGGCAGAGGACATGCTGCATTGTCAAAAAGCAATAGCTTCAGTGCTCAAATTCTGTGCACAAGGATAATACGTAATACCACAAACTCACCTCATTCAAGGAAAATCGCCCTCACTTAAAATTGCATGCTTTCGGTTAGCCCAACTCCTCAAGAAGTCCACGGTTCATCAGTTACGTTTCATTTACTCTACCACATTTATAAAGTATCTTTGCCAAAGTGATGTATCCTAAAAGTGCTCTTTGGATTAGCAAAAGGAAAATATGTAAACAAGGTCATATAAGTTGGACAAGGTATTATTTCAGAAGTGAACACAGTATATTGATGAGCAGATGGAGAACATACAAAGACTGGCAAACAGTTCCAATGGTTATGGGCTAGGATATAAAAAGACTGAAAGCCTTATCCCAGTCAAGCTCTTGCAAAGAAACCTACCATCATGCTGATAACTCAGAGGTCCAAGCTGTTCGTCAGAGTATTCATGTTACACCTTAAAAATCACCAAGCTTGGTTAGGTTACTGGCCGGACACCTTTACAACTTGCAGTGCATGTAAAACCACATTGACATCTCACATTTGCCATAAAAAGTCTAATTACATCTACAAATGCTTGCTTCCTTGCACAGGCTGCAAATGACTCAGTACATCATGTGAATTTAACTCTCAACCTGACCGCAAAAATCCTTTATATCCCTTCATCCAAATGATTCACTAACTACTATTATTTAGCTAGCTAACAATGTGCCTAAGCTGGGCATCCTTAATCCTAATCGCCAACTGTCAGAAGCAGTCAATAGGATAGGACTTCTAGACTAAAAAGGCATCTGCCAATCAAATGCCGTGCTGCGCCCATTTTACCTGGAATCACACCTCCCGAAGTTCAGGAACGCGTTGCTCTCTGTATGGAACTTTACTTGACCTGAACTGCAAAGCAGACTGAAACCTCATCTTGCCAATGCAGCTCATTTATCCCAATCATATTATTTTTTCATGTTCACTCTCCATCCCTGAGCCCATCAGCTGCTCAAAAGTGGTCACTCACTGCTATTGCAGTTCACATAAGCTCTTTCTAAAATAAAATAGATTGAAAGGTCACCATGTAGAATAATAGATGTGGCCCCAAGCCACAGGTGGAAACTTAGAAGGATTGTGTACTTTCCTTAACCAAAATGTCTTGTTCGAATACTAAGGCCCTAATTAAGATTCCGACTGCCGAGGAGTGCCAGACTTGCGCGGGTGCAGTGGTGGCAGTCCAGCCGCTGCCACACCGGCAGTCGCACCACCCCATTATGAGTTGGGCGGTGGTCATACTGCCCTGGGACTGCCGTCACTGCCAAGGAACTGGCGTTCTTTGGAGGTGGCATGGTGGTCAGAAGGCCACAATATGCCTCACAGATCTGCCATGGTTCCACCAAGCATATTACAAGTTTCCTCTCTGGTGCCGGTGTCATTGAGGTTCCTCCTCCTTGTACACTGTGGAGGAGAGGAAACAATGGGCTCCATGTGCCTACTACACTTGGGGATGCATACAGAGGGCATCACATGGGTCCCCATTTGTGCATGCACAAAAGTTCTTGTACAGCATGGACTTTTGAGTCCATGCCATGCAGGAACCTTGTGAGTCATTCCTATTGCTGTGCCTTTTTCAAAGACACCGCCACCTTTGAAAAGAGGCACCGGCCCTGGACTGCTACACTGCCGGCTTGCCAGACCACTCTAAAGTCGTAATCTGGTGGACGGGAGGTGGCAAGTCTCTGTGGTGCAGGGGCATGACAGTGGCATACTGGCCACCCCGCACCTCCTAAACTCATAATCGGTCCCTAATGGTGATGGTTCCCTAAACGTTCTGTAGGTGATCATCTCATAGCCGATCAGCATCAAAACCCTAATAATTTCTTATATCTTGCTTTCTTTGTGTCGCTCATACAAACCCCAATTTTGCTACTTTTTTGTCATGTAAATAGTAGATGTTACTATTATGCAAGTAAATGGTACTTGACATTATGAAACCATAAGTGAAACATTGGGGTAAACCATCTTGCATCTGCAGATATCAGACAGACCTCAACAATGAACATAGTGGTCATTAAGATAAGCTATTGTCTATTTTATTAGACTCAATCTGATTTCAATTATAGGAGTAACTAAACTTAATCCCATTTTACGAGATACTAGTCCCTCACTTGCCTCCTGCAAGTATCTGCTTTGCAGAGTGTTCATCAGACTTACCTCATCTCAAAAGATTGCAGAGATCTACCTCCCCCCATACAAATGAATGGAAGAATTTTCCTCTGACTTCCTTGATCTTGCTCTATGCAGCCTCGGATTGATAACGCGGGCACTCGGGCAATGCCCGAGAGGCCGGTGTCTGAGTTCCTCCTGTGGGCTGCTTTTTTGAGCAGTCTGGGGCCGATTTGGGCGGTGTCTCTATTTTCGGAATACAGCCAGCGGCCCAGTGGGTGGCTGAGTGGCCTTTCTGCAGGCAGATGGGCGCTCATTACCACCAACACCGCCGGTCCCCCACCCCCGTTTAGCAACAGGCCGAGGTATCACTCCCTTTGTCTCGCTGGCCGGCCCCTTAATGTATGCACATACTGAGCGGAGCAGGGGGCCTCAGTAGAAGTGGCCTCACTTGTTTTCAGGTGTGTTTCACTACTGTAAACTAATGTGTGCATTTTTTTTCAGCCCCCCTCCTTCTTTTGAATGCAATTACGCTTAGGCAGTGATGTGAGGAAAGGCATTATGCAGATGAGGGCCGATTTTTTTGTGTGTGCCCGGGCCGATTTTCAATCCCAATCCGACCCTGGCCCTATACATTATGTCTCCAATCCTGACAGTGTAGTCCGTGACCTAGATATCTGAGTCAATGACACGTCACATTCCTAAAGCCAAAACATTCATTCAGAGATGCTGTATTTGGCTTCTCCTAAAGGATGAACATCCCAACCCATTCTGGTGGTCACTGTCCAGACCTTAACTTCTCCACCATTCCTGACTTCCAGTTTCGGTGTGCAGCTGTCCCGAGTTTGAGCAAACCCCACTGGATTGTGTGTGCCTAAATACGTTTTTGTGGGATAGAAGATACATTCAGGAAAGTTATTTTTTTAATTCCCTATGGGGGAGTGGAATGTTTCCTGAGAAAATTTCAGTTCATATTTGTTTTCCCTGCAGAGGATGACAAGTTCTCTTTGACTACCAATATTTACAGACATACAACTGTTCTCCATGTTTAAAATTAGACTGCTTCACATGTACAAATCAGTAACCTTTTGTGAGAGAATTACACCCACCTGGTGTGACTAAGGCAAGTTGTTTCCCGTGCACCTTCTCAGACTGCTGAATCAATAGTTCAATGGAGTCAGCCATCTATATAAAGAACACGAATATCTGAAAGCCCTTTTATATTATCTCTTTCTCTTTAAAAAAATGACTTTACCATCTGCTGCAAGGGTGCAACAGTGCATGCCACTAAGCATCCTTGTAAATTCTGGTAACATGATGGATTATCATCAATTTGATCTTTGTAATGCCAAACAATAATGTAAAATTTTAAAGGAAGGAAGTAAAATAATTCACAAACCTATTCATTCTACATGAATGTAAACTGTATCTGAAAAAGGTGAAACATTTCTATGTGAGGTTCACTTAAGAAACATTGCTAGGGAATAAACTATTTCAGTAACCAATTTTCTTGTCTAATGTAATATCTACAATTGACATTCCAAAATTATTGATATTTATTGCTGGCTCATTTATCAATTTGTAAATGACCAAAATGAAGTTTGAAATAATATTGATGATGACATTGTTATTGTGTGTATTGTGTTAATCGTGTCTCGACCCTATAAATATTGATTGGCACCTTGATAAAGCAATATGGATTTACAAGAAATGGGCCTCAACTTTTGTTATCACTATTACTGAGACTTGCACATATTCCAACAATTATTTGGTTACTCTGGCAAGTAGAGAATTACATATTGACTAAGTAAACTAAACCGTAATACATTTAATTATAATGAACTGCAGGGATCTGTTTGAATATGAGGTACGCGTATAAGGTTTTATTGTAATAGAATCACATGGCAATAGTAGATTCTAGTGAACTGCCCAAAAACGTGCTATTGCAGAGTGAAAAAATGAAACAAAGGTGAAAATATTTAAGGAGAGATTCTGGTAGTACAACAAAAAAGTCTAACCAAAAAGGACACCCTAAGAATATCCCATAGTCGAATTGTGGTGAATACAGTGCATGCATAGTCACAATCACGTCAGCAAGGTTTTTTCCACTCTTGTAGGCAATATCCATTCAATGCCAACTCAGTTCCTCAGGTCATTGATATGGTGCAATAAAATCAGCTTATTATGTCTATGGCGGTCCTATGGCCCACCATAGTCGCAGTGGCTGTGCAGATACCACCGTACCGGAAGTTGCACCACCCTATTATGAGTTTGGCGGTCAGACTGCCAAGGGACCACTGCAACCACCAGGGATCCATGCTCTCTCTGCAGTGTTGCAGCAGTGTGAGGCCGCAATATATTACAAATTTCCTCACAGCCACAATTTTTATGGTGGGACCCTGCCATGAAAAGTTTGGCGTGAGGAAAGTATGGGGGAATGCATAAGGGGGGAAGCACCGACTGTGACCCACTATATGCAATAACCCCCAGTTCCTGAATGGCATGGACTGTACGAGATGGTTCAGACCATGCCATGGCGGAACATGCTTTGGTGTTCCCATTACGGTGCCTTTCTAAGGCTCAGAGAACAGCCTTAGAAAGGCATTGCAGTGAAACCACCAAACCACTGCCCGCCAGACCAGGATTGAACTCATAATCTGACGGGCAGTTTGCAGACGTCTTTGGTGGTCTCGCAGCATGGTGCTGACATGGCGGCCCACTGTGAGGCCGCCAAAGTCATAATATGGCCCTTAGTATCTTAAGCCTTAAGTATCATACATGCTTGCTTCCTCGTTCTATGGAGCATACTGCCTAATTCTCACATATCTTAAATCAGCGCAGGTGGGCACCTGTAAATCAAAATTTATCTGTAATTCAAATATATTTGAAAGCATTCACTTTCCATTATTCTCCTTCATCTTCACATGCTGAAATAGTCATTTACCTCCTTCTTGCATGACCGCACAGTATCCACAGACATAGTTGTTTTGTTGATCCAACATGCTGACTGACAGAAAGCCTTCTGGCGTTTTATTGTACAAAAAAGCGTGACCCTGTTGTGAACTCTTTAGGGGGGCAGCTGTGAAAATGCAAGCTATAGCAGTATTTTTATAATAGCTCTCGATGGATGAAATAATGTTATGGTGTTTTTCATAAAATGAGCTCTCCTCATCCAAGCGTACCCCCTACTGATGCAAGTACAGCAGACATGCTTTGGATACTTTATTCAATACTGCATAGAAACTAAACCAACAGTTATTACTTTAGATTGTGAAAATAAAATAGCTTCCTTTGAAAAATATAAATGTGGAATCATAGTTATGTTTCAAAACATATTGTTTGTTAGTAGTGAACGTGAAGAATATCATGGTAAATTTTCACTACACTCACTTCCTATTTTCTTTGTGTTCATCAATTGCCGAAAGTGTTTGTTTTACCGCAGTGGAGGGGTATTCATTGCAGTAAGATTCTGATTAAAAAACTAGAGCTATTTCAAAGAAAGTGAGCACTGAAAGTCTGATTTCAGAATGGTGACTGCAACAGTTTTGGGCTGACTTGTGTCTTGAAGAGTAGAAGACCTACCGCAGCAGTAAATGGTTGCTTGTCGTGGTAGTTTGAAAGGCATGGGTTGCAAGTGGCTGGATTTGTAGCAGCATTTGTTGACATATCTAAAGTATGAAACATAATGTATCACAGTTACACATATAAAGCAATATAACAAGACAATTAAAACATAAAAGGGCAGACCACAGAAGAGCTAAAAAAAAAAAACAACCACAGGACACCACAGACAACATCACATTGCACAAGTGGTGCACAACAGCACAAAAAACAACACAACACATCACCAACACAACAAAATGCCCCACAACAAATAGGCATACATATCTCCCATATTACCACCTCCTGAAATCGGCTTTGTTAATACATTGGTAAAAAGTGTTTGTTCAAATCACTGCAGTACTTACCACCAAGGACATGGAATGGCACCAGTCAAACATGGTTTTGATTTGGTCCCAGGTGTCCAAGCAGATCTCTCTAAGTATGTCAGGCTATAATCATCCCACATGTCAAATTCAATACACAGTGCGTGCCCAGATTCGCTTTGAACATCTGGATGGATACTGTATGGTAGGTGCATAGATCACAAGAAAGAGCTACAGGAAGATAACGAGAAGAATGGAAGAGTGAAAGAAAGAGAGTGAGAATAGAATAGAAGGGATGCAGAGAATCAAACATACATAAGAGCATTGTAGACAGTTTTTATCGATTACTTTATGTGAGATAGATTAAAATAAATAGAGTGAAATGAGGTATACTAATGTAAACTTGCAATTTAAAGGAATGGACTGGATGAGTATTGATGCTAGAAAATGAAGTAGGCTCATACAGATATAAGTGGGTAGATAGATGGCTAGATGGGTGCATAAATTGAAGTGACATAGAGTTAAATAGGCATGTCAAGAAACCGAGGCTGCTTATTTAAAACATTGATTGATGTACTAATTGATTAGTGGAAAGATTTATGTAAAGATGCATAGATACATCTATCGTTTGTTGAAAGCAATGTGAAGTGAGATGGTTTATTTCTTATTTTCTAACCATTAAACTAGGGATCGTGGCTCATGACAAAGTACAGCATGTGAGGAGAAAAGTGTGGAGTAATGCAGAGAAGAGGTCTGTTACCATGAAAACGGTGGCACTTTGATAGAAATGAATATAAGCTCGTAACTAATGCATAGGAAAAATTGAAAAATGTGATGACCTGCAAATTACCTCTACACTACCACAACTTTTGTGTTACACTTGCACTTGTTTTTGATTATAGTAAGCTTATTGTATTGGTAAACGTTATAGGTCTTCTCTTGGGGAAGACACAACAATTGCAGACCCCTCTTTCGTCACTGTTCATCAGCCAGTTCTGGCGGGGTGGTTAGTGGTGGCTGACTAGCAGTGGAGACAGGCTAGAAGAGCTTAGAGCTCATTAGGGCAGCATGTGCACTGCAATCGAGGCCAGGTGCGAATGCGGCACAATTATTGCTGCCTTTTACTACCAAACTGAGGGAAGAGGCACATTTATCGTCCTTTCTTTACTTTAAGGCCCATAGCACACTTGCTACACCACTAGCACTGTCAATAATTGCAAAATCTTCTACACAACCACAACAACAAAGTGGTCAATGCACTAGAAAGACTGATAAGCCTGAAACAGAGAAGAGGTGTCATAATCTATCGTCTAAAGCGTTCAAAATGAAGTGGAAATCGAAAATACACAGACCGGCTATGGCTGTCCATTTTCCTCTAGTCTATTTTTTCCATGAAATAAAATAAATATTAGGACGGGAGGAAGATATAGAAGAAACATGCAAGAGCTTTCGGAAATAGCTATGCTTGATCAAGCAAAAAATGTGAACACATCTATTACAACAAAGACAAAGAACTGTAGGAAAAGATTCTGCTGAATAATCCCAAAATGCCACTTTCAAGTGTTAACTGAGTGAAGCAGAAATATTTTCCACACTCTTCGGAAAGAATGAAAACTCATTCAAGTATTTACAATGACATAGAATCAATGATGACGCAGTGAACGAAATGTGTGACAGAAAGGACTGTTAACTTGCACATAATTGTACAAATTAAGTAACATTATAGTGTTTCTCAAAAAAATCATTTGGGGCAGTTGTATTAAAGTTCAGTAAAATAACACTTATGAATGCAACAATGTAAATAATGCATTTAAAAAAAAAATGTCCTTACATATTGTGCATACATTCTACAGGGTATGAGACGTGCATTACAAAGGTAAGACACAAAGGGGTATATTATCAAGAACGGCGTTAAAATGATCTCTGCTTTAGCGGCAGGAAACTGCTGCTAAAGCGGCGATAATGGGCTTGATAATATGCCCTTGTGAATTCCCGTAGAATCCCATGTTCACACCAGAACATGGGCTTCTATGAGAATTCACAAGGGCATATTATCAAGCCCATTATCGCCGCTTTAGTGGCAATTTCCTGCCGCTAAAGCGGCGATAATTTTAACGCCGTTCTTGATAATATGCCCCGAAGGTAATTTTGGCTTGAGGCCTAATCCTATCAGCTGGATGAGAAAGTACTCACATACAAGAGGTACAAAGTAAATGAAGGTCCTATATTTCTTTACACTTTAAAAGCTCGATTATCCAAGGAGCTGATCTTTCTCTCCTTATTGGCGCTAGTACAATAAGCAACACTTGTTTACTCCCATTACTCCGTGTAACATCCCTCATTGCCACCGAGTTCGGCCAAGAGTACATTATAACTGGGGAAAAGAGGATTGTATCTTGTGCTTTTGACTTGTTCATCGTCAATGTAGCTTGGAATTGGCCTTTTCCGACAAAGCCTTTTATTTGCATGTTCTACCTCTGGCCATATCGAGGCTAACCCGGGATATCTCCTGCTACATCTCACTTTTCATGGCCATTTGTAATTTCTATCGAGGTAGGTGTAAAAAAAAAAAGGTAAATGCAATTCATGGACGTCAATTTACCAAAGTGCCAGGGGTAGCTGAAGTGACTTGACATGCCCCTTGACCTTGACCTTCATTCGCACATAAATATGCTTATACATACAGACACACTCTGCCTACACTTGCACACACATTCACACATACACTTTCTGGTACATAAACACAGTCAAATCTGCAAGCACACACACAACATACATTTAAAAGCATTTTTTTCACCAACTATTTGTACACCATTTGTTATTAAACTAATAGCGAATAATGTAATATTATTCAGTATTATTATAACAAAAAATTGACAAAAACGAGGTGAGTGAAGCCACCACTGATGTCATAGGAACGAGCTGCTTCTGGTCCTGCAACTGATTTTGCCACTACTGACGCTAGGGGCCTCAAAGGCAGTGGCAGGGTTCACAAGTGGTGTTAGACCTGTATTTTTGCCTTTGCCTCCTGTGTTTTTGGTGTGTGTTGGACTTTGTTTTTGCTGGTCCAGGTGCTTTGGGCACTTTGCCACTGATATTCAGTGCCAAAGTGCAACTGCTCCCTTTGTAAAGTATTGTTATGGATTAGTGATTCCCTGATTGGTATATTTGATTTACTACTCAGTCCCTAGTACAGTGCACAGTATGTGCCCAGGGCCTGTAAATCAAATGCTGCTAGTGGGCTTGCAGGGCTGATTGTGCCAAACACATAAGCAGCCTGTATATGTAATCAATACCATTGCAGAGCCTTTGGACAGTCTAGGGCTGCCATGTTGACTTGGCAAGTGCACCCACCTTAGTCACCACTAAGGTAGGCCCAAGGTAAACCTGTGGGCAGGGCGCAGTGTATGCATGCCCTGGTGTGTGCGGCATGTCCTGATAGTGAAATACTGCCAATTTCGTTATTCACTATTGCAAAGCTATCTGTTCCCATAGGATAGAATGGGGAGTTTTCTTATAACATCGTAGAAACATAACTTAGAAACATAACTAGCCCTGGGAACAGGGTAGGAAAATAAAGTTGAGCATGCTTGAACTCATAATGTTAAAATGCATCCTTCATTTAAGGTGATTTTTACATTCTGTGTTTGAAAATACCACTTTTAGAAAGTGGGTATTTTCTTGCTTAGCCACCCACTGTGCCTCTGCTAGGTGTGTATTGCCTGTCTGGTTTTGGAGTGTCAGGGGCTGGGGAGAAGCAGTGGCTCCAGTCAGCCTGATGAGTCAAGGCTGGGCTGAAAAGACCTGGGCTGCATTTAGAATAAGGGGAGGAGATTTCCTTTTACCTGAATGGGCCTGGTCTGCCTACCACAATGCTGTCTCCTCCTCCTGACAGGAAGCAGCACCAGAGAGGACAGAACTGTTTTTGACTGAGCACAGGGCTTCTCTGCCATCAGGGAACAAAGGCTTTTGTTTATAAAAAGAGGAGTCCAGACCCCAGACTTTTAGATCACTTCTGGGAAGAAAGAGGAACCTTTTCAAGGAGAAGAGCCAGAGAAACAGAGGAGGAATACTGCACCTGTGCTGTTTGCTGTCTGGGGATGGCCTGCAGTGGCTACTTTCTGCCAAGGAAAGGAGAAAGGACTTTGCTGTTTGCTAAGTCTCCTGCCTGAGGAAGATCGCCAAGGTCTTCAATTGAGCTTACCCCCTGTTCACAAGGTCTCAGGAACATCAAAGACCTTACCAAACTTATAGGAACAGCTGCTTTCAGTTGCCTGGAGAAGAAAAGGCTAACCGACTCTGTCATTGTTTGTGTCGCAGGATTACATGTCCTGAAGGCACAGGAGAGGGCACTGCCTCATTTCGCAATGCAACCCTGGTCTCACCGACTCCGTTAATGAGCCGCTGCTTGCACTGCGACCTGTGGGCATCACACTCCGCAACACTTCGCTACACGCTACACTGACGTAATCGACTATGTTGTTGCCCGACTCGAACACCAATCGGCTCCATTGTTGCATCGTGACCTGCCAGCACAGCATCAATCACCACCTCACCCTGCAAAGCAAGCCTTGGTCTCACCGACTCCATCAACAAGCCGCTGCCTGCACTGAGCCGTGAGAATACCGCATGCTGCAAATCTCACATTGCAACTGTGACAGTTGCCTTGGACTGGCTAGTACTATCGTGTCGGCTAAAACAACAAAAGGTACTGTCTCAGACTCTGTTGACGCTTTTGTTAAACCACATCGACACGGTTGGCTGCCATTGTTAGACTCTGTGGTATGAATGAAAGAAACATTTATAGAGTGCATAGCTACCCTAAGGCATCCCAGTGCTGTTTGCAGACACAGACCAAGAGAACACCTTTACTGACCGGTGACTTTGAAGAGCCACATTTTAAGTATTTTCCAGAAAGACAGATGATTAGATTCCTAATGTATATGGGAAGGGAAGGGCATTCCACAGCCTAGCCACATTATAAGAGAAAGAGCAGCCACCACTTCTTGCTCTCTTTATTTTTGGCACTGTGGCGAGCAACATGTTCGGAGCGAGAGGAGGCTTTTATTCGGGTGGTAAGGGATGATCATAGAATGATTCATTGCTGATCCCTTTCCCCAGAAAGACTCATGGGTAATACAGAGTGCCTTGAATTTGACTCTCTCCAATATTGGAAGCCAGTGTACGGTTTTCAGAGCAGGTTTGGCTGATTGCCATAAAGGGACTTCTAGGATCAGACGGGCTGCACAGTTCTGAATAATCTGATGTTTGGCTGTAGTGGTTTTAGGCGCTCCTAGATAGAGTGCATTTCCGTAGTCCATGCGCAAGAGAATCAATGCCTGGACCATAATCCTTCTTGCCAGGAATGGGAGGAGAGGAAGAATGTTCCGAAGCATCCTCAAGATGCCGTAGCATGTTGCAGACAGTTTCGCTGGGAGGTTCCAGCCACATGCCAAGACTTTTAATCCGGTTCTTTGGTGGTGGGGCAGGGCCACTGTAACTATGTATAGGAAGTAGGAGAGTTGCCTAGGAGCATAAGCTCCGTCTTGCACCATTCAACTTTAAGCAAGAGAGCTCTGTCCATTTGGCAACCTCCTCTAAGCAAGTGCATAGGCTTGCAGAAGAATTGTCTGGGCGATTTAAGGCCACAAGCTTTTGTGTGTCATTAGCGTATGTGCCGATTTTTATGCCAAATGTATGGACTATCTCAGCCAACAGCCTCATGTATATATTAAATAACATGGGGCTCATGGAGGATCCCTGAGGCACACTGCATCTGATGGCCATACCTTTAGACACAACTTATCCCTTGAAGACCTAAAAGGATCTGTCTTCTAAGAACGACTGTATCCAAGTGATAACACCCCCTGACACTCCCAGTCTTCTGAGTCTGAGGGTCAGGGTATTATGTTTGACTATGTCAGATGTGGCGCTGAGATCCAGGAGATTGATAACCGCTACGCCACTCTGATCTAAGATCCTCCTGGATTCTTCAGCCATCGCTAGGAGTGCTGTCTCTGTCCAATGAAGGGGCCGGAAACCCGTCTGCGATGAGGGCAGCAGGTTGTTTGATTCTAGAAAGTCCGATAGCACTGAGTTCACATGCCTCTCAAGGATTTTGTGATCATTGGGAGAAGGGAAATAAGCTGTCTAATTCCCCAGAATCTCTGGGTCTGGATCTGTTTTTTTTAGTAATGCCTTTACCATTGTACATTGCCTTGGCAGAGGAACCGCTCCAGAGGAAATGGAGGCGTTGATCAGGTCTCAAATCAGTGGGAGAATTGTACCCTTCACTAATTTTAGAACATGTGGGGGGCAAGATCTAACGAAAGCTCGATCCGTGTGTTGAACCTATAATTGGCCACAGTCGGGTTTGAGTCATTAGCATCATTAGAATGTGTGGTGGCATCAAGAACTATGATCCACTGTTCGAGGTGAAGTTTGGACCATGGACGTCCTGACTAATAATCTTCTTAAACGAAGTTGATGGCCCCGTAATGACCCATGCCAGGGGGGTCAAATAGTGGTCTGACCATGGAAGTTGCATTGGCGCCTCTACGGAGAGTTCCTCATTTGCTAGTGAAGATGGGGTCCAGGAGATGGCTTTTAATATGAGTACCCCCTGACACGTTTTGATTGAACTGGAGCGCTGAGAGGTTTTCAACTAACTCAGAGACTTAAGAGTTATTGGGGTCGTCTAAGTGCAGGTTGAGATCTCCCAAAACTGTGAAATTGAAGGGAGAAGTAGCTAAATTGGCAACACTTTTGCTGAATGCTTGAAGAAATTGTCCCAGTGTTCCTGGGGGACAATAAAGCAATAATCCTCAGAATGGATGAGTATGTGAAAAAACTATTGAGAAGGCCATGTTCTCACAGTTAGGTAATGGGGCGGTTATAAAACGGCAGCTGAACATATCTTTATATATGATAGCAATCCCTCCCCCTTTACTGCTTTTGCGGTCTAATCTTTGGATGAGGTATTAGGAAGGAAGAGTTTGTGTGAGAACTGGGTCTGACTTGCTAGTAAGCCAGGTTTGGGTTAAGAATAAAGCGTCTGAACACTCATCCTCTAAGAGCATGGAATTTTTCATTGCATGGTTTGGCAAAGATCAGCAATTCAAGAGGAACAATTTATGAAATACATGTCCCTTCTCTACCGATTGAGATTTAAGACATGGTGTAACACTAAAAGAGCAGTATGGACAGGTATTAGTATTCCAGGATGGGCATAGAGAATGAGAGCAATTCTCCTGTACAATACCTCTGAAGGACAGGAGATTTTCAGAGTCATGTATTTGTTTACTGTAGTCAAATGGCCAGGGTCTGTGGCCCCTGGTCCTGTACGGGCATGGAAGGGCGCAGACGGGCTTGCTTTTGGAGCACCGGTGGCTCGTCCGCTGCGCGTCGCGGTTGCCATTGCCTTTTAAATGTTTCAGCAACTAGCCTGCTAACCATGGGGTCCGCCCGTACCTCCAGCTTGGAAGTTCTGTTCTAATTGCCACCTGCTTCCTCCACACAAATGGGACAACCCGCAGTGGAACGGGGAGCGGGTGGTAGGAACTACCGGTTGGAGGAAGCGGCTGTAAAGGTGAGTAAACATGCCTATGGAAGTGTGTTCAATAGTTTCCTAAATTCAGTTTAAAATTCTATTTTTAATAATAAATGTTTAAGAACATCTAAAAGCCACTAAAACATGTAAAAGCCTCTAAAAGTGTCTACACATCTACGAGAGGTTAGAGGTACCTTGTTTTGATCATGCGTCCGCTGCGTGTAGCGGTTGCCATTGCCTTTTAAATGTTTCAGCAACTAGCATGCTAACCATGGGCTCCGCCCCCTACCTCCAACCCAGAAGTTCTGTTCCTAATTGCCACCTGCTCCCTCCCCACAAACGGGACAACCTGCGGTGGAACGGGGAGCGGGCGGCAGGAACTGCCGTTAAAACGTTGGAGCGATAAAGGTGAGTAAAAGTGCCTATGAGAGTGTGCTCAATAGTTGCCTAATTTCAGTTTACAATTCTATTTTTAATAATAAATGTTTAAGAGCATCTAAAAGCTTCTATAACATCTAAAAGCCTCTAAAAGCGTCTACATGTCTACCAGAGGTTAGAGGTACCCTGTTTTGATCATGCGCCCGTTGCGAGTCGCTGCTGCCATGTCCTTTTACATTTTTAGGCAACATTTTCCTGCAATTTAAAGGTTATTTTGCACAGTAACTATTTTTAAGAGTATTGTATGTTGGATTTTTGTGGTTTTTGGTCTTGTTGGTTTGAATAAAGTTTACTTACTTTTCTAAACTGATGTGGTGTTCATTTGTAATGTTTTCAATACATTACTGTATGTGTTCACAAATGCTTTACACACTGCCTCTGAGATAAGCCTGTCTGCCCATGCTGACCTACCAAGGGGGTGAGCAGGGGTTATTTTGGAAGTATATCCCCCTGACCATGACTAGGAAGAAGGGTCCCTACTTGGACAAAGGTTTCTACATCTGCCTACTAGAGAACCCCATTACTAACAAGTGGTATACCACGGGTCGCATTAGAGACCCCTGTCCACCCCTAACTGACTACCCTGTTGCAAATTATAGTTAAACATACAATTGATATTTCTAACACAACAGTACATTCAGCATGCAACTTTAACAGAACTTAGAAACAAATACTATAAAAATTCAGTTTCGCTCAGGGTTTTTTTTGATTTAGGATAGGCTGTCCACTCCCAAAGATTTGTGTGTTTTAAATTGTCTCTCTAAGTTGAATTTATCAAAGGCCCCATCCAGAATTGCCCCCTCTCCTCATTGGTGATTTTCCTTGAGCTGGTCCCGATGGCCATTTGTAATGGCAATAAGGGATTCCTACTATGACCAGAAAGCATGTCATATTATTTACAATAAACAAGGCTGTTGCTGGATTTGGTGTTGTATAGTTACTCAAGGGTCAGACCGAGAACAATATATTTGTCCCAGACAGATATACTGGTAGAAAGTAATAAAGAACGGAATGGTAAAAATGAAATGGGCATCCTTGCAAGTTTTGGAGTCAAATGTATGGTCTCCATTATTTCAGTACATACCAAACATTGCACGTAAACCTGTTTAGCCGATGGGTCCGAATTAAACGTTGGTCAGTTTTTTGCAATAAAGTCGACATGCACAGATACATTGCAGAAGAAGAAACCTGTCCCATGTATTAAGAGGCAGTCACAGTAGGTGATCTTTATTGCACTGGTTACATTGTGAAACCTTGGGTATAATAATGTATTCACGGATGTAATAAATATTGCCATCTCCTACCTCTGGCGCACTTCTGGCACCACTTATCAATGCCGCAGAGCTCAATATTGTACAGCTTTTTAGGGACTGATTTAGATCTCTCTGGACAAGTTTCTCCGTGACAATGGTGAGGGATATCCTGTCTTCTGAAAGATTAATGGCATTATCTCCTATGTAATATTATATTTCGGATGACGTGATATCCGTCACCATTGTGATGGGGTAACTCATCCACAGAGACTGCCACAACGGTGCTGGATATCCGGTCTGCAGAAAAACAAATGCAGCTTATCTTGATACTGGTGTTCCGACTGCTCTATAACAAATTAAGTGGTCGGACCACCATGGGACAGCCGCAACTGCCAGGGATCGGAGATCCCTTGTGGATTTTCTGTGGTCTTGAGGCTGCAATAAGCTTAGCGCTGCCGCTGCTGTGGTTCCTTTATTTTAGTAGGGCAAAGGTAGAAAGCATTCAGCAGTGCCAAATAGTGTTCTAATGAAGTGAACCAATTTGGGATTGCAATATTTAGAACATCATAGGAGTGATCAGGGATGTGTAATCCAGAGATATATGTCTAGGGCATACAAACAAACAGTGAACCACTGGTGCCCATCTGAGTATAAGATGGAAGGTATCTTCTTCCGCCCCAAAATCGAGTGAATCAGCTAATGAGCAGGAGAGAAAGTATGGTGAGCACTACTACGTTTGTACTCTGCCCTCTACATGTCAATGCTCTGCACTGAATGAGCAATTTGATCAGAGAATAAGTTATAGTTTTGCGCACAATAACTGGCTAACTTTATTCACAATACATGTTTTGTAGCTTCAAACACTATGGTTCTATTCATGTCTCATTGTATGTAACGAACTATGTTGCTGGACTGTTAGGTTTTTCATTACAACAGTAGAAATCAAGGGATAGAGGCCTTTGGGGTCAGCAGACCACCATGTCTGTGATTTTAAATAAATCTATGTTTTTTTTATTTTAAATTATTTTAAATGGTTGGAAAAAAAAAGGTTTTTATAAAAAAATTTAAAGAGTAGGTAGTGGTTCAGTGTATCACTTCGTATTCCCCAAAATGTTTCTTTTACTCTTCACAAATAGAATGGGGTCTCTTCCCTTTTGAGAATGGGGTACAAGAATATAGCACTTTACAACGTGTGCTTTTTCTACGCTGTATTTGGCAACACGGTCTTTGCAACTACTGCGTTACCACGCAATGCCATTACTATGCAAGTCATTACATCGACTTGCAGTAGATGGCCCGATAACATTAGAAATGTATAATTTACTATTCCAACTCCAGCCTACGTAACAGTAGGGAAGGTGTTGGAATAGTAAACTATACTATTCTTTATGTTAGAGCGCCATCTACTGCAAGTCGATGTAATGACTTGGGTAGTAATGGCTCTGCATGGTAACAACGCGGTTGTTGTAACGACCGCGTTGTGATTGCATCGCAGTGTAAAATCTGTGATGTAAAGGCTGTTTCCCGGGTACTACTACCTTTCAGTAGTCTGTAAAATATTAAAGTTTTGCGACTGCGTTTCAGTCACATAACATTATTACAGACTATAAGGAATCACTGTTTAGAAGCCTCTTCCACATAGCAATTCGAATGTGTTTTCCGAAATCCATTTAGCGATTCGATAACATGTTACCAAATCGCTAAATTAGTTTATTACATCAAAAAAACATTTTCTTGCTGCAAACCTACTTTTTACAGAATTATAGGTTTGCGACAAATGAAGGTGTTTGTACATCTGGCCATTGTTTCAAATCTGGTCCATAGAGACATTTTGACACAATAACTGTCAACTCGAATTGGTTCTTTTAAAACTGTGTTAGCTTCTTGGAACTTGAACAAGCATTATCATGAAGACAGGGCCTGGTTTAAAATGTTTATAGTCACAAAAGCATCAAGCTGTTGGTTCAGCAAATCACCCCTGTCTATTGTACTTTTCTCGCTGAAGCTGCGTCGGCCACCACAATTTTCTCAGACACATGTCCTACATTTGCAAGTCAGAAGCTCACCTTGGAGGGCATTGCATTGTGGTTTGACCTGCTGATCGCACAATCACTTTAAATCATTCCCACCAGACCCTTCAACACATTTGACCCAATTGTAATCAAATATAGGTTTAGTTCTAAAATGGATGAAATATTAAAACTAATGTATGTGCAGACACTCTTTCACACACACCTAGGGCCTGATTACGAGTTTGGCGGTGCAATCCTGAGTCTGCCTCACCACTGCACCTATAAATCCGTGGTCAGGCCGCCCGTCAGATTACGAGTGATTTTTGTGTCTGGTGAGCTTCTTTTTTATGTTCCCACGGCGGTGCCTCATAAAATGGCACCACAATGAGAGCACCAAAAACAGTTCCTGCATGGCAATGACTGAAGTCCAATCTATGCAGGAACTGGGGTGCATACCCACTGGGGAGCACATGTTTTGCCCCATGTATGCACGCCATGGCCAGAGGCAACAGGGGGCTTCTCTGCCATGGTTTTCTTGGAGGAGGAACCGCCATGAAAAGCGTGGCAGAGATAAAAACCTGTCACATGCTTTGCGGGACTGCAGCACCACTGCCAGGGAATGGCTGTTCCATTTCAGCTTTGGCAGGGCAATGGCGGTCTGACTGACCTAACTGTAATTGGGTGGTCGGAAAGGCACCACTGCTGCATCCCCAGGAGTATGGCAGTCCGTCGACTGGAAGACTAGTGATTGAGCCCTTAATGTTCTATTAAAAATGAATGAGCTACAAAATATAAAATTTATATTTCAATTTAAAAATTTGGTGCATTAACTTTATGCTACACCATTTATTTGACTAAATGAGAAGGAGAAGTGTGGCTCAATGGTTAGAGCGGCAGACCCTGATGCAGAGGTCTAGCCCGGGACCAGGGTTCAATTCCCCGCCTTGGCGGGTCTTGGGCTCAAAAAATTCCACGGACCTGATAATTCTCGCCTCGGTGCCTAATCCAATCATGGAGTCCCACTCGGCAACTCTGGGCAATAGCTTGCTTAATCTCCACTACGGCCCCCACAACGCAAAGGATGCCTGGCCTCCACCTTGGTGGTGCCCAGGAGTGGACACCTCACAGGGAAAGCCAGGATGGGTTCCACAGCGGTATTCGTACAAGCGCCTTGAGAACCTTGCGGGTGAGTAGTGCGCTATACAAGTATCAATTTACATTTACATTACATTTACTAAATATATGACGTACAACAATAATGGAACCAGCCTGGTAAGCGGAGTGCATTTTGGGACAACTGATGGCATATTATAAATGCCAGGGGCCCTGCTCTTATTCTACACCCTCTTAAGACCTGCCTTGAGTCAAGACTGAGTCCAACACTATACCCTCCAACCCAAATTTAATAAATGTCCAACAGATGTAATATTTGTGTGCTATGGACCAAGTAAGTGTTGGTTAAGGAACGTTCCAATAAAATGTCAGGGCTTGGGCTAGTTTTAAGATTGACTATGGACATGTTCAGTGATCATGTAGTAAGCCTAGAGGCATTGCTAATTGAAGCTAGAAAATGGAATAGTAATGGAAGCCATTACAATAGATACTTATGCAGAAACTGTGGGAGAGATGTGGCACATGCCACTGTTTGATTGTAATTAGTGGGCTGGCTGGAACAGAATGGAGAAGATCATACAATGAGTGAGCATTTGGGCAGCATGCACTTGCAATGGTAGAGAGGCTGCAGCAGAAACATAAACCGGATAATTTATAAAAGGATTAATATCCAGGCCTCAAAGCTAGGAAAGGATACCTTAAAGCGTGCAATTGTCATTGAGAAAGGAAAATCACTGATCACTCATCCTAGCAGCCACATTAGCCCCTTGTCCAGTCCAATGATCCATGCCTTCCTCCATAGCAAGAGCCTGGAGTACTTCAGGAGGTGGATCTGGACAACAACAAATTTAGCATATCAGTCCCAGCCACAGTAATTTTTACAAGTTGAATAACAATACCTAGCTAATGCAAAGTTATAGGTATCTAGATATTCATTTCGAAAGGTCTACTTGACATTTAAAATGTTAGGTAGGGGCACATGGTATTGGTATCCAGCCATGCTGCCCTTTCATGGCGTCATGGAACCTTGTATAGTGGTTGTGAGGGGGTTCCAGATAGTCAGCGCAGTGAGAGTTATATCGGGGTGAACTACGTACAGCATTATATTGGGGTCCATGGCTATCTGTGTCCTTGTACAGGGTGCCTGCTTCCTCAATATGGTCTCCAGTCAATCTACATATTGTGAGCCTGTGTTCCTGTTCACTTTACCAACAAACTTCCATTACCAAAAGACATGTAAAACAGGGGCAAACAAGCAAATCTGTCTGACTAGTCAGTCCTTTTCCTACCTTTACCTCCTTCCTAAAAATAAAATAGTTTCATGTCGTACACATTGTTTCCTACAAATGACATTGATCTTACACTCGCTACATACATTTTTGATATTGTACCACTCTGAAAGCTATGGGCAGAGTCTCCCTTCATAGAAATGGAGAGTGTACTAACGACAGTCACATAAGTCATGGACAAATGCCAACACGCTTATATCAGACTATTCTCCTGACATCCCATTCATCAGCCTAAGTATACCTGGCTCACATGGAACAGAATCCAGGCACTATGATTCACTTAACGTCCACTCCAGTCCCCCCATAATTCTCAATTCCTACACCCTCCATTCTACCCTCTGAACCACACAAGAGGTGCTGAGATGATTTTCACATAATTAAAGGTAAATTTGTGTAATTTTTCAGTAATTACATGAAAGGAAAATATGTAGATTTCGCCGGCCCCTAAAGTTAATTTTTCTAGTTTCAATAAAGTATCACACATTATTTGTCTCCAAAAACCCTGCAAGAGGTAGCACATCAGTGTCCCTATGTTTTCTTTGGCAAATAGTAGCAGTTATTATAGTCATTGATTATCTGATTCTATGTACTTTCACCACTGATTATCATTTCACATAATTGCGTTTGTCATTTAGCAATGTTTAGCAGTTATTCTTCAATTAACTTGAAAATCAATAAAGACATTAAGAAAAAGTTACATTTTTTTTTTACCAGGATTTGCACACATTTCCAGTTTTTCGAAAATCTCACAGGTAGGAGATTGTCAATTGCCACATTTCTGCTGCTGCCACATACTACCAGGTGCTGCAAAGCCTATGTTGGCAAGCAAGCCCTAATTATCACCAATAACTATCTATTCGGATGGTCCACTATGACTCAATTACGGGTTTCATAATACCCCAGAACGTTCGAATTGCCAATTCCCAAACTCCCCTATTTCCCCCATTTATCCTGTTTTTAAGAGCCCTGTTAGTCACATATCCCCAGTTTCATTTAAGGCGAAGTAATATAATAATTTTTATAATGACTTATTGTGGGCACATTTTAGTGATATTCATTTCGTCTCGCGTTATATTTTGGATAATGCCTGTTACCACAGATTGCACATTTCCAGTACCACCGTACCTCTTCAAGTAGCATTAATTACCACTTTCCATAATGTCCTAGACAAAATGCATTACCAATTTCAATAATGCCAATGACACCCACGACATCAATGTTAATAATGCAGAGGTTAACATTAATGATCAGTTTCTAAGATGCCCCTGTATGACCTGGTTACAGACCTGGTTACAGTTTTACACGTTGTTTCAGGTGCCACATATTACTATTTTGCACACTGCCCCAAATAACAGACACCCTAACCACCACTACATCAGATGTCTTTGTTCTGACATCTGAACATTGGCAGGGGCTCATGTAAGAAATATCGTTTTTCAGCTCAATGGTAGGTAACACAATTAAACTACAGAGTAGTGATTCTAAAATGTGTAAAGTTAACGCTTCTGTACCAATTTTCCTTGCTTCTTTTTTGACCCTAAACCGAACTGACACCTGATTGGGAAGTGATAATCTGGCAGCCCTTCCCTGTGTACATCTGCAGGTTCGCACTGCAAACACAAAGGGCCAAACCCATCTTGTATACAATGATTAATTGCTGGCAATAGGCCACATTTGGCAAAAGGCTGTAAAAGGCAGACTGATTATACCCCATCTGAACTTTTTAGTATGAAAAGTCAAAATCCGAAATCAGATTCAGTGGAACACAAGTAAAGCATAACTAAGTTACTTATGTTGCATAAACCACATTACCATAGCAGGTACAATTCAGCCAGGGATATTTTGTTGCCCCAGTCTGCACAAATACTCTTGAAAAAAATGGGCGATATTAACGAGTATTCCAGGCAGCTGTGTATCAGCCTGCATGTACAGGTTTTTGGAATTGGTATGAATTACCCACAGAAATATTTCGAGACAATAGAGCTAAGAGGGGGTTCATGATGGCGATTTCCTGTGGCCAAAATTCTGTTATTCGGCATGTTTGATGGCGACATGCAAAGGGTCGGTATTTGAGATTGACAAGAAAATGCAAAATTGGGTATCTCAATAGGGACTGTTGTCATTCCAGTAAACACTATCCCTGATGCGTCGATGTGCTACCAGTGTTATTGTTTTCCGACAGTGCTTGTGGGAACTTGCTAGGAACACCTTACTCTCTCCATCACACTTTACTCCCATATTTTTACAATCCTCTTCTTTCGCCCCTTCTTTATTGCCTTTTTATAAATTCCTTACTCTCCCTCCACCTTTACTTTTTCTAAAGCCATTTCTACCCTTCCCGCCTTACTCCCATTTTTTCTCCAAATCCCTTATCTCCATGACACTTTTCAAACCCCTTACTGTCTCCTCCACTTTGCTCCTTTTTAAAAACACCTTACCCCACTCCCACTTTATTCCAATTTTATTTACAAATCCCTTATTCCCCCTCCTGCTTTACTCCCTTTTTCAAACCTATCAAACCATCTCCCACTTTACTCTAGTTTTTCAAAACACCCTTTCTATTTTCCCTTCCCCATGCCTGCCTGCCTCTCCCCTTGCTGTATACCCACCCCATGTTTACAGCTTATTTTTTTGCCCTGCTGTTTTTTTAAATAAATATTTACATTTTCCACAGAAGCCTCATATTTTCGTGGAAAATATATCTCATCAATTTAACTTTGATCTAAGATGAAGTTTTATCAGCATGTTTTTGTCAAGCTGCGTGTACCGAAATCTCTACAAATGCTTCAAATGTTTTTGCTAATTTCTGTTTTTGCTTAGCTTTTTAGGTCGAAGCACGACCTGCATTCAATGCGTAAGCATTGATTGCAGTCTGCTTCGACAACTATTGCTACCCGTTTTTGGGAATGTGGACAGGAGAGGGTGCACGAGCGCAGATCTGCTCAGTTTTGACCTCGTGAGCGCGCACGGCGCCGTGCCCCTCTCCTGCCTCATTCCCTTGCGCAAACACTCTACACTCACGCATGCGCACATACACAGCCATACACAGGCACACACACACTGCATACACACACTGCATACACACACGCAAACCCACGCGCACACACACGGACACACGCACAGACACATTCGAACAGACACACGCGCGTCTGCCACCCCCCCACCCCCACCCCCACCACTTACCGGGCTCTTTCGGCGTGTTCAGTGTCTCATCTACGGCAGCGCTGGTACCAGGGGGCAGGACTTCACTTCCGGGGCTCCCTCCAGCACCTAGGAGCCCCGGGCTGCAGAGAGGCCATCAGTCGGCCGGCTCCACTTCTTCCTCAGCGGCGGCGGCGGGCAGGACTTCCTGACGGATTGCAGGCCCCGCCCCCGTCTCAGGCAAAAGTGCCTGACTTCCGTTTTTTTGCTTAAGCAGCCCCTCGGTTTATCCAGCTGCTTCAAAATGACAGGCTCATTTTAATGTGGCGCGTAAAAGTACAATGTCCCGTTTCTAGCGCTTCAGTATTTTGTTTTTGCAGGGAAGGATAACGAGCCATATAGAAATAAAGCGCCTTGCCTCTGTCCGCTCCAATCTGTAGTGTGGCCGCATTCGCATGGACGGCCATGTTCTTTTTGCACTTCCCCACTCAGCATTACATATATATTGCTAAACATCTAAAGTATCGTAGATATTATGATTTACTCTCTTTCGCGTGGACTATTAGAAATTATTAAAACTGGCTTTTTAATAATCTAATACGCGACTGTAATAATCGCCAACACGATACTCAATAAAACCGTCAAACGTGTACCCAAAAATAACTCAGGCCTCCTTCTGTCACAGTAAACGATAGTGTGGGATTTAAACAGAAAACACTAGTGCTCGTTCCCGCGCGGCCCTATTAAGACAGGTAGTGCTCACTCTCTTGCCACGGTTACTTACGGCGCTATACATGTACACTTATTTTTAATTAATTCACGTCTAGCATTCACTCATTTTTTATTTGTATATTTCACCCAGCTACCAAAAAAGCTACTAGTAAACCAGTTTAGCCCATAGTCGCCAATGAGCACTCACCCGAACCCCCGACCGGCTGAAGAAGGCACTACAGCCTTTGGAATTCGAAAGGAAATAAAACAACGCTAGAGATGTTGGAAGGATAAAAAGGAAACAGTTCAAGGCGGAGCAGTGAGAGTGCAGGGAAGGAATGACACAATCTGCAGACATTCCTTGGGGCGCAGGCCCGACCGGCTGAAGAAGGCACTACAGCCTTTGGAATTCAAAAGGAAATAAAACAACGCTAGAGATGTTGGAAGGATAAAAAGGAAACAGTTGAAGGCGGAGCAGTGAGAGTGCAGGGAAGGAATGACACAATCTGCAGACATTCCTTGGGGCGCAGGTAGTTTAGTTACCGACTCGTACCCACTGCAAGTGCATGTCCGCGCCTGCACCCTCGCTCCCAGCCTCCGGGCGTATGTAGTTTGGCAAACCCAAGCGTGTGCACATGAGCCAATAACGTGCTTCGTGCTGGGTGACTGCCTGCCCTACCTGCGGGATGCAATCCTCATGGTACATGGGAACAGGGCGCTTTTCCCTGCAGCCCTCCGTGCAGAATACGCCATCTCATCCTGACGCTGGCTTCACTGCGGCTGTACCAGTGTCCAAATTACATAAATCGCACCTGTGCAGTGCAATTTCGACATGCAATTTGCAACAATCGATCATCGCAAACTTGAAGCGGGGCTTGAGAGGAGAACATTTTATTTGGTTTGGCTCCTTGGTGCAGCAGAATGCTTTAAGGAGAACATTGCTGTATTATTGCAGGCCAGTCCTGTCTAAGATTCATAACTTACACATGGTTGCAGAAAGGACGGCGTCCACAGATGTGAAGAAATAGCTGAGTAATGTTGGGGAACATGGAGTACAAAATATTTTTTATATTTCATGAAGGTGTTTTGTTTAGAGCTAACCTGTCACCTTTCTTTCACCTCAGAACACACGTTGCAAAAGTCGAATACATATAAAAATACAGTGAATCTCAGAAAATACAGACATTGCAGCCAACATCAGGCATTGTACTCTGAGAGTGTCATAAATAATTTAGGTATTTATGTATTGAAGTTTTGTATAGAGCTGCTATAAAACTCATCCCTGCTTCTTGGTGGATAATATAAGAAGGGATTGCCATAGGGACAGGAGGGAATCTCCTCAGAAATCTATTTTCTATCACTTGTGTAGTGGTCATCTTTGTCTGACCGCACAGACACACACACACACACACACACAACCCCACACACACACACACATAACCCCCCCACACACACAAACCCCCACACAAACACAAACCCCCACACAAACACAAACCCCCACACCCACAACCCCCCACACCCACAACCCCCCCCACACACACACACAACCCCACACACACAACCCCACACACACAACCCCACACACATGCAACCCCACACACACACACCTCACACACACAGGCACACACACACAACCACAAGCGCACACACACAAGCACACACAACCACACTCAACCACACAACCCCACACAACCCCCAGACACACACAACCCCCCCCACACACAACCCACCACACACACACACACAACCCACCACACACACACAACCCACCACACACACACAACCCACACCACCACAACCCCACACACACACAACCCCACACACACAACCCCCCCCACACACAACCCCACACACACACAATCCCACACACACAACATCACCCACATAACACCACCCACACACAACACCCCCCACACACAACCCCCCACACACACAACCCCATACACACACAACCCCACACAAACACACACACACAACACCCCCCCACACAACACCCCACACACAAACAACCATCTACCTACCTATCTATCTATGGCCCTCACTCTATCCATCTATGGCCCTCACTCTATCTAGTGCCCTCCCTCTATCTGTCTATCTATCTATCGCCCTCACTCTATCGCCCTCACTCTATCCATCTATCGCCGTCACTCTATCCATCTATCGCCCTCACTCTGTCTATCGCCCTCACTCTGTCTATCGCCCTCACTCTATCGCCCTCACTCTATCCATCTATCGCCGTCACTCTATCCATCTATCGCCCTCACTCTGTCTATCGCCCTCACTCTATCGCCCTCACTCTATCCATCTATCGCCCTCACTCTATCCATCTATCGCCCTCACTCTATCCATCTATAGCCCTCACTCTATCCATCTATAGCCCTCACTCTATCCATCTATAGCCCTCACTCTATCCATCTATAGCCCTCACTCTATCGCCCTCACTCTATTTATCGCCCTCTATCTATCTATCTATCGCCCTCACTCTATCGCCCTCACCCCTCACTCTATCCGTCTATCTATCGCACTCACTCTATCTATCGCACTCACTCTATCTACCTATCTATCTATCTATCGATCGCCCTCACTCTATCTATTTATCTATCGCCCTCACTCTATATATCTACTGCAACACCACAGCATCACTCAGCACCACCACAAAATCACTCAGGGGCACCACAACATCACTCAGGGGCACCTAAACATCACTATGCGCTACCACAGCATCACTAAACGCCACAGCATCACTCGTCGCCACCACAACATCACTCAGCGCCACCACAGCATCAATCTGTACAACCATTCAACAACAACTGGTTCAAATATGTTCTCTCAATGTTAAAAGCTTTATTACAAATGTCACAAAAAGATGTTAATATTTCACTTTTGTTCTTGGATTTTCGTCACAATAAAATACACTAAACATAATCTTCACAAAATTTATTTACAAAAGTTAAAGCTATTGCCATTATAAATTACAATAACTTTTATTTAAGTATTAATTATTTAAAAAAATTAAAAACAATTGTTATTTGTAATATCAATACATCTAAGTCACGTAAATACAACACATTGCATTACAAATGCTATAGGTGTCACATTTGCGAAAGTTAAAACTATTGGCATTGTAAAGGACAAAGCTATTAATTTCGCTATTTTCAAAACCAACACATAAATAAAATATTTGTCATTTACAATACCAATCGCTCAAACTTTCCTAATGCGAGACCTATTGCACTGCAAATGCTTGTTTAGTAGGTTGTCAGACATTTACAACCTTGACATACAGATCGATCATTTCAAATATCCCTCACCTAGCTAGTGAAGGAACTAGGACATCTTCTAGAGCAATCAAGCTTTTTAAAATATTCATGAAATCTTTATAAAATCATAAATTAATCAATCGTTCAGAATCGGGCATGGTGAATATGTGTATAAATATATGCTTAGAGCGGGAATTTTCCTTGCCAATATGTGGCAGCTGTAAGAGTTTGGAGGCTATTACTTTTTTTAGTTACTATGGCACTAGAGAGCAAACTTTGAGCACTCATTGAGCTGGTCAATATTAACAAATGCACTTTTAGATATCATATCTATTTTCCTTGTATTGACTTTTTTTCAAAATTTCATTTTATTCTGTTATAGTTGAGTATCTTTGATTCAAATTCCTATCAGAGACTTCATCCAAACTGTAAAAAGTTAGGTTTTTAGTTGCGAAGGCTGTGAGTCTTTCACAAGTATTAAGTCTGCAATTATATTTTCACTGGGAACTTAGGGGTCTAATACTATGTCGGGCGGATCGCCACCACCCGCAGGGTGGTGGCAATCCTCCCAACATAATCTCCCACCCGCCTCCCATTTACCCCCGCCATATTATGATGGTGGGGGATACTGCGGCAGACAGGGAGACCATCTGTCACTTTTCTGCCTGGTCGATCAGTCGACCGGGCGGAAAAGGGTTGAATATGGTGGCGGTGTCTGCAAGACACCGCCATCCTCATTATAATGTATTTGGGAAGCAGCCTTTCCGTGGCGGCGTTGCAGCCACGGAAAGGCATGCGTTTGTCTCACTTTGGGGCCCGTTGTAGGCCCCAAGGATGTTGGGTGGGTGGGGGGTACATGGGGGTACCTATAGTGCCCCCCTACATTCGCATACATGACATGGAATCACTCTGCTGTGCCTGCCACGTCGTGCATGCAAATGTACAGTGTGCAGCCCCAGCATTGTGGTGGGCAGTGCAGTGTGCACCACCCGCCACAATGATGTGGAAGGGGGATGCCACCGCCACCGTGGCGGTGGCATCCTAATTGCCGGTACGGGACCGCCGCACCACTGGCAGTCGGTCCCAGCACCGCTTGGGTGGTGGGCGGACGTACGGCCACCTGCCATCCTAATAGGCCCCTAAGTACTCCATTGTATCACTTGACTTTATCAGGGTAGCAAAGGAAAGAATCAAAGGCCTAATCAGGGGAGATAGAGTGGGTTGGAAACACTAGCTCGCTAGTATGCAACAGCCACACTGCCACACTAAGAACCTGATTACAAGTATGGTGGCTCAAGACTACCATACTCGCAGTGGCAGTCTGAACCTGCCTCCTCGGCAGTCCGACTGCCCAATTACAGCCACAATGGCTGGACCGCCACAAGACTACCACCATCGCCATGATCCTGGATCCTGCGGCAGTGGAGAAAGCGGCGAGGAATGGAGGCGATGCCAATGCCGGCACCGCCGTGCTAATTACAGCTTTCATTTCCGCATATCCACCATGGAAAGGCAGGTAAGGAGCCCCAAACTGAGCCCTGCTGCAGTGCAGTAGCATTGCCTTCAGGCTCTCTCTGTGAGACAAAGCATACTTCCGCTATTAGCACACCGCCAGCCAACCGGGAAACTACAATTACGGCAGTTGGGATGCTGTCAGCTTAGCAGCATTCTCCCACCAAGGTCGAAATCAGGCTCTAAGTAAAATTATTGTCCAGTTAGTGCGTTTTCGTTTTAAAAGGAAAAGTATGTTGTTTACCTACACATTCCTAAATACTACGCATTAAATAACAAATGTGAACATCAGGTAGATGGAAATACTTTTGGTGACACCCTCACATCATGTGACATGCTGAGTGGGTCCTGAACCCTATAACCACAATACCCTCCAACTATATGAGGTGCAACATCACAATATATGGAGGTATTGTTATTAACAAATTAGGTCTACTTGCTTTACCAAGGTCTCTCCGCATCTTTAACAGTAACCACATGTTATATTTCACCATTGAAACCCCATCGATTATAACAATAACTGAACGAAAAGGCAATTCATTATATTAGTGGTGGGATATATTTTTTATAACCCACCACTGAAGTCAATAGGGATAATAGCATCATTCAATAGCATTCATGTTTTTGTAAAATCTTGTGTTTTCAGGCATTTATGTGGTTAATAAAGCATTGAATTTCCTAATGTGTACCAGAGCCCTTGAAGAGCACTATTGTGTCACGAGAGTCAAGAGCCACCCCCAGAGAAGTCCCCGGTCAACCATCCAGGGCCAGCCCAGAGGCCCATCCCCTCAACGGCTCATCCAAGGCCACTGGCTCTGGAGAGACTCATCCTAGTACTGGTGGTCAGCTAAAGTCACAGTTCCAAATATCACCCGTACAGGTCGTCAGGTGTTTTCCCCTCCCAGTGTGGAATTCATTCATTGCTGTCTCTCGCAGGCCCAGAAGCCACTCATCAGCCACTCCCTTGTGCATGTGTTTTTATTTGCAGCTTGCCTTTTCCGCACATCCGCCATTTAGAGGTCGGCGGAAAGGAAGGTAAGGGGCCCCAAACTGGGCCCGTGGGTGTTTTAGCCCAGTTCTGGAAGCATTCTGAGACAATCCAATATGGGGACTTCAAGTTGTCCGGAAAGAGCTTCCCTGAGAGCCTCCAGTCCACCCTAGATGACACAGCAGCTAAGTTTGCTAAAACTTCAATTGAGAGCTCCTCCTGTGTTGGCTGCAGAGGTCTGGCCCACCTCCTTTGTTCCAGCAGGCCTGGGCAGTCTCAGTTTAGGTGCAGTGTGAAAAGCTAATTAAGACATGCAGATTTCCTTCCCACCCCTTCCTTTCCCAGGAACTGGATCAAGCGCTGGTAATTGCTCATTATTATGGTATCCTACAATCACCAGAGTTCCAATGCACTCCCTTGGTAATGGAATTGAAAACATGAAGCACTTCATACTGTGTTTGTAGGTATAAATACAGTTCACTGGCAAAGACAAGGTGCAAAAGAAAACAATTGCAAAATGGAGTCCGTGAAAGTGTTTTGCAATCTTTCCTGACTTCTGTTAAAATTTCAGCACACATCAATCTGAGAACACTACCTATTTTAACAACACCGCTTACAGGTAAATTACTTTTTTATACCAGTGGGCTACAGAATAGCCATTCAATTCAGAGTGGCCCTATTTACATTAACAATCATTCATTACTCTAAAAGGAATAATACATTTTTGAAAAAAACACAGAGATAAACAGATCAATTACTTTATCTACTTGTTCAGCGACTCCGACTCAGTTTTTCCCAATAACTTTTTGAATCAGCCAGTAGTCTGAGTAGCTCTCCTTTGGGTAAAGGGCAATTGCTATCACACTTGACTGTTCAACCTGGGTATGTTCTATCGTGCTCCTCAACCTTCATGTGTCCTCTCATGCTCTTTTTTCTCCCATTCTCTTTGCCTGTCGTCTTCCAGAAAAATAGCAAATAAAGTCTTGTTCTTCTGTATGAAATTTCAGTACAAAGACCACCCCCAAATAGTTCCAAATCTTTTTGATTAGAGAAGAACACCAGTCTTCTCCAAGTGAGTATGGTAGAGAAAGACTTGATCTGTGAATAAGCTACAGCATGATGAATAGCAGGGCCAGACTGAAAACGGAAATCAGCAACAATGTTCAAACCTCAGCACACTGCAAAGCCCAGAAGACTAGAATGGGGGTGGTACAAAGCAGCCTTTCCTGCTCTGAATGCAGAGTCCTATCCTGCAACATACCACAGTAAGCTTAGACCCGTCTGGTCCGATGAGGGTTGGGTGAATGGAGAGCATAATACTAATCTATTACCATAGGGATGGGTATTAGAAGTTTACCACGGCAAATAACATGGCACCGATTTGTCACTGTCACAGAGAGAAGTCCCATAATAGTCATCAGCTCAAATCATCGAAACATTTTCATTTCACATTTTACAATGACACTTAAGTAAAAGTTATTTAATTTCTTAGCTCTTATTTGCATTTCTGTGTCTTCTCTGCCCCCAATAGTAGTTTTCTGCACACCCCAAGGATTGCTCAATTTATCCACCACATATGTATTTTCTTCATTTATTTCGAATCCACCCTCAGAGAATGCGTACATTTCTTCCAGCTCCCAAGTTTATTTTATCCTATTTAGTATGGATCTTAGATTTAACTTCACTATGAAATATATGTGTATGAAGACGAGTAATGGTGCATGTCTAACTTACAGCATGCTCAACTTTCTGAAGCTCAGCATGATAAGTGGGCATTTTGAATGTGCAGTCAATTGTACATTACATTTAGGCCTGTGCACCTACCTTGCTGCAATGATGAACATGTCCACACTGGGAATGTGCCTTTCAAGTGCATATCAAACGTTATAAAGTGTGAAGCTGGCGAATATTCCTGTCAGGGTCAAACTGGCTTATAGGGAATTTAGCCAGTGGCCAGTGGGCTGGTCTGCTGGACCATAGTTTGCGGTGGATTGCTCTGATATTAAATAAATATTGCCTGTATCAAGCTCAAATTCACACAGTCTTCCATACCTTTCCAAACACTATGTGAATTTAAAATAAATAAATTACCCCCAATATAGACCCTACTTTTAGCTGTTTAATTATTGTATGGAGGCATTTTTATTTTGGTGCCTATGCCTGTTTTCTGTCCCAATCCAACCATGATTCCAACTGATCTAATCAAACCTCTTAGAGGGTTGTAGGGGTCAGCTGGCTGCCTGTATTGGCGCCCTCACTCATCCAGTGTTCAGGGTACGTTTTAAATATCATGCAGTGGCCTAACCATGTTCAGTTTGGAGCAGCATTAAGTGTACCTCAGGAATATCCCAACTCCAGCCCTTTATTCTTTTTCTTTCTACTCAAACAGACTACTTGTGCTTTGTGCACTCTGAATACTTTCCTTTTTGTCCAGGCTTTCCCTCATGTAGGCACATGCTCCTATCACACCCATTCTTTCAGCCCAACTTTTCTTCTGCCCATAAACTTAACACTGATTACCCCCTCCTGTTCCTTAATTCTCACTTTGGGATATTTATTGAAATGATTAAGACCTTAGCGCAGACCAATGTAAATATATTGCTCCTGATCTTCTTAAGCTTGACACGCCTGCAAGATTAACCTGAGGAAAATAAAAAACAGGAATATTGACTGTGGATATACATGCATGTGTACATGTCTTTATTGTCACACACCGACACAGCAGGTACTCGCTCCCCACAGTCTTTTTCCCAGCATTTTCCTTGGAAGCACAACATTAGTGTGGGGATACTACATACAATAATTATGGGGAATTTGAGTTTGGGTCACACAAACATCTGGTGGATTAGCCTGAGTGCTCTCTGATCCCCATTCCGAGGGTACTCTCACGCACCACTCAAAGTTAATATTACCCATACGGCCGACGCTTCCATCCTGAAGCAGCAACTATTTAACGTTTTCTTTGGGCTTTGGCCCAGTGCAATAAATATATAGAATTATAGATGGTTAACAATAAATAATGGGGATGAATTTTTATGGGGGGGCTGTGAATGACAAGAGTCCTACAACATGGCCCTACCTGCCCCCTACCTTGTGTTACACTTCGTGCCCTGCCACTGGAATCCACCACCCTCTTTCTATCAGCCCCCACATTCCAAAACAAGGAAGGTTGGCATCCTGCTCCCCTCCTGCATCACCCTTAGCATTACAATGGTCTGCATTTATCACCCTGCCCCCACTCTGTTTTGATAGAAAACATGTTTCCTGAGACTTACCTATTCCACCATCTCTTCAATCCACACCTTCCCCCACCAAATGCGTAGCAATAATATCAGGTGCTCTGTTCCGATCCCTACCACCCTCTGCGCCTTCTCTCCCCCTTCATGCCCGAAGCTGTGCTTTATAAAACTGACTTGTAATTTTAATGGAGATATATTACTTGGCAACATCACGCTTAGGTTTTCTGGATTGGTGATGTTGTAAATCCTGTGTTATTACCTTTGCTTTTTGAATCATAAAGTTTGGTTTCCTATTTTACAGGGGAAATGCTTTGATACATTTTGATTATGAGATTTAATAGGCATTTGATGCTTTGTCCCTGCTCTTCCTTCGAGGCATTTGTACTCTATGTATGTGAACATACTATTGGTAGCAGTCTAGGTCTTCTCCTTTGCGTTTCAAAATGTCCATAAGAAAGTATGCCACGGTGCTGTAAACATTCTGACCTGACAGCTGGGGCATTGAGCCAAGAAGTACTTTAATTTAGATGTACTTAAACTTCCTATTTTAGAGTTCAACTACATCTCAGAAGTTTAAACCAATGATATTAAATTTAAGTCAAAATAGCATTGATTTATTTGAAGAAAATACGTTTTTTCAGTGAGAACCGCTGTGACCGCACCAAAGCTTGCTTCATGTGGTGGACTTTAAAGATAGCACACAGTACAAACCCTAGCATCAACTACATTGGAAATACCTAAAAGGCACTGAACATCGAAAAACATAAAAGTGTGTATATAAGTGATTTGCAAAATCTGAAACGTGGGGTGGAATGTGCGTAAAGTATTTATCTTGCACATTGTAAATTTGAAAACCTCTGCCCTTTCATCCTTGGTCTACTTGGGATAGAGCTTAGAGGCAAAAGAATAAATGAATTATAATTGTATTGATGAGGTAATAAAAACTATTTGTAACATAAGATCGGCCAATCTCCATTAGATGCCAAAAGAACATTAATTACAGGGATTTTGAACATCGAGTGGCTACAGGACTTGGTCGCAAAATGCGCCTCCAAAATATGTGTTTTACTTGTTTTGGTCTTTCACAAAACCTCCTGTTAATAGATTTCTTGCCCCGGTTTTTCTAACCCTGCAATATTCACAAAGTTTTTTAATTGCAAGTCTCAGTGTCGGAGAACATGTTTTTAAAGTTAACAGGCTGGAAAACAGCACATGCAAGTTAATCGCCAATTACTCCTGAGTAACAAACTTTGCTACTTAGTAATGAAATGCCCTGCCATAGGAAACTATGGATCGTCCAGTCAAAGTGATCTCTGCGAGGCCTCTCTCACATATTAAAAACGTTTCAAACCCCTACATTTTGGGCACCTCAACGGTAGTATCTAACCTAATGGCTTTCAGTTAGTAAAGCACCCTTTAATACAGTAGTGCGAATATTTTGGTAAGGTTCAATACAGTACCTGAGATTAATGTGCGTGATATGACCTCGTGTTAACATGATTAGATGGTATTAGCAAGGATGTAGCAATCATTTTGAGTGCTTTAGTGGGTACAATTAAGGACGAGTTTCTTGTTTTTCAAACAATAGAGCCACATTGTGGAAAATCCACATGTCAGACTAAATTGTGGTGTAAGCTTGTACCGCCAGGGAAGGATCATGGTTTGGACTGGAAACCATTGTTCTGCGTTACTAGCAGAAGATATTTCCAAGAAGAGTACATGCGGTGGTTCTTTAAAAGCGGAATTCATTTGGAAAGTGGCTGCAAATGCACTGAGCAATAAATCAAAGCATTCAATAATTTCATTTCAGAACACATTTGCGAAAATGGAATGCCTTAAATTACAGACAACTTAACGCAGTAAAAATATTATGATTAGAATGAACGATAATGTATCACATCTTGGAAAAATGTAGATTTTTATGCTCACACATTATTTCATGCTAAAACGAGGACAGGAGATTCACACTGGGCTAGTCACAGAGGCATTTTGGAGTACGTAAAAACGTTGTCATGAAGCACCGATTTACATACTCTTATGTGCATTTATGAGTAAACCCAGAAATGTCCAACTCCATATTAGTAAAAGTGCAAAGAGGACACTGTCTTTGTACGTCTACTAATTGGATATGAATATTCCCTGAATATTCTCATTTTATTCCTGTTCCAGATGTTTTTGGGGTAATTCAAAGAGTGATGTAAGAGTTAGTAAGACAAAACTATGTTTACACATCCCGCAATAGCTTTATGAATAAGTCCCACAGTTTCTGGAGAAGTTTGTGACCTTTATTGTCAGCAGCAGCCGTATTTTCAGCTGTGTGCTACTACCAAACTACATTTCATAAGCCAATAACGACATGTTACAATCATGATGTACGTTGGAAGTAGCAGAACACTCAGGGCTCAATTTACAAATGTAAATTTGGTTGTAAAGGCAAGTTACTGAATTTACCTTTGTTATTTTTGCCTGATTTCAAAAAGGAATACTTGGATGGCGTAAGCCCATTTCCTTCTGCATAGTTCTTCACACTCATAATTTCTTCTAAAAGTGAGAGCGAGTGAAAAATTTGCTTTTTAGTCAATTGAAACCACAAAAATTGTTAAAATGTACAATTAAAATCACAAAGACATTAGTAAAGAAGACAACCAATTTACAGACACATCAAGACATTTTTTAAAACCACCTCCGCTTACCCGTGAGGCTTTTATTATTGTGGGATCAATGTTTAGTGGCATAACAAGTTGGGGGGGGGGGTGGTCTGACCCGGGCGGCACAAATTTTGGGGAGGAAGCCTCCCCCTGCTCTAACCTGGGGCAGTCGCGGGGCAGCAAACTCAGGAATCGCCGGCACCCCCTCCGCTATTACATACGGTCACTGCAGGTGGCAAACGCTGGGACCACCAGCGGTGGCTAAAGGTCTAGCTACACCACTGTCAATGTGCCTACTGTTTGGAAAGTACCTGAGTGCGTTCCTTCTCAAAACTAATAGTCTAACTTAAGGTGGTGTGGGGGAAATAGGAGTTCCAAGCGGAGGTTAGCCTTGGAAGTTTGTGAACATCCGCAAACAAAGGTGATCGTGCGCACTGAAAAATGTATTTTATTCCCCTTTCTACCTTGGAAAATATTGGATTCTTGTTCCGGCCAAGCAGTTTCTCCACAGGGAAAAATATTCTCCCCATTGAGGAAAACATGCTTTTGTAGAGGGGATCCTATTCTCCCTGTGCAGACTCCTTGTTATATTTTGTGTTATGATAATTTGTATAGTGGCCTATCATACAGGAGGGTATGCAGGCACTAGGTAGGCAATGGTCTAGCCAGGCCTAGGGCTTCATGAGGTTGTTCAAAAAGCAATGCCTTCAGCTTCTTGTAGAATTCAAGCAGAAAGCTTAGATGTGTAGCGTCAGGTCATTCCAGACTTTAGGAGCGATGAAGGAGAAGGTTTGGCCGCCGGCTCTGGTTTTCCATATGTGTGAAATGTGTGCAAGTAGGATTCTGGTTGAACAGAGGTGTTTGGGGGTGTGTGAAAGTTGATTACCTTTTTGAGGAATGCAGGGCCAAAGTTAGGAAGACTCTTAAAAGTGTAGGTCAGGAGCTCAAAATGCTCTTGCTTGTGTTTTGTAGCTACTCAAGCTCCTTTAGGTGAAGTGAGATGTGTGCAGGTCACACGTTGTGGATTTCCTTGTTGATCCCGGTGGAGGGTCCTTCAATTAGATGAACTCCAGATAGGCAGTAAATGAACTCTATGAAAAGTCAAATGACCTTCTCAAGAGTAAGCTTGAAAACCTGTGCCTTGCACCGCTTTCCTTTCTTCCTCTTGGGAATGTTTGTGAATACCTTAAAGTCAGAAAAGTATGTGTAGTGGTAGGCAGAGACCTCTGCTTGTACTTGTCTGACTTTTTTAGTATTTGTTTACAGATTTATAGCTTTGCCTGCAGAATTCCATTTGATCAGGGTTTTAGTTTAGCCATTTTAAATGTTTCTCATTCCAACAAAAAATACAAACTATGTTTCAGGAAGTCGAATACTTCCAAAGATTGGATTAGACTTAGAATAATTTCTCCAACTATGGAGCCTCGGGAGTATTTCTAATTGATCCCCAGATGCTCCCCATTCAGTTTCTCCTTGAGTCCCCCCTCCATTCTGCTGCATGGACTGGAACCCCTAATAACTGCTACCTGAATTGTAAACCTCACGGCATAATTAATCAGGTTGGCACCCCACCAAACTCCAGACTTCCATTGTTTCTTCACAGATTACTTTATCTCTCAAATAATAGGCTTCCACCATTTCAACCTCCAACAATCTGGAATAATTTACAAAATGTGAGACATGGAATGTTAGCACTATAACACCCTTAATCCCAAAAGCGTTTGGTTTCAATCTTTTTTTTTTTAGTTTAATATAACGCAAACTAGACCCAAGACATCGAGTATCAGAGCGTTTTACATGAGCACCAGTTTCGTTACAGATCGACACATTAATTTTTGTTAGGCACAGGGAGATTAAGTGACTTGCCCAGAAACACAGGATGTTGAGCATCGTTGCTGAGACACAAACCCGGTTTCCCAGCTTCGAGGATGACTGCTCTAGCGGTAAGGCTACACCCTCTCCAATTCTTGTTGTTTGGTTGACACCACTGTGGGATGTATAACCTGACTAGGATTACAGTAGCATCAGAACACAAAAATAGAAAAAGCACGTAATGGGTCACTCTGCACAATAGTCAGAAACTACATCTGCCAGTAGGCGCTGCAAGAAATTAAGAGGAAACAGCTGAGGCTGCTGCAGGTAAGAGCAGCGGGCGGTAGGGCCGGCTTAGGGGATTTCGAGAGACGACCACGAGGGAAAATTAATTATTTATTTAATTTTCTCTTGTGGTCTTCTCTCGAAATCCTCCCTTGCCGACCCCACCGCTCTTACCTGCAGCGTCCGCGGCGGAGAGGAAGTTGAGATTTGGAGAGACCTAAGACTCAGTAGTGAAGGTAGTGCAAATATTGTGTGATGTAGTCAGCAATGGCTACGGGCTAGATATCTATACATCTTCCTATCAGAGTCAGGCTGCTGTTAGCACGTCTTATCTGTCAACAATTATAGTCAATGCGTCATAGATGTTTTAACCCTAACACAAATGGATTTCCAAGATCTATTACAAGTTAACTGTAGGTTCTTGAGCTCCTGATAAGCAGTCTGGAAGGCATGCAATTAAGGTGCTTGATTAGAGTTTGGTGGATAGGTACTCCATCACACATATCATGGTTATCCTAGCTGCATATGACAAGTGCTTTGCAGGCTATGGCACTTGGTAGATCCACCACATTTTGATGAAGTATTATGTCTGCCAAACTCTAAGACAGGCCTTTAGCCACTAAATTAGGCCCCTATTCCCAATAAAATAGGGTAAAAATTGATGCACAGGTGTATGAACACTACTTTTAAGTGCACTTATGTACTAATGGGTTCAGATATGTGTAATCCACAGCTTCTATTCATAGAGATGTTGTTGCTGCACGAAATAGTAGCTACAAAGAAAGTATGAATAATTCCCAAAATACTCATGTCAATGATAAAGATTCAAATTTTACATACTAAAAAGATGTTTGGCTCAGATTCAAGAATAAAGACTTAACAAACATCTTAAACTAAATGGCATGAGAGAGCAGTAACCAATTTTCATAGATACTTTATACTTTTTGCTTAATATTCACGTTTTTTGTGTAGTGTGACTTTGACTATGATAGGCATCAGAACGCTACACATTAAGGGCAATGGATAGGGATTCGAATCTACAATAAGGAAGTGACCACACTATCTGTTCCAATCAAATGGGGAGACAAAGAACATTTAATTAAATCTTGGAGAAACCTTGGGTGAGTTTTGTGTTAGAGGGAAGGGACAGGAGTGAAGGCAGTTGGGGATAGGGTGAGGAAAGGAGAGAAGTGAAAGGATTGTAGGTTGGGATGAGGTAAGTAGAGGAAGTTGTCACAAGTTGCCTGTTAATAAGTAGAAGATTCAAAACCCAGTTAATTAGTAGAAGATTCAAAACCCTGTAAAGTAGTGATGTGTGGTCAGATTATAGAGTCATTATTGTGTTCAGTCACATTTTAAAATGTAAGGCTATGCAGTTACTGAAGAATTATTGCTCTTGTGGCTTCCGAATCCCCAGCATAAAAGAGACTGTAAAGTAAAGATAGGCACTTGTTTTGAGATAGTATGTTGGAATGTGTGTTTAAGTGTGCATTTGTTTTTATCTGAGCTATCCCTGCACCAGGGTATTGACTGCCAACATGCCTATACAGAAGAGCAACATCATGCAATGTAAGGCTGCCAAAAGCCTTAACAAGCAACCCGTAGCACATCAACAGCCTCTTACTTGTTGATGAGGTGCTATAAGAAGGGCGAAAAAGTGGAAATGCAAAGACTAAAGATAGCAATGTCTACATTCTGTACCTGCTGTTGCCTCCATGTCCTTTGAAACCATGGGGCACAAGAGCAGTGCAGGGGGTGCCGACCCCACTCCAGAGGTAGCTGCCGCTAATAACCCCTAATGGTCATTCATGTATTGCGTGGTGTGTTGCAATCAGCTCACTCCTCATAGTGCGGTGTGTGTTTTGCGTTTGTCCATATTGTTTATAGTAAACCTTATGTATGCAAGCCTCACACTTCTAGGACCCTCCCCCTACCATGCGGTAATGTGAAACGTCGTGCACCATATAGTGGAAATACAAGTAGAGATGCATGTTGAGAAAGTGATTTGTTGGAGCATATTTATGAGCAGGATACAGTACAAAGCAATAAAACAAAAGCTTTGTGCCCTAACCCAAATAGTCCTCATTTGGCGTTGTGTTGTAGCCCTGAAAGCTTGCACTAGCGAACGTACTGCACAGAATAAGGCATTCCAGTTTTCCTGTTCACAAATGATCCTCACCCAGCAGATTCCACTTTATCCTCAACATAGTAGTGTCCAATCCTGGCGCAGTATCAATGTGGCAATATTTTTCTTGTCCAATAAGGATCACGCTTGAAACAATAGTACATTTGGCCTTGCACACTAGTTGGTTTCTTCAATTGTATTTTGAATTATTTGTATCAAATAGCGTGGTTAAAAGCAACGGGCGCTAGAGTGCTTTAAATTTTAACAACATATGATGGGAAGCAGATTCAATGATATAGGCATGTGAGACCAATCAGGAAGGGAAAAAATTAGGATTCAGGCCAAAAGAACAAAATGAAGTAAAGAACATCAGGAGAGATTTCAATCAACTTTTGTCAGCTGTTAATGCATGAAATGATTGAGTCAAATCCAGTGCATTGACTCTCTTTTTGGAAAAGCCTTCGGCATTGCCTAGGGTAGGAAAGTCGTTCATGATAGCAACACCCATGCGTTTAAAATAGGACCTGTTCAGCATTATTGCTTCTCCCTGAGGGCATTCATACCTGTTAATTAAAATAAGAAAGCAGACCACAAAGCCATGCAGACAAGATAGTATAATTCTGTAAACGTCTGCTTTGCACAACACAGTCCAGAAACCAGTTCTTATCAGTAATTAGTATTACAAAGTGCAAAGTGGCCTAAATGTGCATGTTAGTGGGTGGCAAACATGGATAAGCCAAGGTTCCACCCACGTCTGTGGGCTTTGCCAGGATCAAGATACCTGTTAATTGCTGGGCCTATAGTTGTGCTACTGCTACCAAGTGGAAGACAAGGGCAAATAACAGGGTAAATAACTAAGTGAAAGGGTAGAACGTTTCCAGTGATACATAGCAAACTTTAAGAAATAGTTATTAGCAGCATTACCTCCACTGTCACTCACACAGGCATGAACCTCGACTCTCTGTTTCTGCCTTCGTTATGTCCTTCACTTTCTCTCTTCTAAGGAAGGCATTACATTTAGCCTGAAAACTGGACGTTATGCTTGCATTCTAATGGTACTGATTGGCTGAGGCAATCTCAACATTCCATGGACGATTCTAGTATTACTTAGTACTATAAAGGGGATCTAATATTTGACGGTCATGTGTAGCCAAAGATTACTTGCAGCAGAGTAGCTGTAGGACTGGCCATCTGAAATCTGCCAAACTGTGAAGCTACTGCACCAAAAACTTAGAATACCTCACACATGTTGCTTCTATTGACCTTCTTAGCCCTAAAGTTGGCAATACAAGAAGAGTTGTACGTCGAATGTCCGAAATATACACTGCGTTTCATAATAAAACAAAAATAAGGCACCGAGATTGATCTTTTCCACACAGCAGTTGTTACTAAGGCTTCCTATAGTCCTTGAAATGCTGTCAGGCTGAGTGCAGATTAAAACTGAAATTTACCACCCCTGTTATTTTGTCAACATTTCCTGCCGCAGACACTCGTGCATTATTTCTCACCGTTTGCTGATAAAGGGCTCCTGCGAGCGCCATTACGCGCGAGCCACCAGGAAGAAGATCTGATTGCAGTCAATCATAGGAAGCAACGACAATACCCGTTTACAGAACCCGAGGGCCTCCGGAACAATCAGCGGCACCGGATCGATACCGTATCATGCAAAATTCTGGCATTGATTTTCGCCCATCTTTTCAAAGAACGGGAATAAGCTCCCTAAAGTCGCAGGAAATTAGCCTGATGAATTAAAATGTGATTGTGATGATTCATAGGCAGTGGCTTCCGCCCTGATCAATGTGAAAATAATTCCTGCTAGCATTGTTTATAGCTTCAGTTAAAACAGGGACGAATTCATGGTGATTTGTTTGCTAAATCTTCCGCGCGCTCAGACAAACGTTAACTGCGATTTGTGTGTTCCTTTCAGAGCCATCGCTTATCACGGATATTCGCACAGATAACATTGAGCAGAAAAGTATTACCTTGTCGTGGCAAGAGCCTGGATACCTGAGCACCAACGCCACTGAGTATGAAATCAAGTACTATGAAAAGGTAAACACTTTGTTGTCCTCTTTTTTCTTTTAATCTGACCAAATGTTCGACACCTGTTATTTACTGCACCTATAAATGGCTGAACTAGATTATTATTCACTGAAAAAAACAAGGGTTACAAGGTTGTTATAGCTAGACAATAGAATTATACGTACAATAAAAATTCACTGAAAATAAGAAAGGTTACAGTGAGGTTATACCTAGGCTCATATTTCACTTGTACAAAGCCATTGAAATTCAGCAATTATAGTTACCTGAGCTAACTATAACTTAAGCCTCCCCCACTCCCGCACTGCTTATGACCTCACATATTATATCACTTCATGACATGGTCAGTGACATCACTGATGACATCTCAAATGACATCACTGGTGATATCATCGACAGAACCACTCACACCTCCATAAAACCTCGTGTACACCCACTCACACACCCACACAACCACTCACATACCCATTCATAGACCCGTACCAGTACAATGAATAGGGTGGTGGGAATGGGGAGTTAATTTGTCCTGTGCAGGGGTGGGAGGTTATTATTGGATGGCTAGGAACTCCAAGAATGTCACTTCCTGTTGAAATGGATGCTGGGACCTGAAGTAAAGTCATCTCCTCTACAGAGAAATAGGCTGAAAATATCTCTAACTGTCTCACTTCTTTTCTGAAAGACAGTTTTGACTGGAAAATAATGATGTCCCTTCTTGTAGAGATGGATGCTGGCACATACAATTATGTCACTTTCTGTGGAGATATATTCTGGGAACTTTCTTCACCTGTTACTGCCCCGAGTACCACTGACTCTGTTTATAGTTTTGGTGGATGCTGAAGTTGCATGCAGCTGCTGTGTTGTCATTCATTGATTCTTCTTAGCTTTAGGACTCATAAACGATTTATTTAATTTTTTTCTTACTCACACAACATCAATTACTTATTTTTTTTTTATAAAATAGAGATGCCAGGAAATGAGGTCCTCCATTCAACTTTGTGGTAAATTAGCTGGTCTGTTCTCACCCAATCACTTCCCAGCAAGTCAATTATTTTAGTATTAGTATTCCTTCAAGTAATGATGCCAGCATGAAATGCGCCCTATGTCTTAGTGGGCAATAATGTTGGTATTAACTTCTCAACACTTATTTGTTACGTGTGTGGTTATTTCAAATAGTCATCATTCTTCATTAAAAAAAAAAGAAAACACTATTTTGGATTTTACCTGTCAATTCCACTAAACCTCTCTATATATTTGCATCCTTCTTTAACCTGTTCTTTGTCCCACCTGCAATTTTTTGAGCTAATCATGTCATGCTATGAAAGAATACTGATGAATATAGATGTATAAATGGCAATGACTAGTTCTTGTAGCAGAATCACAGTGGATTCACGTTTTCAGTTTGAGGGCCTGATTCACAAAGCTAAACTTTCACTTTCATGGAAGTTAAAAACTGCTTGCTATTTACAGAGGTATTACGTGTAGTATATTTACGAGTGCGGAGTCTCTGCACATAAAAGACCTATCTTTTTATGGACGATGACTCCACACTTGTAAAGATACTACTCTTAAATCCCTTTCTGAAAAGAAAACAATCATAAACGTACACAAAATGTAAGTTTACTGTTTTGATTCAGGTTTTCAAAGGTGCCTTTTCCTAAGAGTGCTCTTTCAAGGCTTTTGAGGTCTTCAAGTACTCCACCTCTCCCAATGTTAGCATTTCAGTTGAACAGTCAGCAAAAATTGATTCATAGGTTAAGCAATACTTTTGGTATAATCGAGGATCGCTTTGAGCATTATAATGATCTATTGATGTAACTTTTTGAAAAGATCTAAAGGTTATTGCCAACTGACAGGTTTCTGCGTTTGTAGAAGAAGTTGCATTTAAGCATGGCCTCCCCAAATTTTGTCATTTTGTGGACTAATATTTTCAAATGATTTTAATCTCAGCTTCGATAGTCTGCTAAGTATGTCACAGGAATTGGCTCATGTTAAGGCCATGGTAAGAATGTGCACAAACTGCACAAATGACATAAAAGTCCTGAACTGAATGTGGACCACGGCGTGGCTCTGTACCACCAATGTGAAAAACTATAAAATATGGCATGAGACTGCCTGTTGATCCTTAGACTAATTTGCAGCGGCAGCGAGAGTATGTCAGATTAAACTGTTCTGATGTATAAAATCCTTCTTTATATAGAATAGATATAATATTAATCGTCACTTATATAATGTGTTTTGTTTCTCAAAGGTCTGCTTTATGTATAAAATACATAGTACTAATACTATGGATTATAAATTAACTAGAAAATCTATTGTGGCTGCATTTTATTTTTAAACTATATTTTATTGGTGAGCTTAAATTTTTAGCCTAAATGTTAATATTATAATTTTTGGATGAGTTCTGTGCTTCTGCCAAAACAATGGAAACCACGCAAACTGGATCTCTGTGGCTCTCAACTCCTGTAGTAACTGACGTTATATTTCCCCAGTCCAAGATAGGTTCTGAAAGACTATTATTATGGTCCTTCTTTCTGCGGAAAAAAGGGGTGTTCTTCGACAGTTTCCGTACTGTTATCATGGAATGATGTAAAGAATATCAGGAGAGAAAAACAAAGTTGAAACAAACAGAGGCACAGAAAAGACAGAGAGGAAATTAAGGGGTTTCTTGTTTATGTCAAAAAGAGATATAGTGTGGGAAAAGTTTGAACCTCGCTCTGTATTTCAGTGGCACTGTCACCTTCCACCCAGAAGAACAGGACACAGCTCTTGCAGATCATATAAACACTGGCACTAACAGGTGTGAGGATATCTTCCCCATCATCAAAGATTTCACTGTGCCTCCTGCTGCCTCGAGCAACACCTCCCCCTCACAAGGCATTTACAACAAGCTCTCAGGATTGTTCTTTAACAAAAACACTTTGGTCCTCAATCGGAGCCTGTCACTGTCACAACTCAACTTCCCATCATGTCTTTAGAATGAACTCTGACTTCATGGACTTCCATCACCACTATCGAAATTGCTGCTGCCCTGAAGACCATCCACTCGGGGGCCTCATCTGACTCTTTGCCTTTACCACACCTTCATCAAAGTACTCCTACTGATCAGGAACACACTAACACCTATTCTCAATGCCTCCATCAACTGAGTCATGTTGCTGGACACCTTTAAACATACCAGTGCCATGCCCCTGCTCAAGAAATCACCTGCTGACCCTGCCACACTTTCCAACTACAGACCCAGGTCCCTTGCGCTCCCTCCTACCATACCTGGTCAATGACTTAGAGAAACTGATGCCTTGGATGCTGAATTAGACCCAGCACAGTACAGAAATAGCACCAATCACTACCAGAAATTACATCTGCATGATTCTTGACCCAGGAGACATAACAGCCCTCATTCTCCTGGGTCTCTAGCATTTAATTGGTGCATTTAACACAGTCTCACGCCTCATATTCAGCCACCTGCACTCGATTGGCATCCAAGTTCCTACTCCCCACTGGGCATGCATCTTAACGGATAGAGTACAAGCTGTCAGCCTAGAACCATGTTCCCCGGAAGGCCCCAACGGTCTCAGAGTGCCGTAAGGTTCATTGTTCGGCTCCATCCTCTTCAATGCATACATGATCCCTCTGGCCAATGTCATACACACACAGCATCAATATCCTCTTCTATGCTGATGACATGCAACTCATAATCTTCCTCTAGGACAAGACCCCAAGACAAAAAAATAAGATCACCGCCTCAATAACCGAAGTCGCTAACTGGATGAAAGTCATCTTTTTAAATACTCAGCACTGACAAGACAGAAGTAATGATCATTGGCAAGAACAACTCACCATCGAACTCCAAATGGTGACCGGCTGAACTCTGACCCACAACCAGCACCCATGCCAGAACCTTGGAGTATCATCACCAGAGTGGAATATGGGAGTGTTGCTCTCTGTGGCCTTCCCAAATCAACGACGCCCCACTAAGAGCATCAATAAACACAGCCCGCCAAACTAATCACAGGCTCCAAAAGAAACTGTCACATCTCCCCGGATTTCGATCCCCTTAACTGGCTACCTTCTGAAGCCAGAATCCATTTAAAAATCACCTGTATGACACACAAGGCCTTACATCAAAAAACACCACAATACCTTGCAGAAAACGAATACCATCTGGTGGGAACAGAACCAACCGGAGCTCTTATAACCTTCTACTGAAATCACAACGATTCACCAGCCCCTAGGATATGGAATGCCTTACCACCAAAAACAAGACAGAACACTCACGTGGCATCCTTTAAAAATGAAGTGAAATCTATTCTCCTGCCTAAATTCACTTGATTTATTAGATGCAGGCTTGTAGATATTTGTTATGTTGGAACAGTTACCATTGTACGACTATTATAACCAAGAATCTTTTTGTATGTATACTTCCATTTCCTCTATCCCCTTTATTTGCTGTAAAGCGCTATGATACCTGCAAGGGTCTTGTCCGCTCTATACAAAACCTTCAAAATAAAATAAAATAAAGAAATAAAAATCAGCAGCAAACTGGGCATGAGCACAAGTCAACACCGTCACTGCATCTTGCATCCTGCTTTCACACCCTGAATATGTTGAGAAAGATCTTCAAATGGTTCCCAAGCAACCCTAGAAAAACTGTGATTCACGCCATAGTCACCAGCAAGTAGGACTATGGGAACACTGTCCACACTGAGATCACCAAGCAACTCACTAGAAGATTACAAACTTCTCAAAATTTGATAGCCGGACTCATCCTCACCCGCCCACACCTTACATCAGGGAGTTCCACTGGCTTCCAATACACAAACATGCTCAGTTCAAACTCCTCATACACACATTCAACGCACTACAGAATGGAATCTTACTAGCGCACATTCTGCGCATAGACAAAACCAGACCAGGTGGATGAATATTCTCTTACAGTAATCCATAGGCATGTAATGACCTCCCACTCCACATCAAAGCAATCTACTCTGAAGTTAAAGACCTGGCTTTTCAGTTAATCTACCTACCATAGGCAAGGCTAGGAACACAACCTGCTCAGCTCTAGGATATAAGTTGATAGTATACTTTACAAATACACGAAGCATAATATAACAAGATAAGCATATACATTTTGAAAGGCAAATGCTCAAATAATAAATCAGATTACTCAGTTGTAAACTCGATGAACGGTAATCTAGAGACTCACCCACAGAATATTGCAAAGGTTTTGTTTCCTTTGTCAGGCAGGAACTATACACTGACAATTTGAATTAGATGTACATTTTATTTTTAAAAGAATAGCATTAAGTAGGGTGCTATTAAAAGATCAGATTTCCTTTATTAAATGCTATATAAAAGAAGACAGTTCAGGTCATACGACAGGGACATTATTTGAAAGAGGATGTGTTGCCTAATAAAATATATAGGATCTTTCCAAAATCCCTTATATTGGTTTTAATTATATTATATAATGATATGACATAATATTTAGAGCCTCCTCCACCCTTTCAATTGGACAAAACTCGTCTTGTTTCCAAAACTAGGTAAATATTCTACTAGACGTGGATTGTATTGACTTATTACCTTAATACATTCAGATTATATAAAATATTTATGAATATATATTGATGGGATAGGCTAGGAAAATTGACCATAATTCAACCTGGTTTATACTGGGGGCATAAACTCTTAGCAAACATACATTAGACATGGTAAACAATATGTGACACTGAAACAAAATGCACACCATTGCCAGTCTGGTGTTTAGAAACCCAAATTGTTTTAGCTTCGGAATTTTATACATGGTAATGTTCAAGATGGAATTTCCACCTAACTCCACAGAAACCCGGGGGTCATTGAATCATGGTGTTTCTGCAGATATAGCAATTATGGGAAAATAAATGGGTACCATTTCAATCAGTAGTAGAAAGCTGTTCAATAAATGTATCAAACCATTCTCACATCAATTAAACAGTGAGGTAGCAATTGAAGCTAGTCCAAAGATAGAACAGACACTGAAAATTCCAATACATGCAGATGACATTGCCCTATGTTGAAATTGGTATCAGACAGTATTATTTAGATCAGTTGCTCTAATTTCTAACCACTTAGGATATAGAATCAGTGAATCTCAAACAGAGAGAATATTATTCAACTACAAAAATGCAAGAAAATGAGAAGAATACCAAACCATAGTTCAATGCAAGGGTGGAGGCAGCCCCAGGGATGAAGTCACAAACTGGTCACTTTATTTCAAAAAGTTCTTTATTTTTCTTCATAAAAACAACTTGACAACAGCCAACGCATTCCCTTCCTGTCAAAATAACTTCCTCAGTGCAAAAAAAGTGTATGAATAAATTCGTAGAGTGGACCCAGAATACTGGCCTTGGACATTGTGGTCCCAATCCTTTCTATATTCCTTATTCCTTCTTATTTTTCAAGAGCCAATATCATGAAAAATCTTTTCTTGAAACTGTACAAAGGCGTGGTTAGACAGGAAAAGTATATCTGCCTTGGTCAAACCGTCGTAACGTCGGGAAACAACCAGTCCGCGGAAATATTGCAGAAAGTGAAGCTAAAAATTCGCAGATCCCCAGTAGGTAGTACAACTTCTACCCGGGCCTCTAGGGTCAATTGCGATGGTTAAGGCGCGGTATCGTTTCTCATAGACAGATAATTGAGCCACAGCAGACCACACCACATAAAAGTCTGTCTTGTGGGTCCTGACGTCAATAAACACGGAAGATCATGATAAATCTCAGAGACATGCAATCGGAATGACGCACAGAGTCACGGCGTCATTATTCGACCCAAGAGGGTACGCCTAACCATAGTGACTGATATGCAGTTGCAGCTCGTGGACGGAGTGCTGCGGGCATTGAGGTGGGGTGGGAGAGGTGAGGGGCATGGGGGATGGTAATAAACTCCGCCTCACCGCCGACTGGAGTAATGTAAAGAAATAAATAAAATGAATTTTCTTGCACGCATTGAAACGCCAAATGCATTTCAGCACGCACAATGAGATACGTTTTATTTCTTTATTTCTTTACATTACTCTGGTCGGCCATGAGACGGAATTTACTACCTCCCACCCTGCCCCTTCCCTGCCCCACCTCACTGCCCGTGGCACTCCCTCCACAAGCCGCTACTGCCGATATGGCAGTGCAGTATTCAGGGATAAAAGTTAAAGGGTGGCCTGTCCACATATTCAAATTAAATTGTGAAATATTCAAGGATTTAGACTCATCCATCATAAGACTATAGTGAACCTTTATTAATAAGCATGCTTAAAGCCTTGTGCAGAATACGGGGGTGTTTTACTAGTCACCATGCAGCTTTTTACACTCTTTAGAACATATAGATTGATTCTGAGAGGTGTTGTTGGCCCAAACCTTACGTGAGTGTGAAAACCCATCTCAATTGATTTTCAAGATGCAGAATAAAAATATTAATCAGCAGGTCTTGCATGTGTCATACCTCTAGTAAAGATTCAGAAAGACAATGATTATATTAGAAATATTTAATCCTTTTATTGAAAAATCTTGATGTAATCGATATGGCTATAGTTTGCTAAATATGCTGTTCTGTGTTTTGTTTTGCACAGGATCAGAGAGACCAAAGTTATTCTACAGTGAAAACAGCATCAACTGCTGTGACTGTTAGCAACCTTAAACCTAGCACTGTCTATGTATTTCAAATCCGGACATCTTCATCGCAAGACTATGGAAGCTATAGCCCCAGCTTTGAGGTGGAGACCATCGGAGAATGTAAGTAAATTTACAATGTCTGCACTATTTGTTGACATATCTCATAGATTTTTGCATTGTTAATTAGGATGTTTTAGATAACATGATACAGTTAACAGTTTCTAAATTGTTTAATCCGTTTCACATAAGAAATCGTTCTGGTATATTTTGATTGCTCATCTGTTCTTATCCATGGCATATCAAAGGGTCTTTCCAATACCCTGTTATTTTTTACTTATACAGATGGCACCTGAATTCTTTTATGTCTGTTTATTCTTTGCATGTAGTTGTACACTTTTTGTAGAATTTTCTTTTTTTTTCTTTTTTATAAATTTTTATTGACATTTCAAAACATGCAAGATGCAATACAATACAACTAGCCAGCATGGTATTGATCAATATTGGAGCTTAAAAAGTACAGTCTAAATGGTACACAGTCCACATTATTGACACAGACTCCGGTACCCCATTTCTAATAAATAAGTTAACGTACAGCAATTGCTTAGACAATGATGAAGAGCAACATCTTACGACTGCAATAGAGAAGAACATTGTGCAATACCTCAGCAAGGGCCCAGTATACACCCATACCTGACTTTCCCAACCGCATTTCAAGGAAGGTACGCCACCTAAACAGATCATGAAGGCACCAGAGGGGCAAGATCACACGGTACCACATCCTGGGTGTTTTTTATGGCTAGAGCATCTGTCGACCCCTGCTGTTTTTGAAGCCATGCTAGAAAAGGTTCCCGTATGTCGCAAGGTTAGGAAGAAGGCGGCATCCATTCCCAAAATACACTTAATTGCGTGTGCCCACATGTGACATCCCGGACCCAGTCCTTAATGGAGGGTACCCATCTCCTGCCTCAGTGAATCGCGACCTGTCTCTTCGCAATCAATAATAATAGTGCATGGAGCATGCGCAGCTTAGGCTGCGTATCTTTGACATAGCCCAAGGATAAGGGGCCAGTGACACATTCAGGATGGAATTTATTGATTCGAAAACTAGTGACCAGAACTCTGCCAACTTGGGACAATTCCACGAGATATGTAAGAATGCAGCCGAGGCGGATCCGCAGTACCAGCATCCATCATTTTCACGTATACCCATGTGATAGAGGCCCACTGGTGTTCTGTAAAATCTATGCAAATATTTAAAATGAATCAGCCTTAGTTTGTAATTCGGTGAAAGTTTGGTTAATTGCCCACAGCAGAACTCCCACTATGACTCAGCCAAAGGTGTCTCTAGGTCTTCATTGCAGTGTCTAAAGGAGTTGGGTATCACCAAAGGGGCAGTGTTTTGCATGCAGGTATATAGGCGCGTAATGAGCTTACAGGGAGATGGAGATTTCAGTAAGTTTTCCAATGCAGGCAGCTGCAGCGGCGACCTCGGAAATTCAGCCCAGAGGGCACGGCATGCCGTTCGCACTCTGTGGTATAAAAAGATCTCCGCAAATGTTACCGGCAGGCCCTCAGTCGCTTCAGGCGGGGTTCTGAACTGATCATCAGGGTATAAATCAGCAAAGGTTTAAAGGTTCATCTTCTGGGCCTGGGACTTACTTATACTGTCCTATATACAAGGCAGCAGTGGGTTATGCAGCAAGGGAATGGAAGGGGCAAACAGCATTGGGACTCCAACCCTTTTACGCAGCTCCTCCATGCCCAGCATAGTGTTCCAGCAGAGTCTATGTCTTCACGAGGGCGTCGAGCTTTCTGGTATAATGCCACTTTAAGTGGGACAGGGGCCATGACATCAGTCTCTACTGCCACGTGTGGCTGGAAGTGGGTAGGGTGTGCCCAGTAGTGCAAACATTGTGCCTGGGCACAGTGCTTCATAAAGCTGCATGTCTGGAGCACCTAGACCACCCTGCCTCAATGTAGGAGTTAGCAGGTCCCAGGAAATTCTTGCTTTACCACACGCCCACGCCAATGAGACCAGTTGAGATTTTAGGGAATTAAAAAAGTGTCCAGTAAATGGAATCTGGATATTGACAAACAAATACAGAAATTTCTGTAATATAACCATTTCAGCCAGTGCAACCCTGCCCGCCAAGGACAAGGGTAGTTTAGACCACATCTCAACTTTTTCCTCCAACCATGTGATCGCTCGACCATAGGTTAATCGACACACTTCCTATGTGTCCCGGCTTATCCAAACTCCTAGGTATTTAACCTCGTCAGCCTCCCACCTTAAGGGGAATTCCGATGTCACCGGGGAGGTACCATCCATCAGCGGAAAAATTACTGATTTGGCCCAGTTTTTAAAGACCCCAGTTAGCCCGCCAAAGCGGATTAATTCTCTCAGAAGAGGGTTTAGCTTCTCCTCTGGGTTAATAATGTACAGTGTGACATCATCTGCATATAGTGAGGGAGAGTAGTCTACCAGAGCTGAATCCAATTCTCCGCGCAGTCTGGTGTTGTCAGATGCGAGCAGCCAGGGGTTCCAATGCGATCGCAAATAGCAAATGAGACAGTGGACACCCCTGCCTAGTACCTCGTGAGATTGGGAATGGATCGGAGAGCATGCCAATCACCTGTATGCGTGCGCTAGGTGAAGTATATAACAGCCGGATTCTGTTGATAAACAGTGCGCTAAATCCCATATGCCCTAGAATCGAGAAGAGATACAGCCGTACAAGCATGTCAAACGCCTTAGTGGCGTCCAGGAACACAACCGCAGCCTTTACATCAGGGTGTAGATAGTGTAACACCGAGATTATCATTCTGAAATTGTGAGAAGTGGATCTCCCCGGGATAAATCTCGATTGATCGGGGAGCGCTATCATCGGCAGCAGGGGTTGCAGACGATGTACAAGTAACTTGGCAAGGATTTTAGCATCCACATTGATCATGGACAGCGACCGATAGGAATCCATCTCCTTCCCTACCTTCCCAGACTTAAGAAGAGTAATAATGACACTTTCTGTAGAACTTAATGGAACAAACATTTTTCAGATGCTGTAAAGATTTTGGGTGGCTAGGCCCTGACTTCGCCTCAGTTTTCATAAATTGTAACAAAACAATCACTGTTTTGTAGTCTTTGTAAGAAACACAAAACAAGTCTTTTCCACAATTTTATCACCTCCTTTCTCCCTATACATAATATAAATATGTTTTCACTATGGGAAACTGTTGTAGAAGTAGTGTTGGTTGACTAACACGCTATTTAGGCCCATTCCTTTTACTATACATAAATAAGATTGTCAGATGAAGATTCTGTATGCAAATTTATGGTCGTATTTGTATTGTACATAGTTGGCTGCATATATCTAGAGTAGGCATCTCGTAATGCTAAAGTATGTTGGAAACATGAATATTTGATTGTATTAAAATGGTGTTGTGCCATCCAGTACTTTGCAGTTGAAATTGTATATAAAATGGACCATAAATACACTTCCCAATATATGTTTTAGCACGTGCATATCTGATTTTTAAAGGATCTAAATATGTATGAAACCTTGCACTCATATCTTCTGGTGAATATTCATTGGCCAGACTACATTCAAATAACCAGTAAAGTTGATACATGGGTTTCCTTCCTAATCACCCACGTTACATATTGTTTTACTAATCAGGATACAGAATGAGGCCTGCTTGAAGAATTTTAGAAAAGTCCTTAACAGCTAAGGCTTAGCTTTTTACTTTGACTCACTACTGCTTACCATCCTATGCTCACCAGTACTCCAACACCTTCCCAGGGCCTTCAGGTTGGTAATTGAATGTCTCATTATCACTGTCACTTTCCTGTACATTATTTTACACTATCACTCGTCATCTTCAGCTCTGTTTAGCCTTTCTAGTCAGTAGATGAAACTCACCTCAAATGCCGTAATATAGTTCCAGGCATCTCCTTTGCTCAATTCTATGTTAAAATTGTAGTGTTGCAAAGATGACATTAATCTGTATTTGTAAAGCACAAACTACTCACCCTTACGGGTCTTAAGATGCTGTGGGCCATCGTGGAAATTAAATGAGCTATTGCCCAGAGTCACATGGTGCTGAGCTGCGCTGCGACCTGAGCCAAGGATCAAACCGTGAACCCTGTGCTCCGAAGTCAGCTTCCCTGGCCGCTGCAACACACCTCTCCATTTATTTCATACATTTTCATATTAGTTCTTAGAATAGAGAACTTCACCCTCTGAACCTTCTGAAACATAAATAATTTGGGATCTGTACTGAAGGGAAACATATTCTAATCTGAGTAAAATCCAGGCCTTCTGCTTTTGGACATCTGTTTTCTGGACCTCTGTAGTCAATGGGATCCATAATGGATCTCTATCATTATTCCAAATGGTGTTAAGTTACAACTATTAGTGCCTACCTTTGAAAATAAGGTTATCCGCTGTGTACAGCAGCTGTAAAAAGCTGTGAGTGGGTTGCATGTGACACATGTTCATAACATGTGTATTTGTAAAGCACATGTTCACCTGTAGGCATCTTAGCGCTGAATAACAGATGTTTATTGTTACCCAAGTCAATGGTATTCATTTTATCGATCTTAGATGGATAAAAGGCTAAGTGGACCCACCTGCATTTGAACCTGTGACCAGGATGTTAAACACAGAAACAGTGCATTGGACGCATTAGTCCACTGTGCCACCAGACCCTGCTTTCGTAAGCATATGCCCTTGCTCAGAGGCTGAGTGGTGGATTGCTCGTCTGATTCAGCATATCATCTGCATCCATGTAGCTGATTAAATTTGCTAATGTATGCTAAAATCTTATAATTGAATTCAGAATACAATATTAAACATTCTCTTTCATCTTGTCGGCTGTGTATAATCTGTTGAGCTAAATGCGTATATTTTGGACAAAGTGTGCCAAAAAATACAACTTGTGATTGGCATGAGCTTGCAAACCCATTGCATTGTCTTTCCTATGAAATTCTAGGCCACAAATTCATACTGAGGGTAATTATCATATATATGTGCGTTGCCAAAAGTTATTTAACCCCTTCGCTGCTAGGCCTTTTCCCCTCCTGTGCTAAGCCTTTTTTTGGCTATTTGGGGTAGTGCGCACTTAGGCCCCTGTAACTTTTTGACCACATAAGGTATCCACGCCAATTTTGCGTCCTTTTCTTCCAACATCATGGGGATTGTAAAGGTACCCAGGGTTTGTGGATTCTCTTGGAGGGGTCCCAGAAATTGAGAAAAATACTGTAAAAAATGTATTTCCGAAAAATGGGGAAAACGTGCTGTAAATGAAAGCCTCTGGATTATTTCCTGCAATTGTTATCAAAAAGGGGTTTGTGGTCTGAAATCACCATTTCCCCAGCTTTTAGGAAATGGCAGTCTGTTGTCAGGGAACCAACATTTTTCACACAGTTTTGACAGTTTTCTGGAACATAGCCTATTTCTGCTATTTTTTAGTGCTTCCAACCTCCTTCCAGTTAATTGTAAAAGTGAGTATGAAAGCAATAATGGATCCTGGAAAGCTATACATTTTAGAAAAGTAGACACAATTCTAAATTCAGAAAGGGGTCATTTGTCTAAATCCATGAAGGTTTCTTTATAGAAACCAACAGTTAAATATTTGAAAAATTGAAAATTAGTTGAAAAAAAACAACCTTTTGTGTCAATGTTTTCACCTGTAACTTCTTATAATCTTGACAGCACTTTGAAAGCAATATACCGTTACATTTGCTGGACCTTCCTGGTTGTGGGGATATATAGGACTTGTAGGTTCACCAAGAACCCAACGAACCCAGAGCCAAAAACTATGCAGCAACTTGCAATGGTATTTTATTATGTACCGGGTTTAGGGCAATTATTCTTTGAAAATGTATACATGGAAAAATCGGCAGGAAAGACACCTATGTATTTCTGAAATGGGTACAAATTATAGAGTTTAGAAACAGTAAATTTTTGCACATTTTCAAAATAGGGAATACTCATACTAGCATGAGAATTATAGGTCATTTTTCAAAATGACTGCTTTTTAACACAATGTCTTTCATTTGGAAGGGACAAATGCATGAAAACTCAATAGGTAATAACAGTTGATTTACAGATCTGAATTACCCTAAGTCTCCCGATAAAAATGGTACCTCAATTGTGTGGTTCGGCCTAGTGCCTGCGACAGGAAACGGCACAAAAGGCAACGTGGTCGCACCTCAATTTCGCTGTGAAAAATTACCCTTTTTTGGCAAAGTGCCTAGCTGTAGTTTTTTAACCCTAGCTCTGCCGGCACCTAGGGAAACCTAGCAAACCTATACATTTTTGAAAAATAGACACGCAGGGGAATTTAGGATGGGGTGACTTGACTGCCTCCCACCAGGTTCTATTATCCAGAATCCCATGCAAACCTAAAAAATTGACCAAAAAAACACATTTTCCTCACATTTCTGTGGTGCAAAGTTCTGGAATCTGCGTGGATCAACACATTTCCATCCACCCAGCGTTCCCCAACGTCTTCTGAGAAAAATGGTACCTCAATTGTGTGGGTCGGCCTAGTGCTTGTGACAGGAAACGGCGCAAAACGCAACACGGTTGCACCTCAATTTCGCAGTGAAAAATGACCCTTTTTTGGCAAAGTGCCTAGCTGTGGTTTTTTAACCCTACCTCTGCCGGCACCTATAGAAACCTAGCAAACCTATACATTTTTAAAAACTATACACCTAGGGAAATTTAGGATGGGGTGACTTGACTGCCTCCCACCAGGTTCTGTTACCCAGAATCCCTTGCAAACCTAAAAATTGACAAAAAAAACACATTTTCCTCACATTTCTGTGGTGGAAAGTTCTGGAATCTGTGTGGATCCACAAATTTCCTCCCACCCAGCGTTCCCCCGGTCTCCCGATAAAAATGGTACCTCACTTGCATGGGTGGGTACCTATCACAATCCAACCAGGTTTTGCAAGGGGGGTCTCATGAGTTTTTGTCCCGGGGCTCGGCGGCCATCTAGGGAAACCTACCTAACCCACACATTTATGGAAACTAGAAACCCAGGGGAGTCTTGCGAGGTATGGCTTACGTGGATCCCCCATCATTCTCCTACCCAGAATCCACTGCAAACCTCACATTTTGCAAAAAAATCACTGTTTTCTTACATTTCTGTGTGGTAAAGTTCTGGAATCTGCGAGGATCCTCAAATTTACTCCCACCCAGCGTTCTCCCAGGACTCCCGATAAAAATGGTTCCTCACTTGCGTGGGTAGGCATAGTAGCTGCAACAGGAAAAGGCCCAAATCATACGGTGGAGACTTTAAAATTACCTATAGCAAAACTACCTGTTTTGGGGGGGCACCTGAGTTATTGGCCCCGGGCTCGGCGGCCATCTTGGGAAAGTACCAAACCCAAACATTATTGAAAACTAGACACCCAGGGGAGTCCAATGAGGTGTGGCTTGCATGGATCCCCCAACGTTTTCCTACGTAGAATGCCATGCAAACCTCAAAATTAGCTGAAAAAAACACATTTTCCACATATTTGTGTGTGTGGGAATCACCGTGCGGCACAAATTTCCAGCCCCACAGCGTTCCCCTTAGTGTCCCAAATAAAATGATACCTCACTTTTGGGGGTGTCCAAAGCAGAACTGGCTGAAATTGTATTTTTAAAAAAACATAGCGCTTACAATTATCAGTGCTATACTCTAAATCCCTATGTTTTGGGCACTTCCTAGTCACAGGCCTTTGGCCCACCCACACAAGTGAGGTATCATTTTACTCGGGAGAACAAGGGGAATGCTGGGTGGTAGGACATTTGTTCCGGCACGGTGATCCCACGCAAAAATGTATGGAAAAAGTGTTTTTTTTACCTATATTTTAGGTTTGCAGGGAATTCTGGGTAGGATTACGTTCGGGGACCCACGCATGCCATACCTCGCTGGACTCCCCCGGGTGTCTAGTTTTCAGAAATGTTTGGGTTTGGTAGTTTCCCAAGATGGCCCCCGAGCCCGGGGACAAAAACCTAGGTGACCCCCCTTGCAAAACCAGGTTGTTTTGTGATAGGTCATTTTGATGTTGCCTCAATAGTGTTTGGCCCCTTGCATGTCGTGGGTACTTGACCCACCCACGCGAGTGAGGTATAATTTTTATCGGTAGACCTGGTGGAATGCTGGGTGGTAGGAAATTTGTGTGAGCCCGGTGATGCCACACGTTCACACACAAAAATGTGTGAAAAAAACTGATTTTTTCAGCTAAAATTGAGGGTTTCAAGGGATTCTGGGTAAGGGGACATTGGGGGATCCACGCAAGACATATCTCCTTGGAAGCCCCCGGATGTCTACTTTCCAGAAATGTGTGGGTTTGGTAGGTTTCCCTAGATGGCCACCGAGCACGGAGTGAAAAACCCATGTGACCCCCCTAGCAAAGCCAGATCGTTTTGACAAAATTAGTTGTTTATTTCTGCAGCGTGACAATTTTGGCACAATATTGCAAGGAAAATGTGACAGACATTGTGAGTTTTGCAGGATATTGTGGATAAAATAACTTGTTAGAATTCACCAGAGAGGCATCATCATGTACTCCCATGGGTTTTCAACAATATCTACAATCGGTAGGTTATTCGTAGGTGGAATGTACACCTTGGCAGAGAGACTAAAAAGACAAAGATTCCTGCAGAGCCATCTATTCCTCAAACACACACACATTTGGATTTGGCACGAGGGCGAGTGATGGTTCAGTATATAAAATGTTATTAACAAGAGGTTTCACAAAAATGAAATGCTCTGTCAATTACATGGACAAAAAAACTGAACCAATGACTCGCAGCTCGTGAGCTGTAAAGCCACTACAAGGCACCAACCGCTTTACAGACCATTCACACACCTTTCATACTTGATACACAGAAGACCATTCACACCACCAGGCACGAAAGAAACACATCACAACATTCACAAAAAAGGGACAAGGTGCACCCTGCTTAAAAAAAAAATAAAAAAATTACTACACAGCCATCAATTCCTCAAACACACACACATACTGGTTGGATTTGGCACGAGGGTGAGTGATGGTTCAGTATATACAATTGTATTAGCAAGTGATTTCACAAAAATGAAATGCACTGTTAATAATTGAAAGGACAAGAAACTGAACTATTGACTCACAGCTCGTGAGCTGTGAAGCCACGACAAGGCACCAACCACTAAACAGGCCATTCATACACCTTTCATACGTGTGACACATACAAAACATTCACACCGCCAGCCGCGAACCCATCACATTACAACACTTCCAACAGCAGACAGCGCCATTCAAGGGCCCATCACTTTCACAAGCCCACATTCCTGACACAGCAACTACACAAACTCATGGATTGCAAGGAGTGGCGCTCAGCTAGCACTGTGTGTAGTGACCAGCATCAATTCACTACTCACACACCGCCAGACGAGCGCCAGTCCACGCACACCGCCAGGCAAACAGCAGTTCACGCACACCGCCAGTCCACGTACACCGCAAGCCAAGCGCGACTAAACGCACACCACCAGCCAGGCACCACTCCACACACACCGTCAGGCAAGCACCAGACCATGCACACTGCCAGCCAATAACCAGTCCACACACACCGCCAGCAAAACACAAGCCCACACACACCACTAGGCAAATGCCAGTCTATGCACACCTCCAGTCAAGCACCACTCCACGCACACCGCCAGTCAAGCGCCACTCTACGCACACCGCCAGCTAAGCACCAGTCCAAGCACAGCCCAGGGTTAGAAGAACAGTCGGGGCAGTACATACAAACCTCCTTCCGCAAACCTCTTTGCCAACAGACTCTACATCTCCGACTGGGAAAGTCTTTTGAGGATGTAGGAGGAATTTGATCAGGAAAGTGGTGATCTTTAAATCTGGCAACATCCTCCACCACTCCAACTCTAGGAACACTTGCCTGTTCCACTAAAACAAGGCTGCCTATTACAGACTCCTGAATCTTTACAAAAGTCATCTTTGACTGAGGACAAGATTCCTGGAACACAACAAAAGCATTAAAGGTTGCCAAGTGGAAAAGATGGATAGCCAACTTCTTGTACCAAATGTAAGCCTTACGAAGAGCAGCATACAGTTCCAACCTCTGATCTACTCTGTCAACACCACCCATGTGCCTATTATAGTCTAAAATGCACACAGGTCTGCGCGCTTCAGCAACCTCACCCCAAACAGTCACCGGTTAGGTGCTTTCATCATGGATGATAGTCAACATGTAGACATCTCTCCTGTCTGAAAACTTCACAGCTAGAAGCTCCTCGCAACGCAATGCACTACACTGTCCCCGGACAAGCTTTTGACAAACAAGTTCTTTTGGGAAACCTTTACAGTTAGAGCGGATTGTGCCACAAGCAACAGTGTCCACTTTGGCCAATTCCCTGAACAACCGCACACCAGTGTAGAAGTTATCTACATATAAATGATGGCTTTTGTTAAATAATCCTCTACCAAGTTCCCACACAATTTTCTCAGTCACTCCAGAAGTGGACGGACAACCAGGGGGGTTAATCCTGAATTCCTTATCGGTGTACACCCTGAAATTAGAGACATATCCAGTCTGACTGTCACACAGCATATACAGCTTAATTCAATAGCGTGCCCTCTTACTAGGAATGTATTGCCTAAAAACCAAGCGGCCCTTGAAAAATACCAAAGACTCATACACTGCAATTTCTTTCCCAGGAGCATAAATCTCAGAAAATCGATCAACAAAGTGATCAATGACAGGTCGAATCTTGAAAAGACAGTCACAATCAGGGTGATCTCGTGGCAAAGCTAAACCATTATCGACAAAATGCATCATCCGATGCAGAAGCAAATACCTATCACGACTCATGATTGCCGGAAATATAGCAGTTGCCATCAAGGGACTAGTAGGCCAGTGTGAAGCCATTGATGGCTTCCTAAGCAAGCCCATCAAAAAAGTTAAACCCAAGAACTTCTTCATCTCTTCCAGATTTGTGGGAGTCCACCCGGTAGCTCTAGCGTGGGGCTTAAGGTTGGCACTGTTCTCCCTCAAAAACTGTTCTGCATACAAATTAGTCTGCTCAACAATCTCTGCCAAAAAAACATCATCCATAAACAACTGAAAAAAAATTAATCGGCAAAAAGTTTTCAGTGTTCACCCTACATCCTGGAACACCAGTAAAGTCTGGCAATGCCGGCTGCACCATGCCTGGAGCAACCCAGAGGTCAGCACTTTCAACAGGAAGCCTTGCAGCCCCAGGCTGCCGCCCAGCTGCCTCTTGCATCACTATACCAACAGGAAGTCTTCCAGCCCCAGGCTGGAACCCAGATGACTCTTGTCTCACTATACCAACGGGAAGTGTAGTAGCCCCAGGCTGCAGCCCAGATGCCTCTTGCCGCACTATCGGCACAGCAATGTCCTCCTCTAACACAGGCTCTTCATCCACACCAAAAGTAGCTTCATCAGCACTCAGTGTATCTTCATCATCAGATGATGCCATGTGGAGAGAAAACTCACTGCCTGAATGTTCCCCTCCCACCTCTGCCTCAGAATCAGAGTCAGTCTTTGGACCATGGTCAGAGGAAGAATCAAAAATCTTTCCAACAACTTGCTGAGCTGAAAGTCCAATTGGTCGCACACTGCTTGTCCTACCAGCGTGTTGCCCCAAAGCATTGTGGTCCATGAAGTAAGCATCAGCGGGTGCGCCTCTGCCAGAGTCTTGAGCAAAAATCACTGTCGCGTTGGCAATCCCTGGACACGTGTTTCGAGGTTGTTAGCTCTCGTCAGCAGGGAATAGGCATACATGTAGGGGTGCTGCGTAGGCTGCCCAAAAATATTCTCAGGTCCGGTACCGCTCTTGGCACGCAGGTGCGTAACCCGGGCTCGTCAGCCCCACCAGCTCAAGGGAGCCTGAATATAAAAGAAAGTCCAATTGGTAGCACACTGCTTGTCCTACCAGCGTGTTGCCCCAAAGCATTGTGGTCCATGAAGTAAGCATCAGCGGGTGCGCCTCTATCAGAGTCTTGAGCAAAAATCACTGTCGCGTTGGCCATCCCTGGACACGTGTTTCGAGGTTGTTACCTCTCGTCAGCAGGGAATAGGCATACATGTAGGGGTGCTGCGTAGGCTGCCAAAAAATATTCTCAGGTCCCCTACCGCTCATGGCACGCAGGTGCGTAACCCGGGCTCGTCAGCCCCACCAGCTCAAGGGAGCCTGAATATAAAAGAAAGTCCAATTGGTCGCACACTGCTTGTCCTACCAGCGTGTTGCCCCAAAGCATTGTGGTCCATGAAGTAAGCATCAGCGGGTGCGCCTCTGCCAGAGTCTTGAGCAAAAATCACTGTCGCGTTGGCAATCCCTGGACACGTGTTTCGAGGTTGTTAGCTCTCGTCAGCAGGGAATAGGCATACATGTAGGGGTGCTGCGTAGGCTGCCAAAAAATATTCTCAGGTCCGGTACCGCTCTTGGCACGCAGGTGCGTAACCCGGGCTCGTCAGCCCCACCAGCTCAAGGGAGCCTGAATATAAAAGAAAGTCCAATTGGTAGCACACTGCTTGTCCTACCAGCGTGTTGCCCCAAAGCATTGTGGTCCATGAAGTAAGCATCAGCGGGTGCGCCTCTACCAGAGTCTTGAGCAAAAATCACTGTCGCGTTGGCCATCCCTGGACACGTGTTTCGAGGTTGTTACCTCTCGTCAGCAGGGAATAGGCATACATGTAGGGGTGCTGCGTAGGCTGCCAAAAAATATTCTCAGGTCCCCTACCGCTCATGGCACGCAGGTGCGTAACCCGGGCTCGTCAGCCCCACCAGCTCAAGGGAGCCTGAATATAAAAGAAAGTCCAATTGGTCGCACACTGCTTGTCCTACCAGCGTGTTGCCCCAAAGCATTGTGGTCCATGAAGTAAGCATCAGCGGGTGCGCCTCTGCCAGAGTCTTGAGCAAAAATCACTGTCGCGTTGGCCATCCCTGGACACGTGTTTCGAGGTTGTTACCTCTTGTCAGCAGGGAATAGGCATACATGTAGGGGTGCTGCGTAGGCTGCCAAAAAATATTCTCAGGTCCGGTACCGCTCGTGGCACGCAGGTGCGTAACCCGGGCTCGTCAGCCCCACCAGCTCAAGGGAGCTTGAATACAAAAGAAAGTCCAATTGGACGCTCACTGCTTGTCCTATCAGCGTGTTGCCCCAAAGCATTGTGGTCCATGAAGTAAGCATCAGCGGGTGCGCCTCGGCCAGGGTCTTGAGCAAAAAATCACTGTCGCGTTGCCCATCCCTGGACACGTGTTTCGAGGTTGTTACCTCTTGTCAGCAGCGAATAGGCATATATGTAGGGGTGCTGCGTAGGCTGCCCAAAAATATCCTCAGGTCCGGTACCACTCGTGGCACGCAGGTGCGTAACCCGGGCTCGTCAGCCCCACCAGCTCAAGGGAGCTTGAATACAAAAGAAAGTCCAATTGGTCGCACACTGCTTGTCCTATCAGCGTGTTGCCCCAAAGCATTGTGGTCCATGAAGTAAGCATCAGCGGGTGCGCCTCTGCCAGGGTCTTGAGCAAAAAATCACTGTTGCGTTGCCCATCCCTGGACACGTGTTTCGAGGTTGTTACCTCTCGTCAGCAGGGAATAGGCATATATGTAGGGGTGCTGCGTAGGCTGCCAAAAAATATCCTCAGGTCCGGTACCACTCGTGGCACACAGGTGCGTAACCCAGGCTCGTCAGCCCCACCAGCTCAAGGGAGCTTGAATACAAAAGAAAGACCAATTGGTCGCACACTGCTTGTCCTATCAGCGTGTTGCCCCAAAGCATTGTGGTCCATGAAGTAAGCATCAGCGGGTGCGCCTCTGCCAGTGTTAGGAATTAACATTGGCAAGTGTGCTTCATTCTGGTTCGTGCATTTTCAGTTGAACCCTTAGCGTCAAAATCCGTACTTTCCTGACGCTCCCTAAGTGGGATAAGGAGGAGCTGGGCCCTCCCATCATTGCTTGGCTTACTTGCTGTGACCACGCCCCCTTCCCACTTCCTGGTTCCTGTTCGAGTTGCTTTGCTGCCGTCTAGAGCTCTGCTGGGCTCTGTCTTCTAGTCGCCTGATACCTGATTCTCCTGACCCTCTGCTACTCGCTTTTCTGCCCTGTGAGTGTGCGTGTGGTGTCTGGTTGTGAAAGCGGTATTCTTTGCCGCTTCGTTTTCCGTGAACGCGACGCCCTGCTATTCCTCACGCATTTTGCGGGCATAATCGGTTCACTCTCTGCTTTATACTGGTTTTGCTACCACTGTTACCTCTTTGGTTTGCCCCTTTGCTTTAGTGGTTTTTTCCTCTTGAGAGTGAGCGCTCCGCCCTATCCTCCTAGGGCCGGGTGTCTCACCTCCTGAGTGGGTGCTGCTCCGCTGTATTCGCCCCCTGTGCAGCCGGTCGGTGCCCCTCACTCCTTTTCTGTTTTGTGTGTGTTTTTTCTGGTGTTTTGGTGTTACTGCTCCGCTGGCCTGGTCCTCTTTAGTCAGCCGGCCAGTTCACCTCACCTACCCTTACCATTTGCTTTGCGTCAGAGGTGTGTTGAGTCCTTCGTGAGTCCTGTTTGGACCCCTCCCTGATTACCTGGACTCATCGTTGACGCCGGCCCGATCTACACTTGGGGTAAGATCCATGAGTGATCACACTTGTCAATGTTTTATGGTGTTTCATGTAAGCATAGGGATTGTGTCTATTCCTAACTTGATCTTTGTTTCCTAGCCTGGACCACCCCCCCCGGAGACGCCTTTTCGACTATTCTGTTACCCCACGTATGAGGAGAGTGGTGGACACTCCTTGGGTAAATTCCCTCATACTTTTAGGATACAACAGATAGGAGTGTGGTCTACCTTGTTAGCGCATTCCTGCTGCTGTGTCTTGGAGGTGTGGGGATTTGTCTTCGCTCCCGTGGAAGTTGGCCCTTCTCCTAACAGAAAGCCAAGCCCACGAATTTTCCTTCCCCTGAGCGAGGATGAATTCCGACACATCTATGGAGGCGTCAAGCCCTGTCCCACAGACCCTTTCCATGGAAGACTTAATGGCAGCTTTTGTGGCCCTACAGACAGAAGTAGGAAGATTAGGTACAGAAAATCAGAGGCTAGTTGCGGAAATCCATCAATTGAGAACAGGCACCATCCCTAAAGTCCGCAAAAGTTATATCCAGCCTGCCAAATTTACACTTTCCCCAACAGAACAAGACCCACGAGCTAGCCCTGATCCTCAGGCCTCCCCTGTGCAAGTCACGGTAAACACCCCTAACCCTGTGCCCCTAGCCATGCCCGAAAGATTTACAGGGGATAGCTCTAAATACGAAGTTTTCATGAACCAGTGCCAACTCCAGTTCTTGTGCAAAGCTGCGTCCTTTCCGGACGATTCTGCTAAGGTAGCGTTTATCATATCCTATCTAGTCGGGAATGCGGCAGAATGGGCGGTGCCGCTGGTACGGAATAACGATCCCTTTTTATATGACCTTGACCTGTTCAAAGAAAAAATGAGAAGTCTTTTTGCTAAGCACGCCTACATGCAAGCCAGTGACACTGAGTTACTAAACCTTCTACAAGGGTCGAAGGATTTGCTCTCGTACATAACCCAATTTAATCGCCTAGTAGCCGAAACCCACTGGCCTGAAGACAAGAGAACTTCTTTGTTTTACAGGGGGTTGGGTGAAGAACTTAAAGACCTACTCTCCCAGATAGTAGATCCACCAGAGGATTGTGCTTCCTTTATTGACCTGGTTGTTAAATTAGACCATAGATTGCATGAGAGAAAAGGAGAAAGGCCTCGCTCTGTTGGGCCCAAAATGGTTTTCCACAGAACTGAGAAACCCATAACCAGAGACGCCCCTGAGCCCATGCAAATAGGGGGAATACGCGGGCTTCTATCCTCGGAGGAAAAAGAGAAAAGAAGGAAGCTCAATCTGTGTCTATACTGTGGCAAGGGAGGGCATTTTGCTCGAGAATGTCCTGTGCGTCCAAAAAATCCAAGGCAATCAGTAAGCAGTCTTACTAGTTCGGAAAACTCAAAAGCTTGAGGAACAGAGAGATCGATTCCTTAAGCTCAAAACCTCCACAGATCTCCTCTAAACCCGTCCTAGTGGTTAAACATTTTATTGTACCCATTACTCTCACGTATTTAGAGAACAAACCATACACCATGTCAGTTCTCTTAGATTCCGGTGCTACAGGTAATTTTTTTGACTTCCATCTAGCCAAACATTTGGGGCTTGCCTTTGTAGCTAAACCTCAGCCTGAAGCCATTTGGGCCGTAGACGGTTCGGAATTATCCTCTGGAATGATTAGTTACCAAACATCTCCACTGACCATTGTGTTCAATAACGGACATTCCGAGTCCCTTGTATTTGACCTAATTGATGCTCCCAATTTTGGTGTCATCTTTGGTGTCCCTTGGTTGCAGATCCACAACCCTGCGATTGATTGGGAAAAACGAACGGTTACGTTGGGTTCTTCTTTCTGTAGGCAACACTGCTACCAAGAAGCCCAGGAACCAGATTTGCCACTATGTTGTGCAGTACAAGCAGGGGTGGATGCATGCTTACCTGACCAGTATGCCGAATACTCAAACGTATTCAGTGAGCAGGAAGCCACCAAATTGCCTCCACACAGGAGATATGATTGTAGGATTGACCTGATACCCGGTGCTGACTTACCCTGCAGTCGCATTTATGCCTTGACTCCCTCAGAAAATGACTATCTAAAAAACTATCTGGAGGAAATGCTTGCTAAAGGCTTCATCCGTCCTTCCTCGTCGCCTGTTTCTTCCCCTTTGTTTTTTATTGATAAGAAGGAAGGAGGGCTCAGGGCATGCCTGGATTATAGAGCCCTGAACAAAATCACCATAAAGAACAAGTATCCCCTTCCTCTTATTCCTGTCCTTCTAGACCAGATAAAAGGGGCGAAAATCTTTACTAAAATCGATCTCAGGGGTGCCTACCATTTGATCAGGATAAAACCGGGCGACGAGTGGAAAACTGCCTTTCGCACAAAATATGGTCTCTATGAATATTGTGTAATGCCGTTCGGGTTATGCAATGCCCCGGCGGCATTCCAATATTTTATTAACGACATTCTGAGGGAGTACATCAATGTTTTCGTTATAGTTTATATCGATGATATTCTTATATTCTCTCAAAACGAAGCAGAACACATAGAGCATGTCCGGAAAATCTTACAGAAGTTGCAGGAGAATCAGTTATATGCCAAACTGGACAAAAGCACCTTTCATACCTCAGAAGTTGATTTCTTGGGTTTCACCATCAAACCTGGTGGCCTTCAAATGGACCCTAAAAAGGTAGAGGCATTGACACTATGGAAAAGCCCCACTTCAGTTCGAGAAATACAATCCTTTCTAGGATTCGCCAATTTTTATCGGCGCTTTATTGATCGGTTTTCTGACACGGTTTCCCCCATCACAAGACTGTTGAAAAAAGGGGTACCGTTTGTTTGGACATTGGAGGCAGAACAAGCATTTTGTGCCTTAAAAGAGAAGTTCACTTCAGCTCCTATTCTCCGTCACGCAGACAACTCTCAACCTTTTTATGTGGAGGCTGACGCATCACAATATGCTGTAGGAGGGATTCTATCCCAGCGAGACACAGATACAGGTCAAATGCATCCCATAGCTTATTTTTCCAAGACCTTGCTGCCTGCAGAAAGAAACTACACCATAGGGGAGCGTGAACTGTTGGCCATCAAATTGTCCTTTCAAGAATGGCGACATCATTTGTTAGGGTCTCCTCATGTGGTCACCATTTATTCCGATCATAAAAATCTGCAATTTTTCAAATCCGCCAGAGCGCTCACGCCCAGACAGATGAGGTGGTTATTGTTTTTTAGTGAATATGATTTTGTGATCACTTACAGGCCCGGCACACAACAGGGGAAAGCAGATGCGTTATCCCGGCTAGGACTAGCTGACCATTCCAACAGAGAACAACCGCTTCCCATCATCCCAGAAAATAAGATCCTTGGGGTGGGAGAGAAAGATCACACACTTCTAGAAGACCTCAAAAGCCTACTACCCACCATCCCATCGGATGAATGGTTACAAAATCCTCTTCACACCATCAAGGAAGGGATTTATTACCATGATAACAAGATGTTTGTGCCTGCTTCACCCTTGAGACAAAAGATCATTGTATGGTGTCATAGTAGCCCTTTGGCCGGCCATACGGGTGGGCGGAAGACTCTTGAGTTATGCCGCCGATGGTTTTGGTGGGAGTCATTGTCTCAAGACGTCTTGGAATATGTACACGCTTGCGCCATATGCGCCCGCCAAAAGGCTTCTCATTGTGCCCCTACAGGGCTGTTAAAGCATATAGCCATACCCCCTGCACCCTGGCATACTATCAGTATGGACTTTATGACTGATTTACCACCATGTCAGGGCTATACCACCATTTACGTAGTAGTAGATCTCTTGTCTAAAATGAGTCATTTCATCCCTCTAAAGAAAGTGCCTTCCTCTAAAGAACTGGTGGCTGTTTTCTTGGACCCTGTGGTGAAACTACATGGGTTGCCCACAGTTATCATTTCCGACCGCGGTCCCCAATTTGTCTCTAAGTTCTGGAGAGGAATGTGTGAGGTGTTGGGAATCGATCACAGGCTTTCTACCGCATATCACCCTCAAACAGATGGGCAAACCGAAAGAACCAACCAAACTTTAGAACAGTTTCTGAGGTGTTTGTTAACTACTATTCCATCTACCTGGGTTCAAGCACTCCCTTTAGCTGAATTTGCTTATAATAATTCCAGTCATGCAGCCACCAAGGTCTCTCCCTTTTACTTTGTTCAAGCCCAACACCCTAGAATGCTCCCCATTGTGTTACCCCCTGATGACACAGTACCCGCTTTAGAGGAACAACATGCCCGCATACAGAGCACATGGGAAGCAGCCAAGACAGAGCTAGAAAAGGCTAAAGAAGCAATGAAGAGACAAGCAGATAAACATCGTAGAACGGAACCAGTATACGTGATAGGAGAGAAGGTGTGGCTGTCCACAAAAAACCTTAGAATGGAAGGGTCAAAAAAGTTCCAACCCCGCTTCATAGGACCCTACCCAATAGAGAAAATTCTCTCTCCTGTCACACTTAAACTCCAGCTCCCCCCATGTATGAAGATCCATCCTGTGTTCCACAGCTCCTTGATCAAAAAATACATACCTTCCCTTGTCCCTGAAATCCCTCCCCCTCCAGTACAGATAGACGGAGAAACAGAATATGAAGTCAGCAAAATATTGAATTCCAGACGAATCCGAGGCAAACTCCAGTACTTCATTGATTGGGTGGGATATCCCCCGGAAGAAAGGTCTTGGGAACCTGGTGAAAACATACATGCAGTGCGGTTGATCCGACAGTTCCACAGATTGCACCCCACAAAGCCAGGTCCTGTGAATAGATCTTTAAGGAGGGGTACTGTTAGGAATTAACATTGGCAAGTGTGCTTCATTCTGGTTCGTGCATTTTCAGTTGAACCCTTAGCGTCAAAATCCGTACTTTCCTGACGCTCCCTAAGTGGGATAAGGAGGAGCTGGGCCCTCCCATCATTGCTTGGCTTACTTGCTGTGACCACGCCCCCTTCCCACTTCCTGGTTCCTGTTCGAGTTGCTTTGCTGCCGTCTAGAGCTCTGCTGGGCTCTGTCTTCTAGTCGCCTGATACCTGATTCTCCTGACCCTCTGCTACTCGCTTTTCTGCCCTGTGAGTGTGCGTGTGGTGTCTGGTTGTGAAAGCGGTATTCTTTGCCGCTTCGTTTTCCGTGAACGCGACGCCCTGCTATTCCTCACACATTTTGCGGGCGTAATCGGTTCACTCTCTGCTTTATACTGGTTTTGCTACCACTGTTACCTCTTTGGTTTGCCCCTTTGCTTTAGTGGTTTTTTCCTCTTGAGAGTGAGCGCTCCGCCCTATCCTCCTAGGGCCGGGTGTCTCACCTCCTGAGTGGGTGCTGCTCCGCTGTATTCGCCCCCTGTGCAGCCGGTCGGTGCCCCTCACTCCTTTTCTGTTTTGTGTGTGTTTTGTCTGGTGTTTTGGTGTTACTGCTCCGCTGGCCTGGTCCTCTTTAGTCAGCCGGCCAGTTCACCTCACCTACCCTTACCATTTGCTTTGCGTCAGAGGTGTGTTTTTTTTTTTTTTTTTGAATATTTTTATTGTCGCAGGAATCGGTAAGAAACAAACATCATACATAAGTACAGTTACATTCTCAAAAAATTTTTAGGAAAAAATTAATTTACATTGTTCGTAGTAAAGGGTTAGGGTATTGGAATACAAAAACGAAAATAAGAGGAGAGAAGAATTAAAATAAGATATAGCAAGAATTAGATTTGATCACTTCTGGACGTCCCTATTAATGAAAGAGTTATTTCTAAAACAAATAATGGTAATTCGATTAGTTCTCACAAATATCTTCATATATCCACACTAATCCACAGTTTTTATACCTCAGAAAATTGCTTCCAGATTTTTTCTTTTCTAGCTAAAGTTTTGGATCCTCTATGTTTTGCGAGTGTAAGTTCCATTTTTCTGATTTCTATAACCAGTGTTAGCCACTCAGCTACCGTTGGAGTGTTCTTAGATATCCAAGCTCTTGCTATGATTAGTCTTGCACAAGCTAATAAGATTGTTATGAGATCTTGAATGAGACAGTGGGTCTCATGGATATCAAGTAAAACCAGTTGGGGTGATAAGTCCGGAATTTTAATCTGGCTATCTTGAAGATATTTTATAATTCCCATCCAATAGCTAGAGTACGCCGGACAGGAGTAGAGCATATGTTCTATATCAGCAGCATAGGTGTTACACTTCATACATTTAGTTTTTTCCGATGTTTGGTTCCCTTGAGCCCAAGCGGAAATCTTCTCTGGAGTATAATATAGTTCTGTAATAGTCCTGTATGATTGCAGTCTTAAATTGGAGGAGTGTACAACATCAGTGGAGAAGCGTGGCTCAGTGGTTAGAGGCGGCAGACCCGGCAGCTGAGATCGGCCGTGGACCAGGGTTCGATTCCCCGCCTCGGCGGGTCTCGGGCTCAAAAAAAAAATTCCACGGACTCGACAATTCTCGCTCCGGTGCCTACTCGACTCACGGGGTCACACTCTGCGACTCTGGGCAATAGCTTGCTTAATCTCCACTACGGCCCCTCGCGGCGGGATGCCTGGCTTTCACCTTGTGGATACCCTGCCGGGGTATCTCACAGGGGAATACCAGGACGGGTTCCCTAAGCAAGCGCCTTGATACCTTTGGGTGATACGTGCGCTATATAAGTCGCAATACATTTACATTTACATTTACATTTATATGAGTTAATGCTTTGCTTATCTGCTCTGAGCTTATATCCCGATTTAACCGGCGAGACCATTTAGTAGCTAAGATGGTAGTATTTTCAGTTTTATCCTTGGTTAAAAGTTGATATCCCAACTTTATAAGTGATTTAGTTTTATCGGAATATATACACTCTATAATTTCAGACTGAGTAATTGATGTTAATTTCATTTTATTGAAAAAGAAGTCTCTCAGCTGGCGATATCGGTAGTGCATATCATTTGTCACACCATTTAAAATTTTCATAGTGTCAAAATCTAGCATACCATTATGTCCATATATATCGCCTAATGTATTAAGACCACAATTAATCCAACGATACCCAGTCCCGTCCGAGAAAATTCCTGGAAGACCCGGGTTATCCCATAGCCTAAGTTCCGTATTATAGAAAGAAATCTGACTGATGTGCATAATCTTCTTCCAAATAATTATAGCATGCTTAGCAGTCTTGAATCTCACCCTTTTGTAGTAATTTGGGTCATGTGTGCGGAGCAGAAATTGGTTGGAATCAGTACCTAACAAAAATTGATTAAAAAAAATGCAAGACTCTTTCTTTAATAAACTCCTAATTCTAAAGAAAAACGTTGAAAGGAAATATAATTTAAAATCTGGAAAAACAAGTCCCCCTTTTAAGATTGGTAATTTCAGAAATTTTATAGCCCTACGTGCCTTTTTGTATCCCCAAATAAAGCTGCTACAAACGGAGTCTAGTTTTTTAAAAAAAGATTGGTTCGGTTGAAGTGGTATGGCTCTAAACAAATAGAGTAGCTTGGGGAGAATTTTCATTTTAATCAGATTTAACCGACCTAACAGACTAAGAGGGATTTTATGCCATTTTTTTAGAGTTGTGGAGGTTTCTTTTAGAAAAGTATCGTAGTTTGTTTCCAGTATTTTCCCTACTTTCGCCATTACCTTGATACCTAGATAAGTAGCTTCTTTGCAAGTGTCATAGACATGTATATCGGGAGTGTAATTAGCTATGATTTGAGTTTTACTCACGTTCAGTTTATAACCTGAGATTAGACCATATATATGTGCTTCGTTAATAATTTCTGGCATAGCTCTGTTGAAGTCGCTCGTATAAATAGCTATGTCATCGGCATAAGCCGTTAATTTCAGAACAGTTCCTCCATGACTCACTGGAATAATGTTTACTTGGTCATTTAGTGCGTTTAAAAAAGGTTCTAAGGATAGGGCAAAAAGTAAAGGGGAAAGGGGGCAGCCCTGTCTCGTGCCTCTTAGTATTTTAAAGTTTGCTGATTCTTTATCTCCATAGCTAATCAAAGCTAAAGGTTCGTCATAAAGGGACATAACCCAGTCCAAGTAAGACCCGGAAAGACCCAGTTTCCTTAATACTTCCCACAAATAATCCCACCCCACTCGGTCGAAAGCCTTTTCTGCGTCTAACAAAATCATACCGAGTGGGGTGTGTGTGCCTTCAGCAACGTCAAAGGCAATTATTGAGGTGTTAACATGTGTGGTAGTATCCCTTCCCATAACAAATCCATGTTGTTGTAAATTAACCATGGAAGGCATACTAGGGGCCAACCGGTTTGCCAGTATCTTAGAAAAGATTTTAACATCGGTGTTAAGTAAAGAAATCGGTCGGTAAGACCCACATTCTTTTTCCGGTTTCCCTTTTTTCAAAAAAAATATTATTTTCGCTATTTTCCATGAAGGGGGTGCTTTTTTAGATACGCTAATTGAGTTTATCACTTTCTCTAATAGAGGTAATAATTCTTGTGCGCAAAGTTTATAAAGTTCACCTGGTAGGCTATCTTCTCCGACCGCTTTCCCCGATGGTAGACTATCTATGGCCCGTTTTATTTCTTCTAATGTTATTACAGAATTGAGTTGTTCAGTAGTTTCTATGCTGAGTATTTGAGATGCAGTTAAGTATTTTTCTAAATATTGTGTTATAGCTGATTTTGCAGGTGAAGTCTCTGGAGTGTACAGTTGTTGGTAGAATTTGACGAACTGGTTTAGTATTTGATCCGTTCTGTCGTATGTCCTTAAGTCATTCCCTATTATTTCTTTAATTTTTGTTTTGGCTTTCCGATCCGCGGTTTTAAAGGCCAATAATTTCCCAATACGATCGCCGCCCTCATATTGTCTGAATTTATATTTTTGTAATTGTGTAGTGTATCTTTCTCTCAGTGTTTTTAGTAAACCTGCTTGTGATTTCGCCAGCTTTAGCCTAATACTCTCAATGTTATTCTTTGCATATTTCGTTGCCTCTGCCAGGCTTATTTCCAAATTTCGTATCTCGTCTGTTATTTGTTTCTTCTCATGGCGAATCTCAGCATTTTGCCTAAATATGTACTGTTGGGCGAAACCTCTGATACTGCATTTACAAGAGTCCCATACCATATTAATGTTAGCAGTATTAATATTGATTGAGATAAACTCCTGAATATGTTGCTTGAGTAAGATTGAGAATTTTGTATCTGTTAATAAATGTCTCGGGAACGAAAATTTTCGTGTTTCTTTAGCTTGGTCAGAAAACATAACCTCAAGTAATAATGGGTTGTGGTCAGAGGTAATTTTAGGGCAGATATCAATCGAGCAGTTATCTAAAAAATTTTCTGAGGCCCAAATCATATCAATTCTTGAACAAGATCTATGCGGTACAGAGTAATATGTGTACCCTGCCTGAAGAGGATATTTTGATCTCCATATGTCTCTGACATTGTTCAATCTAGCTAAATCCAAGATAGCAGTTCTAACTTTGTTCATTCTTTTATGTTTACTTTGCCCGGTGGAATCAATTTTATAGTTGATTGTACAATTAAAATCCCCCGCAATTACTAATTCTCCTTCCCACTCCAGTAAGTATAAACTTAATTCATCGTAAACCCTAGGGTCATCGATATTTGGTCCATATAGTACACATACTACTATCTTGTAGTTATCACATTGCATCTGTGCAATTGCCCACCTCCCCCGAGCATCAGATGCAGTTTTTGTCGTTACAAATCTAGCACCTCGTTGTATTAAAATAGCTACCCCTCTTATGGACTCTTCTAAAGTAGAGCATACCACTAAATTATAATTCAATTGTGCAAACAGCTTACGATCTTGATATTTAATATGTGTTTCTGATAGTAGAACTATATTCGGGTTATACATCTTAATCTCCTCCTTTACTAAGTTTCTCTTATTCTTACTGTTCAGGCCGTCCACATTCCAACTTATTATTCTTAATTTAGACATGTTACTCTCCTGTTAATTATCCAATACAAAATTCTCCCAACTACCTTTGCCCTTTTCATATACATTCCATTTTCTTTATTAAACTTAAAGCAACAAACGAATCCTGCGATCCATTTTTTACACACATTTTTTCCCCCCCACCCCTGACCAAAATGGTCCCCTCCCCAGCCAGGACCCCAGCAAAGTCCTCGCACCCACCCGTCCCTTAGGGGGGAGCACCCCTCTATCTAGTGCTGCCGCTGAAAGGCAGCAGAGAGAGAAAGCTAACATGATAGTCTGCTCATGCTCATGCCATAAGTACATAATTACATTTGCACGTTCTATTTATCTACAACAATTTAGCCAATATGCTATTTAATTTTCATTTTGTTTTTCTCTTTCATTTTCCCTAGAGTATTTTTCCAGAGCCTGTTCAGCGTCTTCTAAATCTGTGAAAAAAACCACCTTGCCGTTTCGTATAACTTTGAGACGAGCAGGTTCTTGGAGATAGGCCATGCACCCCAAATTTTTGAAAGGATCTATCAACTTCCTAAGCTCCCAGCGTTTATCCATGGTGCCTTTACTAAGATCAGATTTCACAAAAAACATTAAATTATCAACAGTCACGGGATTGTTCGGTCTAGCTTTCATTGATACAGCTTGCCGCAAAAGAAAATTACCAAAATAAATCAGAAACGGTCGAGGATATTTACTATCAGTGTTTTTTTGTATCAGGGGCAGTCTATGCACTCTCTGCAACTGTGAGTCCCAGTCCCAATCCGCCAGATCAGAAAAGGATCTCTGGAAAAGTTTCACCACAAATGTCCTAGGATCAGACCCCTCCATACCTTCCGGTATACCAAATAGGCGGAGATTTTGCCTTCGAGCGCGATTTTCCAAATCCTCCACCTTAGCCTCTAGTTTAGTGACTCTTAAAGTATTTTGTTTTGCAGTTGCTGAAGTCTTATTAACATCTCCTTCAACTTCTACAATGCGTTGTTTGATATCTTCGATCTCTTTAGTCGCACCTCCCAAGCCTTGACAGATGGTGCTCATTGTTTCTTGCATCTTAGTGTTGTCTTCTCTCAGTTGCAAATACTGTTGTTGGATCTCCGCTCTTTGCTCTAAGAGAGTCTGCATTATAGATTCCATGAACATCCTTGTTGGATCTGGAGACTCATGGGTATTAGGAAGGCTAGAAAAACTAAAAGGGTTAGTGGAGTTAATGGATTCATGAGGTTCCTGTGGTACCCTTGCTTGAACGCATGTTTCAAATAACACTCCAGGGTCTGTTGATATATCTTGGGTCTTACTATGAGAGTCATCTGATCTCATCTCTCTGTCTTTTTCTCCATGACAGTGGGCTGTATTCTCTATAGGGGTCTCTGTACTCGGTATCTGTGTTTTTTTCAGTTTCGAGATTATAGTCTGATTTTCCTCGCTTTCCTCATTTAGTTGACCGTAGCTAATGGTAACATGATCCAGATCTTGGTCACCTGGTTCCAGTGTCTCAATATTAGATTCGGTGGGAGTTGAGACATTATTATCAGTTAGAGTAGGCGAGGGGATTGTACTTGTTATGAGTGCCCCAGATGCAAGCGCTGGGTCGGTCATGGCTAAGACAGAATGTTGCGGGGAATCTTGGTTAATAGAGGCATCGTCTTGAGTGTGTTCGCAAGTGAAGTCTATGGAGTTGTTTTTGCGAGCCCCCTGAGTATTGAGGGCCTCTTCTGGGCTGGCACCTGACAGTCTTAGAGCCATGCTCTTGTCTCCCCCCTTAGCCTCAATCCACCTTCTTAGAGGGCTATCGTCAATTAGGCGGCTTTTCTTATTACCAAGAGCTTCCTTGTTGACTATTTTAAGTAAAACATTTTTTTGTTTAGTTTTAACTTTCATTTTAATTTTCTTGACAGTGGTTTTTTTTACTGCTGGGTTCTTAAGTGCCCCATCAGCGCCTTCGTCTTCTGACAGCTCCTCGTACTCTAAATTCGAGTCATCATCATCAGCTGCAGCTTTACGTTCCAGCACTGTACTCTCGCCGTTTCCTTTCTCCCTTATTTCAATATTTTCTACTGGGTCATTATTAGTGGTTACGGTAGCAAGGATTGACTGCTCCACCCTGTTTTTTGGTTTATCTTGGGGTTGGACTTTACTTTTAGCACTCTCAGGGTCTTCTACCACTTCTGTTGATTGCAGATTTATGCTTCCCATGTTAGAAGTAGTCACTCTGTTTGCTACCTGTGTCTCCAGAACCGCTTCTGACATATCTGACATATCTGTACATGAGAGATTAATAGTGGCGGAGAGATCTTTAACAGTTTCCGTTTCCGGGTTTGCCACCCTTATTGAATTAGATCTGTTTATTCCTGATTTTTCATCTACTTTCTCAGTGTTGTTCAGTTTTTGAATTTCGAGCGCCGTTACATGGTCTGGGTCTGAGTCAAGTTCAACACATTCCCCAATGGCCAAAGCGCCCTTCCCTTGTGTCTTCCCCTCAGTCTCATTAGCCGGTATGCCATTTGTCTCGTTAGTTTTTAACCCCCTGCTTTTTTCCACAACGTTGTTTTCCTGAGCAGACTGAGTCTCTTTGATGCTGTTAGGCCCCCCCACAGCTACAACCCCAGCAATCCCTGTGATTGAAGTCATTATACTTGCGTTTGGTTGTCTGGTGGCTGGGGCTGGGGCTGGGGCAGTCTTCTTGCTCCGTGTGGTCCTCTGCCGTCCGGACATCGATCCACTGAATCCTCCACCTCCACTCGCCTCCGCTCGCTGTGGCTGCCGCTGCGCACCTGTGAAGGCTGTTTCCAGGTACAGGTGTGCAGTCCGTTGAGGTGAGCCAGCTCCGCCTCTCCCTCTCCCTCTACTTCCCGGCGTGGTGACCGGTCGGGCTACCGCGTAAAACCAAGCGCGGGAGGTACGGGAGGTCTTATTGCTTAGCTGTAGAAATGCCCTTAGCATTGATCTTTCTTATTTTATTCCTGCTGAAAGGCTGAACACACACACGTAATCCCAGATAATTGTAAATCTCTCCGCGTCTCCACTTCTCCACTTCCCCGCCTCTGAATCTCTGTATCCTTTCTCCGAGCTCCGAACTCCAATCTCGCTTATCTCGCTTATCTTGCTGCTCGCTGCCCGCTGCGCGCAGCTCAAAACCAAATCCCAGCGGAGCAGAGCAGAACCATATCTCACAAAAACGCTGAGCGCCAGACACTTCTCGTAACAGAAGCGCAGCGGTGGACTAAACATCCGTGGTCCCATATATTTGTACGTCTCTCCGTGTCTCCGCGTCTCCAATTCCACACTTTGTCACTGAACATTAAACGCTAAACGCTGCACAAAACAGAATCTCGGCGGAGCAGAGCAGAGCCATGTAGCGTCCTCGCTCGGCGGTGTCAGCCCGCCATCTTGACTCCTCCCAATCCCGCGTCAGAGGTGTGTTGAGTCCTTCGTGAGTCCTGTTTGGACCCCTCCCTGATTACCTGGACTCATCGTTGACGCCGGCCCGATCTACACTTGGGGTAAGATCCATGAGTGATCACACTTGTCAATGTTTTATGGTGTTTCATGTAAGCATAGGGATTGTGTCTATTCCTAACTTGATCTTTGTTTCCTAGCCTGGACCACCCCCCCCGGAGACGCCTTTTCTACTATTCTGTTACCCCACGTATGAGGAGAGTGGTGGACACTCCTTGGGTAAATTCCCTCATACTTTTAGGATACAACAGATAGGAGTGTGGTCTACCTTGTTAGCGCATTCCTGCTGCTGTGTCTTGGAGGTGTGGGGATTTGTCTTCGCTCCCGTGGAAGTTGGCCCTTCTCCTAACAGCCAGGCTCTTGAGCAAAAAATTGATTCTTGCTCAAGACTCTGGCAGAGGCGCACCCGCTGATGCTTACTTCATGGACCACAATGCTTTGGGGCAACACGCTGGTAGCACAAGCAGTGTGCGACCAATTGGACTTTCTTTTATATTCAGGCTCCCTTGAGCTGGTGGGGCTGACGAGCCCGGGTTACGCACCTGCGTGCCACGAGCGGTACCGGACCTGAGAATATTTTTTGGCAGCCTACGCAGCACCCCTACATGTATGCCTATTCCCTGCTGACGAGAGGTAACAACCTCGAAACACGTGTCCAGGGATGGCCAACGCGACAGTGATTTTTGCTCAAGACTCTGGCAGAGGCGTACCCGCTGATGCTTACTTCATGGACCACAATGCTTTGGGGCAACACGCTGGTAGGACAAGCAGTGTGCGACCAATTGGACTTTCTTTTATATTCAGGCTCCCTTGAGCTGGTGGGGCTGACGAGCCCGGGTTACGCACCTGCACGCCACGAGCGGTACCGGATCTGAGAATATTTTTTGGCAGCCTACGCAGCACCCCTACATGTATGCCTATTCCTTGCTGACGAGAGGTAACAACCTCGAAACACGTGTCCAGGGATGGCCAACGCGACAGTGATTTTTGCTCAAGACTCTGGCAGAGGCGCACCCGCTGATGCTTACTTCATGGACCACAATGCTTTGGGGCAACACGCTTGTAGGACAAGCAGTGTGCGACCAATTGAACTTTCTTTCATATTCAGGCTCCCTTGAGCTGGTGGGGCTGACGAGCCCGGGTTACGCACCTGCGTGCACGAGCGGTACCGGACCTGAGAATATTTTTTGGCAGCCTACGCAGCACCCCTACATGTATGCCTATTCCCTGCTGACGAGAGGTAACAACCTCGAAACACGTGTCCAGGGATGGCCAACGCGACAGTGATTTTTGCTCAAGACTCTGGCAGAGGCGCACCCGCTGATGCTTACTTCATGGACCACAATGGCAGAGGCGCACCCGCTGATGCTTACTTCATGGACCACAATGCTTTGGGGCAACACGCTGATAGGACAAGCAGTGTGCGACCAATTGGACTTTTTTTTTTTTTTTTACTTGCTGAGCTGTAATCCGGCGGCTAGCCATTATCCTTACTAAGAAAGGAGACTGCACAAACAAGTCAACAACCAACACTGTGCAAAGTAAGTAAAAAAATGTGTGCCTTCATCACAAAGATCTATATCCTGAAAAAGTATACAATTCACTTACAAGGGACAGCTACACTCATCACACCTACTCTGCAAAGACACAGCAAATAGTCAACGATATCCCACTAGAAAGAAGAAAAATGTACAGCAAACAAAAGACACATCAAGCACAAATGCAAAACATTTTTTAGACACACAATAAACAGAAACAAAACATACTGGTATTATTACACACTTTGGAAAAAACACATTTACATTGACATTGTACAAAAAAGGTCTCCTACTAAACACATGCAACTACACAAACAGCAGAACCACCAGTAATGAAACCGCAACCTGCAACAGTCTAAAGAGCAAAAGCCTTGAACAAGAACAAAAAAGGGGGACATTAAACATTACAATTCACAAGGTATAAAAACAATACACATTATAACAGGCTATGTCACTACACAAATGGGGGCAGAAAGGGCTGAATACACAAACAAATATATGTCCCCTGGAAGCAAACACATTATTTATTTTTACATCCCTGGCACTAGTGGGCTTTTCTGCCCCCCCCCCTCCCGGGCCAGAAATGCCAAAAATATAGAAAATCTATCCCCAAGGGGGGGGCAGAAAAGTCTAACAAATTAATTATGCCCATAAGGAAGTGACCCTTGCCCAAGGGGTCGCATTGCATTTCAAATTTAAACACTCCCTGGTGTCCAGTAGGGTTTTCTGCCCTCCCCTGGGGGCAGAAAGGCCAAATAAAGAAACCGATCTGCCTCCGGGGGGGGGGGGGGCAGAGTATACTACAACATTAAAAATGGACCCTGGAAGTGACTGGTCACTTCCAATAAAAATAAAAAAATCCCTGGCTCTAGTGGGCTTTTCTGCCCCCCCTGGGGGGGACAGAAAAGTCCACTTTTTGGCTGTGCACGCTGACATTATCAGGAAGCATGGGGGGGCCCGGGGGTGGCAGTGGAAACTCTTCCCCTGCCATCCCTGCTCTAAACAACAAGATCGATGACCCAGGAGGGGAGTGCCAGCGCTTCCCTGGGGCTGTGCTGATGACGGGACTGCTCCGTCGTCAGTATCAAAGGGGTTAATCCTTCAAAGCTGATCATCCAGAATGAAGGGGGTTTCGCGTTTCAGTTCACCGCAGATCCTTGAGGCTCAGCCGGGCATTAGCTCCGCGTTATACCGCTCAGTAGCCACAGCGGTCGAGGAGTAACACTCACACAGCTCACGCAGCCGCCATCTTGCCCGCCGCCACCGCAAAATCAAGAGTGTTCTCTATATGCATTTGTTAATGTACTTAGAAACGTGACCATATTTTACAGAGAAGGCCATAATGAAGATCATGCTTTCAGCTATGCTGCTGGGCCAGTTAATTACTCTTCTGGCCAGCTGACATTTCAAAGCACCCATCCTAGGAGATTAGGGAGCAGGGTTGAATAATACTGACATCCTGTTCCCAAATGTGTCAAAAGAGAGGTCAAGAAAACCTCTGGCTCCAGTCACCAGAATGTTGTTTCTTTGTAGCTTGGAATGAAGAATTGTGACCTCAGATGGCAGAGCATAGCTCAAAGAGAGGGATCTGTCCCCGTTTTCTAGTTGCCATTTTGTTATATTCCTTGATGCTTTGTATGGGGGGGTTGGACAGAAAGTTAGGTGTCCCCTGGAAGTGCCAGTTAGTGGTGGAGTAGTGATTTGGCTCTGGATTTGGCACCTTCCAGAGCTAATCAGCTCAATATTTGAATTCCTGCACAGGGAAGGAGAGTTATAAATAGGGGAGCCTACAGAAAAAGTTAGATAGGCTAGCATGCCAATGAACCACTATTTTGAATGTGTACTAAGGGCCCCTGTTATGTTTGTAGCAGTGGTGTAACAAACTTTGAGGGGGCACACCTGCAAAGTGCATGGAGGGGGCCCATTTCCGGACTTACTCCAGAGCTCTCAGGCCAGTGTATTGCACTGCGGGGGTTGCAGGGGTCTTTGTTACACCAATGATTAGTAGGTCACCATCTGCTGTACACACATTAACCCTGCAAGTTGCTGACAGGCCGACTTCTTGTGGTGTGCAAACAAGGTAAAGGTTCTTCATTAAGGGCCTTTGTGTGCTGCTGCAATGAATATCAAGAGCTCATAAGGATGGTAGGTGCCGGCTGTTACAGACAACGTCTGCTAGAAGTGATGGCAGCAGCAGTACCAAGGGCTATAAAGCATCCAGCCACCACCAACTATAAATACCAGAAATGTGGGGTTTCAAAATGCCTAACTCATGCCATCATGAGCAAAGCAAAGAAAACCCCATGCAGTTTGACCAAATGTAGCCAGGCTTATTACAAAGAGAAGTGGTGGCTTGTATACAACTTTTTTTAAATTGCTGCAGTACCCATAAGCGCGGTACGCCAACGTGGACCAGAAATTCCAATCCAGATTTGTCATCAACCCTACATAGCCTGTATGGGTTTTGGTCACCCTGGGGGATTAGTGCACAGGGCAGCACATTTTGTTTTATAAATTCCTCCATAAAAATTGAGGGGACCACCCAAAATACTTTCTTTCCTGGGTAACCACTATCCCTATGATTGGCGACCCTGGGAAAGGGTTTCTACATGAGTGAGGAGCACTTCTGAACCTACCCAGTTTCTGTAAATCCCTGCACCGTGTGGCAGGAAGGTGCCTACCACACGGTGCAGGGATTTTCAGGGGAGCACAAGCCCACAACTGTAGGCCCAGGAATTTCGTAGCGCACCCAGCATCGCAAAATGTGATGCAGGGGGCGCTACGAAATTCATTTTATTAATTAATTTGTTTACTTACCTCCAATTATCCATATTCCGGTTTTTAGCAACCCTCACTCTGCTCCTCCCCTCCCCGCCTCTCTGCCCCACGGAACTCCCTCCACGGGCTGGTATTCATAAGTTCAACACTTAAAGAGGGTGGATGGGACATCTATTCCTTTTTGCTGGATGACCCACGTCCCTCAAAATCTTATCCCATCCATAAATCCTCAAAACACCCGCATATTAATACACATCCTTATAAACTCTTGAAAATATGTAATTAAAATACATGATCCTGACCATAATTGTTTCTGTAACAGGTGGCTGACATCTGTACTGCACCCAGAAGACTTTCAACACCATTTCCCGCATAAAATCTAAATGTCCGCCTCTTTAAAAATGGCACCTGGGGACACACATACCACTGATGCCGTAACGGCAGTGGGTACTAAGGATGTAAGAGCTGTGTTTTACTGAAAGACGAGGTGGGGGACATTCCTGCTTGCATTAGGACCCATAACAACGTTGGTACACCAGTAGTATGATGTTACAATGCATTCCGTTGCAACTCATGCCTTTACCACGCATGCTTTGCAACACGAATGCCATTCCCACGCATAACCTTTACCATGAATATTCCTTTACCACGCATATTTTTACAATGATTTTCGTTGCAAATTCATGCATGGTAAGGGCATACTCTTTATAAAGGTTATGCCCCCACCCTTAAACCCTTCTTACAAATACTCCTCCCCTGCCCTTAACCCTAAATTCGGACCCCTGTGGTTTTTTTTAATCTAAAATTCCCCTTACCTCTCCACGTCGTCTCGTCTGTCGTCTCTTCTCCATGATCTTCCTTGTTGACATTGCACGTCGTAAAGAGGAAACGGAAGTGTCTTTCCGTTTCCTCTAAGGACGTTGATTGCCTCCATGATCGGTACTTTATCGGGTGTATTTTTTTGGAGGGGAGACCCCCCAAGCCTCCTTTGCTTTTCCTACGCATTTTTTTTGGGGTGGGGGGGAGACCCATCAAGACCCCTTTTTTTAATTTTAGACTTTACCACACATGCCTTTATTACATATCTCGTAGTAAAGGTATGCGTGGTAAAGGCTATTCGTGTTAACCACGCATGCGTTGTATGGCATTCGTGGTTAATGTTATGCGTGGAAACGGCCGCGTTGTAGTAGCCATTTCCCCTTTACACCCCTAAAAGCACGGGTTTGCTTAGCCATATTAAACGCACACATGGTCTATCTAATCCATTTACAATCCTAAGTGTATCGCTTCACTGTCCAAGCCATCAAATTATTTCCAAATCAAGAAATGCATCTGGATGGGCTGCGGTTCATTCAAATGGCGTGCTGCGTTTACTGCAGGTTTTTTTTTAATGCCATGTGAGCTTCTTCGACTGTAAGGTTTGCCCTCGAGGCTCTAATTCAAAGTAGGTTTCATAACGCGCAAATCCCATTCGTTGAAACAGAGACCAGAGAGATTGCCGGGTTTAATATCCGGGACTGGCCATAAATGAGGGCTTCAAATGATGACTTGCTCAGTATGAATTTTACAGATTGTGTTTAACAGGGCTTTAAATTGCATCCATTTACTGCACTGAAGACGTTTTCGGAATGAATAGAGTCCAATAAAAATTTCATGTAAAAGTACAGCTATCGCAAACCTCTGTCTGCAAGGGCTCGATACTGAAATATTAAACTAGCAAGGGAAGCAATTTGTACACCATAAATTTTAACACGTGCTTTCTCTAAACAGGAATATTTTCTTAATGTCGACTAACATAATCATGAATCTGTGCTATCTCTGAAAGGTAAAGGTTGCTCAGAGTTTACCAGGGCAATATATCTGAATTTGAAGTGTAACAAAAACCACGGGGATTCTGTCTGTAAAAAGCGAGCTTGCAAGAAGTGATGCTAAATTGTGTACAGTAGGCATTTTTTTATCTTCTACTCACAAATACCCTGCGTTTGTAGCATATCAGCTTAGTGGTGCTGGTAATTGAAATAATTTAGCTGTGTAATGTTGTCTATTTGTTCACTATTAGTTGCATATTAATTTACAATAAAGAGATGACTAAGCCTCGAGATTCAAAACCGGTCCCAAGATGCTTGTTTCCAGTCCAGGGAAGACCTGGCTTGGCAGTTTGGCCTGAACTGTTCCCATAAGGCACAGGGTCAAGGCTGATTTGCATATGGCTGGGTCTGAACTGGGGTGGCGATGTGAGCTAAAGAACAATGATGGATTCAACCTAGATCTGTGACTGGGGGTGAGTGACTGAACAGTTTCAGCGCTCTGTCCATCATCTCTTTGTGTTTACTTTGTTTGGATCCTTGCCTTGAAAAGGGCTTTCACCCCTATTCGATGATATATGCTTTGCTTGCATGTTGTCACGCATTGTAGATGGAAGGAGATGTCTTCAAGTGTCTCATCTGATGACTTTTAAATATGCAGACCTGGGTTTTCTTCTCAGCTCTAGCACTTGATTGAAAATCTTGTGAGCCTGGGCACATCACTAAATCTTCTTTTCCCTAAAATTGTAAATATGAGTGAAATAACATGCAAGTGTGTCTGTGAAATCCAATGCCGTTGTGCAATTCTTTGAGACATGACTACCATATTCACGCCCTGGTCGTCCAAGATTGATTCTGTTTGCCGCAGAAGAGCAATGATCCATTTGAGCTCTAGGAACTGTGAGTATCCCTAATGCACGAAGATACCTAGAACTTCGCCACAAGTTCCACCCAACTCAATCAAATTCCTTACTAGTAATCTAAGGCTTTCAAAGCCAAAGGTTGACCCATTATATTTATTGGGTCAATGAGAGAACCTGCAAAATATATGAGCTTTGGTGTGTGCTTATGGAGGATAAACCAATGCAGTACTCAATTTAGTGATAGTTTTAGAAAGTATGAGAGCCAGTATTCAAGCACAGGCAAGCAACATACATTAGTGGGATTGCCGGAAATCAAGCTAATAAATGGAACAGATTGCATTCCTTCAAGGTCCATTTAATCTATCTTGTTTGCCATTACTTAAGTACCCATAAATATTTATCACTTTCAAAAGCATGTTTAAAATATCAGCCAGTAATTCAAATGTATCACAGAGGGTTAACATGCCTATGGTGGGTGGCTTTTTTGGATCAAATTCATCTCCCTACTTTTTATTAATTTCAGAGAAGTTCTTGCTCCACTGACTCTACAACTCACTCAAGTTCTCAACATGCTATATAATGCAAAGACCACAGGCCTGGATGGCATCGTAGGAGAGGTATACAAATTCACATAGAATCTAATTGGTTGCCTTCTGGTATTTTAAAGTGGACAGTAGATTGCCAATATCTGTGAGCCTGTTTGCATGATTTCACTCAGGATGATAAATATGCCTTAGACATGTAAGTAGCTCAGCTTTGGTGGATCTTTCAGCTTTCACAAGATGAGCCATGAACTTAATGATATGACCTCTAATAAAGGCTGTCAATGTATCTCCTAGGGTTGTGAGAGGGGCATAGTCTATGTTATATTTTAGAAATCTGCAGTTAAGGAAGCTAATCATGTTGGGTAATTCTTATCAAACAGCAGTTCTTCTTAAAAGTCCATCGACGAATAGATAAAGGAGGCCCAATATCTCCCATATCATCATTTAGGGGTGCATCAACTGATACCATCATCATTGGGTGATGCTGGGTGTCTGTAGATATGAGCAAAGTGTGGCATAAAAATAGTCTATGACATGAATATTGATGTTAGGTCCAACAATAAAACATGATTGTATGTTCCAATGTGTGTTTTACCACCAAAGACGGTTTCCATCAGTGCTCTCTTGTGACATTTCTCTAGAAGGATAAATATAAGTTGTCTCCTACTCTGTTTGGAGTATGCTTGATATGTCAGAATATGATCAGCACCTAGGTGAGCAACACTAACATAATGACTAGTTACTGAACTACCAACTGGTGTTGGTTGTATGTGTGTGTGTGCATGTGTGCTTGTGTAGGTGTGTAGAGACCAAAAGAACACACCATAAAATGTCAGCAAGGAAATCTCACCTTAAAATGCAGTGAATAAAGAAAGTGAATTAAAATTGACTACCAGGAGAGAAAAGAATTTATTAGGTATCCCGTGGTGTCAAGTGTTAAAAGCAGTCAAAAAGCAAAAAGCAAACATTATTTTCTCTCCTGGTAGTCAATTTTAATTCACTTTCTTTATACACTGGATCACGCACTCTCACCACACTGTTTCATGCTCCATTGATCTTAGGAGATCTAGCCTCCGGATAACACTAAAACATCAGCGAACTCCTCCTTTACACTAGCAAGGAGTTGCAGCTCCCTGGCTGCACCAGGTAGCAGCCAAGAGGAGATCCCAAATGATGAAGCATTCCACCTTGCTGGGGGATGGATTCCTTTATTCGTGCTTTCCTGTTGGGTTGCACTGGTTACTTTTCCGTATATATATTTTTTTTTCCTAGGGACCCGCAGATATTCCTTAGGCTCAGGAGGCTCAGAGCTACCTACTGCTACCAGATGACTAGCACTACATTATCCTCTGGGTGGCCCAAGAAATCAGTTTTTTTTTAGATGACTGCACGGTGATACTTGCATCACAATGTTAGCAACACCAGCACCAAGGAGCATGTAAAAGAGAGGGAGTTTGTGTGTGTGCCCTTGGCATATCTGTACTTGTGTACATGCGACTATGGGTACCTGTGTCCCACTTACTACGTAGTTTGCCTGTCCTACTTTCTCTGCGTAAGTGGACATTTGTATGTGTGTGTGTGTGTGTGTGATTGTGTTTGCCTGCCTATGTGTGTTTGCATGCATACTTGAGGTTGGTGGAGGTTGATTGTTGATTGTGGCCCCCAAATGGTAGGGGTGGCTATTTGTTGAATGATTTTTGCATATTGTGACCATGCGTGCCATAATTATGGCCATCCCAAGTGTAGTATCTACCTTTGGCGTGATGGAGAGCATCCATGCGATATTTATTTCTCAAGAATAAATACAGGTATTGATAAGGATATACATAGATAGATAGATAGATAGATAGATAGATAGATAGATAGATAGATAGATAGATAGATAGATAGATAGATAGATAGATGGATAGATATAGGTACAGATATAGAGATAGATGTAGCTGTGGACATATCTTGTATAATGAACGGGCTTGGCCCTATTAATGTCAGCTATGCAATAATTGAGAGCCTATTTGGCATACATTTGGCATCCTTGACATTATTGTTGTTTTTCCTGGCTTAACGGGGGAATGCCGGGCATTGTGATGTTTGGCATATTTATGGCCTTTGTGTGCCATTACTGGCCAATATTTAGTAGCTTTGGAATTATGATGATAATTTCCCATACAATAGTCACCCTGGCATATAAGCTAGCTAATCAAGGCATATTGTGTGCATCCTTGCAAAAGAGAGGGCATTTGCACATGTATATGTGGGTCAATGTCTCTCTGTTATTATGTATTTTTGCCTGCCTTAACCTCTGTGTTCATGTATGTATTTGAGTGTGTGTGTTTGTGTGTAAATGTGTTTGCCAACCCATGTGTGTATGCATGTTTGCATGCATACATGAGGTCAGTGGTGGTTGATGATTGATTGTGACACGCTTGTGGTAGGGGTGGCTATCTGTGGCATGAATGTTGCATATTGTGACCATGTATGCCTTAATTATGGCAATCCCAAGTATAGCATTTACCTCTGGGATGATGAAGAGCATTATAAAGAAAAGAGGGTATGCTGTTCCTGAAGGGAGGATAAGAGATGTGACAGGCCACGTTGGTAATGTCAATTACAGACAGATGCTAGATAGAACAAGGTTGTGCATGCTCATCCAGGCATAGCTCCAATATTGAGCAAGGGCCCTCACACACCCCGAGGGGTTTCATGCTTCATCATAGGGCTGCTCTTCGTTGGCCATGCCAGACATTGTTATGCCCCAGGCACAGAGATAGAGATGGAGATCAAGATAAAGATAGATGTATTTACAGATATCTCTGTGGACATATCTGGTATAATGGAAAGGCTCGGCACTATTGATGGCAGGTGTGTAATAATTGTGTTTTGGTCTCGTATATTGTCTCCAAACTTGGCATTATTAGTTCTTTTCCCGGCATAATTGTAGAATACCATGCAGCACTGTAACATTCTTAGCAGTTTTGGAATAATGATACTAATTTCACATGTAATAGCCACCCTGGCATAAGGGCTAGCCATTGAGTATTTGTTGCATCCTTGTTTTTTTGGGTCACTACAGACATACTAACAATGACTCCTAGTATGCTTTTCATCAAAGACATTGCAATACCATTACTGGGATCGCCCGACAAGTAGTCGGAAGTCCCACCTGCTGAATTACAATGCATCCGCCAGCACAGCAGTTGGAAACATATCCTTTTCTATTGCGGCTTGAGCTACAAGACAGAAAGGGGCCACAGCACCAGCCGCAATAGTAAAGCGTATGTTTTCAGACATCTATGCAATGTATGGCAGGCACAATGTGGGTCCTAGCACACGGTGCATGGATGTTTGGGGGGCACCATATGTGCTCCCTGGGCCCATAGCGGAGGCCCATGGGTCATGGGGGCCCTGCTTGAGGCCCCCAAAGGTACATTCCATCTGTCTTTACCAGGCAGTCAGACCACCATGTAATGGGAGAGGGAAAAGGGAAATCGTAATTCATACGGCGGTGCCTCCACAGGCACCGCTCCCTTTGTAGGGTTTTACCCTCTGACCGATGGCCAGTCGAGCTCCTTGAGACTGTCAGAGCTGTCGATCAGTCCCTCAGCCCTCTGCCTCTTACCGACCGCATCATAGTGTGACAGTCGGACACCAGCTCCAGATGCCGGTCAGACCGGCACTGCCAGTCTGTAGGTGGTGGTCTGTTCGATATCATAATCGGGCCCTTAGTGATGGTGATCTCCAGTATAATTGATAATCTGGCTTAAAAATAGAAATCTTTAAAAAATTGCAGATTTGTTGCAATATGTAGGCCTTCTCTGCACTTGATTATATATCAGCATTATGCTGGTGTGTGGGTGGTCCTGACATAGAGCTGGCATCCTGGACTATTCTGTGCATCCGTGTTGAAATGTTGGCTTTACATCTGATGACAACCAATAGCATATGCTCCGGATGTCTGTAATTTGATGGTCAAACAGGACATGTCACACTTTTGAAAACATCAGGAAAATGATAAACACATATTTTGGAACAAGGCACCTTTAATTACTTATAACTGAAATCTGGTTTTAGCGATAAAAGTAGTTATATTCTGAAAGACAGACATTTGTCAGGAAGTATTGAGAATATGTTCATGAAAAGAAAAGCTGATAAGGGAGAGAAAAACATGTATTTTTACACAAAAATGTCAAGTTAGTGTTTGATAACAAAATTATACAATTTTCATGAAATCTTTGAATATTAGCTTCACATTTCATATGGAATTGAAGACCTTTGCAGCTGATGTTAATTTCCTTGTGTCAGATGTTGTGCCAGAAGTTTAACTGGGTGTTGTTTCATGAACGGTGTGAAGGTTTTTTCTTAACTTTATTGAAATACTCTTTTATAACTTTAATCCACCCTTCTGTTGTTTAAGACATAGGCCTGTAAGATCGCTGTAATGTAACTCACATTTCTGCTGTTTAAAAGTGTACGGGACAGTACCAGCTGCCTTAAAAAAAAATGGTGAGGCGTGAAGGCGCTACTCACCATAAACTCAGAGCTTGAGCTACAGGATGACCGCCGCAGCACTTCTCCCATCCACGAGTATGAAATGAAAGGACTTCTTTCCTGCTTGTGGAATGGGTTTCCAACCAATCCTGCAGCTGCTTTTATGTTGTGAAAGCAGCTCCAGTATTGGTGGGAGCAGGCTCACCCAGCGCTTATTTTGAGGCTGGGGTCCTGTGCCAGCAATACCCAAACTGTTTCACAGCCTTTGGATTGCTGGGTCTACACAGTGCATGTTGGATAAGAAAGCCTAAAAAAATGAAAGTGTGTCCTCATGTAACGTAACTGGTGCTATGTAAAGCGCTCTGATACCTGATTCGGTTCGGGTCTAGTTCGCGCTATATAAAACTCTGCAAAAAAAAAAAAAAAGCTGTAGACAAGTGCTGTAATCCTGCATTTGCAGGATTCAGCACTGCCTCCACCCTTGCTCTGTACACAGCGGAAGCCAGTGCAGTGGAAAAGAAATAAAATGACATTGAAATTGTATTTTATTTATTTGTGTTCACCTGCTGCGCTCACATAGGTGGGCGACACTCCTCTGCTCCTGAGAAGGAGCCGCCCCTGGTATTGTCTCTCTGAGCTTGTGAGATCTGTATGATATTAGACATTTCTCTGCTGTCTTTTATATGAGACTCTAAGACCTGTGCAACTTTTCATTTTTCTTACTTGTCACCAGTAATGTAATGTAATATATGAACGGGAACCTACTTGAAGGGGAAATATTGGGATATGAAAGACAGAGCAAGGTAAAAGTGATGAAATATAAAAATAAATTTTGAGATTTTAAAGGATTGTATGTCAAATTACATACCCAAATTATGTGTGATGCCTGTTACTCCATTTTAGGAGAAACGGTGGGCAAAATACACAAATGGTGAAATCTTTTCGAAATGATTGAGTGGAGAAAATTCCCAAACTTCTATAGTGCAGGAATTTGCTTTTCTCACTCAGTTATTTTATTGGGCAGCTATTAACCACACCACTTTCACGCCTTCTTTTGGAGACGCCTATATTTTCTATGGGCTGGTCCCCTTGTTTTGAGGCTGTAGGTCTTTGCCAGCTGCCACAGAGAACTACATTTCCCTTTTACCCATTTTGAAATGAGTTACTTTGTTACGTATTTTCAGCAACATGTGATTTTAGTATATTGAAGGCTATTTTCCTCCATATATGAAATTCAACCTTTATTTTATCTAAGCAATAGCACAGAATTCATTGTTCGGTATTTGCCATGTATTGAGCTCTGGTTCTGCCATATCGAACCTTGAGGAAATTAATACAAAATTGATTGTGTAAAGTTGCATTACATGTTGACAAGTTGTTTAAAGCTGAATGACATCATGCACAATATTTACATCATCCGCCTTCCTGTTTTTAACAGACCACATACAATGATGTTTCAGGATGGAAGCTTCCTGGTATAGTGAACAGCTTCCAAATTTGACATATGATTGAAGAGCCTTCTATATTTGTGTAGCTGTTTCAGGCATCAGCCATTGTCTGTAGCGATTACAAATAAATAGCCATTTTATTCAGCGTATAATATCAGCATTTAGCTTTAGACAATATAGTCTAAAATCCGCTCCTCCAGCTAAGAAACTGAAAAATCTGATTAGCAACTAATCACGTACTTCTGTACATGGTAACGTTCATAAAAAGTTGTAAGTAGAAAACCTGACACTAGAGCCTAAATCTGCAGGGGGGTATCATCAGGGGGGTGTATGGGGTGGAGCAACTCCCCAGCGCGATCATTTTTCAGGGTTGGGTAGTGTCACTTTCAAATCATGCCGGTCAGGTCTGGTTGCCACACTTCACCTGTGAGGTGTGTGAGGCCCAGGCTGGAGCCAGCTGAAGCCAGTCCGGGTTTTATTTTAAAAATGAGCACTAGCGCTGCAGGTCCCGTCATTTCACTTAAAATGCTCTGTCAGGATGCCTCTGGTGACCTGCTCTGACATTCAGTGGCAGAGGTCAGAGCTTCTCACTCAACCTTAGACTCATGGCAGACATTGCTCTCTCTAGGCAGCCAGTTGAAGTCAGGTCTTAAACTGTGTTCCCTACTGCTGCGCTGGCGCTCTTCAATCAGTGGATGTCAGAGCACCACTGCCAGCGATCCTTGCCGAAGGGAGTCTTGCCGGCCGGCACAACAGCAAGGAAGACCGGAATTGAACAAATTAAAGATCCTGGTTCAGTCGTGCATCGCCTGGTGGGGAACGGCGGTGGGGGACAGGGGTGGGGAGGTAGAAAAGAAAAAATAAAGAAAACGTACCTGCAGTCCGCATCACCAGCTGTCGCCTCACCTCATTGCAGGAAGCACCCGGGCTCCCAGGCATCCTAAGCCAATGACAAGATTGTTTCCCCTAAGTTCCCCTAAGCCAATCACAATCCTGCATTGTAACCTTGTGATTAGTCTGAGTGCCATGGTTCGGCTCTCAGACGGGGACAAGGAGCATGTTCATGTCCCACACCTGGCTGTGTAATGCAGCCTGGTGTGGAACATGCAAAGTGCGCATGAATGTTTGCCGCCCCAAGAGGTCTAGTCAAACATTCCTGCTCACTTTGAGTGTGCTCACCGCTCCTTCCCTGGCCCTTGCTTTGGCCAGACCCGCCCCTCCCCGCACCTAGGAAATGAAAAATAAAATGATAATAACATTTCATACTATAATTTTACTTCACCTCTGCACTACTCTTAAAGCAGTGGAGCAACGCTCCACCGCCTTAGCTGAGGATCCGCCACTGGACTGGTATGTTTAAATCAAGCCCGTCAAAGCCCTAGTCTAGGACTGTGTCCAGGGCTGGCTTAGCACTGGTGGCGCCCGGTGCAACAACCTTTGTTGGTGCCCCCTAACCCCAGTGAACTGCTTCACCACAGATTCCCTCACTACCATCCTCTAATGGTGCCCTCCATCTCTCCACAGACAATCTCTGAAATTTGTGTCAATTGATGTATAGCACCACTCATAACAGTGTAGGGTGTAACAACACGTTACATCACACACTTATTATACAAAGACAATGAATTATCCGAGTATAAATCAGTGTGTAGGAAATGTTACATAAGAAAATGAAGATTGCGATGTGTAGTAGTCACGTAATCAATCGGGCTAGGCATTATATTTTAAGTGTTTGGCCTGGAGAAGCACAAGCTCAAGATTAAAAAGTAACACACTGGTTGGCTTTCCTAATAAGAACATATTTTCATCCAACACACCTTTTGTACAACATTAGGATAATTAGAGACAGGGGAAAATCATAACGTTTTAACATATACCATGCAGATTACATACAGCTCTTTCATGCCAGTTAATAGCTCACTGTGCTATATTAGGATTGTGATATATAAACTGCATGTAACAAAAGGATCTCTGTGACAAAAGCAGTAACACACTGAGCTACCTTTTTAAAATACAATTCTGTGATCTGCATAGTGCTCGTTCTTTACAGCAGGCGGGTTAGCCCTCTGCACTACTGTATTTAGATTAAAAACTGACACTATACAAAACCTCGATCTCCCTCTTTGATGTCTTGCACGTAGATTATTCACCAGTGTTATCTTGATATTTTTATTGTTGCCTGAAAACTGCTGGTCATACAAGGAACGCTGCAGCAGGGTCTTTTAAGCCTTTACGTTATATCTGAATGCAGATCTCCCAAGGGCAGCACCAGGTGCAGTTGCACTAGTCGCACCACGGTAAAGCCAGCCCTGAATGTGTTCTGGCAGAGCAGTGCAGGGGTGTTTTCTGCATTAGGGCTGTGGGGCTGCACCCCTCTGAAAATTCGAACACATTTACATAAAAAAATATAAAATAGATCGATCAACTTTTTTAACACGACGCACAACGCAGGGCTTTCTGTATTGAAGGCCTTCATTGCCATTGAGGTCTCTGGTTGTATGCACACTGTAGACCATTGACGCAATAAGCGTCATGGTTTTGGACGTGGGAGACTTCATCCCTGCTTGATTTCAGACGTCCGTCATTCAAAGACGTAGATCCCACTCTTTCATCATATTTGAGCGTGGATGCAGGCACTTCTGATCCAGTGCCGTGTTCTCGGTAATGGTAAGTGATTGTAAACTAATGCTGTGTTCTGTATATTGTGCCGAGACCCATCATCACTCTAACCTCCCCCACTGTGACACCCCAGGCTCTCATTGCACATTGCTAGCTCCTTTAGCAATGGAGTTGCGGCATTTGTTCCTTTGTGAAATGGATTCGAATAATGAGTAGCGTTCACGCTTGTTCCCTTGCGAAATGGATCCAAATATCCGGGTCTGGCCCAAAGTGAGAGATATGTGCTGACCGTGTAACATGTGCTTACAGTGATCAGTTCTCTGATGTATGGAATTAAAACTGGCCCTGTGTACATGCTAAAAACATGGATTGACTTACAAACAATGAACGTTAACAACATTGAGGGAATGCATTTCAGCAATTTAGTTCCTCTCTTATTTTACATGCTTTACTTAATCTTGCACTCCCTACAAGTTAGCTATTTGATAATGTTGTTGTTTATCTGTATTTTATTTTGTGCATACTTTGAAGCTTGAGCCAAACAAAGTGCATGTCAGTGGGTTGGCCTCCCTGCGGAGCACACAGAGCAATGTTTGTATATTTAATTTGCCACTGAAATTCTGTGGATATGTGTGTGAAAGGTGGTACACTGATGTCAAAATATTTGCAAGGCAAAAGTAAGAGAAATTAAAGTGCTTACATTTGAGGGAGTGCAGTGCATGTTGGGGATGGTGAAGTGACAGAGATGCGAAGAAGGGCATTCAGGGAAGAGTGAAAAGAGGATTCTGACGAGGAAAGAGAGGGGGTTGAAGATGTGATGGACAAGGTATGCAGAGAAAAAGAGGATCATGTATCTAAAACAGCTAACCCCAGTGACAAAGCAAATAATACTGACAGGCTTCAGGTGTATGTCAGTTGCTGTGCCATTTATCTGGATAGAAACCAAAATACTGGTCTGATGGCACACTATTGGAATCACAGAAATGTATATCGCATGTTCCTTTAAAGAGAACACCCACGTTTTTGATCTCACTTAAAGACCTGTTGGCACATATTTCTATATGACTGGATACAGCTAGCATCTGTGGGTGCTTCTCAAAGTCTTGGCTGAGCATATTTTTCCAAAGTTAATGCTGCATGCAGTGCAAGACACTGGTGAAGCATAAATTTTAAAGGGCTAAAGTTGTCATGCATAACAATTGAAACATTACAGTAACTGTTGAACAAATTAATGCAAGAAGATATGGGGCACTTTTTAATGTGTTTAATATTTCAAAACTATACGTTCCCACTGCTTAATAAGCATTGCTTTATTGCAATATTCATTTGCTTTAAAATGCACCATTTGCCAATCTTTTTTTCATTTCCTTCTGCAGAGCGGGACTCTCCCTTGACCCCAGGTTTGTCAATAGAACTTGTTCACATCGCTTGCTACATAGAAATTATGCCCAATGTTTACACCCCACCCACTTTTAAATGTCATCAGCCACCACTGGAGCAGTGTATTGCAAGGTGTACCCATGGTTACAAGACCCTGATGAAATATAATACTGAAGCAGTGACAGGTATTTAGAATGGCATAAAATACAATGAAATGGGGATCCAACTGGCGGCAGGGGTCTCAAACCAGGAACTTGTGAGCTACTGTAGCTCTCAAGCCACCTCTAGGTAGCTCGCCTGTGTGCAGCCCAGCTTATTAAATTAGAAGGCTTTTGCTTGGTTGAAATAATATTAATATAGCAAAATTGAGAATATACAACACTAATAGTATTAGTGTCTCTCAAAGTGTTTTATTGAACAGTATTAGCTCTCAGTTCAGAAATGGTTTGAAACACCTGAAATAGCTTGACTCACAATTAAAACTTAAATTTCAGCTGAGTGTTTACTAGTAACTGTTAGATCTGGGGGTCTCTAGTTGGCAGAGGTAGGTACCAATGTCCAAATAGAGACCCTTGCTTCTAGTCAGGGTAAGAGGGATACACTCTTTTGATAACCCCTGCTCACCCCCTTGGTAGCTTGGCATGAGCAGACAGGCTTATCAAAGGCAATGTGTAAAGTATTTGTACCAACACTCACAGTAACACAGTGAAAACACCACAAATGGACTCCACACCAGTTTAGAAAAATAAAGTATCTTTATCTAAACTACTCAAGACCAAACCAACAAAAATCCAACATACACACTTCAAGAATATGATTTTAAAAGAGTTCTAGGGTTTGCGTCAAAATAATCCACAGTTGCATCACATTTAGCCCAAAGTACCTGTAGATGCGACAAAAGTTCCAAGTGGAAGCTGCAGCATTGAAAAACAAGGGATGTGTCACTCCTGAGACCCTGGGGAGGAGATGCGAGAGCCCTGTTGGACGCAGTGGGCGTGTTGCGATGAATCCGGTCTGTATGGGGAGGGATGTGATACCTTGTATGGATTCCGGTGTGCAGGTTTGGTAGGAAGCGTCTCGCACAGGCACGATGTGACGATCTTCGGGATGGCGACAATCTCAGGTGCGGCGGCGATGCGCGGCGCAGCATCGATCTTCTCCTCTCGCGATGGCTCTGTGACGATGTTCGCAGCGACGTGATGCGGTCCGCAAGCAAGCGGTGCGGCGATCTAACCCAGTGAGGACAGGCTCTGCGACGATACTCACAGCAAGAGGAATCTTCCAGCACCAGGGCGATGCGTACCGCAAGCGAACGATACGTCAGCTCTTGCAGCGGCAACAGGCGCTGCGACGATCTCGATCTTCGCGGCGGCGTGAATTTCCTCGGACTGTCGGGGATGCGCTCCACAAGCCAGTGATGCGTGAAAATTGCAGATCTTCTTCTTTTCTCCTTGTCCAGCTCCCCAAACAGCAGACACAACTTCCAGAGGCCCCACAATTGGATCAAACACTCTAGGAAGGGCAGAAGTCATACAGCAGAGTTCAGGGGGAAGCTAGGGGTGAAGTCCTTTTGTTCCTGGGATTCTTAACATATGTCCAGATCTCCTCAGGCCCTTGGAGATCTCTTTAAGCAAGGGGACACAGCACACAGCAAAGTCCTTCCCCTCTCCTTGGCAGTAAAGCAACTGCAGGTCAGTACAGAAGCACACAGCAGGATATTCCTTCCTCTTCAGTCTTCAAGCTTTCTCCTTGGGAGAGGTTCCTTCTTGATTCCAGCATGATCTAATTTTCTGTAGTCTGGGTAGCTCTTTTTATACCAGTCTTTCCTTTGTTCTCTGGAGGCAGAGAGGCCTTGGCTTAGTCAGAACCAGTTCTGGTCAGTCCAGGAGCACTTTGTTTTCCTGACTTCTTCTTTCCTTTCAGAGAGAGGGGCAGGGTCGTCAGCCACCCAGCAGGAGGTGGAACCAGCATAGTGGAAGGCAGGCACAGCCCTATTCAGGCCCAGGTGCTATCCCCTCCCACCACTCAAGATGCAGATGCAGCTATTCAGTCTAGGGCTGACTCATCCAGCCTCCTGGGGGCTTCCCAGCTCCTGTCACTCATGAACTAGACAGTCACAAACAGGCCAAGGCACACAGAAAGGTCAGACAAGAGAACAGTCACTTTCCAAAAGTGCTGTTCTCAAACACAGGATTTAAAAAACATCCTTCCTAAACGATAGGTTATTAAATTCTGAGTTCAGGGATACCAGACTTTAATTTTCTATCTTGCTCCTATGGGAAGATATGCAGGTAAGCATTATACACAGCATTCCCCATTATAGCCTTTGGGCAAGATAGCCCTCTCAATAGTGAAAAACAAAAATGGCTATAATTCACTACCAGAGCATGTCACACACACTAGTACATGCTCTACCTTTCATATACACTGCACCCTGCCCAGGGGGGTACCTAGGGCCTTCTATAGCGGTGGCCAATGTGTGCAAAAAGAGAAGGGTTAGGCCTGTTCAGTGTGAACACTGGCCAGGGCAGCATGGCAGTTAGCAACTGCACCCAGGCACCACGGTGGCAGGCCGAGAAACCATTTTAGGGCTACTCATGTGGGTGGCACAATCAGTGCTGCAGGCCCACTAGTAGCATTTGAATCACCAGCCCTGGCACACTCAGTGCACTTTACTAGGGACTTCTTGGTAATACAAATATGCCAATCATGGATAACCAATCACAATTACAATTTACTCAGGGAGCACTTGCACTTTGACACTGAAGCAAAAACGAATTCCAGCACAGTGTCAAAAATATAGGAGGTAAAGGCAAAACGTCAGGGGAAACCACACCAAGGATGCCAGGTCTAACAGTTACTATGTACACATGCACAGTTGAGTTGAGGATCTATTGTCACAATATTGGTGCACATGTTCTGTTCTCAATGTGTGACCTGTCTATTTGTGAATTTAGGAATCATGGCGCAAGACCCTCAGTTCATTATTTGGCAGCTGACATGGAACAGCCTCAAAATGCTTTGCTGTTTGGAACATTTTCCTGGTTAGCGCTGGGTGCACCTTTCAAAAGGTGTGCCAAGCACTAACCCGGAAAAAGCACCGCATTATAGTGAATGTACGGCCCTCAGGGTAGCAGCAAACTCGCTCTAACCCCAGGGCAGCTCATTCAGGTGAAAAACAGAGCAGCTGCTTTGAAGCCGCTCTGTTTCACTGTGTAGGTGGAAACCTGCTTGCACTTTGAAGGAGAATTAGAGATCCCCTCTGCAGGTGGGTGCAATAAGTGACTGCCTCCAGGGCACTGCCTTCAAGGGGCACACTGACAGTGCGTCACCTTATAGCTTCTTTGCCCCTACATCTGTAATATGGAGCGGGTGCCGAGGCAAAGGGATTCCCTCATTACCATGGGGCCACACCCCCATACAAATGAGGGAACGCCCTCTGATGATAAAGATGCCGCTTTATGTGCACCAGAGCTATCGGTATTACAGAAGGGGACACACAGGTGTCAGCAGGCCCTACTGTTATACCAAAGTGCCCAAGGGGAGCACAAAGAGAGAGCAAATGCCTGTTGTATCCCTTGGGCGCTACCAGGACTGGAAAATGCATCACATTCCAGTTTTATCTCTCATGGTCTGCTGTGTAAGTATAGAATTATTATTCTTCACTCCACATTTATGTACCTTGAAGATATATCGTCAAGGTTCATATATGTGGAGTTATATATAGTAAAACGTTGCATACCCATAGAAACCTAGCTTCATGATATGTGTGCCCTCGTTATTCATAACAATATATTTTGCACCATCATATTTCAGTTTCCGATATTCTGACTAAATACCTTTTTTTCACAGCAGACTTACAAACCGCTGTATCGTTATTGAATTTTGTAATTGATGAATACTGCTAGATTTTTAATAAACTTACTGGAGTCAAAGTTTTGTCTGTAATCTACAGGTCACAGGCCTGAATCTCAAAAAATTATTAGAGGGTTAATGTACCTGCTCCAGAACACTGTAATGTTAGGTGGCAGATTTGTTTTCTAAGTGAGACAGGATTCTGGGCTATTGGTTTGTTGTAGATATCCTGTAGGCCTAAAATTACATTTGTGTCAAAATGGCTCAATGAGTTATGCGCCCACTGCGAATAGCTACATGTAAGATGTGAGGCATAAGTTTGAATCCTTGCAATTGTTTTCTACACAATCGTTCATTAATTTAAGGCTCATAAAAGATAGGTTCAGTTATGTAGTATTAAGCTTAAAGTGGCAAAATGGTCAATTTGTAGTGTGGTATATAAATTGCTATCTTTAGTGTGATAACAAAGACATTTATACTAGTGCAACCAGCGTATGTCCGTGCCCATTTAGCCTCTATCATTTGTGTGCTTTCCCTGTGAGTGGCCCAGTCTCCCAAGGGAGGGTGGCAGGGTGTCCACTCAGACTGCCACCACAGATTTGAGGGCATGACAAGTGGTACTTGTTTCAGGTTCAGGCAGTGGGGAGAGTTTGTTGGTCCAATTTGAATCCAACATTTTGTCTTGCTAAAGATGAAATGCGGCTTTCCCGCCACCTGCAAAGATAGTATTTGAGGCCGTTTGCAGTACTGACCCTGTCATTGAAATGCCCTCCTCCTATGTGTCTATCTAAGGAGCCTTTGTCTGCAGCAGAAGGGTGGAGAAGTTGTTCACGATTTCGACTCGGCATGTTTCCCTCTCCCACCTCAACACTGTTCCATCTATGCTTCCTATTATTATCTCCCTTCAAGCTACCTTCTTACAATTAAGGCCAGCCTTTTAAATGCCTATTCCAATATATAGAAGGTTGGAATTGAGTGATATTAGACTCGAAATACATGGCACAATTCCTTGTGCTATCCTATACATTGTATGCACCAAACCATCCACTGGCAATGCATTTGCTAACTCTTTCCAATCAGCACCACCAAACAAAGTTGAAAATGAAGCATTATGATGTCAGGAGATTATCTCAGTGAAAACTGAACTATACTAACTTGTTTAAGTTCAAGGAGAGTAACTCACTGAAAATGTATCAATATTGTACTGTACATGAAAATTGAAAATGAAAATGAAAACTAAATGGACAACATCTCCTAAGGGGATATATGGGCCTTACTGATGGTGGTGGAACAGAAGACACACACCTGAGAAAAGTTATTTGCTCCTTTGTATCACCGTTACCACAATCAGTTCTTTGGATCCTGTGAAAATGTAATCATGTCTGGTTTTGAAATATATCAACCTATATAAACTGATGCAGAATTTTAACATCCTGGCCAGTACTGAATGATACCTCTTAGTGCACAAAAGATTTGATAGTTCTAGGATTGTGCAAAATAATAAACTTAATGGATTCAAGTTGTCATTTGAACACTGTTCGCATCTCCTTATACATGTACTATCAAAACCATTAGTACAGGCTAATAATGTTTTTTGTACAAGTGTTCTGCACTTTGAAAGTAAATAATAGACAATCTAGTGGAACACTGAATTAACTTGCGTGGTAGCTCATGTTAAATGTTTATATTTGTGAACACTACCGTGAACATTCTTACTTTTTCTGCAATTAAAGCCCTAAAGCCTGCCCATCACACCCTCTGGCCCAGTCCCCAGTCATCCAAATGGGCTGAGTGGGTAAGCCACCATGCATGTTGGGAAATATCCGCCTCACACCCCACTAACCTTTCTGACTAAGCTACCCCCCGCAAATCTGGGCTGCCATTTCGTATTTAATTAAACTTCCAACTAAGAACCTCAATGTTAGCAACTCTGTGCTGGGTCTAGTTAAACATTTAGCCCATTGATGAGAATAACAATATCTACTTGCACTATTCTCAAAATAACTGAAGGCATTTAAATTGCAGAGTATAAGCACCACCAGATCATATTTGTCTTGCATGTGCCTGAAAACCAGCAGATGAAACGCTCTCTCTTTTCCAAAGACAGATCACACCAAATATTCCAGGAGAGGAAGTACTTCTTTGAACCAGATATTTTCCTTCAAAAATCTCGACCTTTGATCTAAAAGAGTGCAGCTTTGTGAACAGATTACCAACATATTTGACCTTCTAGCATTTGACCCTGCTACTGGTGATTGCGTTTTAGAGTATGACCCTAGAAAGGTGCTTGAGGCTCCATCAGTCAGCCGAAGATATTTAGAATACCAATGATCGGGTATTGATGGGACAAATGCCACCTTGTTTCGCAACTTGCGAAGATTTTTTAGACATTTTAAAATCTTTGTGAGCTACGAAGTTTGGAATTTTTTAAAAAGGAACAAATAGTAGCAGATATTGTCAGCAAAACCTTGCAGGAGAAAAATGCTGAAAAAAGATGTTTAGTGAAAAGTATCCTTTGCAGAACATTTATTTAGCTAGAATAGCCTTTAGATAAAACTTTGTGCACAAACCTCTTCAGCAGTGGTATTTTATGAAAGTCCTTTAGCAAATGAATAACAGGAACTTCTTTTCCCTACAAAATTAATGCAAAATAAAGGGCTTCCCCTGAAAAGTGAAGAGAGGCCCCTGAGTCTCCCATATCTCACAGATACTCTTTGGTCTTCAGCTGAATAGGTGCAAGAGGGACTGCAACTGGACTATCCGCAGACTTGCAATGGTTTGGAGCTTGTCATGCTCCAGGAAGTGGACTATCACTTGGTGGGTTTTGCCTGGACATTGCTGGCCTGCAGCTAGTGTCAACTGTTGTGCTTGGGTCTCGAAGTACTCTCCAAGGGCCGGTGAACGGCCTCCTGTCCTCAAGGCCCAAGGGACAGAAAGGATCTCACTGTCTCCACAAGATCTTAAGACCACACTGGGTGCTGCGGAGAAAGGTGGAAGTTATCGTGGTTGGGACAATGACCATCCTAACATAAACTGTCATCTCGCTGTCCAGAGGAGTGTGTGCGTAATGATCAGCAGTCTTCTGAGGTTGCGGACATGAGGAGTTTGAGGAGTGCAGGGAAAGCTTGCAGAGTACGAGGGACCAGTGCTTGCAACCAAGGGGACCTTTGCTTTCTTGTGTTCCAGAGCATGAGGTGTCCAAAGGGTGTTTGGGGGACCTGAGTCGGGAACTCAGACTGTCATCGGCCTCCAGATCAGGAAGACAACAGTGCCTGACATCACAGCCTCTGTCTGAGTTAGTTGGCTCCTTCTCCCCATATCCACGCCACAGGGAGCGTTGTTTTGGAAAACATTGTGATGAGACATGAGGGGTATACTGCTGCCTGTCAGGGGTGTATGGCAGGTCACACCTCTGGTTGAGTGGAAAATATCTCTCCAGATGAGAAAGCGCACCTGCTTCCTTGGCCACAACATTTTGGCTATGGGGGGACAGCGACCCCACACTTGTGCACTGAATCAGGCAGAGTTAACCCGCCTCCAGAGGGTCCAAAATGCGGCGGCCAGGATGCTGGTTGGCCTTCCGAAGTTCGTCTCTGCCCGTCGAACTATCCAAGATCTCCATTGGCTACCTGTGGGGCAAAGAATTAAGTTTAAAGCTCTTTGCTTAACTTTTAAAATTCTTAAATTAGCTTCCCCTCCTATTCTTTCGCAGACTATCTTTCATTATATCCCCTCTAGAGCCCTTCGATCCGCTGGATTAAATCTTGCCATTGTGCCACGCTTCAAAAAAGCTAGAATGGGTGGACGGTCTTTTTCAGTGCTGGCGGCAGCTCTCTGGAACTCTTTGCCTGCCCCTCTTCGTTCCATCCCCGACTTGCTTCCTTTTAGAAAGGCACTAAAAACCTTCCTATTTTCTACAGTTTAGTCCCATTTTTTCTGGGTCATCACTACTGTGTTGTGTTACACACTCTCCAAAGCGCCGGGACGCCACTTGGCAGTGGCATCTGTGCGCTATATAAAATAAAATAACATAACATAACACGTGCCGTCAGGCACCCGGAGGTCTAATCCAGATGGATGAAACTAAGTAACTGTTTCTTTCTTTGTTAGGTACTTCTGACTGTCTAGTCAACAGGGTGCCAAAAGGGGCAACGGGTATCATTGGCTGGTAGAGTTATAGGATTGAGGGGCACTGTCACGTGGTATAATCATACACTGGTGAATGCTTGACTTCTCTGCAATGGGAAAGTTAACAACTGCATATAAATGTAAACTGTATATACAATATTTGTTTCGTTTTGATTTCTAAAGAGAAGTTTGACAATTGCTTATAACTGTAGAGTGTATATACAAATTCTATCTTGTTTTGATTCCAGTGTGTGTGTGTAAAACAAAGACAAGTGTTTTTATGCTTACGGTGTGGAGTATTTTTTTGGCGAATGCAGTGGTTTGCGAGGAGGGTGTTGTGCCAAAACTTTACATTTGAGCCCTGAGGATGAGCCTGACTGCACAGTGCCAAGCTACCAGATGATTAGCAGAGGTTATCGGACAAGCGTGTCATACTCATTGTATTTGGATCAGTGGATTCTGACTGGCTTTGATGTGTCTTAGCCAGCCCGAAACCGATGAGTCTAACAGTCTCTTGACCATGAAGGGAAGGGTAGGTGGGTAAAGCTCCTTGCAATGTCAGTGCATTGTGCACTGTGGATAACTTTTGTTGAGGCCATGTATGTATTCTGGATGGATGCTCATAAACCATTCAACAATGTTTGAAGAAAAAGACAAATGCATATGTCGTGCACCCTTGGGTGACAAGTTTTATTTATAACATAGCTCTCAAGTCGCCTGTTTTTCATGAGTGACAGCAGCTCTAGGGTGTCTTATATCCACTCACCTGCCTTGCTGTTCTATGAAAAAGACTGGTTTCAATGCAGCCCAGGTATGGAACAGCAGCAGCGCTGAGCAACACGCATATAGCATTTATAACGTATTTTTTTATAACTTTGCGATTCATTCACTGTAAATAGCAAATGTCATTACTGAGGTACTCGGTTTGCCGACCTTCAGGAGTGCGACAGAGTCTGCACCACATGGAGTCAAACTGGTGACCTTTCGGTCACTATTTTCAAGTGACCAATGTACAATTTATTGATCTACCCCTCCACTGTATTATCAAATAATTTCTAAAATCGGAAAAAATTGTAACGGTCCCAATCCATGTACGAAAATAATACAATTTTGTTTATTTGACATCTCAGTTGAATCACTGTTTATTACGGGTGCATTGGAAATAAGGTTTCATATACATGGCTGAAAAGAATACGAATATTATACTCGGGTAAAACTAAATAATCGTCATTCAACAAGTTTGAGAGTCTGACCCGCCAAGCTGTTGTTGAAGGTTGAGAGGTGTGTAATAAAGTGAGTCCAATGAGTTGAAATAACAGGAGATGAGAAGAGTCTCTGAAACATTTGACAACGTTCAGGTTCATTGATCGGTCCTGAAAGAACATATTTATAGGATTGGTTCTGCTTAGATTCTTCATAAGTGTCATTTCTTACTGGAAATTTGGTGGGAAGGGGGCAACACAAAAAGCTAGTGGCAGACTAAGGTACAGGTGTTAATAAAAACAAACTTGTGCGAGATGGAGATACTGTAATGAGCGGTCAAGACTGTGGCAGCTATAAGTTTGTACTTGACCGTCTAAATAATTTCAACCTCCTCGATGTCAATTTCTAATTTTGGAGGGTATGTTTTTGGTATACTCCTGTGGTGGACGTTAGTTGACCTCAGGGCGTGCAAACCCATTGTTAACTCTGTGAAATCGTCTCGTTTTTTCTTGGGAAAAACACTTTGGGTCACCAAGACTGTTCTAATTCTTTTAGTGAATAAAGACAATAGTAATGGGACTATTTCCACGCAAACATTCACTGCCAATGATAAACCAGCTATTGCATGGCTGATTGTGCCTAAGTCCCTTTTATCGATCAGGACAGCAGTTTTTATGCACACGAGAGCAACTGCACAGATAACCAGCACACTTTAACACGGCCACGTTGTATACTCACTAAAGGAATTTTTAGACTATTGTCCGCTTTTCAAAGGACATTTAGTAATTTTAATACCTGTGAATTTTGCCTACTCACTGGGCAACTTTATGGTTCATCAGAAGGCCTCGAAGACTTATGTGAGCGGTGAGACTTATCCAGGGAGAATTACAAGCATTTAGAAGGTTTCAAGAGCGAGAGGCAATTTCAAGGTTTACAAGTAACTTCATGGATTAAGGGCAATTTCAAGATTGATCAAGAATTTTAGCAATCGTTGACAATTACAAGAACCATGGGCAAGTTCATAATGCCTGGGGGACTTTCTTAACGTGTTAAAGAGACATTTTCTCTTGTTGCTGGCATAGTTTCTATTTTCAATAACTGATATTAACTTACATAAAATGAATACACAAATGGATCATATTTAGTGGTATTTTCACCTAGCTTCAGTCTTCTACAAATTCTTCGGAGAGTGTTGGTTGCCCTGTAGTGGATTCGAGTTGCTAACTAATTGTTCTTTTTAAGAACTACAAACTATGAGTGGGAGGTGTTGAGGACACTGTGGTTCAAAGTAACGAAAAGGGAATATTTAATAGGAGTAACTGCTAAAAGCACTAGCAGCCTAGCAGCTACACTGATGATGTGAACTTGCCACGACAGAGATTAGTATTCATTAGAAGACTGGCCAGATGTGCTCTGCTATTTAATACATGAAACATCTTAGTGTCAGCTGTTGAAAACTGTGTAGGAAGGCTGGTTATCTCCGGGTTGTCAATGGCAAACCCTAGCAGAACTAATCGATTTTCTTCTTAGACATATATTTTCTATATGCTCATCCCGTCGTCCTTTGTTGCAAGGTCTTTACTGTATAATTTCATGTAATCCTCGTAAATCTTGAATTGAGAAATGCATTACTTTTACTCTCTGCAGCATTTCTACAATGACTAGTGTTCCTATTCTTCTTACAGTGGCCCTTGTCTCATCAGAACAGAATCCAGTCATCATCATCGTGGTGGTCTCATCTGCTGCTCTAATAGTGTTGGTTTCAATGGTGGTCGCCCTCATGATCTGGAGGAGGTGAGAATATCTTCTGCTCTTCTTTCATAAAATTAATTATCTTAAATAATGTATCCCTCCCATTACTGATTGTTTGTTCTGAATGTAAATCTGACTCCAAAGACTAAAAATAAGACTCATGATTTTGGGTTTTGTTGTGTCTGCTATTTGTCAACATTTCATAATTTAGCGAATCAACTAATGTTCTCTCGGTGAGATAGGTCACGTTCTAAAACAGATAGATCCAGAGAGGGAAACAAAGGTCAATAAAGGTCAATAATGGTAATCTTGATGTATCTCGATGTATTTACCTTTGATAGTGTAATATAAGCACCAAGGCACAAGGGTCATCTCAGCGAATACTGCAAAGGTTTTTAGAGGGAAAAGTCACTACTTGAGGGTATAGTTCTAAGCAGGCTTTGATAGATTGAATGTTGAACACTTCGTTTTTTTCTGCTGGTTTTGGGACTAGTTTAGGTGTTCTGATATACATTTTGAAAAGTGTTGGCTGTAAATATACATCTCATTACACTACTTAACCAGTATTAGGCACAGATTATCCATTTGCTCAAAAGTCATAATACCTAGAAAGAAAATGCATAAATGATTATAGATCACCAGACCCACAACCCAATCTAATAGTAGTTACACTTAATCTGAATGAGACATGGAGGACTGCAGCAAATATGTCAGATTTCTAGCACCGTGTTTGAAGATGATCGATAAGAAACTATGGGGATGTTTTATTACACATCACAGTTTTCCTAAATGGCCCCTGAGACGCAGGGCAGCCAACCCATTTTTCTTTCTGCTAACCTACAAGGAGTTAGTTATTAATATCTGAATGGGAGTTTGTATCTACCTTGTGCTCAGACATGGTCTGGGCCACCGTACAGTAGTAGATGCACTAGTCTATACTGATGGAACAAGGATATATGGTTTTTACTGAGCACATGGACAAAGGTCCTGGTTTGTAGACTCAATCCAAAATAGAGGTCTTCAATCCAGAGGTTCAAACAAAAAAGAAAATAGCAAAAAATGAAAGGTAGGTTGTTCATTTAAAGCCAGAATCTTCCTCGTTGTAGGAAAGTGGGTTTCTGTTGATGGTAACACCCTCACTTTTTGCTAGATTTCAGATGCACTTTGAGTCTCGGCTAAACAGATTCCCAGGGCCTGTTTTCTTTATCAAAACTGTACATTTGTTTCCACAAATGGCAAACCTCGGGCCCACATGCAAGTCCTTTGTAAAAGGTACGAGTGGTACCAAGGGCCTTGTGACCAGAGAGGGTCTCTAAAGGCTGCAGCATGTATTGTGCCACCCTCAGAGACCTCTCACCAAACACATACACACTGCCATTGCAGGCTGTGTGTTTTGGTGCAGGCAATACTTAAGAGTTGTCATGGCACACTTTCCTGTGTGCCATGCCCACAAACCACTGCCTGTGGCATAGGTAAGTCACCCCTCTAGCAGGCCTCACAGCCCTAAGGCAGGGTGCACAATGCCACAGGTGAGGGCAAAGCTGCATGAGCAATGTGCCCCTATAGTGGTTGTGGCCATTCACAGCCATTGTTAGCGCAGTGGAGCCATATTGAGTACATGGGCTGGAAGTTTGTCATTATGCACTCCACAGCTCCATGATGGCTTTACTGAATGCCAAGGAGTTTGGTATCCAAAATGTCAGCATAATAAACCAACACTGATGCCAGTGTAGTATTTATTAGAAAATGCGCTCAGAGAGTATCTTAGAGATTCCCTCTGAAAAATTACCAACATTTTAGTGTGTAGCTGACTGGTCTGCACCAGAATGGCACACAGAGACATGTTTTAGACACCCGGAGGTGGGAGCCCTTGTGCTGTTGTGGGTCAGGAACAAAGCCTCCTGAGGAGCTCCTCACCTACCCCCAAGCAGAACCAGCATTCAGGGCGGTGAATCTCAAAGGATTTCTGCTCTTTGGTATACTGACCAGGGCATCTCCAGATAGTGAAGATGCCCATACCCTGACAAAGTCCAGCTTTTGCCACCAAGGTCGACTGGAAAATTAGTAATCAGGAGAGGTGTGTCCACTCTCTGCCAGGACCACCTCAAAGGTGTCTTGGACCAAGGTGACCCCCTCCTTAGGAAATTCTCCACCTTGAATAAGAAAAGATTCTACCCAATCAGGTTAGTGGATGCCCCCCCAAAAGGACGGGACAAACAAATGGTGTAGTCACCCTAAAGGCAAAGTAGCCCATTGGCTACTACCTGCCCATACATGTAATGCCCCCAAATTCAATATTTAGGGGCACCCCTGAACCTTGATCCTCAGATTCGTGCACCCTACGAAGAAGAAGGACAAGGTAGACACCGTGCAGCAAAGTTTGAAGGCGATAACCGACTTGGCCGTAGCCCTACCGGCCTGTCTCCAGCTTGAAGAGCCTGCAAAGAAGACAACGCCTATCGTGTGGCCAGCGACTTCTAAGAATCCCAGGAAGATTGCCACTCTTCAACAAAGACCAGATCTCCCGAGGACAGCAGCCCTGTCCAGAAAACTCCAACTTCAAGGACTCCTGATCCAGGCAGATCAGGGACCTCTGCCCATTCTCCATCCAACGCCTGGGCCTGAGTCTGAGTGGCTCACCTGTCCAGTGACATCTCTCCAGACCGAATGTCTTTTTATTGCCAATGCTAACCTTTGCTCTTGTTGCTTGACATCCTGAAAGTATCTCTATATTCCTGTAAAGCAATTCTATTGCATTTGCAAAACAATGTACACTATATTTGAAAAGTATTTCTAGTCTTAAAAACTGTTACTTATCTGCAAATGGGTTATTCTTGGTTCTAAAATAAAATAACAAAGTAATAACTTTTCATGCAACACAATTGGTCTTGGATTCAGTCTTTGAGTGTGTGTAATCATTTCTTGCCTGAGTGTGTTCAACAAATGATTAACACAGCCCTCTGATAAGCCCAATTCCTCAACCACTCCACCACAAATAAAGCTTATAGTATCATCTACTTAAGCCTTTGGGTATCCACTGGACTCTGTTCACTATATACCTTACTTTGGTATAGTACATAAGAGGCAGATTCATACGCTCATCATATACATGAATTTGCCAAGCACACAACTACTAAGAGCACCTCAGAAGTCTCACTGTAGCAGAGCCAGTCAGAATTTCCCTTTTAATGAGCAAGTACTTATAATAGGAATACAAGCAAACTGTAGCAATTTTGCTTCCAGTTCTCTTCTGCAGGTAGATAGGGATTCTCTACATCCTCAGCCAATAATGTAATCCTTTATTCTTCATTTCTAAAATGTAATCAGAGAATAATTGGCTGTGTTTATGGACAAACCCTGGCACAAATTTGATAATGGAATTCCACCGGATCCTATATGAATTTCCATACTTTACCCTCTTATTTTTCCTACTGTTTTTTGGAGTGCTGGCCTTCTGGTGCCAAATCCTCAAAGAGACTCTTCCATAAGAGAAATCCAAAATGGATACATTTCTATACCGTTAGCGAACACAATCTCTTTTCTTTTCTTCAAAATTGACCAGTATAAACTAGACCAGCTCTACAAACGAACTAAGTTGTTCTTCACTCACACAACTTCAAAAGAGCACTGGGGATAATATAAGAGAGATAACTGCCCAGCTGAAAAGAAAGTGAGAAAATGTCACAATATAATGAAGAGGCAGGCTAATTCTTTACAGCTCCTCCCAATCACTCAATCTTTTATGTAAGGGAGACTATCAGTTCTGGCAATTGTAAATTTCATTAGTATAACCTCATTTGATTTACTGCAATTCCAGGAGATGTGATAATCCAAATATTATATCTGTGACCAAACAAATATGAAAACCCCTGATTCCCATGCCTCAAAAACCGAAGAAGTTATTCCTAATCTGCCTTTTGCATAGCTTGCTTCAAACACCAATACTCATATCTTAGAATGAACAGAATTGTTGCCATCATGGTCGTGCAATGAATTCTGAGATTCGATAGATTTTTATGCATAAAATCCATCTCTCTGCTTTCAATTTGGCACTCTGGTTGTTAGATCATATAAAACATTTGCTTAAATTCTATTAATTAAATTATATTTGCAAGTAGACAGCTTAGTAATGTTTCTATTGACATTTTACAACTTTTACTACCAGCTTATGTCATGTTACGTCAGGTAAGTCCTGCATTATCAGATGGTGTACCTAGAGTGAAGAATGGGAAATGTCCTTTGGAATGAAGCCAGAATCACGCTGTACCTTTGCAGCGCTGGCGACAGAACGAACGAGTCGTTACCGAGCATTCATTCAGCACGCAAGTCGTTACAACAGCTTGCTTTAAGGGGGCGCATTTGTGGAATGGGTTTGGATTTTAACCGCATGCGAGCGGGCGGAATTCCGCTCGCACGCTGAGATATTGAAAAGCGCATGTTACGTGACGAGCTGGGCTCGTCATCAGCGTAGCAGGAGGCTACCTCATGACGAGCCCAGCTCATCATCAGCGTCGAAGGGGTTAAGTCCAACACCTTTTCTACTGTTAAATAAACAACAAAAGGGAGCACAGGGTGTAAGGCAATAATGACTGCACCTATCAATAACCTGGTTTAAGTAATCATAAAAATCCGAGTGCTAAGGACCTGAAGCTCAATACCCCTAAGCTTCCAAGGGAGAGTCTCACAATTTACAATAAAACACAATGATCCGGCACTCCACAATAGAAAATCATCAATGAGCAATTATAGCAGAAATTAGAATCCATTCAGCAGGTCTTTTTTTTAATAAATGTTCTTTATTCATTTTCTTCACATGACGAAGAAGCTTAAAAAGTAATATTATGCAAATTATCAGTGAGGAAGAGATGCATTTTTCATCCCACCCTCCTATCAAAGGTTTCTGGTGTCCTAAAACTGTTATGATTTTTTTTCCAGCTTGAGAAATGCTTGTTTGTCAATAAGCATTTGACAGTGTTTCATTTGTGTTTGTTTTTTAATTCATGCAGATGTAATGTTACTCTCTTCTGAAAGGTTTCAGGCCAGATATACTACTCCATAAAGAGACTAGAGAGTTATACTTATAAAAGTCTTGAACATTGTGAAAATGAGCATCCCATTGCTCAGAAAAAGTGAGTAGATGGGCGAAATTAAGTAGGAAGGCTTTGAGTTAGATTGCATAGTAGATGCATAATAAAGACAAGCAATTAGCAGATTTATTGGGTGTTAAGACAAAAGAAAGATAATGCAGTTTCAAGGGATTCTTGTGTGTAAACGTCCTGCGCCTTCCCTCATAATCTCCCTTTCTTCGCTCTCATCACCCTAAATTGTCAGAAAGTGATGTTTCCACCAAAAATCTTGCTGTTATAGCCACTGTGTTTCTTAATATTGCCTCCTTCTATTTCAATATTTTGCTTCCTAAAGTGGGGGTGAAAAGTTACCTCAATGTGACATATTACAGTCCCCATAGTCATTAATTCATTACGTTCCTACTATCTAGATTAATAGAAGTACGCTAATACTCTTACTTCAAGATGGTAAGTATGTGATTGGTAAAATATTGAAAACCCCATACACAGCTAATGTATCCTACAATTGGAAAGAGCAACATAGTATGGTATAAATAAAAGTAGATGTCTAGAAAAGCACAAAAGAGAGAACATTCTTGTGACTATATCTGAAGTCTCGTAAGCAAATGTAAATCTTGTTCTACTCAGTTAGCATGTTCAGAAGAATCCCTTTGGAGTTCTTTCAACTCATTCCTGTGTTACATGCTAAGAAAACTATTTCCACATGAATTACAGATGTATCCTTCAATAAATGAACTACCGTCTTCCAAAAAAATAAAGACTGTAACTCATTATCATCTACTGATGAGGCACAATTTCCTATGTACTATGATACATTTTCAAGATGATCCTTTATTCTGATTTGAATGTTCCTTGTATCAGTTACCATTGTCAATTCTATTTATCATATAGAGATTGCATTCTGTGGGTTTGTAACATTCAATTGTTGTTTAATCCCTGTGAATGAATGACTAAATATAGCATTTGCAGAGCACTCAATCACTCAAACTAGAGCATCCTGGTGCTAGCCTAGACACCAATACTCAGTGAGAAAGTACAGGAGCAGAATAAAAGGAACAAGACCCCATTGTATTAAAGAGTAGTACATAGTATCTGACACCCAGAAGAGCCAGCACTTGAAAGACTTCTTAAAACTAGCTTAATTCTCAATTAGCTGCAGCTTTAGTTCCTAAGACCATGAAGGATTTGCAGCCTCTAGATTTAAGCCGAAATGAAGGAGATTTTAACAAATTGGCATTGGAAGATCTAAGTGTCATCTGATCCTGCAATGTGAAATTCTATCAGTTGGATATTTAAGACCTATGGCGTGAAAAGCTATGAAAACCAAAATGAAAGCCTTAAATATGACCCTCTTCTAATCAGCAGCCAATGCAACCCTGAGTGCTTTGGACGTGGAACTATATTGGGGAGTTCAAGCACCAGTCTGGTAGGTGAATGTGGAAGCAGTTGCTTTGAGCTCCCTGCATAAAGGCTATTGCAATAGTCCAGCCCCGATGATATAAGGGCAAAGGGAACTGTTTTCCTTGCAGCTAAGGGGGAGGAAGTCAACACATTTTTTAAATATTTCATCAATGAATAGCACGTACCGGCTACTGATAGTGCTTGTGGTCAAAAACAGAGCAGCAGCATCTGCTCCATCAGAGCGGAGGAGCGCCGCACCCGACCGCCACCAGCAAATAAAACGACCGCCACCAGCAAATAAAACAAAAATAAAACAAGTTTTAAACCCATTTTATTATCGTTTTATTTAAATCCCCTGGAGCAGCCCCCAGGACTCTGACGAGTCTTGAGGGTGGGTCCAGGGGATGACTCTGCTGGTGGAGGAGTGATGGGCACTCCCTTTACTGCTTATGGTGGTTTGGCTGGCCATCTTAGCTGCGTTGCTGGGGCTGGAGAGAGCAGGCACAGGCTGACAGTCTGCCTCTGAGCGCATGGTACCGGTGCTCAAGCCAATCCCGACGCTGCTTTCATGCAGCATCAGAATTGGTTGCAGTGCATTGGGGAGCCTGTGCCTAGAAGCGGGAAGATCGTGATGCAGCAGGAGACAGCAGCAGCATTACGGTAAGTTTATTTATTTATTTTTTCTTTTTGCCCCTTCTACTGTAGGTGGGGGAGGGGGCACAGTGTCTAGCAATCACATCATGGGAAAAAACAGATAATACTTATTGAACAGAAGAATTACCGTTTTGTCAGTGTTGCATTCTAAGTGTTTTTTTCAATCCAAGGAAAAATGTTCACAAAACTTCTTAAAATTCTGTTTGGACCCAAATAAGTCCTTCTTCAAAGACAAGGTCAATTGAGAATCGTCTGCATAGGAAGTTGTTGCAATTCCATAGGAAGTGATCAAAGATATCAGAGGGGCCATGTAAATGTTGAATAGAGAGGGACCTGGTAATGAGCCCTGTGGGATTCCAAAGGCTAGCAATCTCTCTTCTAATGAACAGTGGCCAAAGTATACTAATTGTTTCCTGTCAGCCAGGAAAAATCTAAGCCAGGTCTTGTTAAAAATGCCGATGTCTAGGAGATCCTGGAGATGTTTAGCATGAGAAATTGTATCAAACACTGCTGAGAGATCCAATAGGGTCAATACCACATTATTACCAGTGTCAACCGTCACCTTAATATGCTCTGAGACTTTTATCAGGGCAGATTCTGTAGAGATTGTGGTTTGGAAACCGGTTTGATAGAAATGTAGTGCTTTGGAATTGTCCAAATAGGTGGCCTGTTGAGCATTCACAATATTTTCTATGATTTTTCCTATCACAGGAAGCAGCAAAACAGGATTAAAAGTGGCCTAAAACAAGTGTCCGACAACGATTTTTTAAAAAGCGGTTTGACCCTTGCCACTATCCAAGCTCCCGGGACTTCCACCAAAGCTGGATTCAGCATATCAATGCCCTTATGCAGATTAACTGGTGGGCATGGATCTCAAGGGGTGCTGGACTTACATGAGGGAATAGATTGCAGTAATTGTGATAGAGAGATTGACTGAAAGGAGAATAGGGTGAAATGAGACTGCAGGGCGTTCAATATATCTCCATGTGACAAGCTTAGCACAATTGGCATCACAGCCATGTTGAATTATTAGAAGGTTTTCTTCGAAAATGGTAGATAGCCTGTCACATAACGCCTCTGAAGGGAGAATATCACTTGATAAAGCTTCGGGTTGCAGAAAAAACTTGGAGATTTGGAAGATAGTTTAGGGTCAAACTTTGCTTGTTCCACTTGGGTAGTAAAAATTGTTTTTTGGGTGCTCCTAATCAATTTATGGCAGGATTTTTAGGCCAGCCTAAACCTATTGCAATCTTTAGATTATAGGCCAAATGCCATTTACACTCAAGTTGCTTACAATAAATATTTTCTTTAGCTAAGTCCTCAGCGTACCACGGTGCAGATTGGGTAGACCAGCATCTGCCATGATGAACTTTATGTGCTAGTTCATTTATGACATTCAAAATCCATTGATTAAATAAATCAAGATCATCAGGGAACCTTCCACTACGGAAGGAGAGACTGTAGCCAACCAAATCGACAAGTTGGAAAATGGGGAGAGTTCAGATCTAACTGGGGATAGGCTGGAGAGCTGGCATCCACTACTAGCTTAAAACGGACTATCTGGTGACCAGACCACACCTGGACTACAGGTTCACCTGGGACAAGACAAAGGAGATTAGTACATATCCCATCCAGGGTGTGGCCAACTGCATATCTGGGGCTCACAACTAATTGAGAGAGACCTAATAGTGTAAAGATTTCTCCAAGGTTTCTAGTATCTGGATTCTCCAAATCATCACTTGTCTTTCCATGTTTAACTGTAACTGATATCATAATAGATGTGTTTGCACCTGAATAAAGGTAGCATTTTAAAATAATGTAACAAATACATTTCACATTTGAGGTACAGAGAAGACATACATATTTTATATCACACTTTGTTTAATGATATAAGTTCCAACTAGTGGAAGAGGTGTGGCGCAGCGGCTAGGGCAACTGACTCCGGAACCCAGGGGCTCACAGTTCAATCCCTGGCACCGGCGGCAGATCAGACCAGCACCATGTGACTCTGGGCAATAACTTGCTTAATCTTTCCGAGGGCCTCCAGCACCTTGACACCTTCGGGTCAAGCTAAATTATTTGCATTCCTGCCTTATATGCAAGTAAAAGACATATGTAATGGAAGTATTTACCATACCTCCCACAAAAGTAGTGGTATTTACTGTGTGTGGTAACTACATCACCCCCATTCACCTCATTTGTAATCGGGACCAGACGGTCAGAGTTTTCTGAAAGAAAGGTTGGGTTCCTATTCCCTCGATTTTTCATTCTTGAAAATGTATGGTGACAACTTGAGTAAACCCTCTGAACTTGCTCATTTCTTTCTTCCTTCCCTTCCTCTTCTGACTGACTCTATGTTTTCCATGAACATTTATTAACTTGTTTGATTTCGATACTTTCCAGAGAGCTCAAGTACTGTCAGGTGGAGAAGAAGGAAATCTGTTCAACCACTAGCGTTTGGCAACATCACTTCTATTGTGAGTTTCCTCCTTTCCTAAGTCACATTGCAGAGAAGTGTTGTATAGGTGCTCCCTATAGCGGTCTGGAGGAATTCCAACCCAACAATAGTTGCTGAATGATGGTGAGAGGGAGTGCTGGAAATGCCTCTTTCTAGGGTGATTTCCCTTGACTTTTTGTGTTTCTCCTTCCTAGTTTTCCACTAATCTGGATGCTAGCATTAGTACTTGAGCACCTTTGGCACTGCAGTGCACTCATCATATACTGTGGAGAGGTATATATATGATTAGCTGAATCGAATTAGCTGTAAGTCCCTTGTCATGGGGTAAGACCTATCACAGAGTCATGTATCTCAAATGTAGCTGAGTGGGCCAGCCATACTGGTTGTGAAATCCACGGAGATAGCTCATTAATTGTTTTTTTGTTTTTTTAACTTTATTTTAAATTTTCAGTTACATTACAGATAACCAGCATGTTTTCACGTATATGGTTAAAAGAACATATAACAGTGGTCCAGTCATCATAGATGTAAAGAAACAGTCCTACAATGTGTACTCTGGAGCCTAGTATAGCAATTTCCTGATCCTATATACTCATCGTAACAATCACAAGATGTTGTCAACTTTCATAGACATTAAATCACATAACACATTTGCGACCCCAGTAGCTTGACAGAGGCCATGTGAACCTTCGTGGGATCTGCTGAGTGGACAGCTGTGTATCAATAGGCGAAGGAATGTGGAGGTCAGGCAATAAGACATGTATCATAAATGGCATTGATGTCACGAGGATGGGGGAGGGGCAGAGAGTCGTACATGTGACAAGGGTGAAGTCGAGGATGGTGTTGCATCAGCATTTGGATGCATACTGGGGTGTGCAAAATAGAAACCTGTGAGGCGGACCCATATGTCTGAAGGTCGTGATGCATTGGGGAGTAGCTCAGCATAGTGAGATAATTGTTCCTGGCAGTACACCAAGTCCGTCATCGAATCTTTAAACGTAGGTGTTCGTCTCCTACCCCATCGACAAGCCACCCTTCTTTTGGCCAATAAGAGACCCAGGGAAACATATTTCCGGAGCATTCTTGGAATGTGATCAGTATATCCCAATAAGGCAAAGAGGGGAATTTTCGGTATAGTGATGGAGGTCATCTGTTCCAGGGCATCTAGGACTTGGCTCCAGTAGTCGTGTACCCCGGGGCAGTTCCAGGCCAGATGGAGAAAATCTGCATCTATCACAGTAATCCGATTCCTTGAGTTTATATTTGTACATCCTAGTAGGGGTATAGTATGTTTGGTGTATGAATTTGAAATGTATAATATGCAGTCTGCTGCTGGCAGAGATTTGATGCATCTGTGTGCAGCAATATCCCCATTGTTCGTCAGAAAATTCAAGGCCCAATTCAGCATTATATTGTACCCGTGCCGGGCAGGGGGGTCTGAGGCGTTGAGTGTATATGGTATGGTATATTGTTGATACAAGGCGTATTGGCGAGGTTATGCTGAGCAACATATGAAGCGGGAGAAGACTGGGGATTCTTGTGGGAAGTCTGGGGTAATGGAGCGGATACCCTGTCGAAGACGTATATATAGGAAAATGTCCTGAGGGGTCTGCTGATGTGACTGGAAGAACGTATCGACGGTGCGAAACCTACCCCCCCCCCCCCCTGATACAGGCCCCAGAAGCTGCTGAAAGGCTATTTCTTGCAGTAGTGGCATTTTGGGGTGATAGACAAGTGGAGGCCTTGGTGAATAAATCGTGGTAGTCCTCATAATGAGTTGTATACGATGCCACGCCATGATTGAGCATCTGAACGTGGTAGGATCCCTCTCGCGGGGCTGTATGTCAGTGTAAATCGTGCCTGCTATAGGTATGGGATCAGCCAGTCAGTGTTCTGCCGCTATTTGTGGCATATATCGAGGTGGGTACACCCAATAATAAATGTAGTGCGTCTGCGCACTGAGATAATACAGCTCCATGTCCGGAATGTCAAGACCGCCTTGTGCATATGGCCTGGTAAGGACGCTCCAGCTAACTTGCAATTGTTTACCCCCCTATACCAGCCGAATCAGCTCAGTACGGAGTTCTTGGAAGAAATACCTGCCAGGATGATACGGAATATTGAGGAAAAGGTAAAGTAGGTGCAGGAGGATGACCATTTTAATCAGTGACGCTCGTCCCACTAAAGACAGTGGTAAAGCAATCCAGCGAGTGATACTATCTTTTATATGCTCGATAGCCGTGCCATAGTTTAGTCGCATCAACTCGTCTCTATCCCGTGAAATGCGAATGCCCAGGTATTTTAGAGCCGTATCGCACCACTCCAATGAGAAGTCAGGGGAAAATGTTGTTGTTGATGAGGTCAATGGGAAGAGGCTAGATTTTTTCCAATTAATGTGTACCCTGGATACTTTCCAAAACGTAGGAATTCACGGAGGATGGGATTCAAATTTTCCTGTGGGTGCCTAATATACAGGGTGACATCATCTGCATAGAGTGATACTAGGACCTGTCTCAAATTGCATCAAAGTGCCCGTTGTTGATGATGCTGCCGAAGTTTCGCCGCCAACTGCTCCACCGCAAGGGCGAAGAGAAGGGACGATAGCAGGAAACATTGCCTCTTGAAATCTCAAAGGGAGGGGATGTGTGCCCATTGATAAGGACTTGGCGGTTGTCCGGCAATATCGGAGTTGTATCCATGATAAGAAAAGGGGGGGGGGGGAATCCCATACATCTCATAATAGCAAATATACAGTCCCATTTAACCGAGTTGAATGCCTTAGTGGCATCGAGAAACACAGCGGCCATGGGAAGCTCGGGCACCACATTTTGGAGAGTCGCAAAGAGGGTCCTTAGATTGTGGAAGGTAGCTCTTCCCGGTATGAATCCCGATTGGTCGGGAAGGACCAATTTGTCCATCAATAGGCTGAGCCTATTAGCGATGACCTTGGCAAGGATTTTGGTGTCACAGTTAATCAGGGAAAGTGGGCGATACGAATCGCAGCTAATTTAAGGTTTATCGGGTTTTAGTAATGTCATCACCAAGGCTTCCCTCATCGAGGGTGGGAGTATAGCAGATTCGAGTGAGTCTTCATATACTTCGCGCAATATGGGGGTCATGAGATCTATATACGTTTTGTAAAACTCGATGGGTTTGCCATCCATTCCAGCCGCCTTCCCGGATTGTGTGTGCATTATGGCTTCGCGGACTTCATCTAATTCAAAGGGGGCACATAAGAATTTGCGTTGGGAATCGCTTAGCCATCCCAAGGTTACATCTCCAATATAATTACTCAAGTCCAATGGCGCAGTTCTAGTGGATGTATAAAACGAGGAGTAATGCTTGGTAAATATGTCAAGGTTGTCTGCTGTATCACGGTGAAGCGACCCGTCGGGCCCCTGTTTTTCCAGCACATAGCAAGAGAAGTGTATCATTTCTGCAAGTGCTTTCCCAAAGCATTCTCCCTCCCCGTATCTCCTAGCCACCCAGTATTTGCCTCTAAACTTAACCTCATGTGTGGCAGTGCCAGTGTATTCCGTCAGCGTATCATGGAATTCGCTTAGTAGGGTCTCAGAGGGATTAGTAGTCATTTGTTCCTCTAATGCCCATAATTCCGCCTCCAATTTATTCAGTGTATTTTGTATGTCCCATAACACCCCCGCGCCCTTGGAGATGCAAAGCCCACGGATAGTAACTTTAAAAGCTTCCCATATGATTCCCACCTCTTGTACGAAGTCCTTGTTTCTGCTAAAGAAATCGCATATCTCTTCTCCTAGCTCATGTTGAAGAACTGGATCCAGGAGTGTGGTGGCCTGTAACCTCCAGCCGCATCGCGGGGTGCAGTACCCTGCAGGACGCAAAGTTAGTATAATCGGGGCATGATCTGAGTGCGTGTGTGCAAGATGTGTAACGCTATCTATAGCAGGCACTAAACCTCTAGACAACAGTATATAATCCAGACGCACCCAAGATGCAGCCTGAGTGAAATGCGTGCCATCGCGTGTGATCGGGTGCGCATGTTTCCAAGCGTCCGTGAGGAAACACGATGTCAGTATGTTCTATAGTGTCGAGCTGGACTTTGTATAATGATGTAGACTTGGGTTGGAACGATCCAGCGAAGGATCATGCGCCGTGTTAAAATCACCCCCCCCCCCAAATGATAAGTGTGGACCTGGTCTCTAGAATCTTACCCCTTAGGGTTGTAAAGAAGTTTGTAGTGTCTATGTTGGGACCGTAGCAGCATGCCAATATCACTGAGTCTGTTCCCAGCCACCCCCATGCAAGACAGTACCGTCCCTCAGGGTCACTAAGCGCCCCTATCAGAGCAAAGGGTGTTAGTTTTTTAATGATAATGGCTGTGCCATGGGCATAGGAGGAATAAGATGAGTAACTTATATGGTCGGCCCATTTCTGTGCGAATGTTGGAGTGTGCTGGGGATTTGTATGAGTTTCCTGTAGAAACGCAATGTTCACATGGTGTCTGTCCAGGTAGGCTATGATATGGCACCACTTTCTTGGATCCCTTAGCCCTCTAACATTCCAGGTGACTATGTTCATTTTTCCAGGGGAGTTGCATTCAACATTGGCTCAGGGAGGTTATATCAATGTTCTAAGAGGGCACACTAGGTCACACGTCCTGAATAGTGGAACGTTACTGAAGACAATTTGCTGTGTGAAAGACATGTTAAACTTTGAACATTCCGCTCCCATAGAGGAGGATCGCTGAGACAATGACAGTGATCCATTGTTGCGGCTTGTATGTTTCAAATGCTTCAAGAACTCGTCCACTTGTTTTTGACTTCCGTGATTTGTACCTCTCATCTTGAACTGTAGGGGTAAAGTCGGAATAAATGGAGAACTCCTTGCCATCACAGGAAAGTTATTGTTTGTTTCTCGCCACGCATAGTGCAACGTCCAGGTCCCTATAGTTCAAAAGTCCCGCTATGATAGGGTGCGGTCTGCTGCCCAGTGGCAGGCGCGGCCCCAGGGTACGGTGCGCACATTCTACTATAAATTGATTGGAGAAAGACTCTGCTCCGATCGACAACATCAGCAATTGCTCAACCTATTCCTCCATATTCTCCGTGTTGGTCGATTCAGGGATTCCAAGAACGCGGATATTATTGCGCCTACTGCGCGCTTCTAAGTCTTCTTTTTTCGCAGCAATGAGTTTCAGAAGTTTATCCATGTGGACGATTTGTGTTGTGACCTGGGATGTTGTGTCCTCAGTGTCTGATATGTGGCGTTCTGCTTCTTTTATTCGGTCCTCATGTCCCTCAAGCTTATGCGCAATGGCGTCCATCTGTGTCGACATTCTGTCCACCTTGTCGACATGGTGGTGAAGCCCTGCCGGACCTCCTGGAGGATACTTTGCATGTCGGCCGACTGCGTGGTTGCAGTTCCCTGGGCTCTGTCCCCTCTGTCCAAGTCCTGGTCATCTTGAATGTTCCGGGAGCTCTTTTTGGGAGCTTCAAAGTGAAGTTGAGGTTGACGGGTGTCCGGCTTCCCCATAGTGGCCCTTAATCAAGGACCGACAATGTTTACGCTGTGCCACCGCGTATGCTTCGAGATCCAAGAAGGTGGCTACTGCCATATCCTATTTTAAATGAGTGATAATGCTGGATCAGTGGTGTGCAGCTCAACCCCTTCTGTCTACTATCCTGATGCATGGGTGCAGGTAGAGTGCGGCCTATCGGGTGTGCCGGTTACAAATAGGCCAGTGCAATCAGAACGTCTCACCTACCATCCAATGCTCATTCCAGGGAGGAGGCAGGCCAACTTGGCGCTTACAGGAAAAGGAGAGGGGGGCGCCTAATGAACTCCGTGAATGTCCTTTGTTGCTGCAATGAGGTGGACCACCAATGCACCATGGGGCCAACGCAGACGCTGAAAAAATCACTACAAGTGAGACAGGTAAGGGCCAGGGGGAAACCAGAAGGATTTGCAGGAGTTCCACAATATGTACCGTGAATGTCATTTATTTTTATAATAAGATGGATCACCAATGCACTGGAGGACTGGTGCAGGTGCTGACAAAATCACTGCAAATGAGGCAGGTAAGAAACAGGGGGAAACCAGAATATTCCCTGTGGTATATCACAGGAGCAGGAATTACACACCCTCAATGGCTCAGGGAGCTAAATGCGGCACTCCAGTAAGGCGAGGCAGCGAATGGAGAATGATCACGCTATCGCTCCCGTGCCGTGCAGTGGAGAAAATGGAGGCTGATAGCTTCAAGGGCAGAATGGTGCTCTTCAAGGTATTCCAGGAACCGCACTTGTCGAGCAAGAGTATGCGACCCAGTGTGCGAGTCTTGCTTCCGTCCTATGTCTAGGACTATGTGGCAACTGATAAGGAGAATGTCTGCGGCAGTGGATCGTGTCGCAGTGCAGGAGGGAGGACGTTCACATAGGCGATGAGTGTCCAATTATTATGGGCGGCGTCTGGGCTCTGAATGAGGTGCCGAGGAGGCAGGGGCTAGGCGTTTTCCAATGCCGAGAAGCTCAGGGTGATAGCCGTGACGGGCACCATCGCAGCGCTCCACCTACCGCCCAGGTCGTCATCCGGATTCATGACATTGCCAATTTTCCATCACTTCGGCCCATCCTTTAACTTCTTAATGCATCCCTAAAGGAGTCCCTCGTCCCTTCTGACTGGCAACATGCAATGGTCGTCCCATTATTAAAAAAAACGAACTCTGACCCTGCGCTTCCCTCAAATTATCGTCCAATCTCTTTTCTTCCGGCCCTCTCAAAAATTTTGGAGAGACACATCAATGGCCATCTATCTAAGTTCATCGAAACTAATGGGCTCCTGCATCCTTCCCAGTCCGGTTTTAGGTCCAGCTATTCTACTGAGTCCACACTCTTGGGTGTTACAGAAACGCTTTGACAGAACCTGGATGCAGGTGATACAATGGCCCTGGTATTGCTTGATTTAAGCGCGGCCTTTGATACGGTCTCCCACACAGTACTTATAAAGGCCCTCCAATCTACTGGGGTCACTGGCTTGGCCTTGAATTGGCTTATCTCCTTTTTTTACTAACCGCACCTTTTAGGTTTTTTCATCTACCGCTAAATCCAAGCCACATCTCTCACCTTATGGGGTCCCACAGGGCTTAATTCTCAGCCCCCTGCTATTTAACATTTACATTAGACCCCTAGCAGTTATGGTAGAGGAATCTGGGTTGTCGCTATTCTCATACGCTGACGACACCTAGATTATCTTCTCTCTCTCAGCGGGTAAGACCTCAGAGCCTTCTGCTCTAAGGATAGGCCTCAGCAATGTCATGTCCTGGATGAACGCCAATTTCTTAAAAATCAATGGTGAAAAATTGGAGGTCCTGGTTCTGGGCATAGACAGAGGCCTCTGGGGGCCCCAACATTGGCCCCCAGAAATGGGTTCACTCCCACAAACTTCCACCCAGGTACGCAACCTTGGCTTTATCATCGACGATCATCAACAATTCACCAAGGCTGCAGCTACTTGTTTCACCATTTTGAAATGGTTGAGGAAGATTGTGTGGATAATACCTGACCATACCCAGCGTACCGTAGTCCAGGCCCTTGTTACATCTAGGCTGGATTATGGGAACATCCTTTATCGGGGAGTTAACAAAGAGGTAACGCGTAAGCTACAGCGAGTGCAAAACTCTGCTGCCAGATTACTGTGCCTTGCCCCCAAAACCGCATCGACCTCCAAGCTGCTGGGGAACCTTCATTGGCTTTCGGTGGAGAAACGGGTCATGTTTAAGGCCATCACCTACATGTTTCCTATTAAGCATGCACAGTTTCCCCGCTATCTGCAACTCTTAGCCTGTCCTTATGTTCGTTCTCGCATCCTTCAGTCCTCCACACAAGCTAAATTCCAAGTCCCAAAGATCAGACTTTCCTGCATGGGAGGGCACTTTTTCTCCTATTTGGGTCCTGTTTTATGGAATGCACTGCCTTTACCTCTCCACATGCAATCCAATCTCCTTCTGTTCCGTAAGTCTCCTAAGACATGACTTTTTAGCCAGTAGGTCACTCCCTTCTCTCTGCTGTTCCGTCTCGGCACCGGGAAACCCTTTTTGGGTAGCTGTCGCGCTGCCACACAATTTCAATTAAATAAATAAATGAAACTCGCCCCAGACAGCGTCCACACTGGGCAGGCTCTGTATGTGCTGTGCGGTCATTACAGGCCGAGTCCCGACCCGCTCCCTGGTCCACAGCGTCTCCATCAATTTTGCGCCGATGGGCCTAGGCGCCTCGTGGAAGGCCACAGGCTCACGTGAGCACCTGTGCCTCACTGCAGTTCCACACCTCTCTGCCTTCTCCTTCGGCGGAGAAGCAACATTATCTTAGGAGATGCGAAGATGGCTCAATTCAGTCGATCTTGGCACCGGAGCTCTAGCGGGTCAAAATCTGTGCTGGGCTGCAGTTTGGCTGATCAGCGGGGCCAATAAGTAGGATAAATGTAGTATTTTAATCGCCAGGCTGCAGGAGCCTCACGAAAGTGCAGCCATACTGTGTGTGCGCCACCTAGCACCCCCCCCATAGCTCATCAATTGTGCCACAGGTGTGCCTTGGTGGGGACCTGTGTGCATGGGCTACTGTTACTTAGTTTGGCATTTAGAAAGCTGCATGTTAAGGTTCTGCATGTCTCATGCCATATCTGAGTTCTCCCTAGTGACAGGGCGTGGTGTTGGGATGAGGTTGGACAGATGTGTGTATGTGCCACCTGCAAGAGTCATGAATGAAACCGGATGGTGAGTTTGAAACGATGGGGCCTGCTTCTTGTATTCTGTTAGCATGGGGGGGTGTAGGGAAAGGCGGTTGAGCATTATTTCCTATATGCAGAATAGCAACAGTATAGTATTTGGTATCAATGAGTGCACAATGGCGAATCCTCTCCGGTAGTGGGAGGGATTTTGTCATTATGGTAATGGAAATGTCACTTTGGGAAAGTGGTCTTTTTTATATGGATGGCTGTGTGTGCCTGTCGGCCTGCCTCCTAATTCACAACTGGGTGCTAAGGGAACAGCCACGTCTGTGCATTCCTGATAGAGGGCCATAATCTATGTGTTCATGGAAAACTGCAGACCTCTGGCTCTGAAGTTCTTTTCTGGGACAGCTATGTGGTGGTGGAATTAGCACCTGCTTTACAGGGGACAGGGATTTGCTCCCACTAAAGATTATGATCAAACTTCCCATGGTAGGATGGCAGACAGGACACATTTTTGAGAGGGTCTGTGCGTTTCAAAAGGGGCCTTTCAAACTGACCATATCTTCAAAGACCATTGTGGGTATAACTACTGGGGCTTCGGACTCTGAAAGTAGAGACACTTTTGGGTTTGGAACTATACTACCCTGGTTAGATACTGGGACATTGACATGAGGAATCAAGGGGGACTGCACCTGGACTATCCACAGACTTATGGTGGCTTGGAGCTGGTCGGGCTCTAGGAGACTATCATTTTGTGGATGTTGTCTGGATAATGCTGGCCTGCAGCTAGCACCAACTGTTGTGGCCTGGGTCTCAAAGTGCTTTCTGCTTTCTAAGGACCGGTGAGCTGACTTCATGTCCACCAGACCCCAGGGATACAAATGATCTTACTGTCTCACTGAGATCGTAAGGCCAGCACTGGTTGTGATAGAGACAGGTGGAAGTGATTGTGGTTGGGACAAGTACCATCCTGAGATACACCATCATCTTGCTGTGCAGAGGAGTGTATGTGCAAAGATCAGAAGTCATCTAAGGTGCCAGGACATGAGGCGTTTAAGGAGTGAGGGGGAAGCTTGCAGAGTCCGAGGGACCCATGCTGGCAACCAAGGCCATCTGTGTTCTCTTGCACTCCAGAGCAAGTGGAGTCCGAGGGTGTTGGGGGAACCTGAGCCAGGAGCTGAAACTGTCTTCTGCCTCAAGATTGGGCAGACGACAGTGGTTGTTGGCTCCCTCTCTCTCGACCCATGTCACTGGGTGCTTTGTTTTTGAAAACACCGAGACCGTACCCGAGGGGTTTCATGTGTCTTGTGGGCATCTGCAGCTTTGTTTTGTATGCATAAGGTGTGGAGTCTTTTTGTGGTGAACAGTGTGTGTTGCGAGGGAGTAGTGCTGTGCCAATTCTTTACACTCAAACCCTGAGGATAAGTCTGACTGCTTGGTGCCCAGTTACCAGAGGGTGAACACAGGTTATCAGACACGTTCATCATGCTATTTGGAACAATGGGTTCTGACTGGCTTTAATGCATCTCAGCCAGCCGAAACTAATGGATCTAACAGAGGCACTTCATGAGGTAGAATTATCAGGCAGGAAAGCTCAGTTGGATGAGAATGCATTTCTGCTCTAGGCAAGTGCTTGTCAGATCATGGCAGCTTGAAGGACCACCTGTTGTGTAGCACTTGAAACAATATTTATTTGTTAGAGCACCTAGTCTCGTTAGTTGTGATTTAGGAGAATTTTATATTGCAAAATTTACATTTAAAGCCTTTGGCTATCAGGTTATTGGATAAGCTAAAGTTAGATTTTAAAGCCTTTGCATATCAGGTTATTGGACAAGCATAAAAATAATAATACAAAAAAAGTTACAATATTTTTTAATTACACTGACAATTCCGTTATATATTTAATGTCCGAAATACTTTTAAAGAAATACTTGTCCAACACATAATTAAAGCTTAAGGGGCATATTATCAAGAAGCGGCTTTAAAATTATCGCCCCTTTAGCGGCAGGAAACTGCCGCTAAAGCGTCGATAATGGGCTTGATAATATGCCCTTGTGAACTCCCATAGAAACTCATGTTCTTTTGTGAACATGGGCTTCTATGGGAATTCACAAGGGCATATTATCAAGCCCATTATCGCTGCTTTAGCGGCAGTTTCCTACAGCTAAAGCGGCGATAATTTTAACGCTGGCCTTGATAATATGGCCCTAAGTTTTTAATTAATTATACTTTTAAACCACCTGGAGTTCAGTATTAGGTAGTATTTATTTCCCTTAAGCTATCAGGATATGTGTGAAACACGACAGCTGGAGATACCGACACATTACAGTGAAAGGCAGGAAGTAGATAATTGTTGCATCTTCAAAGCGTCTGCTTCTGATTTCCATTTCTGCTGTCATCCCTGCCCTTGAAAGCCTGAAAAGGTTCAGGGACACATCTTCATTAGCGTGACAGATGTCTCACTTTAATGCTCCATAATTTACAATTTAAGAGGGATTAAAGATTCAATTGGACCCTGCAAGTGTGAAATTTAAAACTTTAAAATTTACAGGGGCAAACTTTGGATCGCTCAGTGACCATTAGAAAAGAGATGGGGCTCTGTTCGCATGGGGATGGCTATTACTCAATGTTTTGGGAGGAACTCATGAGCAGTTTTTAAAACTTAATTATTATCCAAAGGGCTGTGTCTGCAAGAGGTAATTGCTGAATGGTGTCAGAGGGGTGGTAAGGAGTAACTGTACTACAATATGCACAAGATTATTCAGAATAAATGAAGGTTTGAGACTGCAGAATGAGATCTTCAGAAAACTTGATGTGCACTTTGCATCAATCTAGCATTTTTGTATTTTGCTATTATTAAAGAGTAATGAGCAACACACTGGTAATTGCTGTCACATGCTGAATTGTTGTGGCAACAATTTAGCTTTCAACTACAATAAGCAGTGTATTATATACATCCTAGTGAGTTTTGTGGGCGGGGTTGAGGATGAGACTAGCTGCTGAGTTCTGGAGGGTTTGTAGGCCTGGGCAGAATTTTATTACACCAGAGTAATTGGCGTAATTTCAGCACTCCAGTGTAGCTATAGAGAATAAGACGATTGTTTCTGCTTGCATAATTAAGTGTAATTTTGTTGGGGATTTCTTACTGAAGGGTACATTGAGCAACTGCAAGTGGCTGCCTGCACTACTGTTTATGTTCTGTTGCATTTAACACAGGTTTCTTAGTACAAAATGTATCCTTGCATCCATTTTGGAAACAAGCACTAAATACTGGGAATAAGTTAGGGGAAAATCCTAACCCAAGTGCACATCAAAGAGCATGGGCAAAAGCTCATGGCACTGTATTACACTTTTCGATTGGCAAAATACCAGAGTTTTTTGCAAAATTTATGCAGCACTCAAAACCTGAAAGGGCATTGTTTTGACGTTTACCGAGTGCTCCCTTGTGCCTGGATAAAGATAAATATCATTGAAGAGTTATAATGATAGTAAAACACATGTCAGGGTTTGATTTTATTCATTCCAGGATGGCTTGAATGGTATTTTAGCAATTCAAACCTGTAATACTGTGCCTGGAGTGGTAAAAGTCTTTTGTCATATTTGAGCTTGGCGTGAATGACACTGTCACTGGTGTTGTGGGGTGCTCAATACATGAGCTACTCTCCATATAAAATTGGGAACTACCCAGAGTAGGTGTTTATATATATATATATATATATATATATATATATATATAATCGTGTCGGCTGCGGCCAACGCAATTTTGAGAAAATATATTTATCATAATATAAGTTTATTACAGTTAGAAATATATAAACGTTTAAAATATTTTAGATTATTGTTTGCTCTCACATACACTTTAAAGTTATTTAGATATAGTTTTGAGACATAAAAAAAATGAGGGAATGACGTACCCGGCGCGACACCATAGATCTATGACATAACACAGGGCCTGGCCGCGCAGCGGGCGCAACCCCATACGTACATGACGTAATGCGTGGCTTAGTACTGTGTACCCGTCGGATACCAAAGTAGCAGCTGGCGCGACCTCATACGTATATGTGATATTACTCGGGACAGGCCCCGAACCTGTCGGATGCAACATGCGCATCATTTACGAGTGTAGCAATATGGCGGATAAGATTCACGTGGTATGGGACTGCAGTTTTCTCCCCCCAAAAAAAATATCTATACATATTTTTGGGGGAAGATATAAAACATGACATCATTTTTAAAGTTAAAAAAAGATAATAGAGTACCAAAATTTTACAAAAAATAATATAAAAAATATAGGTTTTATAAATATTAAAATATGAAATTAACATTTAAAAATCCTTCGAAATTCACTGAAAAAACACAGGTTTTACAGACGTTATATTTACGAATTAGCATTTAAAAAATGTAGTATATGCTATTATTATGTCTATGGTTTCAAAAATAGTAGTCTGCATTTTAGAATGGGTGTATCAAAGTTTACATTAGGGCATCAGTATGTGCATCAGATTATTGCGTAGAAGATGTCATAAGTGATGTCATTTGAGATGTCATCAGTGACGTCATCAGTGATATCACTGACCATGTCATATGTGACATCATCAGCTGTGCATTGCGGTTGCATGAGTTATAGTTGGCTCAACTAACTATAACAGGCAAATTTCTCTGGTTTTCTATGAGTCAAATGTCCAACTAACTATAACATCCCTGAAACCTACAGTATTTTTAGTGAATTTCAAAGGTTTTTTAAATGCCAATTCCAAACTATAACATCTGTAAAACCTATGTTTTTTACAGCGAATATATATATATATATATATATATATATATTCACTGAAAAAACCATAGGTTATAGACCATATATAGTTAGGAATTAGCATTTACAAAACCTTGAAAATTCACTGAAAAAACCATAGGTTATAGACCATATATAGTTAGGAATTAGCATTTAAAAAACCTTATTTTACTCACACAAAACCATTGAAATTCCATATATAGTTAGTTGCACTAACTATATATCGCGCACCCGCAATCCACTGCTGATGATGTCACATATTACATCATTCATGACATGGTCAGTGACATCACTGATGACATCACTGATGACATCTCAAATGACATCACTGATGACATCATCCAGTGACTGTGTGTTTCTGTAAAGTTTAAATATGTTTTACATATTGAAGAATGAGTAGATGTAGAAGTGTCTGGATGAAGGATTTAGTAGGTGCGTGACTGACTGTATGAGTGAGTGATTAAATGTGTCTCACTGAGTGCATGGGTTAGTGACTAAACTGTCTTAATTTGTGCATCATTATGTCTGTTGTTCTGTAAACTGCTGCATGTGTTGATCAGTAGCTATATGAGTAACTATATGGGTTATTGATTGATTGCCCAAGTATTTGTATGGGAGACTGAGTGTGTGTGTGGCTGGCTGGGAGGTGTGTGACTCTGTGCAGATCAATGTGTACTTGTATCAATGATTGTATAAGAGAGTAATTATGTGTTAGTATATGTTTCAAAATGTAAGGTGCTCTATGTTTAACTGTATAGATTAGAAAATGGAAGTGTGATTGATTCTTTACAGGACTGACTAGGTGTGTGAGTAACTCCATGGATGAGTGACAGAGTGTGAGAGTCTGTATAGGTGTATGAGTGCATATGATAGTGTTGTAAAGATGAGTGATTGTATGTATGAATGATTGTATGGGTAAATGAGTGAATGTGTGTGTAAACATAGGAATCACTGAGTGCGTATGTAGTAACTAGTATTGGTGTGTCAATGGTTTCAAAAATTATACTCTGTATTTAACACTGGGTGTAACAGAGGTTATATTAAAGTGTGAGGAGATGCATTGTATTGTCACATGAATGATATCATCAGTGATGTGGTCATTGATGTCAAATGAGATGTCATCAGTGATGTCATCAGTGATGTCATTTGAGATGTCATCAGTGATGTCATCAGTGATGTCACTGACCATGTCATGAATGATGTAATATGTGACATCATCAGCAGTGGATTGCGGGTGCGCGATATATAGTTAGTGCAACTAACTATATATGGAATTTCAATGGTTTTGTGTGAGTAAAATAAGGTTTTTTAAATGCTAATTCCTAACTATATATGGTCTATAACCTATGGTTTTTTCAGTGAATTTTCAAGGTTTTGTAAATGCTAATTCCTAACTATATATGGTCTATAACCTATGGTTTTTTCAGTGAATTTTCAAGGTTTTGTAAATGCTAATTCCTAACTATATATGGTCTATAACCTATGGTTTTTTCAGTGAATTTCAATGGTTTTTTAATAGCAAATATCATAAGCTGTCGAATGTCAAGTACGTGGTAAGTAAAAACATTTTCGTGTTTATGCACACTGATCTGCTTTGAATGCTGCCCCCCACCCCTCATTTCTATTAGGAGTACTCTCTCTTTGCAGATAGTGAAGGGAAGTTAACGCAGCCCTTTGCCCCCTTTGTAATCCGTCGTGCCTGCTTCTCTCTCCATTTGATTGATTGTTCTCTTTGGTTCATTCTCTATTTACAAACAAGCACAGAGTCGCAATACTCTGTTTAGTCTTTGCAGATAGCGAAAAATTGTGTAAAAAAACAAAAGGAATCGAGCAAAATCAGTAGGCCACTAATGGGATCTCTTTTTGACCTCGCTAAAATAGAAACATTAGGAACAACCTGTTGAAAATAGCAATGCGTATGTATATAAGCGGCGTTCATTTGTGTTCACAGTACCCCTTGTTGATTGTTTCAATCGAGCATTGAATTGTTCGAAGTTAATTCTCTTAAGGATCTTCTCTACCTGCAAACGAGGAAGAATAGGAATATTCTCTCTCCCTTTGCAGATAGTGAAGGGTAGGTAACGCAAGCCTTTAACACGTCGTACCTATTTCATTCCTCATTGATTGATTGATTGTCCGAACATTGACTGTTTGGGAATTAGTTCTTTTTGGAGGTATTCCCTGTTTGCAAATAAACGTAGGAAAATCTTTGCAAGTAGTGAAAGGGTACGTAATGCGGACCGTTCTCCCCCGTTGTAATCTGTCATGCCTATCTACTCCCCACTGATTGATGCACCTGTTTCACCCGGACCATTTACTAGAGATAGGTCATCTGGCCCAACCAGAGAGCACCCCTAGTGAAAAGGACATATGCAATAATAACGAAGTGATCACTGTATCCTGTTAACAGAAACTTTACCATGAAACAACCTGGAAAGAAAAAAATAGGAAAACGAAAATCAGTAGGCCACTGATGAACATGAACTTTTATTAAACAACGAACAAAGAAACGATAACATAACGTAATGATAAAACCTATTAATGTCCTAGAAACAAGAAAACGTTAAAATATGCCAGTGGTGAGAGACCAGAAAAACAGTAAGAGAAACCAAATCACCCCTCGCTGTCCCACCGCCTGCCACGCCAAAAAAAATTGATAGACTAGGGAAAATGCAAGTCAGTAGAACATCCACCCCCACTCTGGAAACTTCCAAGGTGGGGCAGGGTTCCGGCTACGCCCAGCCGGGAGCAGCCCATATAAGGCAGGTCCTGCTGCCACGCCTCGGCCAGGAGATCCTAACGTAGGGTGTAGCCGGAGGAGAGGCCGAGGCCAGCGGGACCCGGCCAGGGGATTGCCTTTACAATGCTGAACAGTTGCAGGGGGGGGAATGTCTCCTCGACCCTCCCCTCTCTCTCCCAGTCCGGCCGCGGTGGCCCTTGAGAGTTGCAGGTAGTCCCGCCACATGCTCTTCCGGTCCGACCACCAACGGTCGGGGGGCCGAGGCCGACGGGATCCGGCTGCAGCCGATAAACCAAGAAACCCGTTCATGGGGCCAGAGCCAGGGGCGTCCGGCCGACATCCACCGGAAGCCCGGCCCGAAGACGGACGGGACACTTCTTTCTTTTATAATGGCTGCGACAACACTGGGGGGGGGGATGTCTTGCACATGCCTCCGACCCCCCCCCCCTCGTCCTCATCGCCTGGTCCGGCCATAACAAATCTCAAGCGAGACGCCGTGGGGTGCACTGGGAGGGAGAGACGGTGCGAACAGGCCTCTCCCGCCTCCCCAGGTGGAGGCTTCCCAGCTGCACCCTCAGCGCTCCAGGCGCCCGGAAAAGGGTTCTTCCACTGTGGCCATGCTGCAACGTCTCGCCCGGCAGGGTGGAGCCCGTCCGCTCATGTGACCCCGCGATCGCCGGTAGCTGCCGAACTCTCAAAATGGCGGTCGACCTGGCAAGAGCGGGCCCAGCATAAAGAAATGGCCCGGTCACTGGTTGACTCCACCACCGTAGTCCTCCACGACCTTGAAGATTCTAGAGGAGCCGCGGGAGTCTCCGACCCCCGATGGGGAATGACTGCCATGATCGCCCGTGGAGTGACGAAACTGTATCCGCGGGACGTCGGCGCTCCCATGCTGGCGCCAGCCTCACTTTGAATTACTAGAATCCTGCAGACCTCACTTCCGGTGAAAGCACAGTGTGACCCGGTAGGAAAAATTATTGCACCCCCTCCCCTTTTTGACTGATAGTTCAAACCACCGATCCTTTCCTTTGCCCTTTTAACGGAACTTTGGACTGCCTCCCCCTCTTTTACATTTTCTAGAGAAAACAAAACATTAACCACTACATTAGCATAGCAGTTGACACCAGAACTGTTTTCAAATTGAAAACCAACAACATCTTCAACAGAATCCTTTTTGTTTCTGCTGTGACCCTGCTACAGCACAGGCATTGTCCCCAGCAGTAATTCTGCAATGCCGGTAAGAATAGCTGTGGTGCCTACTGGACTCACTCACCCCCGCGGCGCCCCACGCCGTTTTTTGCTGGGCGGCAACTTACTAGACATCACTTTCGTGCCATCTAGATTTCAGCGCGTTCTGCTGCCTTGGAACTATTCGCACAACAGACCGCTACTGACAAGAATATTTCATTATTGGTGCTGTCAATTTCAATAAATCTATTGGATAATTCAAAAGAAATTGCCACGGTCTCTTCGTTGTTTAAATGTTTTTACTGTTTTTGTTTTCTTGTATATATTTATGTTATTAAAGTTTTATATTCCTACTACTTTGTTGGAGTGCTATATATTTTTAATGTGACACATAATTGTAAAAACTTTGATGTACAAAGAGTCATTCCTGGAATCTTCCGCTTCAGGCTCGGTCCCCTCCCCAATCACAATACAGGATGGTTTTCAGATAGTAGGAACACGTGTGGTGTGACGGATCTCATCGGGTGTGGGCCTTGATCTACTATAACTCCTTTGAAGAGGGGTGATTCTTTACAGCTGGGGCCATAAACTACATCTGCACGGCTAGGTGATAGCCTGGACAATCGGACACAGAGGAAGAGGAGTGTCAGAGGGTGCGGTAGTGAATAGGGCGAAAGGGAGGTGTCGGGCGGGCACAGAGTGTGATTCTCAGGGAAGAGCAGCGCAGATGGGGGGAGGTTTATTGCCCATGCATAAGACAGAGAGCGGTGGTGACCAGTGCCTAGGGAAGATGCTTGCGTGGGTGAGGAGCCATGCTACGAATCGACAGCGTGCAGAGAGTGGGTCTGGTCAAGACATCTAAAATGGCTGCCGTGCACGACAAAAGTGTGGCATTTCAAAAAAGGCAAGATGGCGCAGACAATGTTTTTCAACACTTCCTCATTTCCTTCGAATCGAACGTTAACAGACGTTGGGGCATATTACCAAAGTTAAGCGATATTTATCGGTAACGATGCTTACCAACCAATTTTTTACCACTAAGCATCGTCAGAAATTATCGAAGATAAACCTTGCTATTATCAAGGTTTATCGCAAATGCGATAATAAACGGCCGCAATGCATGAATATCGCTAAAAACTCAGCGATATTCATGCATTACCGAGCTAATGCTCTTAGCCATGTTATCCACCTCCCATTGGATAACATGGCTAAGAACTGCTCAGGGCAGGTGTTACTTTTTGGAGATATTCGCGCTTAGCGCGAATATCTCCAAAAGTTGGTAATAGGAGATAGATATCTTGCATGTTGTAATGCAAGTTATTGTGGTATATGGAACTCATACCATAATCTCTCAGGAAAGCAGAAACTGATCCTTTTGGGACCGCCTAAAGAGGCCTAGGGGGTGAGGAGTACTCTACTTTGCCCCCTTTTCACGTTCCGAACTATTTTATTTTACTCTCTTCTGTAATTTCACAAAATAGCAGCGATAAGATGCATCGGAGACACACAGTGAGAGAAAGGAGGCCGGAGATGAAGAAGAGATGTCAAATACACATTGGAGATAATATAGTGGCAGAAGGGAAGTAAATATGAGTAAACTTACCATGTAACATAAAAATGTTGCACTCTATACTATAAGTCTCATTTTATACTACAATCACTTCGCTACAACCTCATAAATTAAAAATAAAAATGAATAATGTCTCAAACAATTTTTGATTTCTAAATATAAATTTATTCTTCAGAATTTTCTAAATTTGAAAGAACTAGTAACATGTCCTCATCAGCAATGTCCTCATTAAAAGTCTCCAATGATGATTCTTGTAACTCTATGGTCTCCAAACACTCGATAAATTCGCCATCAAGAGATTGATCAAAAAAATCATTCAAGTCATCTCCTCCTTGTGACAATATTTCATTATTGGTGCTGTCAATTTCAATCAATGTAGTGGAATCATTCAAGTCATCTCCTCGTGACAATATTTCATTATTGGTGCTCTCAATTTCAATCAATGTAGTGGAATCATTCAAGTCATCTCCTCCTTGTGACAATATTTCATTATTGGTGCTGTCCATTTCAATCAATCTAATGGAATCATACAAGTCATCTCCTCCTTGTGACAATATTTCATTATTGGTGCTCTCAATTTCAATCAATGTAGTGGAATCATTCAAGTCATCTCCTTGTGACAATATTTCATTCTTGGTGCTGTCCATTTCAATCAATCTAATGGAATCATACAAGTCATGTCCTCCTTGTGACAATATTTCATTATTGGTGCTCTCAATTTCAATCAATGTGTTGGACAATTCAAAAGAAATTGCCACGGTCTCTTCATTGTGAGCCATTTTATTTTGAAATTGCTTGCTGTAAATTGCAGAAAAAAATAATCACTTTCATTTATCGTTTTTAGTAATACATAATATAAAACTAACTTTATCAAGTATTTAGTATAACAGAAGGACTGCAAATAAATAACAGAAAACATTTTTCAAATTATCTTCAAGTGTACAACATAGTTCCCCTTACAAATTAACAACTCACCTTTTTAAAAGTAGCAGAAGTGTTAGTACTGTGTAAATCAAACACCAGAAATTCACCACTAAAAATTCTTCACAAATGTACCTCAGACAGTAGTATCACAAAATGGCTGTGGTTTCCTCTCATTTGACATATATACATAACCAATTAACTTTCATCACACACAAATACAAAACCAAAGTAACATTTTAATTGGTTCTAAATTTCAACACTTTCAAATGTGTTTTCCCCATGCAATTTTCCATAGGACATTTACATACGTCTACAGCCTGAATGGCTGAACGGAATTACACCAAACTTGGCAAAATGGTACATCAAACCTAAGAGGTCAGGAAGGATCTACTATGCCCCCTTATGGTCATTTCCCCCTTCGCTTTGGCCTCCTCTTGTCTCTCAATCCTACCGAGAGACAAGATGGCGGCCGCTACGGACTGTTTGGAATGTTGACAGACGCCGGAGAACCAATCAGCTTCGCAAAGCTCCGTAACGCGAAAAGTACGCGAAGCGGAGCGCTGTTACAGATATATATCTTTTTTTTAACGTTAATTTCTCAAAATCCACTGGAGCACATATATTGAGACCTAGCAAAGGCACATCGGGCTACCAGTCCCTAATATTTTGCCAAGTTTCGTGCAAATCCATTCAGCCGTTCGATTATCATTATTTTGGTTTTTTTTTGCCCCGCGGGGCCCTTTTAAAACCTCCACATCACACCTAGGGGGTCAGCGAGGATCTACTATGCCCCCTTATAGTTATTTCCCCCTTTGTTTTGACCTCCTCTTGTCTCTCGATCCTACCGAGAGACAAGATGGCGGCCGCTACGGACTTTTTGGAATGTTGACAGACGCCGGAGAACCAATCAGCTTCGCTTCACAAAGCTCCGTTGCGCGTAAAGTACGCGTCCTGGGACGCTGCCAGGTCCGCTGTTACAGATATATATCTTTTTTGAAACGTTAATTTCTCAAAATCCACTGGAGCACATATATTGAGACCTACAAAAGGCACATCGGGCTACCAGTCCCTACAATTTTGCCAAGTTTCGTGCAAATCCATTCAGCCGTTCGGGCTAAAAGTGAGGCCAACCGCCCTATGGAAAACTCAATGTTAAAAACACGTTTTGGGACCCCCCTTTTTTCTCGGCCCCCCCTTGACGAACCCCCCCCCCAAATTTTCAAGGGCTGCTCAGAAACAAAATGTGCCATTTTCCTGAAAATTTCAGCCAATTCCGTCCACAAACGCCAAAGTTATTAGACATAGAATTTTCAAAAATCCCAGAGAGAAAAAATCCCAGAGAGAAAAAATCCTAACTATATATACCTACTGGCGACCGCCAGTAGGTAATATATATATATGGCGGTCGCCAGTAGGTATATATAGTTAGGATTTTTTCTCTCTGGGATTTTTGAAAATTCTATGTCTAATAACTTTGGCGTTTGTGGACGGAATTGGCTGAAATTTTCAGGAAAGTGGCACATTTTGTTTCTGAGCAGCCCTTGAAAATTTTGGGGGGGTTCGTCCAGGGGGGCCGAGAAAAAAGGGGGGTCCCAAAAACGTGTTTTTAGCATTGAGTTTTCCATAGGGCGGTTGGCCTCACTTTTAGCCCGAACGGCTGAATGGATTTGCACGAAACTTGGCAAAATTGTAGGGACTGGTAGCCCGATGTGCCTTTTGTAGGTCTCAATATATGTGCTCCAGTGGATTTTGAGAAATTAACGTTTAAAAAAAGATATATATCTGTAACAGCGGACCGGGCAGCGCTCCGGTTCGCGTACTTTTCGCGCAACGGAGCTTTGTGAAGCGAAGCTGATTGGTTCTCCGGCGTCTGTAAACATTCCAAACAGTCCGTAGCGGCCGCCATCTTGTAGGATCGAGAGACAAGAGGAGGCCAAAGCGAAGGGGCAAATGACCATAAGGGGGCATAGTAGATTCTCGCTGACCCCCTAGGTTTGATGTGGAGGTTTTAAAAGGGCCCCGCGGGGCAAAAAAAAAAAAAAATAATAATAATAATCGAACGGTTGAATGGATTTGCACGAAACTTGGCAAAATTGTAGGGACTGGTAGCCCGATGTGCCTTTGCTAGGTCTCAATATATGTGCTCCAGTGGATTTTGAGAAATTAACGTTCAAAAAAAGATATATATCTGTAACAGCGCTCCGCTTCGTGTACTTTTCGCGTTACGGAGCTTTGCGAAGCTGATTGGTTCTTCGGCGTCTGTAAACATTCCAAACAGTCCGTAGCGGCCGCCATCTTGTCTCTCGGTAGGATCGAGAGACAAGAGGAGGCCAAAGCGAAGGGGCAAATGACCATAAAGGGGCATAGTAGATCCTCCCTGACCCCCTAGGTTTGATGTGGAGGCTTTAAAAGGGTCTCGTAGGGCAAAAAAAAATATATCGTTTTTTTAGTTTTTTTGCGTGGAGTGCGCCCGGTTCGCGAACCGGGAAGCGCCCCAGGGAGCGTACTTTCTTGAAAATTAGTGAAAAAAGTTAGAGTAAAATAATAATTGTGAGTGATCAGATGTAGGGTAGCTCTGAGAAGAGCTTTTGGGTTTATGGTACATTTAGGTACTTATAAGTAGGTACCAATGCACATTCTTAAATTCAGAATGAAAATTCTGTTGCCCTCATCTGAGAAGTGAACTCCATCTCCTCTGTAGATATCTTGCATGTAGTAACGCAAGTTATTGTTGTACAGGGAGCCCATTCCATGGTCTCTCATGTAAGCTGAAACAGATTTGTTTACATGCTTCCTCGATTTCTCAATTTGTGGACAAAATTGGTTCGACCACCTCCATTTTTGTCTTTGGCATATATTTGAATATACCAAGGCAGTCTGAGGAAAAAGTGCCATCAATTGCTCAAAGGTGTCCTTTAAAAGCATTTCCAGACCTACCCCAGTCAAAGTGCCCAAATCATTACCTCCACAGTGCACAATTAACAGGTCAGGTTTTGGTAAATGCATAAAGGTTTTCACCAATGGTATCAATTGGTGACATTTTAATCCTCTGTGGCCAAACCACTTAATTTCCACATCTTGTAAATTGAGGTTAGGTAAATTCCTGTTTTCAGCGTACCTCTGAGCCCAATAGATGTAACTATGTCCAACAAGCCAGACAGAAAACATGGCGAGAGAAGGTTCTCCTGCAGTCAGATGAAGTGTGGCAATGAAATGGCAGTTGAAAAAATGAGAGTGTAAAATGAAAAAAACTGAGGAGTTTCTGTGTTAATGAAGCAGTAAGAGTGATTGGTGGATTTTGATTGCTGAAAACAGAAAGTTAGGGTGCATGGATGAGTTCGTTGAAAGATGTATTTTGAGTGGCGAAGAAAAAATCATTAAATGAAAGATTGGACTGGATATGCAGGTGCACTGAGAGTTCAGAGTTCAATTGCAACATTGTTGTGTGAACTTGGAAACACCAGAGGCCTTGCAAGAGGTGGTTGCTATGCAGAAAAAGCAGAGAGGGGGCAGAGGGGGGAAGGGTTTTGATTTGAAAAAAAGTGAGGGAAGAGTTTTGATTGGGTGACATGAGAGATATGTGTGAAGAATTACAGCATTTCTGTGCTTTTGATAGCTGCAGACTCTGGAGTGCATACCTTTTGCTCTGCTGAAGACAAATTGGTGTGTTTCTGAGACTGTTTTGAAACTCAAAGTATTTGCTAAGGTGAGAAAAGATTTCTTTAATTTAGATAGAAAATAGTGTGCTTTAAGGAGAAAATTATGAAGAAAGTTGTGCTTTTCGAATGTTGCTTTGTCTCAAGTGTTTTACAAATAGATTTTGTTTCTTTGAGAAATTGTAATTGGAGAAAATGTGAAGTATTAGTACTGACAGGGTTTTTATGTGCATAGGAGCTGTGGAGTGTTTTCAAATTATGACTTTTTTTTTTGAGAAAAAGCAATGGTTTTAATATTGATGACAAGGACATAATGGTGTCTGCTTCTTTATAAGGTAATTGAGAGTCTCTGATGTTATTTTTCCCATTTCAATGTAAGAAGTTTGTCTGTGGAGCAAATTGCTTGTAAATATGCTCCCACCTGTGCATGGCAAATTTAGATTTTGAATGTTTGCGTTACATAGGCATGTTAAAGGTGACTGAAACATGCTGCAAAGGCAATCAAAAAACGCTTTTATGTGTCTTAAGGACATTTTAAGTCATTTCCTCATGTGCAGTGTTTTCAAATTATGAGTTGAAAATCGTTTTTGAGGTAAAGGAATGTTTTCAAAATTTATGTGCGCCATATGCCCCCAAATTTCTTTTTCAGGGGTGCAGCAGGGTGTTCTTGAGACACCCCTGCACCCTCGGAAAAATTCGTAATTTGCGATGAGGTAATTGCTAATCGCAAATTGCACCTTCATTCCTATGGGCCTCCTGCTGCATGGAAATGAATGGGTAATTTGTAATTAGCAAATAGCTCATCGCAAACTAGGAATGGTAAAGAATCGCTATTTATTCCTTAAAGTTCGCTATTTAGGAAATGCAAAAAACTTTGATGATACATATGGCGGTTCATCTCTAAATAGATAAGAAGCATAGGGATAGATTTATGATGACTGGCGCATCACCAGGGATGTGTTAGTCATTCTGTGCCGCTGTTCCGTCACCTATGGTGTGCTGCATTTACAATGCGGCGCATCATGGGGCAAAAACAGCACAGATGCGTGACGTATCTGTGCCGTAAAGGTGGCGCATTGCTGGAGTTGTATCGCAAGTGTGATGAAGCTCCAGCAAGGCTCAGGGGTGCCCCTGTCGCAGGGTTTCTGTTCTCACACAGAACTGTGGACAGAGGATTGGAACCTCGGCGAATTAGGGTGCCCCAAAACTCACCTTAGTAATCAAAAACCCCTTAGCAAGCTAGGTACAGTGTCACATTGGATATAACAAACTCTCAATATTTAGACAATCAAGAATATGAACTTGTAGTACCTCAGGATACGTGGAACTCATGAAAAGTTGGTCGTTATATATTTCTTAGAAACCAGAACATGGAGTTAAGAAGAACACATGTGTATTTGAAATGTTTATTTACTAATGCCGTCTTCTCAGGCGTAGTATCTTAGATAATACAAGTACACATATTATCAGTAGCAAAATTACCAGCATAGTTACTAGTACATAAGAAGCGAATGGTGACAGTATGTTAACATGCTGTAAATGAATAAGAGTTAGCAACACTTATAAGCAGCCGCGGGCCGTGGAGGGAGTTACGGTGGGGCAGGGAGGCGGGGAGGGGGAGGGGCAGGGTGGAGAGGGCTCCACCCTGTCCCTCCCCCTCCCCGCCTCCCTGCCCCACCGTAACTCCCTCCACGGCCCGCGGCTGCTTATATCTCACCCTCCCTAATTAACATATTATATTATTTGCTAAGAAGGTCTCTTTGTGTTAGTTTAGGGCGTGCCCATACTTTAGTGTCTTAGATTTGAAGGAATCACATCAGCATACACCAGCTCTCTCTTCATGTGAACCGCATCAAGTGTTGTGTATGTGTGTTCGGCAAAGCAATATAAAACCCGCCTCATGCCCAGAATTGGCAGAAGCTGCACTTATGTTATGAGTATGAAGTCGTGGAGATCAGACCTCATAACAATTCTGTATCGTGTTGTTCTTGAAACTTCAGCACTCGCTGTACAGATATAGTTTAACAAGTAAAGCAGATAGTAGAGCAATAACATATTATTCTCATGTAAATCACGATGAACTATTAGGTTGAAAGCTAAAGCAACAACTAAGTGTCGTGTGCAGAAGTTGCAAAAAAGGAAAAATGGCGTTTAAACCGGTAATGAGCCCATGCTAACTTAAGACGGTATAAAGATATCCAGGATCTACATGACACCTCCCCATGATACGTAAACGAACTGAATAAGATAATAGAAGTGCCATCTCATGAGAGCAGATTGCAACTTTATATGTGCACGGTCCGCAAGGTAAAACATTAAAAACTAGCAAAATTTAATGCTAAAGAAAAATAAAACAGCCAACTACTTTATCGAGGCTTAAGCCAATTGGCAAGCTAAATAATAAAAACTTGACAAATAAGTCAATGAATTGTCAATGAAATGCTAGTACTCAGCATATCAAACATGAAAAAGGTCTATGACATAACTGTGTATGCAAAATAAGCTGCAACAGCCTCTAATAGGAAGTCACCGTCTTCATCCGAAAAGAGTTCAGCCATCCAATTTAAAAGCGGAAAAGAACATACGTGCTCTCCCAGCACCGGATCCTCTATCACCATCAGAGGACAGCTCGGTGGGTTTTCAAGAAAGCTCTGTTCCAAGAAAGACTGTGTTGCCGCCAGTAAATTCCAGGGACCAATTAGTCCATGCATCAATGCCACAGCCATAATCCTTTCGCCAGGACAAACCAACTCGTGAGTAATGATAGGACTCATCAGCTGAATAAAGTCGACGTCAGGAGAAACCGGTCCGCAGAGACACAAATCAATGGCCCAATCGAAATCACAGGTCAGGCAGTGAAATACAGGCTGGACACAGGTGAAGTAGGAGAATCGAAAAGATAATCCATATGCCGTGCTTAATATCGCCAACGGCATTGTGCCATAATATTCAAGCATGCGATTGCGGAACAGCGTCAGCAGCTGCAGGGCGGGAGCTTGCACAGGAGGGACATCCATATTTAAAAATGTAAAAAAGCACAAGAGCGTCCGTTGGTAATGCAAGTAAAAATGGGAATCCACCAAGCACAGTGGAAAAAATAGAATGAAAGAAAGCAGGGATGACTCCAAAGATTTTCTCAAATGAAGTCACGAGACCACTGGTAACAACTTTAAAAAAGTGCGCCAGGCCCTTTGTGGAGGACGCGTTAAAGATAGTCCGAACCATGTCGCTGAAATGCAAAGGCGAATCAGTATTTAAAAGGGTCTGCACCTCTGTACGGGTGTTCGCTATGTGAAGCACGAAAGTTTCACGGGCCGAACTCAAGGCCACCTCTCTCTGAGACAAAAGAGCTCTTATTCTTGCCATGCCGTTGAAATGTGCTCCCAAGGTTGGTATTTGTGGCCAGATTGAAAACTCCCTATGTTCATGTGTGGGAGGAAATAGAACATTTCTGCAGCAAATAACCCGTTCACTTACTGTTACGATAAAAGGAATACTTTTAATTAACCCAGAACAATCTTCATTATTGAGCATCAAATAACTACCATTTTCCAACAACTTGAACGTGGGGATGATAGCAGAAACTGGCGTGCCTTGCAACACGCAAGCCATATTTGGTCGGTGTTTGTTGCATGAACCGTGTAACTGTATGTGCCTACACATTAGTGAATGATCTGGCGTCTCAGTGCATTCCTCTCCATTCAGATAAACTTCTTGATCATCTTTGAAAATCTGTATGTGTATGGAAGCGACCAGACCTCATGAAGAAAACCACTACCTAAAGGTTCATAACGACCTATTGGTATATATTTTATACAATTTGAAAACTTATATAAAGCAAAAGGCAGCGTTATTAAACCGTGGATAAGGCACGTTGCCAAAGCAGCCAACCTTTTGGATTTATACTGGAAATGTTAAAGGAAGAATTACGGAGTAGGGCCTGTAAATCTTTAATGGACAACCGAGTAAAATTACTCCAACCATCATATTCCTCTAACTCCGGGATAGTAGGGGTGTTTAATTTTTTAGAAGTAGCCAATCCAAAGCATTTGGTCTGGGAAATTGTTTCATTCACAAACAACATATGATTTGGGATGAGACATGCACGGTGCAAAGCCTCAGTGCCTTGTACCTGCCAGGTTCGTGAACCCCAAACTGATGTAGATCCTGGATATCTTTACACTCTGTTAAGTTAGCATGGGCTCATTACTGGTTTAAACGCCATTTTTCCTTTTTTGCAACTTCTGCACACGACACTTAGTTGTTGCTTTAGCTTTCAGCCTACCTGCGTCAAGATCTATGCCTGCTTCAAGCAGGCGCAGGGTTTTGATGCAGCTTTGTCCTATCTGATTGTAAATGCGGCACACCGTGGGTGGCAGAGCAGCGGTGCACGTTAACTGGTGCATCCGTGGGGATGTGCTAGTTAATATAAATCTGCGCCTTTACATTTAATTATGTGCAGGGGACACAGAGTCGGTGAGGTTTATCCAAGGTTAAGAAGAGATGAGTCCTGTTCAGTGAAAAATTGGAGATAGGGTTCACCTCCTCTGCTCCTCAGCATCGTTGGACATGGTTAAATAATAGCTGCAAAATGTTACTCTTGTTAAACAATTTTACTATCATAATCTCTGAGATTTGTCTCTTACTGTGCAACATCTCATTGTTGTTATCTTTCTTTAAAGATAAAGACAACATCAACATGAGCGACAATCAGCAATCAGTTGATTTCGACCTCATCATTGAACTCGTAATTGAAACATCAGTGGATGTTGATCCCTTGGATGATTTCAATCCTGAGGATGAAGAAGAACGTGATGAGGATGCAGATTTGTCAGAATTGTATGACATAGGATGGGAAGCTGACGTGCTTGAGCCTATGGAACTATAAACATTTATTTTATACATTTATAATAAATAAAAAGTAAATATGTAAACCGTTTAATTTAAAAATAAAGACACCTTCAAAAACAGGTTATGTGTAGTGTCTTCAATAAAATATTAAAATATGGTCATAAAATTAGATCAGATTCATATATAAAACAGCACAGGTAAAATGAATATAAATTCCATTTCTTTTCTGCTATTTCTGTATTCTAAATTTGCCATGTACAAAAAATTCTTCTATGTAAAAATGTTAAGTAGTGTGTTAAGTTTTTGATGACTGTTATTAATTTACTGTTGGGTAATAGTGGTTAATAACATGTTTTATTATATTTTACCACAGATTCAACTGCAGATTATTTCAAGATTTTAGGATGCCAAGCAAAGAAAGAGTGAGAAAGGCTGCAAAACGTCAAAGACAGCAGGTGAATGAAAAAAAGCAGCAGTCCTCTAACAAAAAGATTTGTCAAGTCACCAAGAAAGCACCGGGTAAGAGTACAAAAACATTCATAAGAAATATCTCTAGTAAAAAAAATATTACTACAGAAAATGTTTCAGTCCAGAAAAGGAGAAGCAATTCAAACGGTAAGGAAAGGCCAATGAGAAATGTTACTGCTAGAGTAAGAGATAACTCTATGCATGAAAGTAGAAGGAAACAACAGTTTAGGGACATTCGTAAACGAATGTTCCGCAACAGGATAATTGGCAATTTGTTAAAAAATATTAAGAAAGGTCAACAGAAAGTGGTTTTTTATAAGAGAAAAAAAATAGTTGAGAAAGTTATTGATCAGGCATTTGAAATTAAACGTAAGTTATTTATTTTGACAATCAATAGAATTAGGAAGCTAAACAAGGCAATTTATGATTTCAAAAGAAATAGTAGATGAAGAGAATAGTTAATCGTAGTAATTTTTGTGAAGTTTTTTCTGGAGAATGGATGCATAGTTCAAGCTCTGAGGCATTTTTTAATGAGGAGAGTTATTTCCAGGATAATGATTTGGTGCATGCAGTTGACACCAGTGGTCGAGCTTATGAAGTGAAAGATGGTTGTCCAGTTGAAAAAGAAAAACCTGTGACAACAGATATAGAAGAGGTGTTAGGTAATGAGGTTTTAGGGAGACGTCCTAAGGGTCCTGTGTACACTTGGAAGTGTAGTAGTATTTGCAGTGTACAACAGGATTCCATCAATTTGCTTTGTGATTTTATACGGTCATTTAATAAGAAAAGTTTGAAGCAGAAAATGAAGTTGTTGCAAGAATTAGATCCTTGCAGAGTGAGAGAAGTGATAGGTTTGCATGGTCATTCACTGGCTTGTCTTTCCAGGAGAGTATGCCAGAGTGTTTTTCATCATTTCAGGATGCTAGCAGTGCATCATAATAAAGTGAGGAAATTAGTTAGAATGTTGTATTATGCTAAGAGTCCAGCAATTATGCTTAAACAATTATGCGCTGCTCTTTTGCATGGTTCTGAAATAGATGTGAAGAATATATGTGAAGAAATTGAGTTTTGTTACTTTGGAAGTAAAGAGGAGAATGTTGAAATTGACCAAGAAGAAGAGAGTAATGTGGAAGCTAGTGTACAGGTTTCCAGTACAGATAATTTCCAGAGGGAAATTGCGACGTTTGAGGTGAAATCAAGTGAGAGGCCAAATTTCACTCGTGTGTGTTGTCGACGCACTTATTATAAGAATCAGACTAAGTTAGTGGATTTATATGGAAAAAGTGAAAGGGAAAATAATAGTGAATGGAAGGATTTTACAACATACTTGATGGTAGAAAATTGTTTTGATTTGGGATTGGATCAACGTGTGTGTACTTATTGTTGTAACAAATTAAATCAAAACCAGATGCCTGCTAGAGCAGTTCATAATAATCTGGAATTGGTTGAGATTCCTTCTGAATTGAAGGATTTAAATACTTATGAATCTATTTTGATTCAAAGTATCCATCCCTTTCAGGCTATTGTAAGAATGGAGCCAAAGACAGGGAAATTGCCTCCATCAGATTTACAGAGAGGATTAAAGGGAAGAGTTGTTTATTTGCCTCTAGATTTGAAGAAAAACATTAACACAATTGGAGTAGAAAAAGTGGAAGAGGAACCTCTTGTTATCTTAGTTAATGGGGTTCCGACAAAGAATAAGAAAATATGGCAAGATTTAGTAGATGTTAGGAAAGTCAAAAGGGCAACATTGTATTTGAAAAAATATAATAAATACTATAAAAATGTATATGTTGCAGAAGAGGAAGTAAGTGAGGAAGAGGATAGCGATTTGTGTGCTGGTCAAATTGAGAAAGTAGAACCCTGTACTAGTGAAGAAATATATGAACATTATAGTGTTCATCCTTTGCATTCCAAGGAAGTCATGGGGAATGCTATTGAGTTGTTTCAAATGAAACAAGCGAAAGGGAGTCCCATTAGTGTTTGGGAGGAAAGTTTGGAAGCTCGGTGTTTCCCACAGCTTTTTCCAAGAGGTCAGGGAGGAAGATATGATGAGCGACCTCATCAAATTCCTGCTTCTGAATACCGGACTTTGCGATTGTATGCAGGAGATCCTAGGTTTCGACAATGCATTCCTTATTTGTTTCATCTCCTGTTTGAAAGCGATCTGTCTGGACTGTCATATGCAGTGAACCACATCTTGAAAAGTGGTATACACATGCAAAACATCTCGGCAAGTGACTTTATGGATAAAGTCAATGTCCAAGACAGTATTTTGGATTCTCACCTGATTAATCTCATGGCGTGTCAGCGTGGTACTAATGAGTACTGGTACCGTCGTCATGGTGATTTAAAATGTATGCTGAGGAACTTAGGAACTCCCACATGGTTCCTCACTTTGAGCTGTGCTGAGTATGGCTGGGAAGACTTACTTGAATTTCTACGAGAGGCAAATGCTAACGTAGAAAACATCGAATTCAAGACACCCGGAGAACTGTGCTCTTTGGATCCAGTCAATGTATGTAGGTACTTCAATCATAGATTTGAAGGTATGATGTCTTTCATCATGAATAAGAAGAATCCACCTCTTGGAGAGGTGTTGGATTTCTTCTGGAGGAAGGAGTACCAAGCAAGAGGTGCTCCTCATATACATATGTTGCTGTGGATCAAGGATGCACCTAAATTTGGAACGGATGCAGAAGACTCAGTGATGAGTTTCATAGAACAGTATTCTACGTGTGCTGTTCCAAACGCAAAGGAGAAAAAAAGCCTAAGAGAAAAAGTTCTACGTTTCCAAAGCCATCGATGTGGAAAGTACTGTCGTCGTAAATTCCGGAACAAAGACAAGTTCTACACCAAATGTCGTTTCGGCTTTCCATGACCGGTGATTTCTAAAGGAAGAGTGAACAGTTTGATGTCTTCGCTGCGACATAATGTGATGAAGAAATCACCTAAAAACACATACAATTTGAAGAGGAACGAAGAGTCTAAGTACATCAACGACTACAACCCGGTGATTTTGTCCATGTGGAATGCTAACATGGATATACAGTTTGTGGCTGATAACTGTATGGCTGTGGCTCGGTATGTGACATCTTACATCACCAAAAAAGAGAAGACAGAATTGAAGGATATGTGGGAGGACATTTCCCATGAAAAGAGCCTCAGCAAGAAGTTGTACAGTTTCCGTCTGAAGATGTTGTCGCATCGAGAAATCGGAGCTTACGAATGTTCTGACCGGTTGTCTTCAGCAAGTCTCTATGCCAAGTCCAGGAGTATCGTTTGGGCGAGTGTTGGTCTTGCTGCAACGCGTAATTGAGTTCTGAAACCTGTGCGGGAAATTGAGTATTTGGCGGAAAAGGAGCCAAACAGTACCGACATTTTGAAGAGCAACATGTTGGATACATATTATCCAAATCGAAGCAGTCACCTCGAGAATGTTTGTCTGTATGAGGTTCTGCAAAATTACATATTCAAGAGGAACATCAAAGAAGATACTGAGAAAGGAGTGTATGCTGTAATAGGAAGTGAGGGATGTCTGGTCAAGCAAAGAAAATGCCACTTGATAAACCATCGAAAATTGAGTGGCGAATCTCCTGAAAAAAAGGAGTTTTTCTATTTAGCACTTTTGCAACTTTTTAAGCCTTGGCGTGCAGAAGAGGAACTGCTTGGAGATTTCCTTTGTTACGAAGACTCATTCAATGCTGCCAAGGAGACCATAGAATGTCCTGCTTTTCCCAAATATGTAGAAATGTTGAATGTTGAAATTGAGCAGGAAGCAACGATTGCAGCTGAGATTGCCAGAGACAGTTCTCAGGACAGTCAGAGTTCTGCTTCATTGAGTCAGGATCCACTAGGAGGACCTCTTATCGAAAATGAAGCTGCCACTGCTATGAATGAAGTGGAAAGAGCCATGGCACATGCTCAGGAGGATGCGGTTAACTTAGAAGAGTTGGAAAGACAACTCAACGTTGAGCAGAGGAAAATATATGACGAACTTACCATGCAAATTGATCATGGATTAAGTCATGACAAGAAAGAGTGCTCATGTACGTCGTTGAAGCCTGTCCGACTGTATGTGAGTGGAGAAGCGGGAACTGGAAAAAGTTTCCTTATTAAAGCAATTTCATGTTATTTGCAGGAAAGGACAGAGTCATCGCTGTCTTGTGTTGTCACCGCTCCAACTGGACTGGCAGCACATAACATTAAAGGGATTACTTTACATCGTTTACTGATGCTGCCAGTGGAGCATGACAACAAATTAGAATATCACAAGCTATCTGGAGATGCTTGTTTTGAAGTTTCAAGAGTCTTGAGGAAAATGAAACTTCTTATCATTGACGAAGTAAGCATGGTTTCCAATGTCATGCTTGCCTTTGTGCATTTGAGAATGCAAGAAGTTCTCAAAACAGAGTATGATGTGTTATTTGGTGGCAAACACATCATTGTTTTCGAAGATCTTCTGCAGCTGACACCAGTGAAAGGGCAACCTGTGTTCAAAATGCTCATGCATGAAGATACCAGGAAGTGCTTAGGGAGCATTGGCAACGTCAATATATGGTTAAACTTCAATTATGCTGAACTGCATGAAAATATGCGTCAGGCAAAGGATGAAGTTTACAAGACTATTCTACAAGATGTTAGAATTGGAAAAGTGACCGAGCATGGGAAAGAAGCTTTACATGCACGATTACTGACAAATTTATATCCAGACGAAGATGTTGTGCCTGAGAATATTTTTTCAGAAAGTTACTGAGAAAAAATCAGGAATATGTTTGATGCCAACTCTTGCAGAATGTGCCAAATTCAACAACAAAATGTTGCATTTAGAAAAGCAAGAGATTGTGAAACTGGAAGCTATTGACAGAGTAGAGCATATGGGATCAACAATTATTTTCTCTGAGAATCTGAAAACAAAATTGGATTCATTAGAGAAGAGTATATCTAAAACTGCGGGTTTTGAAAAGACTCTGAATGTGTGCTTGAACTGCCGTATAATTTTAAGAAGGAATTTACATGTTGAAAGAGGTCTGGTAAATGGATCAATGGGTAATGTTGTTGATTTTGTGAAATACAGAAATAGAGATGGAATTGAATTTTTAAAAATTAAATTTGATGGCATTGATGAAGTACAGCTAATTGCTCGTTGTTTTGCTAGATTTTTGCTTGTAAAAGACTTATATGTTCGTCGTAAGCAGTTTCCTGTTTGCTTGGCATATGCGGTGACAATCCATAAATCGCAAGGTTTAAGTGTAGACTGTGCATTGGTGAATATTGGCAGTTCTGTGTTCAAGGAGGGTATGGCATATGTGGCATTGTCATGAGTTAGAACTTTATCGGGATTGTACTTGATTGAGTGTGATGTCACAAACATTTGTGCGGATCTAGATTGTGTTAAGGAATACAATAGGTTAAGAAGAGAGTATGCGCCACATTTGCCTCAGTATCCTTTGTTTGAGAAACGTGTGGTAGGCCGGAAACGAAGAAATGTGACCAATACTGGGGAGGTTGTAGCAAAAAGACGAAAAGTTGATGAACCTGAAATTATAAGCAGAAACAAAAAGGATTCTGTTGAAGATGTTGTTGGTTTTCAATTTGAAAACAGTTCTGGTGTCAACTGCTATGCTAATGTAGTGGTTAATGTTTTGTTTTCTCTAGAAAATGTAAAAGAAGAGATTGTGGTCAATTCTGATCAAAGATTTTGCAGTTTGTTAAATTCTGTGTTAGAGAAATGTAGCACTGATAGAACAAACATAGAAAGTGTGTCTGAAATTCGAAATCTGTTAGACAGATGTTCAGGCCAAACACAATTCTCTCAAAATAGTCAGCAAGATTGTCAGGAGTTTTTAATGTATATGCTTGATGTATTGCATGATGAAGGTGTAGATGTAGATCACCTGTTTGGGCTTTCTTATCAATGGCAGCATGACTGCGAGAACTGTAGGGTATCAAGTACTACTAGTGTAGACTCAGAAAGATTTATATATTTAACTTTGCCAGACAGTAAATCAGTCTCTTTTAATAAACTAGTAAAAGCAGCTGATCACAACATGGAGTGTAGCCAATGTAAATCTGAAATGATGTCCACATTATTTATACGAACATATGGCCAGTATGTCATTTTAATGTTCCAACGATGTAGGCCTGATGGAACAAAATTGACAACTTTAATTAAAAATTTTGTGGCTTCACAGTTGTCAATATCAGGAAGGACTTTTGTAACTGTAGCAATTATATATCATGATGGTCCTTCAATAACATCAGGACATTATACAGCTTATTTAAAGTGTAGAAATGGCTGGTCATTCTGCAATGATTCTGTTTTAATTTTCAAAAAAAAATTGCCGTATGACCTTAAAAACTCTTACCTGGTGTTTTTAAAACCAAAATTTTAGGGAAAGAATCTCGGGATGTGCTCTGAGGAATTTCAAGAAGTTCTAATGGCTCCTACACGATTTGGCCTTGAGGATAAGTGTAGTACAGAGACATAACTTCTTACCATAACACTGGACGTCATGGAGAAATACGTGCACTTTGAATGAGTTCAGAAAAACTGTTTCTTTTTATAAGCTAATTGAAGCAGCCAATCAAAACATGGAGTAGAGGGAATGTAAGTCTGCAATGCTGTCTACTGTTTTACATTGCTTTGTCATTAAAAGTGATGTAGAGAATTAAATAATTGTACTAGTCATAAAGGTAGTGTAAGTCTGCTTCATAGTAAGCAGTATCAGTGTGATAGGAAATGTAGAACATGATTGAGCAAGAAGGGGAAGATATTACTAGTCCAGGATTGTGAAAACGATCTTCAACATTTTAATTGTGAAAGTTGCGGAAATACATGACGGGATTGGCTTAAAAGAATTCTAAGAGTTATAAATGGCTCAGACACGATTTGGCCTTGTGGAAACGTGTGGTAGAGAGCGAGAAGTCATTTATTGTATGTAACATGTTTTTGAAAACGATGGAGGTTTTCTTTCAGAAAGTGGCGGGTTGAAAGTAATAACAGCACAACAGAGTGTAAGCTGTTCATAGGACATCCTTGGCCGTCATGGAAAGTAAGTTAACTTTAAGGAGTTCTGAATTCTGATTTGTTATGTTGTATGGGTTTTTTAAACACAATCATTTTGATTGTGTTTTTTTTTCCCCGCTGTTATATGATGAATACCTTCAAGTCACTGTTTTAGTGAAATTTGATACATTCTGAGAACAGCAAAAATAAACCATTTAACATGTATAATTAATTCTGTTCTGTTTGCATTTATGATGTACATGTAGAACTGTGTAGGAGGCATGGAGAAGGTGAGGCTTCTGTAAGTGTCAAAGTTGTTGCATACAGTGCTCATATTCTACGTAGTCTTTTATATTTCATTACTTTCACTGTTTCTGACTGATCTAAAAATTTTTTTTTAAAAAGAACAGTAAGTATAAGGGAAGGAAACAGACAGTTATGTTAAAAGAAACACAGCTATAGGGAATAAACTAGGGATACTGTTACCCGCAATCCTCTGCTGATGATGTCACTGAGCATGTCATGAATGATGTAATATGTGACATCATCAGCAGTGGATTACGGGTAATAGTATCTCTAGTTTACTCCCCTATAGCTGTCTTTCTTTTAACATAACTGTCTGTTTCCTTCCCTTATACTTACTGTTCTTTTTTTTTAAAAAAAAAATTTGGGTTCGCTTCCGGTTCACGTACCGGGGAGCGAACTGGGAAGCGAACTAAGAGAAATAGAGGTTGGCACAGTTCCAAATATTGTACCAATTTTTTAATAACGGGGAGGTAGTTCTGAAAAGAACTTTTTTTAAATTGTTTTTGTTGTTTTATATTTTTTTTATTATTTTTCTGAATTTTTTTTACTTTTTTTGAATTTTTCTGAACAGTTTTATATTTTTTTGGGGTTTTTTTCGGAGGGGGCAACGAAAACGATTCATTGTAAAGGGCTCAACAGGAGCAACAAAACAAAAAAAAAGAATTTATTGTTTGGGGCGTTTCGGACAAACATGAGCATGATTGTCAATAGCTCTGTTGATCAGAGTGATGCTACTTTCTCCGTAGCAAATGAATCCACTGCAATGTACGCAGACTTGTTTTACTTCACGAAATCTCGTTTGTATATTTGGCACCATCTCCCTGCCCTCTGGTCCCGTTACTTCCGGTACAACAGATCTTCTGGCCATAATAGGGAGATTATCTAGGTCGTTACGAAACTGTGCAGCACTGTAGTTGTTAGGATGCCACCTAGTCATATGGCGATGCATTGTGTAGTTTCCGAAACTGTATTTTTTGTCGGTCCCTCTGGACAGTCTATCTTGACAGATAAGGCAAGTTACGTATCTTGCATTTACTTTTTTCTGACCTTTGGGAATTTTAAAAAATTGCCAAATGAAGTTTTCTTTCCGGTGAGACGTCCTGGGCTCCTCAGGCAAAAAGTGCCTCTCTTCGTGCTCGTCGTCCTCTTCCTCTTCTTCCTCTTCTTGCTGAATTATAACTTTAGCAGGTGGTCCACTCTTCCTTGGATGTGGTGGAGGTGGTGGGGAAGCACCAGCTGAAGCTACTAAAGAAGCCATTGCTCACTGGTAACAAAGGGTCTTTCTCTCACAATGATGAAAGTCAGAGTGAGGAAAGAAGGAGGGATTTTCATCATTTGGGAAAAACAATAGTTCTCAACCAATGAAAAGTGTTCATTTTAGATTATATGACCTAGTCTTACATCATTAGGAAACCAAAAGTGAAATGAACCAATGAAAAGTGTTATTACCAAGTCACATGACCTGCTGTGTTTACGTTACGCGCTTTGCAGGGCCTCCCGGTTTGCTTCCAGAAACCTGCGCTTTGCGACTCGGTAAGCGTACCAGTTCGCTAACGTAGCACGTCATATGACGTATCACGCGACAACGCGAAACGTCATGCGGACGGGAGGCGTCACGATGTTGTTTTCTAACGCGGCAGTTGCGGTAAAGAAACGTTTACCGGCTCGCGGTCTATTTCGCGGCATCAAGGTCAGCTAACGGGAAGCTTCCCGATTCGCGAAGCGGGAACGAAGAAAAAAAAATATTTAAAAAAAAAGTTATTAATAAACATATAAAATATATTTTTGGATTTAAAGAAGAATACATTTTACAGCTACAGATATTAGCTGTTAAAAAACCAATGAAATTCACTGAAAAAACCATAGGTTATAGACCATATATAGTTAGGAATTAGCATTTACAAAACCTTGAAAATTCACTGAAAAAACTATAGGTTATAGACCATATATAGTTAGGAATTAGCATTTAAAAAACCTTATTTTACTCACACAAAACCATTGAAATTCCATATATAGTTAGTTGCACTAACTATATATCGCGCACCTGCAATCCACTGCTGATGATGTCACATATTACATCATTCATGACATGGTCAGTGACATCACTGATGACATCACTGATGACATCTCAAATGACATCACTGATGACATCTCACTTGACATCAATGATCACATCACTGATGATATCATTCATGTGATAATATAATGCATCTCCTCACACTCTAATATAACCTCCGTTACACCCAGTGTTAAATAGAGAGTATCATTTTTGAAACCATTGACACACCAATACTAGTTACTACATACGCACTCACTGATTCCTATGTCTACACACACATTCACTCATACAATCATTCATACATACAATCACTCATCTTTACAACACTATCATATGCACTCATACACCTATACAGACACTCACACTCTGCCACTCATCCATGGAGTTACTCACACACCTAGTCAGTCCTGAAAAGAATCAATCACACTTCCATTTTCTCATCTATACAGTTAAACACAGAACACCTTACATTTTTGAAACATATACTAACACATAGTTACTCTCTTATAGAATCACTGATACAAGTACACATTGATCTGCACAGAGTCACACACCTCCCAGCCAGCCATACACACACTCAGTCTCCCATACAAATACTTGTGCAACCAATCAATAACCCATATAGCTACTTATATAGCTACTGATCAACACATGCAGCAGCTTGCACAACAACAGACATACTGATGCACACTTTCAGACAGTTTAGTCACTAACCCGTGCATTCAGTAAGACGCATTTAATCACTCACTCATACAGTCAATCACGCACCTACTAAAACCTTCATTCAGACACTTATACATCCACTCATTCTTCAATATGTAAAACATATTTAAACTTTACAGAAACACATAATCACTGGATGTTGTCATCAGTGATGTCATCAGTGATGTCACTGACCATGTCATGAATGATGTAATATGTGACATCATCAGCAGTGGATTGCAGGTGCGCGATATATAGTTAGTGCAACTAACTAAATATGGAATTTCAATGGTTTTGTGTGAGAAAAATAAGGTTTTTTAAATGCTAATTCCTAACTATATATGGTCTATAACCTATGGTTTTTTCAGTGAATATATATATATATATATATATTATCCACCAATTCGTTCACTCGGAGGTGCACGCTTTTGCACGGTTGGTGCTAGACAATAGGGATGAACGGCTTCCTACTTTTAATTAACCATCAAAAGAAATATTGCCGACACTGTGAACAAGACCTGCGGTCAAAACGCGTAGGTGAAGGGGACTGTTCAGGAGTCTCTTGTGAATAAACCCAATTTATCGTATTGAGCGAGTGCGGACATTAATTTCTTTTGATGGTTAATATATATATATATATATATATATATATATTCACTGAAAAAACATAGGTTTTACAGATGTTATAGTTTGGAAAAATATAATATATATTCACTGAAAAAACATAGGTTTTACAGATGTTATAGTTTGGAAAACCTATGTTTTTTTCAGTGAATATATATATATATATATATATATAAATATATATATTACCTACTGGCGGTCGCCAGTAGGTATATATAGTTAGGATTTTTTCTCTATGGGATTTTTGAAAATTCTATGTCTAATAACTTTGGCGTTTGTGGACGGAATTGGCTGAAATTTTCAGGAAAATAGCCCTTGAAAATTTGGGGGGGGTTCGTCAAGGGGGGGCCGAGAAAAAAGGGGGGTCCCAAAACTTGTTTTTAACATTGAGTTTTCCATAGGGCGGTTGGCCTCACTTTTAGCCCGAACGGCTGAATGGATTTGCACGAAACTTGGCAAAATTGTAGGGACTGGTAGCCCGATGTGCCTTTTGTAGGTCTCAATATATGTGCTACAGTGGATTTTGAGAAATTAACGTTTAAAAAAAGATATATATCTGTAACAGCGGACCGGGCAGCGTCCCAGGACGCGTACTTTTCGCGCAACGGAGCTTTGTGAAGCGAAGCTGATTGGTTCTCTGGCGTCTGTCAACATTCCAAAAAGTCCGTAGCGGCCGCCATCTTGTCTCTCGGTAGGATCGAGAGACAAGAGGAGGCCAAAACAAAGGGGGAAATAACCATAAGGGGGCATAGTAGATCCTCGCTGACCCCCTAGGTTTGATGTGGAGGTTTTAAAAGGGCCCCGCGGGGCAAAAAAAATAATAATAATAATAATCGAACGGCTGAATGGATTTGCACGAAACTTGGCAAAATATTAGGGACTGGTAGCCCGATGTGCCTTTGCTAGGTCTCAATATATGTGCTCCAGTGGATTTTGAGAAATTAACGTTCAAAAAAAGATATATATCTGTAACAGCGCTCCGCTTCGCGTAACGGAGGTTTGCGAAGCTGATTGGTCATTCTGTCACTGGGCTATAGTTGGGCTACATCTGGCTGATATTTGGGCTACATTTGTTTTTTTGTGTGTCTGGCGGCCATCTTTGGGCTACATTGGGCTACATTGGGCTTCATTGGGCTACATTGGGCTACATTTGGGCTCCAACATATATATAGGCCAATGTAGCCCAATATATATTTTTCAAAGTTAATTTTCGTAAAAACCACTGGAGCATATATCTTGAGACATAGCAAAGGCACATCGGGCTACCAGTCCCTACAATTTTGCCAAGTTTCGTGGAAATCCATTCAGCCGTTCGAGCTAAAAGTGAGTCCAACCGCCCTATGGAAATGAAGGAAATGAATGGGTAATTTGTATTTAGCAAATAGCTAATCGCAAACTAGGAATGGTAAAGAATCGCTATTTATTCCTTAAAGTTCGCTATTTAGGAAATGCAAAAAACTTTGATGATACATATGGCGGTTCATCTCTAACAAGATAAGAAGCATAGGGATACATTTATGATGACTGGCGCATCACCAGGGATGTGTTAGTCATTCTGTGCCGCTGTTCCGTCACCTATGGTGTGCTGCATTTACAATGCGGCGCATCATGGGGCAAAAACAGCACAGATGCGTGATGTATCTGTGCCGTAAAGGTGGCGCATTGCTGGAGTTGTATTGCAAGTGTGATGAAGCTCCAGCAAGGGTCGGGGGTGCCCCTGTCGCAGGGTTTCTGTTCTCACACAGAACTGTGGACAGAGGATTGGAACCTCGGCGAATTAGGGTGTCCCAAAACTCACGTTAGTAATCAAAAACTCCTTAGCAAGCTAGGTACAGTGTCACATTGGATATAACAAACTCTCAATGTTTAGACAATCCAGAATATGAACTTATAGTACCTCAGGATACGTGGAACTCATGAACAGTCGGTCGTTATATATTTCTTAGAAACCAGAACATGGAGTTAAGAAGAACACATGTGTATTTGAAATGTTTATTTACTAATGCCGTCTTCTCAGGCGTAGTATCTTAGATAATACAAGTACACATATTATCAGTAGCAAAATTACCAGCATAGTTACTAGTACATAAAAAGCGAATGGTGATAGTATGTTAACATGCTGTAAATGAATAAGAGTTAGCAACACTTATAAGCAGCCGCGGGCCGTGGAGGGAGTTACGGTGAGGCAGGGAGGCGGGGAGGGGGAGAAGCAGGGTGGAGAATACAAGTACACATATTATCAGTAGCAAAATTACCAGCATAGTTACTAGTACATAAAAAGCGAATGGTGACAGTATGTTAACATGCTGTAAATGAATAAGAGTTAGCAACACTTATAAGCAGCCGCGGGAGGGAGTTACGGTGGGGCAGGGAGGCGGGGAGGGGGAGGGGCAGGGTAGAGAGGGCTCCACCCTGCTTCTCCCCCTCCCCGCCTCCCTGCCTCACCGTAACTCCCTCCACGGCCCGCGGCTGCTTATATCTCACCCTCCCTAATACACATATTATATTATTTGCTAAGAAGGTCTCTTTGTGTTGGTTTAGGGCGTGCCCATACTTTAGTGTCTTAGATTTGAAGGAATCACATCAGCATACACCAGCTCTCTCTTCATGTGAACCGCATCAACTGTTGTGTATGTGTGTTCGGCAAAGCAATATAAAACCCGCCTCATGCCCAGAATTGGCAGAAGTTGCACTTATGTTATGAGTATGAAGTCGTGGAGATCAGACCTCATAACAATTCTGTATCGTGTTGTTCTTGAAACTTTAGCACTCGCTGTACAGATATAGTTTAACAAGCAAAGCAGATAGTAGAGCAATAACATATTATTCTCATGTAAACCACGATGAACTACTAGGTGGAAAGCTAAAGCAACAACTAAGTGTCGTGTGCAGAAGTTGCAAAAAAGGAAAAATGGCGTTTAAACCGGTAATGAGCCCATGCTAACTTAACACGGTGTAAAGATATCCAGGACCTAGATGACACCTCCCCATGATCCGGAAACGAACTGAATAAGATAATAGAAGTGCCATCTCATGAGAGCAGATTGCAAGTTTATATGTGGATGGTCCGCAAGGTAAAGCATTAAAAACTAGGAAAATTTAATGCTAAAGAAAAATAAAACAGCCAAGTACTTTATCGAGTCTTAAGCCAATAGGCAAGGTAAATAATAAAAACTTGACAAATAAGTCAATGAATTGTCAATGAAATGCTAGTACTCAGCATATCAAACATGAAAAAGGTCTATGACATAACTGTGTATGCAAAATAAGCTGCAACAGCCTCCAATAGGAAGTCACCGTCTTCATCCGAAAACAGTTCAGCCATCCAATTTAAAAGCGGAAAAGAACATACGTGCTCTCCCAGCACCGGATCCTCTATCACCATCAGAGGACAGCTCGGTGGGTTTTCAAGAAAGCTCTGTTCCAAGAAAGACTGTGCTGCCGCCAATAAATTCCAGGGACCAATTAGTCCATGCATCAATGCCACAGCCATAATCCTTTCGCCAGGACAAACCAACTCGTGAGTAATGATAGGAGTCATCAGCTGATTAAAGTCGACGTCAGGAGAAACCGGTCCGCAGAGACACAAATCAATGGCCCAATCGAAATCACAGGTCAGGCAGTGAAATACAGGCTGGACACAGGTGAAGTAGGAGAATCGAAAAGATAATCCATATGCCGTGCTTAATATCGCCAACGGCATTGTGCCATAATATTCTAGCATGCGATTGCGGAACAGTGTCAGCAGCTGCAGGGTGGGAGGTTGCATAGGAGGGACATCCATATTTAAAAATGTAAAAAAGCACAAGAGCGTCCGCTGGTAATGCAAGTAAAAATGCCAATCCACGAAGCAGAGTGGAGAAAATAGAATGAAAGAAAGCAGGGATGACTCCAAAGATTTTCTCAAATGAAGTCACGAGACCACTGGTAACAACTTTAAAAAAGTGCGCCAGGGTCTTTGTGGAGGATGCGTTAAAGATAGTCCGAACCATCTTGCTGAAATTGAAAGGCAAATCTGAATTGAAAAGGGTCTGCACCTCTGTACGGGTGTTCGCTATGTGAAGCACGAAAGTTTCACGGGCCGAACTCAAGGCCACCTCTCTCTGAGACAAAAGAGCTCTTATTCTTGCCATGCCGTTGAAATCTCTCCCAAGGTTGGTATTTGTGGCCAGATTGAAAACTCCCTATGTTCATGTGTGGGAGAAAATAGAACATTTCTGCAGCAAATAACCCGTTCACTTACTGTTACGATAAAAGGAATACTTTTAATTAACTCAGAACAATCTTCATTATTGAGCATCAAATAACTACCATTTTCCAACAACTTGAACGTGGGGATGATAGCAGGAACTGGCGTGCCTTGCAACACGCAAGCCATATTTGGTCGGTGTTTGTTGCATGAACCGTGTAACTGTATGTGCCTACACATTAGTGAATGATCTGGCGTCTCAGTGCATTCCTCTCCATTCAGATAAACTTCTTGATCATCTTTGAAACATCTGTATGTGTATGGAAGCGACCAGACCTCATGAAGAAAAGCACTACCTAAAGGTTCATAACGACCTATTGGTATATATTTCATACAATTTGAAAACTTATATAAAGCAAAAGGCAGCGTTATTAAACCGTGGATAAGGCACGTTGCCAAAAAACCCGCAATCCTCTGCTGATGATGTTACTGAGCATGTCATGAATGATGTAATATGTGACATCATCAGCAGTGGATTACGGGTAATAGTATCTCTAGTTTACTCCCCTATAGCTGTCTTTCTTTTAACATAAGTGTCTGTTTCCTTCCCTTATTCTTACTGTTTTTGGTTCGCTTCCGGTTCGCGTACCGGCGAGCGAACTGGGAAGCGAACTAAGAGAAATAGAGGTTGGCACAGTTCCAAATATTGTACCAATTTTTTAATAACGGGGAGGTAGTTCTGAAAAGAACTTTTTTTAATTGTTTTTGTTGTTTTATATTTTTTTTATTATTTTTCGGAACATTTTTTTACTTTTTTTGAATTTTTCTGAACAGTTTTATATTTTTTGGGGTTTTTCTTGGAGGGAGCAATGAAAACGATTCATTGTAAAGGGCTCAACAGGAGCAACAAAACAAAAAAAGAAGTATTTATTATTTTGGGCGTTTCGTACAAACTTGCATATGATAGTCAATAGCTCTGTGATCAGAGTGATGCTTCTTTCTCCGTAGGAAATGAATCCATCGCAAAATACGCAGATGTGTTTTACTTCACCAAATTTCATTTGTATATTTGGCACCATCTCCCTGCCCTCTGGTCCCGTTACTTCCGGTACAACAGATCTTCTGGCCATAATAGGGAGATTATCTAGGTCGTTCCGAAACTGTGCAGCACTGTAGTTGTTAGGATGCCACCTAGTCATATGGCGATGCATTGTGTAGTTTCCGAAACTGTATTTTTTCTCGGTTCCTCTGGACAGTCTATCTTGACATATAAGGCAAGTTACGTATCTTGCATTTACTTTTTTCTGACCTTTGGGAATTTAAAAAAATTGCCAAATGAAGTTTTCTTTCCGGTGAGACGTCCTGGGCTGCTCAGGCAAAAACTGCCTCTCTTCGTGCTCGTCGTCCTGTTCCTCTTCTTCCTCTTCTTGTTGAATTATAACTTGAGCAGGTGGTCTACTCTTCCTTGGATGTGGTGGAGGTGGTGGGGAAGCACCAGCTGAAGCTACTAAAGAAGCCATTGCTCAGTGATCACAAAGGGTCTTTCTCTCACAATGATGAAAGTCAGAGTGAGGAAAGAAGGAGGGATTTTCATCATTTGGGAAAAACAAGAGTTCTCAACCAATCAAAAGTGTTCATTTTAGATTATATGACCTAGTCTTACATCATTAGGAAACCAAAAGTGAAATGAACCAATGAAAAGTGTTATTACCAAGTCACATGACTTGCTGTGTTTACGTTAAGCGCTTTGCAGGGCCTCCCGGTTTGCTTCCAGAAACCTGCGCTTTGCGACTCGCTTCGCGTACCAGTTCGCTAACGTAGCACGTCATATGACGTATCACGCGACAACGTGAAACGTCATGCGGACGGGAGGCGTCACGATGTTGTTTTCTAACGCGGCACTTGCGGTAAAGAAACGTTTACCGGCTCGCGGTCTATTTCGCGGCATCAAGGTCAGCTAACGGGAAGCTTCCCGATTCGCGAAGCGGGAACGAAGAAAAAAAAATATTTAAAAAAAAAATTATTCATAAACATATAAAATATATTTTTGGATTTAAAGAAGAATACATTTTACAGCTACAGATATTAGCTGTTAAAAAACCAATGAAATTCACTGAAAAAACCATAGGTTATAGACCATATATAGTTAGGAATTAGCATTTACAAAACCTTGAAAATTCACTGAAAAAACCATAGGTTATAGACCATATATAGTTAGGAATTAGCATTTAGAAAACCTTATTTTACTCCCACAAAACCATTGAAATTCCATATATAGTTAGTTGCACTAACTATATATCGCGCACCCGCAATCCACTGCTGATGATGTCACATATTACATCATTCATGACATGGTCAGTGACATCACTGATGACATCACTGATGACATCTCAAATGACATCACGGATGACATCACTGATGACATCTCAAATGACATCACTGATGACATCATGACACACCAATACCAGTTACTACATACGCACTCACTGATTCCTACGTCTACACACACATTCACTCATTCACCCATACAATAACTCATACATACAGTCACTTATTATTACAACACTATCATATGCACTCATACACCTATGCAGACAGTCACACACTGCCACTCATCCATGGAGTTACTCACACACCAAGTCAGTCCTGTAAAGAATCAATCACACTTCCATTTCTTCATCTATACAGTTAAACACAGAACACCATACTTCAGTGACATCACTGATGACATCACTAATGACATCTGAAATGACATCACTGATGACATCTCAAATGACATCACTGATGACATCATGACACACCAATACCAGTTACTACATACGCACTCACTGATTCGTACGTCTACACACACATTCACTCATTCACCCATACAATTACTCATACATACAGTCAGTTATTATTAGAACACTATCATATGCACTCATACACCTAGTCAGTCCTGTGAAGAATCAATCACACTTCGATTTCCTCATCTATAGTTAAACACAGAACACCATACTTTTCACACATATACTAACACATACTTACTCTCTTATACAATCACTGATACAAGTACACATTGATATGCACAGAGTCACACACCTCCCAGCCAGCCACACACACACTCAGTCTTCCATACATCCAGTCATTCTTCAATATGTAAAACGTATTTAAACTTTACAAAAACACACAGACACTAGATGATGTCATCAGTGATGTCATTTGAGATGTCATCAGTGATGTCATCAGTGATGTCACTGACCATGTCATGAATGATGTAATATGTGACATCATCAGCAGTGGATTGCGGGTGCGCGATATATAGTTAGTGCAACTAACTATATATGGAATTTCAATGGTTTTGTGTGAGTAAAATAAGGTTTTCTAAATGCTAATTCCTAACTATATATGGTCTATAACCTATGGTTTTTTCAGTGAATTTTCAAGGTTTTGTAAATGCTAATTCCTAACTATATATGGTCTATAACCTATGGTTTTTTCAGTGAATATATATATATATACATATATATATATATATATATATTACCTACTGGCGATAGCCAGTAGGTATATATAGTTAGGATTGTTTTCCATAGGGAAATCGCAACATTCTATTGGGAATAACTTTGGCACCAGTTGAGGAATCTTCCTGAAATTTTCCTTAACTTTGCTCCGCTCCTTCCCTGAAAGTTTGGGGGGGATTTGTCAAGCGGGGGCCGAGATAAAAGGGGGGTCCCAAAACGTGTTTTCCCCATGTTAATTTCCATAGGGCGGTTGGACTCACTTTTAGCCCGAACGGCTGAATAGTTTTCCACCAAACTTGGCAAAATTGTAGGGACTGGTAGCCCGATGTGCCTTTGCTATGTCTCAAGATATGTGCTCCAGTGGTTTTTACGAAAATTACCTTTGAAAAGATATATATTGGGCTACATTGGGCTATATATATGTTAGAGCCCAAATGTAGCCCAATGTAGCCCAATGTAGCCCAATGTAGGCCATTGTAGCCCAAAGATGGCCACCAGAGACAAAAAAAACAAATGTAGCCCAAATATCAGCCAGATGTAGCCCAACTATAGCCCAATGACAGAATGTCCCAGAGTGTTCTAAAGAACAACTAGAGCGCTAACAGTCTTACTTATGACAAACGTATGGCACACCTGAAGTCATCTTGATTGGAATAAAGTGTTAACACTTAAAACATTTAATTTACAAAGGAACAAAATGAGGGGGTTCATTTTGCCATAGAAATTATTATTAGTGCTGAAGAAAGAAAAATTAGGGCACATTTTGAGTGACTTCTCAAATCCTCTTATATTTCATTAAAAAAATTCTGATATGCAGTCTCCCAAGATGGCCACCAGAGACAAAAGAGCCCAAATGTAGCCCAAATATCAGCCAGATGTAGCCCAACTATAGCCCAATGACAGAATGTCCCAGAGTGTTCTAAAGAACAACTAGAACGCTAACAGTCTTACTTATGACAAAAGTATGGCACACCTGAAGTCATCTTGATTGGAATAAAGTGGTAACACTTAATACATTTAATTTGAAAAGGAACAAAATGAGGGGTTTCATTTTGCCATAGAAATTTTATATATATATATATTCACTGAAAAAACCATAGGTTACACACCAGTTATAGTTAGGAATTAGCATTTAAAAAACCTTTGACATTCACTGAAAAAACCATAGGTTTCACACGAGTTATAGTTAGCTGGAAATTTTACTCGCATAAAACCATTGAAATTCCCACGTTATAGTTAGTTGGACTCACTATAACTTGCACGTCTGCAATGCACTGCTGATGACGTCACATATTACATCACTCATGCATATATTTAAATATTTAAACATTACTCGCTAATATATGTATTCACTAAGATACACTTAATAAGCCAGTTAACCAATCAATTTTTTTTTTTAAAAACACTGAAAAAACCATAGGTTTCAGGCCTTATATAGTTAGGAATCAGCATTTAAAAAACCTTTGAAATTCACTGAAAAAACCATAGGTTTCAGGCCATATATAGTTAGGAATCAGCATTTAAAAAACCTTTGAAATTCACTGAAAAAACCATAGGTTTCAGGCCTTATATAGTTTGGAATTAGCATTAAAAAAAGCCTTTGAAATTCACTGAATAAAACATAGGTTTCAGGAGTTATATATTTAGGAATTAGTTTTTAAAAAACCTTTGAAATTCACTCAAAAACCTATAAGTTTTAGTGGTGTTATAGTTAGCTGGACATTTTACTCATACAAAACCAATGAAATTGCTCCTATATAGTTAGTTGTACTAACTATATTTCGCGCACCCGCAATCCACTGCTGATGATGTCACATATTAGATCATTCATGACATGGTCTGTGACATCACTGATTTCAGTGAATATATATATATATATATATATATATATATATATATATATATATATATATATATATATATATATATATATATATATATATATCCAAACCAAAACGCTCCTGCTGGCAACCCCTCGACTTTGGCTGGGGTTGCTCGAACCGGCAGAGCAGCCGGAATCAATATCCCTGAAAAACGGCGTTCCTCACGAGCACTCAGGCACCAGACGGACAGACCACAATCCACTTAAAAGTCCAGAAAAGTTGATTTATTTAATTCATAAATCACCGTGACGCGTTTCGCACTCCACAGAGTGCTTGATCACACAAGTTGCAATAGTTGCTAAACATCTTTTATGTTTACACATTGGTTGCAATAAACGACGGACTGTAGTTATTAGTATAATACTGTAAGTTGGTAAACATATCGCCATTTTGTAACGGTATATAATTGTTACTATTTAGGTTATGTTCGCATACATCTTTCTTGTACAATCAGTGTACTGATTCATAGGTCAATGTACATCCATCTCATGATTATTTATAATTAGTTACAAGTTGTACTGGTATAAAATAGACTTGGTCGTGTTAATAGTATATGAATATAATATACACGATTGTGATGTCCCAGTGTCCTGTTTACCGACACATAAGATTAGGTTATCCATAGATGGCTATTCGTGAATGCCCAGTTTGAGCAGCGGGGAAAGTATTGAACCGGTCACGAGTTAGTAAACCGTCCCCGGATTGGGCAAGAGAGGCGTCCCAATGTCAAGGCAACCCGTTGCCAAGGTGGCGTGCCGGAGACACAGTAACTTACAGGAAAACGAGTCCTTAATAGTGGACTTGTGTATGAATGCAAACATGTGTATCGGTTTGCAAATCATCGCGATTAGTGCGATGAGTGGGAGCTCAAAGGAAATAAGTGTCCTGGTTAGTGGACATGGGCTCCTAATGGGAGGGAAACCATCCTATGTGTCAGTCTAGAACACAAATAGAGGGCATAATTCACATGTATGCAACTTTGTCAATTACTTCTAATATTTTGCATTCCAATTGATCAGTTTAAGGCAACACATGCAGCTTATCAATACATAAAGAAGTGAAAAAAAGAATGAAGAAAATCTTGTAAAATTAGAAATATTAGCTACTTATCGTCGAGATGGATGAAGGAAAACCACAGTGAAAGGTTTAGGGTAAACGTGTCATGATTGCTAGACATGTCCCTCCATTTGTATCTGTGGGAAGGAAGGAAATAGAGAGGCAGGTTCAGAGATTTTTAGCCATTACATGCAAGATATGCAGAGTTGTACATTAGAAACAAGGGTATCAACAACTATTTCATCACATTAACCTTCATTCTTGCAAGTGGACATTATACTCCTCATCCATGTTATGGCCTTTGGGATAGCGGGTACAGAGACTTATTATATATCTCGATTCATTTTGTCTTAATTTCATAAGACGATTACCCTCTCTCGGGCCAATGTTCACTTGCTCTAACACATAATAGGCTAATTTACTGGGGTCTGAAAAATGATGACTTTCAAAGTGGCGTGCTATAGGATATTGTTGATCCAAATTACTAATAGCACGAGTGTGTTCCAATACTCTTTTTTTGGCCATATGGGTTGCACTGCCTATATATATCAGTTTACATGGACAGGTTAAAGCATAAATCACAAAGGGAGTGGTACACGTTAGGAATTGTTTGATCTGTTGCATCTTTTTGTAACTGGGATTCCAATATTCTTTGACCATGTGGCTGTTGGCACAAGCCTTACAGTGGCCACATGGATAGAAGCCCTGTAAGTTGATGCCTCTGGGGATTGAGTTGGTACTCACATTGTTATGTATCAAAAGGTCCCTCAAGGTTCGCCCTCTTTTATAGGTTATATTGGGACGACTTGGTAGAGTGTCCCCGATTATGGGATCATTAGTAAGTAGATTCCAGTTTTTGACCAAACTTTTCTGTATTTGTTTGGAGTTCCCGTTGTACGTTAGGATGACTCTGGTAGTATCTACATCATCCTTCTCTTTGTTGTCCTTTTCTCTGACAGTTAGTAAATCTTCTCTCTTAGTTTCTGAAACTTTTTTACTCGCTTTTTTGATCACCCACTTGGGATATCCTCTATCGAGGAATCTTTGTGTCATCACTTTTTTTTCTGCTAGGTAGTCTAGGTTGTTGCTACAATTTCTTTTGGCCCTTAGTAGCTCCCCATAGGGGATGCTCCATTTGAGATTATCTGGGTGACTGCTCTCTGCATGCAGCAGAGAGTTACCTGCTGTGCTTTTCCTGAATAGTACAGTTTCAATGGTATTTTCCCTGATTTGGACCTTGGTATCCAGATATTCAACCTCTTTCTCACTGATGTTACTTGTGAGGAAGATATTTCTGGTATTCTTATTCAATCTTTTTATGAATTCAGAGGCTTCTGTTTTGTCACCTTTCCAGATGACAAAAAGGTACCGTAGCCATAATCGGACTTTCTCAAAATCTTTTTCGAATTGAACATCATTTCTGATGTCTGCCTCCCATGCTCCCATAAAGAGGTTCGCCAGGCTCGGCGCAAAGGAAGTACCCATCGCAGTGCCATGGGTTTGTACAAAGATGTCACCATTAAAGCTGAAGAAATTATTGTCTAGGCAGTGTTTGATCATGTCAAGCAGCATGGTAGTGTGTCCTAGAAATCTCATATCTCTCCCTTTAAGAAATCTAGCACACGCTTCCATCCCCTGATTGTGTTCGATTATAGTGTAAAGTGCATTTACATCCATCGTTATTAAGAGACATTCTTTGTCAATGCTCACTTTGTTAATTTTGTCAAGGAAATCCTTCGTGTCTCTCACGTTGGAAGTCCTATGAGGAAGTGATCAATGTACCGTGAGATGTTCTCCAGTACACAACCTCTGGAAGAGATAATAGGTCTTCCAGGAGGTTTTTGGATGCACTTATGGACTTTGGGGAGAAGGTATAGGAGAGGCAAGATGGGATGATCTTTTTTAAGATAACAAAATTCTTCCCATTCAAGCCAACTTTTACCTCTCCATTCACCCAGTTTTTCCCATATGTCTTTGATGCTGTCATTATACTCATTGCGATTAGATTTTTTATATGTTATACCATCATACAATTGTCTTTCTGCCTCAGCAATATACATTTCCCTCGGCATTAATCGCGATGATTTGCAAACCGATACACATCTTTGCATTCATACACAAGTCCACTATACTGTCACATGACACTCCTTTATAATGTTTGGCTGCCAGGCGCGCGTAGACAACACTGACGAAGGCTTGTAGCTGAAACGCGTCTGTTGACACTGTAAAATAAACCCAGGAAAGGCATTACCATCTTGTCTACGAGTGCTGATTTTCTAAACAATTTTGGAGGAAATTGAGCGTGATATATATATATATATATATATATATATATATATATATATATATATATATATATATATATATATATGTATAAAGTATGGTGGCCCAGGTGGGGGCTTCCGAGCGCTCTGTAGCGGTGCGTTTACGAGTGCAGCAGGGCCCTGCTGCTAATAAGTCAATCCGTTTTTTGCCGAGGCAAATTGTCTCTCGCACTCCCAGCAATCACAAGGATGACTCAATTTTCAATCCAGTTACATCACTTTGTTTATTTTTAAACAGCTCGTCTTCAGCATACTCCTCGACGCGTTTCACGGCACCACGCCGCTTTCCTACGAGGCTATATATATTATATATATATATATATATATATATATTCACTCAAAAAACCATAGGTTTCACACCAGTTATAGATAGCTGGAAATTTTACTGACATAGAACCATTGAAATTCCCACGTTATAGTTAGTTGGACTCACTATAACTCGCGCGCCCGCAATGCACTGCTGATGATGTCACATATAACATCATTCATGACATGGTTAGTGACATCACTGATGACATCACTGATGACATCTCAAATGACATCACTGATGACATCACTGATGACATCTCAAATGAGTGTCTGTGTGTTTCTGTAAAATTAAAATATGTTTTACATATTGAAGAGTAAGTGTATGTATGAGTGTCTGGATGAAGGATTTAGTAGGTGCGTGACTGACTGTATGAGTGAGTGACTAAATGTGTCTGAGTGAATGCATGGGTTAGTGACTAAACTGTCTAAATGTGTACATCATTATGTTTGTTGTTGTGTAAGGTGCTGCATGTGAGAGTTGTCATATATAAATGACTATATCTAACAGCCTGTGATTGCATAAGTGACTGTATCTATCAATATGTACTTGTATCAGTGATTGTAAAAGACAGTAAGTATGTGTTAGTCTATGTTTAAATAAGCAAGGTTATGTGTGTATAACTGTATAGGCGTGGAAATAGGAGTGTGATTGATTCTTTACATGACTGACTAGGTGTATGAGTAACTCCATGGATGACTGGCAGTGTGTGAGTCTCGGAATAGGTGTATGAGAACATATGTTGGTCTTGTATTGATGAGTAACTGTATGTATGAAAGATTGTATAGGTGAATGAGTGGATGTGTGTGTAGACCTAGAAATCAGTGAGTGCGTATGTGGTAAGTGGTTTTACTGTGTCAATGGTTTCAGGAATGGTAGTTTCTATTTAACACTAGGTGTATCATGTGTTAGATTAGAGTGTGAGGAGGTGTATTGTATTATCACATGGATGATGTCATCAGTGATGTCATCAGTGATGTCATTTGAGATGTCATCAGTGATGTCATCAGTGATGTCACTAACCATGTCATGAATGATGTAATATGTGACATCATCAGCAGTGCATTGCGGGCGCGCGAGTTATAGTGAGTCCAACTAACTATAACGTGGGAATTTCAATGGTTTTATGTAAGTAAAATTTCCAGCTAACTATAACTGGTGTGAAACCTATGTTTTTTTCAGTGAATTTAAAAGGTTTTTTAAATGCTAATTACTAACTATAACTGGTGTGAAACCTATGGTTTTTTCAGTGAATTTCATAGGTTTTTTAATAGCTAATTTCTATAGCTATGAAATATAATATTTTTTATAATGAATCCTATATTGTATATTTATGTAATACTATTTTTTTATGTATATTTTTCCCTTAATTTTTTTATTGTTTTGCCTTGGAGCGCTGCCGGTGCGCGTACCGGTGAGCGCACGGGTAAGCGTAGTGTTGCGGCGTTCCCTGGTGCGCTTACCGGTGAGCGTCCCGTTAGCGCTATTGCCGTGAACGAAAACAACATCGTGACGTATCGCGTAGCCGCGTGATGCGTCTTATGACGCACGCCGTAAGCAATCCCGGGCACGCCCACACGCGCTTACGCTACGCGCCCCAAGGCGCGCCCCGGTGCGCGCCCCCGGGAGTGTAGCGTAAGCGCGTCGGGTCATGTGACCTGAAAATAACACTTTTCATTGGTTCAGAACAGTTTTGGTTTCCAAATGATGAAAGCCCGGGTCATGTGACCTGAAAATAACACTTTTCATTGGTTCAGAACAGTTTTGGTTTCCAAATGATGAAAGCCCCCACCTTTTTTCCTCATTCTCACTTTGTTCTTTGAGTGAGGAAGACCTGCTTCTATTCATAGAGAAATGGCTACAGTAGCAGCAGCAGCTGGAGCATCTGCACCACCACCACCACCACCACCACAAGGACCACCACAACACCACATTGGTGGTGAAGAAGAAGAGGAGGAGGAGGAGGAGGAGGAGGAGAGAAGGCAGTTCCTGCCTGAAGACAATCCCCCATATAAACCTAAGGAGCACTTTGTGTGGGAGTTTTTTTAAAATCCCAAGGGGTGCAAAGAAAGTAAATGCTACAAAGGTGACCTGTCTCATCTGTGGCGCTGTACTTTCAAGGGGGAACCCTGCAAAAAAATATTCATTTGGGAATCACACAATGCTTCGCCACATGCAACGAAAGCATCCCAACAACTATTCTGCAGCAGAGGTCAGAGAACTGACCAGAAACCCTCCCCAATCTTCTCCGAGCACCTCTAAACAACCCACTCCATTGGGTCCAGAGACTAGAGAGATGGTCCCAAACATCCAACGCCAGTTTGGAGATTACAAGATTACTTGTATATTTTGTGGGACTACTATTTCTTATGGGGAGCAGAGCATCAAACTCATAAACCGTGCTGGAGACAACCACCAGTGCCGAAAGAAGCCTTAATTTTTCCTGATTTTTTTTGCTCCAGTTGAGCCGTTTACAATTCCCTGTTTTTTGTTTGTCCCCATAAAAAATACAAAAAAAATATACAATTGTTCATAAAAGCCAAAAAAAGTAAAACATTTTAAAAAAAATATAAAAAAATATAAAACAACAAAAAGAATTAAAAAAACAGTCATTTTTAGAACTACCTCCAATTTATAAAAAAATGCTAAATTTTTTAAAAACTCTGTCATTCTTTTTTCTCCAGGGTACGCGTACCGGTACGCGCACCGGGGCGCGCACCAAAAAAAAAAGAAAAAAAAAGAATGAAGGAGTGAGCATGAGGGAAGGGGACAGAGAGATTGATGTTAAGAGAAAGAGAGTTAGAGGGAGCGACACAGAGGGACTGTGTATTAGATAGTAAGACAGAGAGAAGGTGTAATAGGGTATCAGTGAGAAAAGGAAAATGAATAAGGGAGCAAAATAAGGGAAGAGATAGGAAGAAGACTAAAGCAGAGGTACTGGGAGAATGTGAGTGGGTGTGGAAAGTAAAGGGAAGGACAGTAAAGGATGGGGAATGAGGGGTAGTGACGGAACCGGCGTAAAGGAACAGCGGTAAGGGAGGGTGAGAAAAGAGAAGTGAGTGTAAGTAAAGAGGGGTGAAAGAGGGTGGATAAAAGTGAATAAGGGTAAGACATGGGGAGTGACAGAGAGAAAGGAGAGAGAGAGTAAAGGAAGGAGTGACTGAAAGGGACTGAGTGAAGCAGCAAAGAAAGGTAAGTGAGGGAGTGTGGATGAGTTATAGGGAGTGAGCATGACGAAAGGGTACTGACAGAGTGAGGGGACAGAGACAGTGAGGGTAAGAGAGACAGGGTGAGGGAACGGGATTGAGGAACTGTGAGGACAGACGGACTGAGAGAAGGAGTGAGAGGAGTGGAGTAAGTGAGTAAGGGAAAGGGAATGAGTGAGGGAGCGAAGGAAGGGAACAGAGGGTAAGGGAAGTAAAGCAGGGGGCTGAAAGAAGTTGAATGTGGTAGGAGAGTGAAGGAAAGAGGAGTAAACATGTAGGATAAGAATAAGTGAGGGAAGCAGAGTAAGGAAACAGGAGTGAGGTAGGGTAAGAGAATAGTAGTGAGGTTAAAGCAAAGGGTGATGACAAACTACATTTTTTTAGTCACACTTACCATATAATTAATGTAAATTTAATTACATGTTTTTACTACACTTTGTATCTGTGAAAGAGAGAAGAAAAAATAAGTTATAATTAGTAAAATATATATTTTAAAATAGAAGAGACAGGTCAAGAGTTTAAAAAACATAAAAGTGTACTAAGAAATAAAGTAAGAGTGAAGGACACAGAAAGGGAAATACACTAATGTAGAAGGACAAAAAGAGAGAAAAAGAAATAGAAGGAGAGCAAATTACTAAGAGTAAGGCAGATACATTCAGTGACAGAGAGGAAGAGAAGAAGAGAGAAATGAACTGAAGGTAAGAAAGATACTAAAAGAATGTGAGTTAGCAAAACTAAATCAGGAAAGAGGAGTAAGTAAAAAGTGTGAGGAATGGAAGATGACTGAGAGTGACTGAGGGGGAGTCACAGAGTGAAGGGATGAAGGAAGTGAGGATAATATAGAAAGATTGAGGGGAAAGGAGTGAGGATGTTGGTAGACAGAGGAACTAAGGGAAGGACTGAGTGAAGTGGATTACAATGAGTGAGGAAAGGAAAATGAATAAGGGAGCAAAAGAAGGAAAGAGAGGGGAAGAGGACTAAAGCAGTGGAACAGAGAGAATGTGATTCGGTGATGAAAGTAAAGAGAAGGACACTAAAAAATAGGAAATGAGGGGTAGTAATGGAACCAGATAATAAAAAAGAAATGGGATGAAGAACGATGAGAGAGGAGCAGTGAAGTTGTTGTAAGAGAAATGATAGAAGGTAGATAAACACAAGTGAGCATAACACTAGGAGAGTGAGGGACTGAGGACATAGAGGTAGTGAACGAAAAACAGAGAGAAGAGGACAAAAGAAAGGAGCAAAGAAAGATAAGTGAGGGAGAGTGGGTGAGTTATAGTGACAGAGTGCAACAAAAGAGGTGAATGAGTAAAGAGGAATTACTAAAAGAGCAAAGATGGAAAAGACGGAAAAGGAAAATAAAGCAGAGAGACTGAAAGCTGAAAAGTGATGCAAGGGAGAGAGGGGATGCAGGCAGTTGAATGGGAATGAGGGTTTGTGAAAGAAGTGGAGTAAAGGAACGGGGGTGAAAGAGAGTGAGAGAAAGACATGGTGAGTGAGTAAAGGGAGCTGAAAGAGGGTGGAAAAAAGAAAGTGAGTGTTAGACAATGGAAATACAATTTAAATTACACTATACAAACTATAGAATAACTTGTACAACTTTTTGCTGTTCTCAGAATATATTGAATTTCACTAAAAACAGTGAGTTCAAACTACTCATCATATGACAGCGGGAAAAAAAACACAATCTAAAAGATTGTGTTTAAAAAAATCCCATATAAACTTAAAAATCACATATGTACACTAATCTTTGATTCACTTACTTTTCTTTTAAGCCAAATAGTACATCATGAAGATCCTTTTTGTTGGAAAATACTCTGCTGTTCTCTAAAACTTCCATTTCATCGACTTTCTATAAGAAAAGCTCCAAGAACATCTGAAATATTTTTCAATGTTTTAATTTCCTCATTGTGTTCAGTCATGACTCTTTGCTCAATCCTTCACTTTTCCTTAAGGCCAAATAGTGTCAGATGCATCAGTATGTTTTCAAATTACTCAAAACAAACTCTGAAATTACCGTTTTCCCGACGTTCTGAAAGAAAAGCTCATAGAAAATGTTCACAATGCTTAAATATTCATATTTCCATCTCTGGCTTACTCATATTCAACATTTCCTATAATACTGATATAACTTACTATGAGATCCACTTACAGTACCTATATGACAACTCAATTTTTTATATTATCTTGATCACTTTTACTCAGAATATAATTTTAAACAGTAAACTAACTTTTATTAACTGCTCCCGTCTTCATAGGCCAATTACCTTTACTTAAATGTTGGTTCTAAAAACACTAGGTATGAATTTTTTAAGTCAAAAGGCAAACGTTGTTTGAAAGTCAAATGAGTATCATTACACAGCTTCCACCCTTTTTGACATTTTAAATAGCATGTGTAATGCCCTGATGTTGTCAAAGGACCGTCATGATAAATAATAGCTACAGTTGCAAAGGTTCTTCCTGAAATTGATAACTGAGAAGCCACAACATTTTTAATAGAAGTTGTCAATTTAGTTCCATCAGGTCTACATCGTTGGAACATTAAAATGACATTCTGACCATAAGTTCGTATAAATAATGTGGACAGCATTGCACACTTACATTGGGTACACGCCATATTGTGATCAGCTGCTTTAACTAGATTATTGAAAGACACTGATTTGCAGTCTGGTAAAGTCAAATATATAAATCTTTCAGTGTCTATTCTAGTACTACTTGATAAACTACAATTGTCACAGTCATGCTGCCATTGATAAGAAAGGCCAAATAGATTTTCTACATCTACACCTTCATCTTCCAATACACCAAGCATATACATTAAAAATTCCTGACAATCCTGCTGAATATTCTGTGAAAATTGATTTTGACCAGAACATATGTCTAAAAGATTTCGAATTTCTGAAACACTTTCTATTTTTGCTCTATCACTACTACATTTCTCAAACACAGAATTCAGTAAAAAGAAGAATGTTTGATCCTGATTTTCAACAATCTGTTCTTGTAAATTTTGAAGAAAAAAAACAACATTAACCACTATATTAGCATAGCAGTTTACACCAGAACTGTTTTCAAACTGAAATCCAACAACATCTTCAACAGAATCCTTTTTCTTTCTGCTTACAATTACAGTTTCATCTACTTTTTGTCTTTTTGCTACTACCTTACTGCAATTATTCTCATTTCTTCTTTTTCGGCCTACCACACGTTTTTCAAACAGAGGATATTGAGGCAAATGTGAAGCATACTCTCTTCTTAACCTATTGTATTCTTTAACACAATCTAGATCTGCACAAATCTTTGTCTCATCACACTCAACCAAGTACAATCCTGATAAAGTTCTGACTCGTGATAATGCCACATATGCCATACCCTCTTTAAACACAGAACTTCCAATGTTCACCAAAGCACTATCTACACTTAAACCTTGAGATTTATGAATTGTCACCGCATATGCCAAACAAACAGGAAACTGTTTTCGGCGAACATATAAGTCTTTTACAAGCAAAAATCTAGCAGAACAACGACTGATTTGTTGTACTTCCTCAATGCCATCAAATTTAATTTTTAAAAATTCAATTCCATCTCTATTTCTGTAATTCAGAAATTCAACAACATGACCCATTGATCCATTTACCAGACCTTTATCAACATTTAAATTCCTTCTCAAAATGATACGACAATTTAAACACACATTCAGAGTCTTTTCAAAACCAGCAGTTTTAGATATACTCTTCTCTAATGAATCCAATTTTGATTTCAAATTTTCTGACAAAATAATTGTTGCTCCCATATGCTCTATTTTATCTATAGCTTCCAGTTTCACAATCTCTTCATTTTCTAACTTTAACATTTTGTTGTTGAAGATGGAACATTCTTGCAGAGTTGGCATCAAACATATCCCAGATTTGTTCTCAGTAATTTTCTTTAAAAATATTCTCTGGAAGAATGTTTTCATTTGGATACAAATTTGAAATTAATCGTGCATGTAATGCTTCTTTCCCATGCTCACTTACTTTTCCGATTCTTACATCTTGTAGAATATTTTTATAATCTTCATCCTTTGCCTGTCGCATATTTTGAAGTAGTTCTGCATATTTGAAATTTAACCATATATTAACGTTTCCAATGCTTCCTAGGCACTTCCTGGTATCTTCATGCGTGAGCATTTTAAACACTGGTTGTCCTTTCACTGGAGTCAACTGCAGTAGATCTCCAAAAACAATAATGTGTTTCCCTCCAAATAACACATCATGCTCTGTTCTAAGGATTTCTTGCATTCTCAAATGAACAAAAGCAAGCATTAGATTTGAGACCATGCGTACTTCATCAATGATAAGAAGTTTAATTTTCTTCAGGACTCTGAAAACTTCAGAACACGCATCTCCTGATAGCTTGTGGTATTGCAAATTATTATCATGCTCAACTGGTAGCATCAGTAAACGATGTAAAGTAATCCCTTTAATGTTATGTGCTGCCAGCCCAGTTGGAGCAGTAACAACACAAGACAGCGGTGATTCAGTCCTTTTCTGCAGATAAGTTGCAATTGCTTTAATCAGAAAACTTTTTCCAGTTCCCGCTTCTCCACTCACGTACAGTCGGACAGGCTTAAATGATGTACATGAGCACTCTTTTTTCTCATGACTGAATCCATGTTCAACCTGTTCTGTAACTTCATCATATATCTGTTTCTGCTCAACATTTAGTTGTTTTACCAAATCTTCTAAGTTAACTACATCCTCTTGAGCTTGTTCCACAGCTCTTTCCACCTCATCCATGGCAGCTTCATTTTGGATAATTGGTCCTCCTAGTGGATCCTGACTCAATGAAGTAGAACTCTGACTGTCTTGAGAACTGTCTCTAGCAATCTCTACAGCAATTGTGGCTTCTTGCTCTATTTCTTTGTTCAACATTTGCAGATAATTTGGAAAAACAGGACATTCTGTGGTATCCTTGGTTGCATTAAAAGAATCTTCATAACAGAGAAAATCTCCAAGTAGTTCCTCTTCTGTACGCCATGGCTTAAAGAGTTGCAAAAGAGCTAAATAGTAAAATTCCCTTTTGTCTGGAGATTCGCAACTCAATTTTCGATGATTAATCAAATGGCCTTTTCTCTGCTTCACTAGACATCCTTCACACCCAATGACAGCATATATTCCATTATTGATATCTTCAGTGATGTTCCTCTTATAACTATAGTTTTGCAAAACTTCATACAAACAACTGTTCTCAAGATGACTACTTCTATTTGGATAGTATGTATCCTAATGTTTGTCTTCAAAATACCTGTACTGTCTGATTCTTTCTCCGCCAAATACTCAATTTCTTGTACAGATTTCAAAACTCGGTTTCGTGTTGCAGCAAGATCTAGACTCGCCCAAATGATTGTTCGAGATTTGTCATAGAGACTTGCTGATGATAACCGATCAGAACATTCATGCTCCAATTTCTCGATGCGACAACATCTTCAGACTGAAACTGTATAATTTTTTACTTATACTCTTTTCATGTGAAATGTCCTACCACATTTCCTTCAGTTCTGTCTTTTCTTTTTTTGTAATGTAAGACGTCACATATCGAGCCACAGCAATAGAGTTGTCAGCAACGAACTGAATATCCATGTTAGCATTCCACATGAACAAAATTACTGGGTTGTAGTCGTTGATGTACTTGGACTCTTCATTTCTTTTTAAATTGTATCTATTTTTTGGTGATTTCCTCGTCACAGTATGTCGCAGAGAAGACATCAAATTATTTACTCTTCCTTTAGAAATCACTGGTCATGGAAACCTGAAACGACATTTTGTGTAGAACTTGTCCTTGTTTCGGAATTTTCAACGACAGTACTTTCCACAACGATGGGATTGAAAGCGTAAAACTTGTTGCCTTAAACTGTTTTCTTCTGTAGTTTTCGGAACAGCACATGTTGAATACTCTTCAATGAAGCTCATCACTGTGTCATCCGAATCTGTTCCAAATGTGGGTGCATCTTTAATCCATAACAACATATGTATGTGAGGAGCACCTCTCACTTGATACTCCTTTCTCCAAAAGAAATCCAAAACCTCTCCAAGGGGAGGATTTTTTTTGTTGGTAATAAAAGACATCATAGCTTCAAATCTATGATTGAAATATCTGCATACATTAACTGGATCCAAAGAACACAGTTCTCAAGGTGTTTTGAATTCTATATTTTGTATGTTTGCGTTTGCCTCTTTTAGAAATTAAAGTAAGTCGTCCCATGCATACTCAGCACAGCTAAGAGTGAGAAACCATGTAGGATTTCCTAAGTTTCTTAGCATACATTTCAATTCCCCATGACGACGGAACCAATACTTGTTTGTACCACGCTGACATGCCATGAGATTGATTAGCTGAGATTCCAAAATACTGTCTTGCAGATTGACTTTCTCCATGAAGTCCTTTGCCGAAACATTTTGCAGATGTGGTCCACTTTTCAGTATATGGTTCACTGCTTAAGAAAGCCCAGACAAGTCACTTTCATACAGTAGATGAAACAAATACGAAATGCATTGACGAAACCTTGGATCTTCAGCATATAATCTTAAAGTATGGTATTCAGATGCAGGAATTTGAAGTGGTCGATCGTCATATCGTCCACCTTGACCTGTTGGAAATAACTGTGGAAAACAGCGAGCTTCCAAACTTTCTTCCCATACACTAATGGGATTTCCTTTTTCTGCTTTCATTTGAAACAAGTCAATTGCATTCCCCATTACTTCTTCGTAATGCAAAGGATGAACAGTATAATGTTCATATATTTCTTCACTTCTAGACACATCAACTTTTTCAATTTGGCCGGCTGAACAATCACTGTCTTCTTCTGCAACTGTTTCCTCTGCTCCAACACATACATGTTTGTAGTACTCATTGTTTTTGACCAAATACAATGTTGCCTTTTTGACTTTCCTAACATCCACTAAATCTTGCCAGATTTTCTTACTCTTTGTCGGAACCCCATTAACTAGAATAACCAGAGGTTCCTCTTCCACTTTTTCTACACCAATTGTATCAATATTTTTCTTGAAATCTAGAGGCAAATAAACAACTCTTCCCTTTAATCCTCTCTGTAAATCTGAAGGCGGCAATTTCCCTATCTTAGGCTCCATGCGAACAATAGCCTGAAAAGGATGCACACAATGAATCAGAATAGACTCATAGGTATTTAAATCCATCAATTCAGAAGGAATGTCTACCAACTCCAGATTATTATGAACAGCTCTAGCAGGCATTCTGTTTTCATTTAATTTATTATAACAATATTCACAAATACGTTGATCGGAACCCAAATCAAAATAATTTTCTACCAACAAATAAGTAGCAAAATCCTTCCACTCATTATTATTTACCGTTTCGCTTTTTACATATAAATCAACTAATCTAGTCTAATGCTTATAATGAGTTCGTCGACAACACACAAAACTAAAATTTGGCCTTTCACTTGATTTCACCTTAAACTTGTCCTCTTTTTCAGCAAAGTAACTCAATTTCTTAACAAATGTTCTTCACATCTAATTCAGTTCCATGCAAAAGAGCACTGTTTAACTGTTTAAGCTTAAGTGCTGGACTTTTTGCATAATACAACATTCTCACTAATTTCCTCATTTTAGTATGATGCACTGCTAGCATCCTAAAATGATGAATAACACTCTGACATACTTTTCTAGAAAGACAAGCCAGTGAATGCCCATGCAAACCTGTGTTTTCTCTCACTCTGCAAGGATCTAAGTCTTGCAACATCTTCATTTTCTGTTTTAGACTTTTCTTACTATATGTCCGTAAGAAATTACGAAGCAAATCGATTGAATCCTGTCGCGCACTACAAATACTACTACACTTCCAAGTGTACACAGGACCCTTAGTACGTCTCCCTAAAACTTCATCAGCTAACACCTCCTCTGCATCTCTAGACACAAGTTTCTCTTTTTCAATCGAACAACCGTCTTTCACCTCATATGCTCGACCACTGGTGTCAACTGCATGCACCAAAACATTCTCCTGGAAGTAACTCACAACTTGAACTATGCATCCATTCTCCAGAAAAAACTTTACAAAAATTAGTCCGATTAATTATTCTTTGCATCTACTGTTTGATTTGAAAACATCAATTGCCTTGTTAAGTGTCCTAATTCTATTGATTACTAAAATAAAAAAAAAATTCTTAACTTCAAAAGCCTGATCAACAATCTTCTCTACACTTTTCTTTTTCTTGTAAAAAGCAGCTCTCTGTTTACCTTTCTTAATATTTTTTAACAAATTTAAAACTACCCTATTGCAAAACATTTGTCTACGAATGTCCCTACATTGATTTTGCCTTCTATTCCTATACATACTGTTCTCTCCTGCTCCAGTATTAACATTTTTGGGGGGCCTCTCCTTCTTTTTCAAATTTGCTCTCTCCTTCTGTATATTCACATTTCCATTAACATTTTTTTTTATCTACATGTGTTCCGAAAAAAATACTTAGTTGTCTGACCAGGAGCTTTTTTGCTGTTTTTTGAAGTATATGTTATAGGGGAGTGCTTTAATTCCGTTGCTGTTTTTGATTTTTTCCGCTTGGCATCTTTCCTTCTCCTCTGCCTGGAGGGCATATTTCCTTACTATTGAAATCTTGATTTCAATCTGTGGTAAACAAAAAAAAACACATTATAAACCACTATTACCAAACAACAAAGCAATGACAATAAGCAAACGATATAAACACTAGATTACAACATATCTAAGTTTATACCACAGCAACTATGTAACTAGGAGTAAGACAGAGAAACAGAGCTAAAGGGAGTAACACAAAGAGACAGAGAGAGTCAGACAAAGAAACAGGTATAGGGAGTAAAACATAGAGAAGGAGTAAAACAGAGAGAGTGTATAATATGTTGTTAGACAGAGAAAGGATGTAATAGGGAGAGGGAGTAAGTCAAAGAAAGGGAGAAAGGGAGTAAGTCAGAAAAAGGGTGTAACAGGGTGGAAGACAGGGAAAGGGTGTAAGAGGATGTAAGATAGAGAGAGGGTATTAGAAGGCGAGAGGATGTAAAAGAGACTAAAACAGAGAGAGGCTGTAAAAAGGAGAGAGAGAGAGTAAGTTTGAGAGAGGGTGTAAGAGGAAGTAAATCAGAGAGAGGATGTAACAAGGAGTAAGTCAGACAGAGGGTGTAACACGAAGAGAGGAAGAGAATAAAAAAGTCAGAAAGAGGGAGAGAGGGTGTAAAACAGACAAAAGGTGTAATAGGGAGTAAGTCTGGGAGAGAATGTTACAAAGAGAAAGGTTGTAAGACTGAGTAAATCAGGAAGAGGATGTAAGAGAAAGTATGACATACAAATTGCTGTAAAAAGAGAGAGAGGGAATAAATTAGAGACAGGGTATAAGAGAAAGTAAGTCAAAGAGAGAGTGTAAGAGAGTGTAACACAGAGTCAGGATATAAAAAGGAAATAAGTCAGAGAGAGGGTGTTAGAAGGGGACAGGTGGAGAAATAGAGTAAGTCAGGAAGAGAATATAATAGAGACTAATACATTGTTGATAATGCTTGGTAAAGAAATGTTGGTGCATAAAGGAATTGTATTTTCTAAATGAGTAAGGTTTCAGTAGTGTAATGAAATGCTTACACATATGACCGGTGCTCTGTTTTGTAAATGTTATTTAAAAAAAGATTTCGGGCACATGAATTGGTTTTACATTATTGACAAGGATTAGATAGTATCTGCATGATTAAAAAAATATATTAGCACATTTCACAATCATGTCACCTGTGTTTCCTCAGATTAGTAAGCAGATTGTGCAGATGAGGTGAGACCTGTCCAGGGGTGCAGAGGAAGTAAGTCCTGTGTCAAAGAGTGCTGTGGACAGGACTCAGCTCCTCTGACCCCAATACAAGCCTCACCTCCTCCGTGCCCCTGGACAGGCCTCAATCTATTGGGTAAAATAGATAGTAACAGGATGCAGATGAGGTGAGACCTGACCAGGAGTACAGATGAGGTCCGGCCTGTCCTGGGGAGCAGAGGTGTTGAGGCCTGTGTCTAAGAGGGCAGTGGAATGGACTTCATGAAGCCTCTCCCCCACTGCACTCTTAGACACAGGCCTCACCTCCTTTGCACCCCTGGACAGGCCTCTCTCCCACTACACTCTTGAACACAGGCCTCATCTCCTCTGCACCCGTGGACAAGCCTCACCTCATCTGCAACCCTGAACAGGCCTCACCTCATCTGCACCCCTGGAGAGGCCTCACCTCATCCACACCCCTGGACAGGCATCACCTTATCTGCACCCCTGGACAGGCCTCACCTTATCTGCACCCTGTTACCATCTATTATACCCAATAGATTGAGGCCTGTCCAGGGGGCACGGAGGAGGTGGGGCTTGTCCAAGGGTCAGAGGAGGTGAGTCCTCTCCACTGCACTCTTGGATACAGGCCTCACCTCCTCTGCACCCCTGGACATGTCTAACCTCATCTGCACAATCTACTTCCTAATCTGAGGAAACACAGGTGACATGATTGTGAAAGGTTCAAATATATCTATTTAATCTTGCAGACACTATTTATTCCTTCTCAAAAATGTAAAAGCTATTCATTTACCCCAAAATCGTTTTTCCAATAACATTCAAGAAACAGAGCGCTCGTCCTATGTACAAGCTTTCGATTAGTAAGCAGATTGTGCAGATGAGGTGAGACCTGTCCAGGGGTGCAGATGAGGTCAGGCCTGTCCTGGGGAGCAGAGGTGTTGAGGCCTGTGTCTAAGAGGGCAGTGGAATGGACTTCATGAAGCCTCTACCCCACTGCACTCTTAGACACAGGCCTCACCTCCTTTGCACCCCTGGACAGGCCTCTCTCCCACTACACTCTTGAACACAGACCTCATCTCCTCTGCACCCGTGGACAAGCCTCAACTCATCTGCAACCCTGAACAGGCCTCACCTCATCTGCACCCCTGGACATGCCTCACCTCATCTGCACAATCTACTTCCTAATCTGAGGAAACACAGGTGACATGATTGTGAAAGGTTCAAATATATCTATTTAATCTTGCAGACACTATTTATTCCTTCTCAAAAATGTAAAAGCTATTCATTTGCCCCAAAATCGTTTTTCCAATAACATTTAAGAAACAGAGCGCTTGTCCTATGTACTAGCATTCAATTTCACTACTGAAACATCACTATTTTATAAAATACAATTCCTCTATCTTACAAATGTTGATACCAAGCATTATCAAAAAACATGACACAAACCAACAAGAAAGAATCTCAATCTGCTTCCTAATCTGAGGTATCACAGGTGACATCATTGTGAAAAGTTCAAATATATTTATTTAATCATGCATACACTATTTATTTCTTCTCAAAAATGTAAAACCCATTCTTTTGCCCCAAAATCGTTTTTTAAATAACATTTAAGAAACAGTGCGCAGGTCCTATGTACAAGCATTCTATTTCACTACTGAAACCTCACTATTTTACAAAAAACAATTCCTCTCTCTTCCAAACATTGATACCAAACATTATCAAAAACCATGACACAAACCAACAAGAAAAAAGCACAATCTGCTTCCTAATCTGAGGTAACACAGGTGACATGATTGTGAAAGGTTCAAATATATTTATTTAATCATGCAGACACTATTTATTCCTTCTCAAAAATGTAAAAGCCATTCATTTGCCCCAAAATCGTTTTTTAAATAACATTTAAGAAACAGTGCGCAGGTCCTATGTACAAGCATTCAATTTCACTATTGAAACATCACTATTTTACAAAATACAATTCCTCTATCTTGCAAATGTTGATACCAAGCATCATCAAAAAACATGACTCAAACCAACAAGAAAGAATTTCAATCTGCTTCCTAATCTGAGGTAACACAGGTGACATCATTGTGAAAAGTTCAAATGTATTTATTTATTCATGCAGACACTATTTATTCCTTCTCAAAAATGTAAAACCCATTTATTTGCCCCAAAATCGTTTTTTAAATAAGATTTAAGAAACAGAGCGCTCGTCCTATGTACAAGCATTCAAATTCACTACTGAAACATCACTATTTTACAAAATACAATTCCTCTATCTTACAAATGTTGATACCAAGCATTATCAAAAAACATGACACAAACCAACAAGAAAGAATCTCAATCTGCTTCCTAATCTGAGGTAACACAGGTGACATGATTGTGAAAGGTTCAAATATATTTATTTAATCATGCAGACACTATTTATTCCTTCTCAAAAATGTAAAAGCCATTCATTTGCCCCAAAATCGTTTTTTAAATAACATTTAAGAAACACTGCACAGGTCCTATGTACAACCATTCAATTTCACTACTGAAACATCACTATTTTACAAAATACAATTCCTCTATCTTGCAAATGTTGATACCAAGCATTATCTAAAAACATGACACAAACCAACAAGAAAGAATATCAATCTGCTTCCTAATCTGAGGTAACACAGGTGACATCATTGTAAAAGGTTCAAATATATTTATTTAATCATGTAGACACTATTTATTGCTTCTCAAAAATGTAAAAGCCATTTATTTGCCCCAATCACATTTAAGAAACACAGCACAGGTCCTATGTACAAGCATTCCATGTCACTACTGAAACTTCACAATTTTACAAAATACAATTCCTCTATGCAGCAAAAACTTTTTACCAAGCATTATCAAAAAACATGACACAAAGCAACATTAAAAAACCACAATTTGCTTCCAAATCTTCTCCATAGAGTATACAAGTCTCTATCTATATTAAATGAATCATTACTCACCTTTACAAATGCTTTGGGAGATTGAGAACAGTGTCAGACACACACACCAATATTTCTTTAGCAGAGCAAAAGGTATGCACTCCAGGCACTGCAACCATGAATGGCACAGAAAACCTATAATTCTACACATATATCCCTCATGTTAACCAATTAAAACTCTTCCCTCTCTATTTTCAAACCAACACCTCCCCCCCCTCGGCCCTTTCTACCTGTTACCATAGCAACTCCCTCCTCACTGAGCTCTCAGATTTAAAAGTTTATTCTACAATGTTGCAAATGAACTCAGCAAGGATGTTTGACCACTCAATACACCAGCTTATCCGGTGCAATGTTTCTTTAAATGACTTTTTCTTAACCATTCAAATTACTTCTTTCACAGAACAGAACCATGCACCCTAACTTTCAGTTTTCAACTATCTGAATCCACCAATCATTGCTTGTGATTCAAGAGCACTGAAACTCCACAGTTTTTTTTTGCAAACTCCTACTGTTCCAACTGCCATTTCATTCCCACACTTCATCTGACTGCACCAGAACCTCCTCTCACCATGTATTCTGTCTGGATTATTGGACATAGCTACATCCACTGGGCTCAAAGGTATGCAGCTATCAGAAATTTTCACAACCCTGATTTACCAAATGTGGACATCAAGTGGATTGGCCAAAGAGGATTGAGATGTCATCAATTGATACCATTGGTGAAAACCTTTTACCATCTGCCACACCCTGACCTCATAATTTTGCACTGTGGTGGAAATTACCTAGGCACTTTGACTAGGGTAGGTCTGGAAATGCTTTTAAAGGACACCTTTGGGCAATTGATGACACTTTTTCCACAAACTGCCTTGGTATATTCCAATATATGCCAAAGACAGAAATGGAAGTGGTCCAACCAATTTTGTCCACAATTTGAGAAAGCACGGAAACATGTGAATAAATCTGTTTCTGCTTACATGAGAGACTATGGAATGGGTTCAATATACAACAATAACTTGCGTTACAACATGCAAGATATCTACAGAGGAGATGGTGTGCACTTCTCAGATGAGGGGAATAGAATATTCCTCCTGAATTTAAGACTGTGCATTGGAACCTACTTGTAGGTACCTAAATCACCCACAGAACCCAAAAGCTCTTTTCAGGGCTAACCTACCTCTGATCACTCAAAATGATTATTTTACTCTAAATTTTTCACTAATTTTCACCAAAGTACGCTCCCCGGTACGCTCCCCGGTACGCGTACCGGGCGCTCCCCCCGCGAAAATTTGCAAAAATGAAAATAAAAAATGTTGGGCCTATATGGGCCTCCTAAGACCCCCTCAGAAAACCTAGGGGGTCAGGGGGTCTCTAATTGCCCCCTTTTACCCATTCCCAACGTTATTTGTCCTCCATCTTGTGTCTCAATTGTACCGAAACACAAGATGGAGGACTCCCGTTGCGCTGCCGGTACGCGTACCGGGGCGCGCACCGGTAAGCGCCCCACAAAAAACTTGGAAGGTCATTTACATAAAAACCACTGGAGAGACTTTCACCAAATATAGAATAGGCCCTACAAGTCCCTACCATTTTCCCAAATTTGGTGGAATTCCATTGAGCCATTTGGGCTGTAGCCCTGTCTAAATATCCTGAGGTAAATTACATGACAAAAACACATATGAAAGTGTTAGAATTTACAACCAATTAAAATGTTACTTTCGTTTTGTATTTTTGTGTGGTGACATTTCATTGGTTATGTACATGAATATATATGAAAAATGAGAGGGAAACACGGCCATTTTGACTACTACTACCTGAGGTACATTTATTAAGGATTTTCTCTGAAAACTTCAACTGTTTTCTGAAAGGTAAGTTGTTAATTTGTAAGGGGAACTATATTGTGCACTTTAAGTTAATTTTGAAAAACGTTTTCTGTTAGTTATTTACTGTCCCTCTGTTATAGTTATAGATTGAAATAGGTTTCTCTGTTATAGTTATGGATTGAGTTAGGCTTCTCTGGTATAATTATGAATTTACTTAGACTTCATCACATGCACTTTTTTATATTTCTACTTCCTGCCTGATACCATACACTGCCCAAAGATAACTTGACTGTTAAAAACTCAGAAGTACCTCTCTGAAATTAAAGCCAACAGTGCCCTAACTCTACTGATATAGTATTTTTTATGCAATTTACAGCAAGAAAATTGAAGGTACACAACAGACCATCAATATTTCTTACGAAATTACCGATGAGGAGATTCTTCAAGAAGATTTTCTTGACTTCCTGGATGAGTCTCTTGACCAACAATTCATTGACTGTTTAGATAATATGGAATCATACAATACAAATTTGGAGGAGATTCCGGATAATGAAATGTTGGAAGTGTTATTAAATTATGAAAATTCAGAACAATAAATGTATATTTAATAATTAAAAATTGTTGGAGACATTATTCATTTGTATATGTAATTCATGAAGTAGTACCAAAATGATTATAATATAAAGTGAGATTTACAGTATACTGTGCAATTTTTTTGTGTTACATAGTAAGTTTGCTCATAGTTACTTCCTTTCTCCCACTATATTATCTCCAATGTGTATTTGACATCTCTGTTTCATCTCCTGCCTCCTTTCTCTCACTGTCTGTCTCTAATGCACCATATCACCGACAATTTTGTGTAGATTCAGAAGAGAGTAAAATGTAATACTTGAAAACATCATAAGGGAGCAGGGTAGACTACCCATGATCCCCTAGGCCTTCTCAGAGAGTGCTTAAAGGATCTGTTTCTGCTTTCCTGACAGACTATGGTATGGATTCCATATACCACAATAACTTCTGTAACAACATGCAAGATATCTACAGAGGAGATGGTGTACATTGAATTTAAGACTCTGCATTGGTACCTACATGTTGGTACTTAAATCACCCACACAACACAACAACTCTATTCAGAGCTACCCTACCTCTAAGCACTTTAAATTATTATTTTACTGTTTCACTGGGTTTTTCTCCTTGGTACGCTCCCCGGTACGCTCCCCGGTGCACGTACCGGGCGCTCCCCCCGCGAAAATCGAAATTCTTTTTTTTTTTTGCCCCGCGGGGCCCTTTTATGGCCCCCACATCAAACCTAGGGGGTCAGCGGCGGTCTACCCTGCCCCCTTTTAGTCATTTCCCCCTTTGTTTTTGCCACCTCTTGTGTCTCGATCCTACCGAGACACAAGATGGCGGCCACTCCGGACTGTTTGGAATGTTGACAGACACCCGTGAGCCAATCAGCTTTCCGCTCGCGAACTCGCGTTACGCGCTGGTACGCGCCCCGGTGCGCGCTTATAGATATATATATTTTTTTGAACCTAAATTACTCAAAATCCACTGGAGCACATATCTTGAGACATAGCAAAGGCACATCGGGCTACCAGTCCCTACAATTTTGCCAAGTTTGATGGAAATCCATTCAGCCGTTCGGGCTAAAAGTGAGTCCAACCGCCCTATGGAAATTAACATGGTGAAAACACGTTTTGGGACCCCCCTTTTATCTCGGCCCCCACTTCACGAATCCCCCCCAAATTTTCAGGGAAGGAGCGGAGCAGGCCAGTCTCTTGGAGAAATTCAGCCAATTCCATCCATCAACGCCAAAGTTATTCACAATAGAATGTTGCCGATTTCCTATGGAAACTAGGTCCTAGCTATAACTACCGCCAGTAGGTAATATATATATATATATTTTATATTTTTTTCCGTTTCACCAGGCATAAACGTTTTACACCGATGCACACCACTCCAAGAATATTTGCCACTCCAAGATTTCAGTTGCAATAAGGATTTATTCCAAATTCATTACGGCATGTTGAGTGAATGGAAAGAACCCAACTCGTTTCAGCGAGTAAATCGCCTTGCTCACGGGTCACACAAACACGGAGCTTGGTGCAATAAATAAAGTTTGTCAAAAAGTTACGTGATCACAAAAAAATGTAAACATAAATAATGTACTTGCACACAGCAAACCTCAGTGGCGGCCATCTTAAAAAGGTAATATAAATACATACATCGCTTATATCGTGTGAATCTTCTTTGTGGCTTAAGACTGGTCAGCATGATATAAAATACATTATCAAATGCGTTCTCATAGAATCAATAATAAACAATAAATTCAAAAATTATGTATGCAATTTGTTTTGATGCTTGATATACTTTCTGACTAGAAACTCTCTGAGTTATTTACTGTTGATTGGTGGACTATTGTCAGATTTAAGATTGTCAGGGATACACCACCCTGCAAAAATGTTGTCCAGCAACTCAATGACCTTGTTGTGGGTTGTTGATAACTCCTGTGCCAACGGAAACGTGAATACTCATCACCGACTACCAAGAGATGATGTTAGTTTCCTAGGGGCTCAAAGAAATCAACTGCAATTCTTTCCCAGACCTGTGTCAGGAGGTCAGACATTGTCATTGGATGCTGTGTCAAATTCAAATTCAAATTCAAACAAGCTTTATTCAGTATATAGAAATATAACCATAAAGGAATTCTACAATAAAAACGGTTAATTAGACATTTTTAAAAATACATTTTCGTATCGTCAATTTTCACAAAAGCACCATCATAAATGAAGCATATCATTATATGTTTGCGAGTCTTTACAGTATGTACTAAAGATCAACAGGGAAGTCATACATTGATTCATACAAAATAATAAAAGAATCTCAAATGGCAGCTTGTCATCCTTAAAAAACTTTGTAACAGGATGAGTAATATAAAAGTGTATATATTAAAATACAATCTATTCGATTTCATAGTTCATCATTTCCAGATATGTAAGATCCTTTCTTCGTTTAATAGCCATCTGGATGAAAAAGATAACCATATTACAAAGCGATGCATTTTCCAGATTACAAACATGATAAAAAGCTGATTTGTGAGAATACAACTTATTATTAACAAATAATGGTCGTAAAATGTGTTTTCTAATGTCCCTGTAAAAATTGAAGAAAAATATAAAATGCAGAGTTCTCTGCAGGGTTTTACCATCACATGGGCACCTGGGTAAGTTAGGGCTCCACTTACCCATCTCAGGGAAAGCTACTTGGAAGTGGAGCGTACTCAACCTTAATCTTGTTAGATACAATCTATGTTGTACATTTCTTGTAAAAATAAGATACGGTTGTATGCCCAAAGAAATCGGTCCTTCACAGTAAGATCTAACACCAACTTTTGTGCTGAGATTGGCTACCCTGTGGATCCCAACCGAAACAAGAAGAACGGTGACACAGGCCCTCGTCAGCAGCAGACTGTACTATGGCAACGCACTCTAAGCAGTAATCCCAGCCAAGCACCTGCGCCGACTACAACGCATTCAAAACGCCTCCGCCCAACTGATTCTCAACATCCCCACCACAGCCACATTTCCCCCCACCTGAGAGACCTACACTGGCTCCCCGTCGAGAAGAGGATCACATTCAAGCTCCTCACCCACGCACACAAAGCACTCCACAACGCCGGACCGGCCTACCTGAACAGCAGACTCAACTTCCACACACCAACCCGCCAGCTCTGTTCCACCACCCTCTCCCTCGCCACCGTCCCCCGCATCCAACAAACGACCTCCGGTGGCAAATCCTTCTCCTACCTCGCAGCCAAGACCTGGAACGCCCTTCCTACCCACCTTCGGCAGACCCAGGACCTACTCGCCTTCAGAAGACTCCTCACGACCTGGCTCGTCGAGCAGTAGCGGCCCCCCCAGCGCCTTGAGACCCTCGCGGGTAAGTAGTGCGCTCTATACATTTTCTGATTGATTGATACCCTCGTTTTTTCTCTAGATTTCAAGAATCTCCTCTTGCGCTCCTCTTTACTATAAGTTTGGAAGCTCTCAGGATCTTTAAAGTTAGTTACCATGTTACACTCAGTTAATAATTTACCAATATAATGTAACCATGGTATATTCTTATAGTAATCTAATTTAAGGCAATCCAGGATTACATCTTTAGTAAAGTGTGCTTCTTCTTTTGTCCAAATACGATGATGCCACAGTATGAGGGCAGCCACATTGATCAGATCACTCATATATGGTGCATTTAGCTCCTTGTGGGCTATCTAAATGGCTGTTGAGTTTGGAACCGATAATACCCTTCTAAGAAGTATATTCTCAAGGGTTTGTAATGGGGAGATATCTGCCGTGCCCCTTATTGCTCCACCATAGCAACCCCCTGTGATACACTTGCTCCCATATAACTTTAAAATCTCACGTATTGGCTTATTGCCTATTTTCTGAGAGAATCTAGAGATAGCCTCGCTTGATCTCACAAATTTTAATTTACAAGAATTTACATGTACAGACCATGGTCCTTTGCTATTAAAAAGTAACCCAAAGTTGGAAAAAGTAGATGTCCTTTTGATGTGTTCCTCAAACATTATGGGTTCTACTCTTAGTTATCATTTTCCCACATGTCATGATGTGTTTTGCTCAAGTTTATTTGTAAAACTTTTTTAGTAATGAAGTCTGTTGTAGTATGGCCTAAGGTCTGCTTTGCACGCATGTGATGTTAGCATGGCTTATTACAAGTTTAAACACCATTTTACCTTTTGCTGGTTTTGCACACAACATTGCATAGCTGTTTTTGTAAGTTAGCCTTCACAAAGGTCTATACATGAGAAAAGGTTTTGTTTTGACATATCTAGACTTACATCGTGCCCCTAGTCTGCACAGTGAGTGTTGAAGCCGTCAAGGTTATCAAAACATGTTAGCTGTTTTTCAACATGTTCGAGTAACGCTTTTTAGACACAACAATTTGGCATCTGGGATCCAATGAAGATTCTGGCGCCCTTATTATCACACACTTGCCATGATTTCACACACTTGGAAATTTTCTGTTTCCATGGATGCAGAGAGCTTTGGCTGATCCGAATGTGATTTAATCTTACTGAGTGGAAAGGTAATGGGGTACCCCACACAAACCTAAGAGACCTTCTTTAGTTTATAATACATAGTTCCTATATAGGGAGGGTGTAAAAACTAGACACTATAGGACCTGTTTTCACCATCATCGTAATATGATTTCTCCGTTTGTATTTTATGGAATTGTAACAATGCTGACCATATTATTTTTAATCAGATATCTGCTTATGTTGGCTAAGATACTGCATCTGAGATCACGTCATTAAAACAAATATTTTAACCATACTGTGTCTCTTCTTTACTCCTGTTGTGGACTGGTATGAGAGTATAACGCAAGAGTGTTCTCACTTCACACTATTCCTGAGTTCGTACTAAGTCGCATGTTCTAGGTTGTCTAATCATTGGTTACTTTGCTATAGGACGAAGAGCTAATGTGACACTGATGCTAGCTGGTTGAGGTTTTTCTAGGTACTGAGGTGAGTTTCTGGTACACCACAATTCACTGAATTCCTAGGTCTCTGTGCATAGATCTGTGTGTGAGCAGGATCCTTGCAACACTGTAAAATTATCTGTCAAGAGTTGGAGGCCATTTGCAGTCCTAGATATTAGGACAGCATCATCTGCGTATAATAAAACTGGGGTGACATGTTTACCAACAACAGGGGCATCGGCTTTCAAACTCTGTAATAAAAAATCAATACCGTTAATATAAAGAGAAATAAAAGCGGGGCAAGGATGCAGCCTTGTCTAATTCCTCTAGTTACTTTAAAGTGAGTTGTGCATTCCGCCTTCTGACCGTAGCGCATTTTCGAGGTTAAGTGGATAGGAAATTTATAATATCATGCAGGGCACCCATCTCTGCTAATGTTTGCCATAACTTCGAGTGGTTTGCCAGGTCGAACGCACTAGAGAGGTCGACAAAACAGAGATGGAGTAAACCTTCTTTGGCAAGTGTGTATTTCCCTATAAGCAGCTTGAGGGTGACACACTGCTCAACCATTCCAATACCCCTTCTAACACCATACTGGGCATCGGTTAAGATGTTTTGTCTTTTGCCCAACATTCCTGCCTAGCTAATAAATCTCTGCCCATTAGTTTAGAGGTGGAATCAAGAAGGGATATTGGTCGGTAGCATTATGCGCTACCTCTATCGCCTTTTTTAAAAATAGGGACAATCACACTTTCAGCCCAAGTAACTGGTAACACCCCATTAATAATAGGATTAAACAAGTTAACTAGAATGGGGGACCAGAGATCTACATTATGCTTAAAAACATCAATGGGGATCCCATCCAGTCCTGCAGCCTTTACACTTGTGCTATTTTTTAAAGCTATTTTTAACTCTTCTATGGTGATTATTTCTATCTTTGGAGTAGATGTTATGATAATGGAGCGATTTTCGTCTGCTTCTGCAGACTGTTGCGTGGGATTAAAGATATTTCCAAAACGTGTTAGCTAATTTTCTGGCCTAACTAATGTGATGAGCTTTGCAGATGATAGATATTTAAACAGAGGTTGGACTATAGTTTTCCAGAAAAGGCTAGAATTCTTAGTCTCGGCTGCATGGATCAGGTTATCCCAAGTATTCTCCCTAATTTCATTTTTTCTCAGCTTTAAAGCTTGCTTGTAGCCATGTAGATGACTACAGATTTTTTCTATATTCTTAGGTTTACTTTTAAGTTCTTCCTTCAAGTCCCTATTTAATCTAGAGCAGTGATGGTTAAACCAACGTGGCCAATCATCACTGGTTTTCCTATTTTTAACCTTCAGATCCTTAGAAATATCATCAGAGATATTTTGGGAAGGCCGAAACAATTTCAATATTACTAGATGATTTGTCCATGCATGTTTTAATGGTATGCTTATTTTTTTGGAATACATTTTCCTCAAAAACTGTGGGTTCGACACCTGTCCACTTTATTGATATCCCATGTTCACCTTGCGTTTTAATATTAGTTGCAGCGGCAGTTGTCTTCCCTCTATCATATAATTTGGAGTTTAATATTAGCAAGAGGGGGTGGTGGTCACTAATCAAACTAGGTTGTATAAAACATTTATCAACCAGGGACCTACAGTTCCTAGATACTAAAAAGTGATCACAACATGAAGAGGACCTAGCCCCCTCATATGTATGTTTAACATGAGTTTTATAATTATCTTTTGTTTTAATAAGTACAATATTCTGCTTTCCTTTGAGGGTAAGACCTACGAACTGGAAGCGCTGTCAATTTGTATCGGTTTTCTTTAGGGTCAGAGGTGCAGACACAGAGAATAATACTGCCAGGCCTCCACTCGCTCTCCCAGCTTTAGAAGGTATTGCTTTAGAAAAGATAGTTTTAAAACCATTGATAAAAAAGACTTCTGTCGACCATGATGCTGTGTATCTTTGGGGAAAGGCTGAAGGAAAGATGGCACTCATTTGGCTCCCTCTCAAATTGCTCATTAAGTGCGGAAACCACACTCGTTCTCTTAGGGCTCTTTTGGTAGCTACAATGCCACAATGTCCTTCATGGGCTTGTTCTGTTCATTGACCTGTGGTCTTAGGCTCTCAGGTATGACAATCCTCATGTTTCTTAATAAAATACCTTCCTTGGTCACAGACAGTTCCTCTTGTACAATTTTGAATTGCAAGAGTTTGAACACTCCTTTTCCAGGATTGAGTTGAAATAATGTCTTTCATGATACACATGCTGTTGTCAGCATTGGTATCAGCAAAAATCTGTTCAATGGATAGGACTACTGGTTTTCTGGAATTCACAATGAAGTTAATGTACTCCTCAGCTGTTTTGGACGTTGAACTGTGACGATCCAGCGGTATTCGTGAAAATAATCAGCAGGGTTCTGGTCTTTACCCGGTTTGTGTACAACTGTGTAGTCCTACTCTTGCAGTCTCAAACCCCACCTCTCGAAGCAAGGTGGTATCTTGACTTTTGGATTCCCAAAAATAGTGAGTAGCATTTAATGGTCTGTCATGATAGTGAATTGTTGTTCGTATAGAAACACATGAAAGTGTTCTCAGGCCCACACTACAGCCAGGCTCTCCTTCTCCAGCTAATAGGCACGTTCAGTGTCAGAATATCTTCAACTTGCATAGGCCACAATGTGCCTATAGACATTCGGATCACCATTAAGCATGGGCGGATCTAGCGGATCTCGCGTACGCGAAATTGCGGATTTACGGATTCGCAATCCGCGAAGATACGCGAACTCTGGCGGATTTTCCCGTTTTTTGTGTTGGCGAGCGTTCGCGCCGATTTTGGGACAATTTCGCAATTGCGAACTTACTTTTCTGCATGCAACGGCCGCGACTATGTTGTTTCTACGTCTGGTTTATCTCACAGGTTCACAGCACCCTCTGTTTCACCACTGCCACCCTCTGGGACACCCATGCCACCCTCTGGTACATCCTCACTGCCACCCATTAGGTTTGTTTATCACTGTAGTTTATGGGGGGTGAAAAAAGCAAGCACACCTCCCCTACTTCAACTGCCATGAATTAATTTGGGGTTGATTAATGTGTCAGTTATTTAGCAAGTTCCAGTCTGGCTGGCACCTGCTTCCTTCCTTATCTCTAAATTGCTTTCTGTTGCAGTGAAATTTTTTTTCACAGGACCTTTATGGTCTACTTGCAGCTATTCTATGAGCCTGCTGTTTGGGTCATAGCAGGGTCATAGAATAGTTGCAAACTCTGGAGGGGCCCCTCAGGAAGCACTACAGTGAATGTTACAAATGTTAAGTTTGAACTTTTGCACCTGCTCATTGCTTTCAGTTTAGCAAAAATCATTTTTTCTGCAATTTCGCGCGTTTTTTGGGGCGCGAATCCGTGCGAGATCGATTTCGGAAGCCGCGAATGCTTGCGAATACACTAATTTTTTTTTGCGACGTGTATGTTCGCGTGCTTTTGCGTGTGTTCGCGAGGCGCTTGTAGCTATACATTTGCCAAGTTACCCTAGCGGTCGTACACGGGCGCGGCCATCTTGTTTGCGTGACGTAATTCCGTTTCCGGCCGCTATGTGTAATCTCGCAAACTGTGCTGCTCGCTAGTACAATTTCGGGCGTGCTCGCGAGGAAAATCTCGCGCGAACTTACCCACGCGGTCGTGAACGGGCGCGGCCATCTTGTTTCTCATTCATTGCTATGGTTCTGGGCATGCTTTCTGTATCCTCTCTGAATCTCTGCCATCCTTTGCTTGTTTGAAGTTTATTTAATCTATTTTACTTATTATCTATCCCTCTATTTTTCTAGCTGTATATTTTTGTGTTTTCTGCTACTTTTAGTTACTTTTAAACTACTTTTTAAAACTCTTTTCTTTTCTTCTTCACTATTCTATTTCTTCTTTATCATTTAAGTTTATTTCTGCCCAGACCATGGTAAAGGGAGCCGGGAAGCACCCTGAGAAAGGGAAGGGTCCCGCACCCCGTGCCCGGCTCCCGTGCGGGCGTTTGAGGGGGGAGCAAGTGGTGCCACGGGAGATCTTCAGCGCGGAGGAGGTGGCCGCGCTCATCTTCCACGTCCAGCGCCGCCTCCCCAAGACGATCCTGGGAGGCGGCAAGATCGCAACTGGCTATGGCATCCGGGAGCGCCGGAAGCGGTGGGAGAAGGTGTGCCGGGCCATGTATAAGCTCTCTGGGGTCCGGCGCACATATAACCAGGCCACCCACCGCTGGACCGATGTCATGGACCGGGAACGGGACTTGCTGGACGCGCTCGGCGTAGAGGTCCCCGGGCTTGGTGAGTAGTAGTAGCTATTCATCACTACTCTGTTTTATCCGGCTCTGTTATTTGCAAATCTTTGTTCTTTACCAAGAGCAATAATGCTGCCGATTACATTGTAGGTAAATTATATTTCAAAATCTTCTATGCATTTCAGGTGCACTGCTCTCCTTCTCAGTAGCCTTGCTTGCTACTATGCTTATTTGTTTTGTAAATTGTGTTCATTTCATTGGCCTGAGAAATTATGTATGAGTGTAGTGTAAAGATAAGAACTGCGTAATGCTAGACACTAAGGGTCATATTTTCAATTACCGGCGCATCCCTGCAAAGTAGCAGGGATGCGGCAGTAATTGTGTGCCATGCCACCACCACCCATTGGCCCAAAACGTCACAGAAGCCTTACGCATCTGTGCCGTAAAGGCGGCGCATTGCTGGAGTTGCGTGCCAACGATGGCGCAGCTCCAGCAATGCTCTGGGGTACCCTATCTCCCCAATGCTGCATCAAGCCGTACGTCGGCTTAAAGCGCGCAGGGTTTGACTCATGCATCATTGTCTTAAAAGTGACTGATTGACATCTTGTAGATTTCCCTCAGCCACTTTTAGGATTCGTCCCTGCGCAGGTACGCCCTCCCTTGCGCCGGAACGCCCCCTGATGGCGCAGGGCTTTACAACGTGATGCATCGCCCATATATTTTTTTTAATATATACGCCGCACCAACACCATGGCGAGTCTTTTGTTCTGCTGCTGCGTCACAAAAGTCACGCAACAATGGAGGAAAATGAGCCGCAAGGGACTTCTAAATCAGCCCCAACAGACTGAAGTCCAGTCCTTCCTTTAGACACATGGCTATAAGAAGAAATAGTGGTGGTGGTGGGTGGATTGATAGTTTGAGTATTCACTGATCTGCAAGCAGGATGGACTTTGTCTGTCACTTCGCGTGCTGCGGACTGCTGCCTGCAGTGCCAGGCCTAGGCAAACCTCTTTAGTAGTCTGTTTATTGAGTTACATAGGAACTTTCTAAGTCAACGGTCCGCAAATCAGGCAATACGAATAACGTAGTATAACACATGAGATAGATCCCGTGGAATAGTTGTCTATCTATTTGCTATTTCTCCAAAAAATTTTGTTATTGTTCTTTTGAAATGGTTGATTTGGTTGACAAATCTCATCCATGTTTTCTGGTCTTTCTTTCTTTCATGTTGTACATCAGCTCCCCCCAAGGGCAAGAGGACACAGGAGGAGGAGGGTGCTGTTCAGGATGCAGGCCAGGATCGGGCAAGCGAGGGCTCCTTTGCTGGCCCCAGTAAGTTTTAATTGTAATAAAGAGTACCTATTTTTTCCTAGCGTTCCTTATTCGATTTTTTCTAAATCGTCTTTGATCTTCTTGTAGACTGGATATAACTTCTTATCCTGGCTCGAATATGACTCCCTGTGGTATTAGTAGATTATTCTTATTAGTCTGTCTGTGTAGCTAACTAAGATTGGACATTTGGCAATTCCATTGGACTCCCATTCTATAATAGCTCTATGCACTGTCTCCTTACTGACTAGATAGTGTGGCAGAGTCATTTAGCTCCCGAGTCCCGAAGTCACCGATGATTGATCCCCAATGATCTCTAGATTATCGTACGCAGGACAAGAGAGTACGGAGTCACAGCACAGTCAAGAAGTGTCAGAGGCACTCATGCTTGCAAAAATTCCAAAACCTTTAGCTCATCCACTCTAGTCTGGAGGACCAAAAACCACAGAGTCTATTTAAGTTTAAAAGCTTTATTAAAATTAAACACATTTATTAAAATCTACTTTGTCATAAAACTATTTAACTGAAAACGGAAAAGTGCTTAGTGCTGACGATTAATTGGACACATTTCTTGTGGTCGAGCCGAGCTCTCACCTGGTTTGAACTTGATCCTGGTCGTGTTCTTAGGAGTCAAGCTTCTGTCTGTTAGGAGAAAAAGTGGTGCGTGTTAAAAATAAAAAGCAAGCATTCATCAGTTGTGCATAAAAGTGCAGCAAGACAACAGCCTTCCCTGGAAAAAGGGACATTTTTACTTTAGAGTAGACAGTCACAAATTATTACATTGTATTCTGTTTTTTTAACATTTCTCCTAGACCAAATATTATATAGTAGTGAGTGGTGTATTCTAACATTCTTAAATGTACTTTGTAGGTGTAACATCTGGTGACGGGGCCAGCGCGGAGGTGGCGGTGTTGGGCGAGGACTCGGAGGACTCTGGGGAGGAGGCGGTGCAAGAGCCGGCGGACGGTCCTGTGGGGGTTCGCACGGTGGTGGAGGGCACAGGTAAGCTATATATTCCTTACTTATTGAGATTGAAGACTGCATAGTGTGTTTTCTGCACGGGTGTATTACAAATCAACCAGGTAGTAGCCTCCTCGAAATGTACTTCGACTTAGCTGTGAAGTTTTTGGTGAGAAGAATCCCAATAAGTTCTTAGACGAACGTGATGGATGGGATGAACGAAAAGCGAAAGAAGGGTGTAAGTAAGTGGGACGCGAAATTGTATGATGGCTGGCAAAGAAGAACGATATGTGTTTGCTTGGCCCCCGAGGTGGCTGGGAAGGAAAGAATATGGTATGGTGCATGGCTGGGTCAATGATGAAGCAAGGATGGGTGGAAGGACATCAGCCTGGGTGGGTGAAACAGAAACTGTATGTGTGCGTATACTTTGAATGAATGGATGCCTGGAGCATGGTATTCTCTGACTCTTAGATAGCACATGTGTATCTATAGAGAGTAGATGATCGCTGGATGAACTAAGTGTTACCTTGAAGAGCATGTACCACCGCACCCGCACGTCCGTTCCAGTGTAGGGAAGGCAAGGAAAAGAAATTGTAAATGTGTCCAATACTACCATGAATAGTAGCAGTACTTTGTATTGCAACTGCAAGCACAGCATATATCTGGTTATTACGGTGGACACTCCGTACCTCTCTTAATAACTTTAGTTTAGTTGTAGTGCGTCATTCATGTGTGGGTGTATCACTTTTCACTCAATATTAAGCAAAGCACCTAAAGTCATCCCATATGTCATCAAATACGTCCCATGTGAAGTGATAGATAATCAAATTATTTAGCTTCTTCATTTTCCTTTTATAGTACTCATTTGCACTGTAGGGTGAAAGGTAAATTAATTAAGCAGTAGCCCTTGTAACAGAGTATTCTCAGTGCCACCCGTAATAGAAAAGTAATAGCTTCACCACCCGCATGTACTGGACGGGTACAGTAACGCAAGTCTGTCTCACTCATCATGGTGTGCAACTGTTTTTCTCGGGTGCAAGTTCACTGTGCTGCCATTCTGCCGGCTTGCATAAGATAACGTACCAATTTTCCTAAACAAGAGAGAAGAAGAAGAATAAGACTGGTGTACTGTCATAGTCGACTGTAATGGAAGTCCATAGTGGTCGTAGAATTTGTTCATTAAACTACCACTAATGTTAGAGCAAGGATGCAGAAGTGGGAGGTTACATAGATACTGTCCTCAATAGTTATGTACTGTGCTTTCAATTTGCTACTTGTACTGTGACCCAACTTTCGGCTCAATCACTTTGTGTTATTAATGCTAAGGAGCATTGGTTACAGACTATGTCTTTCTTTCTTCATATAGTTGCTCCTTCCAAATCAACATCACGGAGGGAGCAGGCGCGAATAGCCCGGCAATGGAGGCTGGATGCCACTGTCGCCGAATATCGGCGGCTGGTGGCCCTGGAGGAGGAGGAGGACACGCAGTCGACCGGTGCAACAACAACATCCTCGACTGGGACCGCTGCATCCTCCTCCGTGACCCCACGGGACGCCAGCATGCGCAGTGCTCCAGCGGGACCGAGCCGGGCTAACAAAGACAACCGCCACCGCCAAGCAACAGAAAGACCAGCTGCCCCCCACAGGAGCTGCAAGGCACGCCAACGCCGCCTAGGAGTCCGAATGTCCTACCTGGAGCAGGAGGTCCAGAACTATAAGAACTTGGTAGAGGGCCTCCGCTTCGAGCTTGCCACCCTCCGCAAGGAGTATGATGCCCATGCCGCAAAATGCACCAGGTCCAGCACCCTCCAGTAGTGGAGTGTCCCTTGCCCTTTTTTATAGACTTTTGGGGGGTGGGATTTGGGAGTTGGGATCGTTTTGGGACTTTTCAAAGACAATCGTTGGGGTTAGGCTGGGTCTTGAGGGAGATTATTTTGTTAGGGCTACATAAATATACATTTTTAAACTTTATCTGACCATACCTGTTTTTTACTGCTTTTCAGTCTGGTGGGTGGGGGACGGGGGTGTAACAGTAAGTTTGTTTTCCTGAACAGTCGTAGGACTTTAGTAGTACTACCGTCAATCTCTTGTCTAGTCCTAAATAATACTCCATTATACTACCTCCCACCAAACGGTTATTTACCTGTAATTTGTGTTAGAAATTAGGGCTAGGCCCAGGGCTGGCTCCACGTGAAATGGGGATTAACGTTGGCAATCCTGGGCGGGTGAAATTTCCTCATTGCGGTGGTACTAGTGGTGTGACACAGTGGCAGTTGCATGCCTATGGAAAAAAAGAAAACGAAACCTGGTTTGTCCTTACTGTAGCATTACAACGGTTACGGTACCATCGAGAATATAGCAGGTGACAGTACACTAGAACAGTGCCATAATGTAGCCTAACAAATGGTAAAGTATTTGCTTGCAAGTATAACTAGTACTTGCGTTGAATTTATTTGACATTGGCTCCTACTACTAGAAGATATAGTACTGACGCTGAGTAAGTCTAGAAGATATCCTCGTATTCCTTCACCAGCCTGTTGCTATGACCTTATCCTCCCCAGCAAGTGTGTGGAATTATTGATGTCATTTTAGTCAGACATCAAGCAAAACAACACAGCCCGGGGGAAGAGGGTTAGGGTTTGGAAAATGGATGGGAATGGGGGTTTCTTTTTGGGTAGGTTTTGTTGAGAGAAGAAAAAAAAAGCACAGCATGGACAAACAATAATTGAAGATAAAGAGAATCTTTGGGTACAAACTAAAGCTAAGCACATGCAGTCACACTCATAGAATAAAACAATGGATACTGTATCTGTATTGCGTATGTTGTTGGAGTTGTCCTGTTGAATTTGGTAAGTAAGTTGCATGCAGCAAACAATTCCTCTTATTGGCGGCACTCCTCCATTACGGCTGATGCTTCGTCCATCAATGTTGGTGACCACTGACAGAAGACACCCTGTCCACTGCCTGCCTGGCGGATGTTGACTGAAACCCGGCCTGTAATTATTGAACGGAAAACAGGAAGTGCTATTACAATACCACTGATAAATAAATGAAAGGTATGTACGCTGTGTGGTGCAAAAAGTGACACTTTGATTTCCCTAATAGACAGTACAATATTTTTGAAATTGCGTGCTCTGTCTGAGTCACCTTTTTAAGGATAAATAAGTATGGCCAAAATATTATAGCGGATCTTTCCCCTCAAGGTAGGTGTACTGTAAACTGTGTTTTAGAACAAAATTTGACCTTCCCAGCAATGCTCCCACCAAGACCCTTACTAAAGCCAGTCGCAAAAATGTAGAAGACCCCCAATCAGATCTCCAAAAACGATGCCTAGCAGAAAAATGGTGACAAAACGTACTTTGAAAGTAACAGTAGGCCCAAATACAGACCGTGGATTCTATTTAAACCACTTGCAAGCAAGCAAAAGTATCCATAGCCAGCATCGCTCCAACAGTGCTCTAAAACCCCAGAACTGCGTTGCAATAGAACCCCCCGAAACACATGCAATCCTGCTGCTAGGGCGAACCCTAACGAACCCTAACTTACAAAAAGTGCCAAAACTGGTGTTTCCTTATGGATTTTGTCCAAAACACTTCTATCCGGTATTAGGCCTTCCCAGGAATGCCCCAGGCAAGACCCGCCAACCCACCTGCAAAAAACCACCCGACAACACCCCCAAACAGCGAAAAAGCTAAATCTCATACTTACAATATCTCTCGGCCTTCGGTCCAAACGCGGCGCTGTGCAGCTAGGTCATCATCAATCATCATAACTCCTGTTTTCCACCACGGATTTCCTGAAAAGCAAATGCAATCAAGATTAGACTGTCGCAGCAGTGCTCCCAGACACCAAAAATCACCCACAAACACCCGGAACCCCGCCAAACAGCACCTCAAAGGCAAGCAAGTCAGCAAAAACGGCAAGAAATTTCCACCTCATATTTGGTCCAAAACACTTTTGTCCATTATTAGAGCTTCACAGCAATGGGCCCAAATCCGTCAACTCACCCGCAAAGAAGTACAACACCCCCACAAGTGCTGAGTCTTTCTTCATTGGGCGTAATCCAGCACTCTGCTTTGAGGGAAATCGCAGTCTGGAGGAGGAGGATAGAGGAGCATGTTCTTCAGAACTTGTGAACCTGAGGAATGTAGACTGCGGCACCTTCAAATCAATAAGCAAACAAGTGAAGACAGTTCTGCTGATGGTCTTGTTTTTGGGATTAGGTGATTAAAGTTTGAATTAAATTAACTGTGCAAAGCAAAGAAAGAGAGACACACAGGAATAAAAGTGAATAAGGACGAAAAAGAAAGTTCTTTATTCATTGTCTCATTTTCAGGGCTCTGTGTCAGGGAATAAGAAGAAGATTTCGTCATCATACTCTGCGAATTCAGGCAGGATGAGGTCAGTGCCACCGAACAGAGAACAAATCCCCTCATCTACGTTGCCGTCCTCCTCGTCTTCATGCGGCGTGCTTTCTCGTACTTTGTAATCTGGTGGTATGAGGTGCTGATTCATCTTGATCATTGTCAGCCGCTCCACATTTTGGGGCGAGAGGCGGCTCCGTTTGGGAGTTACAATGCCACCAGCAGCACTGAAAACACGTTCAGAAGACACACTTGCGAGTGGGCAAGACAAATAGTTTATAGCCAGGTTGGAGAGCTCTGGCCACAATTGTTTTTTCCCATGCCAATACTGCAATGGCTCATCATTAAGAAAGACCTCTGTTGAGTCATTCAGATAGTCCTGCACCATCGACTCAAGGTCATCAACTGTTCCTCCACTTTGCTTACTTTTTGCTGTGCCTGTGACATTTTTCCGAGAACCATACCCCATCAAACTTAGCCAATCCTCCTCCGCAGCCACTGTTAGTGTTGTCATTGTGTGTGGTGCAGATGATCCACTTGCCGGTGTCTTTAACAGCTGAGAGGTCACTTGTGCCCCAGCCACAGGTGCAGAAGTGGATTCTTGTGACTGGGGATGGCCTGCTGATGCTGATGTACTGTCTTCTCCTTCAATAACCTGCCGTTCTTTTTCAAACCTCTTGGCTGACCAGGCTAACCAATGTTTGTACTTTTGAACATCTGCATCAGCAAAAGGAAAGAATGCTTCGCCTGCCAGCGCCTTTTTGTAGCGTGGATCCAGAATAGTAGCACAAATGTAATGCTGTTCTGACTTGATCTTTTGAAGACGTTCATCACCACGTAGGCGCTCTAATAATTTCTCAGACAAAATAAAATGGTCTTTTTTTTTTCATCTTTTTCAAACTCAGAAGACACCGCCATCAGATGGTGCTCCAGCATGCACAACAATGGGATAGCTTTTCCCAAATTACAGTCCTCCTGGCTGACTGCACGCGTGAAGAACTCAAAAGGACGAAGCATGTCTGTCAGGCTTTTAACTATGTCCCATTGCGCCGCACCCATCCGCATGTCCTCCTTCTGAGATGTACCCTCTGTGAAGAAATAGTGATCGAGTACCGTATACTGCTCATACAGACGCTCAAGCATGTAGAAGGTTGAGTTCCAACGTGTTGCCACCTCCTGGATGAGTGCTTTCACTGGTATTCGACTTTGAAGTAGCAGCCTCCTCAGATGCTTCCGGGCCTTAAAAGAATGGCTGAAATGGTTGCACATTTTGCGGCAGGTGGCCATTACCGCGAACGCTGCACTGTCTCTATCACTCAAGAATTTTTGAACTACCAGGTTGATACAGTGCGCCAAACACGGCACTCTAAAATAGCGACCCAGCGCCATGGCCTTAACTACATTGGCGCCATTATCCGTGGAAACATAACCAATCTGGCGTTTTTTTGGGGATAGCATTTTCAAGACCTTTTTGTCAAACTCGTCCAAAATGTTTTGGGATGTGTGACTTTTCTCCAAGCCAAACATGGCTAGTGTTGCATGTTTCTGAGCAGCTTTGAAAACTTTGTCCGGGTCAACACCTGCGTTTAGCTTTGCTTTAACACCTGAAAAAGAGACCCAGTGTGCAGTGATGCACATGTAATCAGCGCCTGCGCCACTGGTCCACATGTCTGTTGTCAGATGTATTGTGTGAACAGCACTCTTCTGCAAAGCTGCCCCAATCGCCTCCAGCACATCTTCATGTAGTGCTGGAACCGCAACTCTGGCAAAATAGAACCGGCTAGGAACCTTCCATTTAGGGCAGAGCGTTGCCACTAATTCTAGAAAACCTACCGCTTCTACAAAAGAAAAAGGGAGAAGGTCCACATCTTGCATTTTAGCCAGCTTAGTGTTATACAGACGCGTCAGTGGGTGGTTGCGTTCATATGGCACGTCTGAAGTAAGCATTGTTCTAATGTTGCCCTGGACCAAGCATTTACGGGCTGATAATGACTTTGTTGACCCAATTTTGCTCGCTGGCGAACTTTTGTGCGTTGGTGTCTCACTCGCTCCAACACTCTTAGTGTACCTCACATTGGGTGTGCTGCTGACAGGGGTACTGGGTGTAAGGGAAGTGTTTGACACGTCTTCTTCCTCCTCGTCATCATCAGATGCAACATCAACGTTTCCTTGAATTCGGCCTTTCTTGATCGCATCTAGGTGCGCAAACCATTGGACAGTGTGCTGTCTCCTAAGATGACCTATCTGGCCTCCGGTACCATAGTTGGTACCTGGCTTACCACGACTAACTGCAACCTTACAAAGGGTACAAATGGCAAACTTTGGATTTTTTTGACAAACAGTAAAGAAGTCCCAAACTGGGGACTTGAAGTGTCTGTGGGACCTGGAGGAGGCGGCGATACTGGTGGTGGTGGTCATGAAGCTAATGCCAGATGAAGTGAAGGATCTGGATTGCCCAACTTTTGTACGTTGTGCACTTTCACCGCCACTAATTAAGGTCGAGGTGGATGGAGGTCTCTTCTTGCCAGAAAGAAATATGGAAGCGGGACGAGTTGGTGTACTACTTAACTCCAATGATTGTGGTGTTTCCACTGCCTCCTCATCGACAACATCATCATCATCACGCTCAGCAGCTCTTCGGGCTAGGGTCAAAATGTCTGTTTGCTGCATGCCCGCTGGGGCTGCAGTGACCTTTATGATGACTGGGTCGTCGTTGGCAGAGTCTTCATCAGCAGCAGTATCCGCCACTTCTTGTTGAGCCTCATCACACTCCATAACTCTGAGACTTTGGACGAGCTTCCTTTTACGCTTAACTACCTTTGTCGGATCATGGTGTGCCTCACTCTCAGACGGCAGTGCTGCTGGTTCCCAAGTTTGATCCGTATCATCAGAAGGAGGTGTGCTTGAAGAAGATGTAGACACCACCCTTGATCTCTTCCTTGCTAGGGGTGTGGAAGACAATGAAGGATCATCAGGAGGAGTGGCTTCCTCAAATGATACCTCGCCTTGATTGTCGATTTCCTGATGTGCCCCTACTTCGGGAGGGACAACTATTGTGGGCACTTGTGACCCTCCATGCACCTCTGCTTGCGCATCTCCTTGCGCTGCCTCTCCTTCCACATGTACTTGGGCTTGTACTTGCACATGTGATTGTTGTTGCGGCTGTGGTTGTTCAACACTCGTCAGATGAGCTACAACAACCTGTGTTGATTGAGGGACATTGCTGCTGCTTTCTTGCGATGAGCCAACATCACTGGTCGATGGTGATTGAACAAGTAGATTGGCTGCCTCTGCAGCACTCAAGGGCTTGGACTTAAGTTGGCGTGGTGGTGGTGGTGGCACTGAGCCCAATGGAGCGGGGGTGCTGCTGCCAGCTTGGTCCCCAGCAGATCCCGCTGCTGCTGCAGGCATACTTTTTTTTTTACTCCCAAAAAAAGGGGCGGGCGGCACACCAGTCTCCTTGGTAACTTGCTTCTTCTGCTCCTTACTGGCACCTTTCTTGCTAGAGGAGCTGCGGGTAACTTTTTTTGGGGCCATCTTCTTCAGAGCAGGTCAGAACAGCAGGCAGCAGTTGCACGAGTTGCAGAGTTGTCTGTGTCCAGACGTGACGTCGCGTGACGTTATGCTGCACACACACACCGCTGCAGGACTTCTTCCTGGCACTGGTGGTTCTCTTGAGTCTTGTGCACCTAAAAGCAATGGAAGACAGAGGAACATCAGTTCAGTTATACACCCCAAAAAATCGACAAAACACAGAAAAATCAGCACAATCCCATGCCATCCATGATGTTTACATTGAAGACACCACACAGAAAGACTAGGGCCATGCAAGTATGCAACACTCACTACCCCTGGGCATAATGGATGAAAAGTAGGCAAAATAAGTGCAGGCCTCAGACACTGCCTCTCTTCAAAATGGCCCCTTACACCCCAAGCCAGTCCACATCAACAGTACACCCCAAAAAAACAGAAAAACAGCCAAAAATCACCACAATCCAATGCCATCCAGGATGTTTACATTAAAGAGAGTGAGACCACACTACATGCACACTCAGTCCATGCACCACTACCCCTGGGCAAAAGGCCCCACCAGCAGCCCCAAAAAAACGACAAAAAACAATAAAATCAGCACAATCCCAGCCCATCCATGGCCTCAATGGTGTTTAAATTCAAGAAGACACCCCTCAGAAACACTAGGCCCATGCAACACTCACTACCCCTGGGCATAATGGATGAAAAGTAGGCAAAATAAGTGCAGGCCTCAGACACTGCCTCTCTTCAAAATGGCCCCTTACACCCCAAGCACATGTTGCCTGTACCAGCCAGCACTCAAGATGGCCACCACCACCACCCACATGGCCAGTCCACATCAACAGTACACCCCCAAAAAACAGAAAAACAGCCAAAAATCACCACAATCCAATGCCATCCAGGATGTTTACATTAAAGAGAGTGAGACCACACTACATGCACACTCAGTCCATGCACCACTACCCCTGGGCAAAAGGCCCCACCAGCAGCCCCAAAAAAACGACAAAAAACAATAAAATCAGCACAATCCCAGCCCATCCATGGCCTCAATGGTGTTTAAATTCAAGAAGACACCCCTCAGAAAGACTAGGCCCATGCAACACTCACTACCCCTGGGCATAATGGATGAAAAGTAGGCAAAATAAGTGCAGGCCTCAGACACTGCCTCTCTTCAAAATGGCCCCTTACAACCCAAGCCAGTCCACATCAACAGTACACCCCAAAAAAACTGAAAAACAGCCAAAAATCACCACAATCCAATGCCATCCAGGATGTTTACATTAAAGAGAGTGAGACCACACTACATGCACACTCAGTCCATGCACCACTACCCCTGGGCAAAAGGCCCCACCAGCAGCCCCAAAAAAACGACAAAAAACAATAAAATCAGCACAGTCCCAGCCCATCCATGGCCTCAATGGTGTTTAAATTCAAGAAGACACCCCTCAGAAACACTAGGCCCATGCAACACTCACTACCCCTGGGCATAATGGATGAAAAGTAGGCAAAATAAGTGCAGGCCTCAGACACAGCCTCTCTTCAAAATGGCCCCTTACACCCCAAGCCAGTCCACATCAACAGTACACCCCAAAAAAACAGAAAAACAGCCAAAAATCACCACAATCCAATGCCATCCAGGATGTTTACATTAAAGAGAGTGAGACCACACTACATGCACACTCAGTCCATGCACCACTACCCCTGGGCAAAAGGCCCCACCAGCAGCCCCAAAAAACGACAAAAAACAATAAAATCAGCATAATCCCAGCCCATCCATGGCCTCAATGGTGTTTAAATTCAAGAAGACACCCCTCAGAAACACTAGGCCCATGCAACACTCACTACCCCTGGGCATAATGGATGAAAAGTAGGCAAAATAAGTGCAGGCCTCAGACACTGCCTCTCTTCAAAATGGCCCACACCCCAAGCACATGTTGCCTGTACCAGCCAGCACTCAAGATGGCCACCACCACCACCCACATGGCCAGTCCACATCAACAGTACACCCCCAAAAAACAGAAAACCAGCCAGAAATCACCACAATCCAATGCCATCCATGATGTTTACATTAAAGAGAGTGAGACCACACCACAGGCACACTCAATCAATGCACCACTACCCCTGGGCAAAAGGCCACACCAGCAGCCCCAAAAAAACGACAAAAACAACAAAAAACAGCACAATCCCAGCCCATCCATGGCCTCAATGGTGTTTAAATTGAAGAGGACACCCCACAGAAAGACTAGGCCCATGCAAGTCACCACCCCTGGGCAAAGGGCCCCACCAGCAGCCCCAAAAAAACGACAAAAAACAATAAAATCAGCACAATCCCAGCCCATCCATGGCCTCAATGGTGTTTAAATTCAAGAAGACACCCCTCAGAAACACTAGGCCCATGCAACACTCACTACCCCTGGGCATAATGGATGAAAAGTAGGCAAAATAAGTGCAGGCCTCAGACACTGCCTCTCTTCAAAATGGCCCCTTACACCCCAAGCACATGTTGCCTGTACCAGCCAGCACTCAAGATGGCCACCACCACCCACATGGCCAGTCCACATCAACAGTACACCCCCAAAAAAAAGAAAACCAGCCAGAAATCCCCACAATCCAATGCCATCCATGATGTTTACATTAAAGAGAGTGAGACCACACCACAGGCACACTCAGTCCATGCACCACCACCCCTGGGCAAAAGGCCACACCAGCAGCCCCCAAAAAACGACAAAAAACAATAAAATCAGCACAATCCCAGCCCATCCATGGCCTCAATGATGTTTAAATTCAAGAAGACACCCCACAGAAAGACTAGGCCCATGCAACACTCAGTCACCACCCCTGGGCAAAGGGCCAACCAGCAGGCCCAAAAAAACGACAAAAATCAGCACAATCCCAGCCCATCCATGGCCTCAATGGTGTTTAAATTCAACAAAACAGTTGTATCATGCACCCCTAACCAACCCTGGTCCTACTGGATACTGTGGCTACCCACAATATAATTTATTTAATGCTCTGAAAAAGTTCCAAAATTGTACTTGCAGCAACTGTAATGCCCCAAACAAACTTACTTGTGAAAGTTGATTTCTAATCCAAAAGTGATCCAAAGACAGTCAAAAAGGCCTCAAATCCAAATATCCAGCAGCACCCACAAAAAGTAATCCTTCCAGCTCCAGATCCAAATGAAAGTGACCAGGAGATGGACAAAGCACTGGGAGGAGCCTGCTGGACAGGAACAGGAAGTTGGAGACTGTGGGGTACTTCCTTCCTCCCCCCCCCCCCAAAAATGGACTCCTTGCAAAAAAAAAGGCCATGCAAATGTCAACCTGAGGAGTGATTCTGATAAAAACCATAATTTTCTGAAGGTTTATCCTGTTTGCTGGTGATTTTCTTGTGCAGAATTGCAAAATCTCTATTTCGCGAGTGCGAGATTGTTCCTTTCCGCCGCAACTACGTGTTCGCAATTGCGAACTCTCGCGAGGTGTGCTGTGCAAGGTGGCAAGCCGCGATTACGTATTCGCGGGCGCCAAACTCCCGCGGGATCACGCAGCAAGATCTAAAATGGCGCGGCACTAGAAAAATATGATCGAGAAAAACAACTCGGCAAACGCTTAATGACGGAAATTGAACGCCGTGCACCACGCCGCGCGCCGCAACCAAGCAAAAAATCCGCCGCGAGCGGATTCACGGATTTTCGACAAATTCGCGAGAGTTCGCGGATTGCGAATTTGCCAAAAATCCGAAAAATCCGCGAGCGGAGCGGATTTTACGCCCATGCTTAATCATCATTGTGTTGAGCAAGGATTGTCCCCAGAGCCACCGGGCATGTATCTACTGTGATCTCAGTCTGGATTTGGTGGTCAAAGTAGGCCAAATCAATTGCATTCCCAATTGCATTTTTTTATTCTTTTGAAACTTTGATCACAATCATCAGACTATTTGATTGAGACATTTTGTTTTTTCAGTTCTCTCAATGAAGCACTCACATTGGCAAAATCAAGAATGTATCTTGAACAATAACTGGTAATGCCTAAGAAGGATCGTAGCATAGTAACTTCTTATGGGGGCCAAGTAGTGCTTTTACATTACCAGGGTCAGGAATTATCCCCCTATAATAAAATATGTGTCCTCTGCCCTGCTCCCACACCGGCAAACCTGAAAGCCACCCACCTGCCCGCCAGATTATGAGTGAAATCGTGGTTTGGCAGGCTAGCAGGTGGAGTGGTGATCCCGCGGCAGTGCAGTAAAAAGGCTCAAATGTGAGCCGTAATGCTGCATTGCCACCGGACTGCAATAGTGCGTTCCAGGACAGCATGGACTGTGAAGTCCATGCTATGCTGGAACTGGGGGTGCATGCACACAGGGGGGCACAACATGTGCAGCCTGCATGCACCAACATGCATGGGGCAAGGTGAGCCCTGTAGGGCCCTGTTGGACTTGCAGAGGAAGCAGACCGCTGGGAAGGTGCTGGAGGTTCTGACACGTCATGGGTGAGTGAACCCGAGAGTAGTGGGTCAGGTATCTTCCAGACCAGTGTGGTGGAAGAGGCTCAGAGTAGCCCAGCTAGGTCCCGGTATAGTGAGAAGGGTGGAGGGGCTGACTACCTGGCTCAGTGGAGCAGGAGTCAGTGGGTGGCTGAGAGCCCCCAGAGGCCCGAAGCCCTGTCTCAGAACCTGGGTGGTTTCTTGAGGGAACACCGGTTTGGGGACCTAGGCTGTCCTGTAAGTCCACTTGAGGAAGATCTCCTAGTGAGTAGAGGACCTGGAGCGTTTGTAACCAGAGCTCCTGTAGTTCTAGAGGCTGGCAGTACCGCTCCGGTAGGGAGGGTACAGGAGTCCAGCGTGAGGAGTGATTGGGGGATGAGTTTCCCAGTGGATGCACCAGTGGACCAGAGACTAGCCAGTTGGGCTAGATCTCGGGGAGACCCGGGTGGGGCCACTTCTGGTCTGGGGGATATCCGCGCACTGTCAGGTAGACAGGGGACGGGAGATCTGCACCAGACAGACAGTCACACAACAGATGTGTCATTTGTTAGCCTCAGGGGGATTGTGTGTGAATCCCCAGAAGTCCTGGAGTGCCAGGCAATTGTTCCACCAAAGGTTTTAGACCGGAGGTTGGATGGCCAGGTTCAGGATCAGCCTGACCTGAAGGGTAGGATGACTGTAAACAGTGTCCTGACCGGTTCTTCTTCCAGAGGAACTTCTCCAGTTGGGAGAGGGCAGACCTCTGGAAGGGGGTGCAGAGGGTGGGAGGGCCCACCTCTGACCCCGGTGCAACCTGAGGGGTTAAACCCTGGGTTGGAATGGCGTTCTAGGTGTCCCCCTCGCACGGGGAGGAGGGACCCTAAAAGAAGAGGTAGGGGGAGGAGAGCCTTCCCTGAGACTCCTGGTCCGCCTGAGGTTGTAGACCCTAGGCTGGAGAACCAGTGGCAGTCTAGCCCTGTCTTGCAGACAGAAGGAGTGGAGAATGGCTACTATGTGCCTGGGGTTACTACCCCCCACTTCGTGAGTAGGCAGGATCCAGTGGCACCTGGGTGGCCTAGGGCCTGGTCCTGGCCGAGGGCAGCTGGAGAGTACCAGTGGGGTAGCCCAGTTAGTCCCTACAGTAGTTTTAGAAGGAACCCTAGGGGTTCACCGTGGTATAAAACAGGAGGGTGTCCCTGCAGTTGCGGGCCTGCGTCCGTGTTTTATCGCCCCCAGCAGGGGAGTCCATCACGGTGGTGATTGGTCTGCCCTGCGTTTTGGCTGGAAGGGGGTTGTGTTGGACTTGGCCCTTAGGGCAGGTTCACCCCTAAACTTTTTGCTTTCATTTGTGACCCTGTGTTAGTGATTTTTGGGTCTCTGCGCACTTTTTACCCTGGGTCCCAGAGTAAAGTGCGTGCGTGTAGTATGGCTGGCCTGCCCTCCCATAGGAATGCATGGGGAATGTGTGTGTCCCTGGTAGTTCCTGATGCGTGGGGAGTGCAGGCTCGAGTTTAGTATGTGTGAACTCGTGAGAGTGAATGCTGCGAGATGGTGTATGCGGCATGTATGTGTCTAGAAGGGAAGTGCTACTTCTGAACATTGAGCTATGTGTGCAGTGAGGGTGCTGGAGCGTGATTGGCTGGGGCTGGCTGGCATGCGAGGCTCCAGGAAGTCTGGATGGGTCTGCCCGGTGGTGAGTGTGAGATTAGCTTGAGTGATGTGTGGGAGGAGTGTACCTGTGTCCTGGATGGGCTGGGTTTTCCCCACACAATGCTGGCTCCGCCCCCCTGTGGTGTGTCTAACGACCCTAGCCTCCCCAGTGAAAGAAAGGGGTGGTTGGGCCATCAAGGGTACTCCCAAACCAGCTGCGACTGGTTTTTCCCCACCCTGCACCTCCAAACAAAGGATTTAGCTGTATAAAAATGGGGCTGTGTCCCCACAGAAGTTGTTCTGCTTTTGGATCCTGCCAGAGGGGGCTGTTGCTGCTGCTGGGGCCAGGAGGACCGCCACTTGGGGTGTCTCCCTGCCTGGAGACCCAGTGTGCTGGCTCTGGCCCAGCCTTGCCCCCCTGCCTGCCTCCAGCCCTTGCTGGAGCCTTGTCCTGTCCTCCAGTGCTGGGGAGCACTGAGGATTCCTTGCCTGCAGCTCTGAGAGCGCTGCTCTCTGCCCTTCAGCGCTGGGGAGCGCTGAAATCTCCTGCCTAGCGCTTGAAAGCGCTTTATTTGGCCCATTGCGCTGTGAGCGCTGTATTTTCATCCTGTGGCGCTTGGGAGCGCCTTTCCTCGCTGATTAGCGCTGCTAGCGCTTTGGGTGCCCTTCGCCGGTGCCCACCCGGCATCTGATCGCCCCGTGTGGTGATTTGGCGGCGCGGGTGCCACCCCGCTCATTTGCCGCTTTCCTTTGCCCGTTTCGTGATCTAATCACGGAGGGAGCCCACCCCTCGTGAAAGTCCAGAGATCACCGCCGCAGCCCAGGAGTTTGTGCCGCCCCCGCCGGGCCGCCGCGCTGCCTACCGCGACCCGGAAGTGCTGGGTCAACGGGCCAATCGCTGCGCGGCCCAGGAGAGGCAACCGGAAGTCCCGCCTCGCCGCCGGGAGAGAAGATCCCAGCAGCGAGGAGAGGCGGCGAAAAGGTGCAGGCGGGGCTCCATTGCGGTGAGGAGAGCCCCGCAGCCCAAGAAGAGCCCCGGACCGTCTCTACAGGACCCGGTGAGTGTGGCAGTGCTGGAGGGAGGGGCGCCGGGACACATTGTCGGTGTCCGCCCCCCCCCTTTCCGGTAGCGCGAGATAGCTCTAAATTGCAGAGTGAAGCCACGAGGGCTTCAAGGGGGCATTATTTGAGGCTGAGTCCCCCGTGAGGGACTCCAACGATTGCCAGTTGTCCTTCGAGCCCCTGAGAGGGGCTCACGGTGCCACAGTGGTTTGGCGAGCCAGAGAGGCTCAGAGCGCCCTAAGTGTTCCTGGGTCCCCCGAGAGGGACCCCACGGCCCAGTAAGGCGACATTCTTGTTTGTGGGGCCCGAGAGGCTCCAGGCCATTATTTGTTTTGCGAGCCCAGAGAGGCTCGAGTACCCGGTCTTGTTGGAGAGCCTGAGAGAGGCTCTGGGGCATTTTCATTGTTTTAGAGCGCTGAAGCTCTATGGTGCCAGCATAATTGTTTTGCGAGCATAGAGAGGCTCAGGGGCACAGTTGTTTGGGATAGTAGAGCCTGCGAGACTCACAGGTGGTTCTTGAGCCCACGAGGCTCCAACGTTGCCCTAACTTTCCCTGCACCAGTTGCCCAGCACTTTGTGGGCAACTGCTACGTTTAGGCCCTGACATTTGGGACCCAGGGCGTCCTAGCCCTAGAGAGGCCAGTTGGCCTAGGGACTGCCACAGGTAGTGGCTCATGTGGGTTTTGCTCAATTGCTTTTGCTTACACCTCTGAATGTATTGTGATGCATCATGTGTTTTCCCTTCTTACACCTCTGAATGAATGTTATGCATTGCATCATGTGTTATGTTCTTACACCCCTACAGGTATTGTGATATGTAGGTGGTTGTTTTCTCCCTAGTACAGGTGGTGCTAGTGAGGTCCTGTTACCAATGATTACTGGTTGTGTGCTCTATTTTTATATTGTGTGCTACAGTGATTTTTACTTTCTACAAGTGCTAAGTTCTAAAAGTGCATACCCTTGACAGTGGTCCAGGTGGCCCTGTCTTGTACATTATCCCTTGTAAATTCTGCCCGTGCCTGTTGGCACAGTGTAACAATATGTGTGTTTTATCTAATGTATATTTCTTATAATACAAAGGCTATTTTTATATAACCTTGTGTGGAGTTTCCTTTGTGGTGGGCCTTTGGTTGTTGTTGCTGGGGTGCGTGCGCAAGTACTTAACTTACATCGCCTCCAAGTTTAGCCTTGCTGCTCGCGCCACGTTACCTAGAGGGTGAGCAGGGGTTATCTTGGCGTGTAACTCCCTTGCCCTGACTTGGGAGTGGTGGTCTCTGACTGACTTTGGCGAAAGCCCTGGCCAGCCAGGGATCCCATTTCCAACAGGCCCCCTTTGCTTTCTGACCGAAAACAGTTTCATGGAGTAAGAACCTCCATGAGACTACTGGTGTTCAGGACACTCGTAATATGCATGCCGATGCCTCAGCTGCACCACCAGCATATTGTGAGCACCTGCCTGCAGGGCCACCACCAGGGAATATGATACCATGGTGGTTGCGGTTCTTGAATGGCAGTCCGACCGCCAAAGTCGAAATAATGGCGGTCAGACCACCGGTGCGGCAGTGGCCGGACCACAACCACCGCGCCACCTTGAGTTTAGTGGTCCAATGAATGGCAAACTCATAATCAGGCTCTTAGACTCCGAATTTAGCCCTCTGTAATCCACACTACTTCAATTCAGTTGTGGTGCCCGGTGGGGCAGCTTTTGGTACCAGAACAACAGGAATGGACATGGGGCTCCTGGAGGGTTCTATCACCCTCGGCTCCAGCATTTTTGACACTTCAGCCTTAATGCAGGAGCGCACCTTATGTGGCAACCTATAAGACTTATTCTTAGCAGGAACGTTGCCCTTGTATACACATCATGGTTGCCCAGGAGGGTAGTCCCAGGGATAAGTGAGAACAGAGAGGAGTACTGCCCCAACACTTGGTTGTAGTATCTCTGTTGTTCAGAATTTTGAGTGGAGGAAAGGATTACTCCTACACAGACCCAACTTTCTCCTTGCAGGCTAAGAGGTGAGGGAGAGGTCCATTCTTCTCTTTCTCCTCACCATCTGTCAACAGCAACATGGTGACTTGAAACTTCTCAAAGTGGGGCTTGTGGGGGTTGACGTGCAGCAACTGGTGGGATTGCTAAGGAGTTTTGATATCCACAACGTAGGTGGTCTCCCCCTTTCTCTCACTCACATCATATTAGCCAGTCTTGTGGTCCTGGAGAGCTCTGGGCTCCACTGGCTCCATTGCCTGCATTTTCTTACCAGATTGAAAATCTTGAGTGGTGGATTGTTTGTCATAACACTCTTCAGTAAAGCTCGGCTTCTGGGTTGGTGGAAGTTAAGTTCCACTGCTAAGCCATTTGGTTCCTGAAGGGGAGTGTGTAGCTCACTGCATTCTGGGGAGATTTCCTGGGAGATGGCTCTCAGCCTTCCTTGACCAAACTCCAGTGTCTTCTAACAAGGTGCCCAAACAAACATTTGAATGGGCTAAAGCTGACTTCCTGCGTGAGTACCTCCCTGTAGGCAAACGAAAGTCATGGGATGAGGATATCTCACTTTTTTCTCAAGGCCTCAGGCAGGTCTCTAATCATGCCTATACAGGTCTTATTGAACCTCTCAACATGCCCAGCGGTTTGAGGATGGTAAGGGGTGTAGACTTCGTAAGCAATTCCTCACCCCTTCCACATTGACTGTATAAATGCAGACATGAAGTTTGTACCCTTGTCAGACACAAAACCAAACTCTGGTAAAATGGCCATTGGGGCCTTTGCCATTGCAAGTGCAGTCATGGTTCTCAGACAGATTGCCTCTTGATACCTAATTTTATGATCCACCAGAACCAGGATCAACTTCCTGCCCAAAGCACTCTAGGGATCCACTGGACCTACAATGTTGATTCCAACCCTCTCAAAGGGTGTGTCAATGACTGCCAGTGGGTTAGGGGGGCTTTAAGCATTTTTATTGTCTTCCCAATAGCCTGGCAGATCACATACATCCAACAGAAGGTATCTGAGGAAGCTTTGATCCTGGGACAATATAAAAGTGTGGTACAAGCTCCAGTACAAACGCCCTGTAGCATTGGAGGACCACCAGGGCCCTTGTTTTCCCATGCACAGGAGTCTTGAGCTCACTGTAAAGGAGGCTGTCCCTCCCAGTAGATATGTCGACTACCTGCTGCTTGAGCTTCAGCGTGTGGCCTCAATCCCTCAAAGGTTGGACACACCCTCTGTGCCCTAGAGAACTCTTCATTGGTGGATCCTCCTTCTACATGCCATCCAGCAATGACAGGCAGGTCACCAAGGGGAGCAGTGGCATCCTCAGTGGGCCTCAGGGCAGCCAGCATACGTGCCACATCCACCTCACTTGCATTACACTCAGGTGCTTGCTTTCCATGCCCTTCGCCTTTTTAGCAGCTGGACCGACCACCGCTGCATCCACTTCACCTTTCGGAAACCCGTCACACCCCACCGCACCCAACAGATGCCACGCCGCTGCTGGAGCAAAGTCACCGATGACCAGCTAACCACCACCCTCGCCCAAAGCCCAGCCGCAGACCCGACCGACCCGGACGCAGCAGCCCACAACCTCAGACAATGGATCGAAGACTGCGCCAACGCCCTTGCCCCAATCAAGAAATCCTCCACCAGCCACACCTGGAAGAAAGCGAGCTGGTTCTCCCAAGACCTCCAGGCATCCAAGAAAACTGCCGTAAGTTAGAGAAGACCTGGACCCGTGAACGAACCCCGGAAAGCTACGCAGCTCACAAGGACGCCACCCGCAACCACCACCACCTCATCAGATCCGCCAAGAGAGCCTCCTTCAAAGACCGCCTAAACAACAACGCACACAACAGCAAAGAGCTCTTCAACATCGTGAAAGAACTCCCCAACCCCAACTCCAGCGCCAACGACATCCCACCCTCACAAGAACTGTGTGACTCACTGTCCACCTTCTTCCACAGCAAGATCACGGACATCCACAACAGCTTCAACACCGCGACCGCCCGGCAACCACTGACAGCTTCAACACCGTGACCACCCCGGCAACCACCGAGACACCCACGACCACCACTCGCACCAACCGCCTGACCTCCTGGACCAACATAGACAACAACGACACCATCAAGATCATGAACTCCGTACACTCCGGATCCCTGACGGATCCATGCCCTCACCACATCTTCAACAGGGCCTGCACCGTCATCGCACCCCACCTCCGGAAGGCCATCAACAGCTCCCTTGAGACAGCGACCTTCCCTGAGGACTGGAAGCACGTCGAGAACAACGCCCTACTGAAGAAACCCACGGCTGACTCCAAGGACCTCAAAAACTTCCAACCCATCTCCCTTTTCCCGGCAAAGGTCATCGAGAAGGCCGTCAACATACAACTAACCAGGTTCCTCGAGGAAAACAGCATCCGGGATTCATCCCAGTCCGGATTTCACCGCAACCACAGCAATGAGACAGCCCTCCTAGCCACCCCCGACGACATCAGAACCCTGCTAGACAACGGTGGAACCACGGCCCTCATCCTCCTGGACCTGTCGGCCACCTTCAACACGGTCTGCCACCACACCCTACGCGCACGCCTCCATGATGCAGGGATTCAAGAGAAGGCCCTGGACTGGACCACCTCCTTCCTCTCTGGTAGAACACAGAGCGTCCACCTTCCTTCTTTCTGCTCCGAAGCCACCGAGATCATCTGCGGTGTACCCCAGGGCTCTTCCCTCAGCCCCACGCTGTTCAACGTCTACATGGCCCCGCTCGCCCGCATCGCCCGACTGCACAACCTCAACATCATCTCCTACGCCGACGACACCCAGCTGATCCTCTCCCTCACCAAAGACCATCACACAGCCAAAACCAACCTCCACGAGGGAATAACGGCCGTCGCCGACTGGATGAGAAACAGCCGTCTGAAGCTGAACTCAGACAAAATGGAGGTCCTCATCCTCGGGTCCACCCCCTCGGCTTGGGACAACTCCTGGTGGCCCTCCTCGATAGGAACGGCCCCCACACCCACCAACCATGCACGCAACCTAGGGGTCATCCTCGATACCACCCTCTCCATGACAAAGCAGGTCAACGCCATCTCCTCCTCCTGCTTCAACAGCCTCTATATGCTTCGCAGGATCTACAAGTGGATCCCCACCGAAACCAGAAGGATGGTCACCCAAGCTCTCGTCAGCAGTAGACTGAAATACGGACACACCCTCTACGCTGGAGCCTCAAAGAAGCTCCTCAAACGGCTCCAACGCATCCAGAATGCTTCAGCACGTCTGATCCTCGACATCCTGCGCCGCAGCCACATCACACCCCGACCTGCACTGGCTCCCCGTCAACAAGAGGATAACCTTCAAGCTCCTCACCCACGCACACAAAGCACTCCACAACACCGGACCAGCATACCTCAACTGCCACCTCAACTTCTACACCCCCACCCGCCAGCTCCGCTCCTCAGACCACGCCCTCGCCACTGTCCCCCACATCCAAAGAGCAACTGCCGGTGGTAGATTCTTCTCCCACCTCGCCGCCAAAACATGGAACACCCTCTCCCTCCATCTACGGCAGACACAGGACCTACTGACCTTCAGGAGACTCCTTAAGACCTGGCTATTCGAACAGTAGCAGTTCCCCCCCTCCCCTCAGCACCTTGAATCCCTCACGGGTAAGTAGCGTGCTTTACAAATAATATGGTTGATTGATTGATTGATTAATTGATTGATTGGTCAAGCGATGTGCTGCATTCTGCCACACAGTTAAGGGGATGTGTCGATCTCACCAAACTGAATCAGTGGTGACACGTTTTCTGATGTGTCGATCTCTAGATACAAAGCACTAATTCCAATGCGATCCACCTATTTTACTCCTGCAATCAGCTCAATTTGCTGGTTCTGTTACAAACAGACTGGAGATGTATTGAAATATGTGTTGCAGGTATCTGGGCCACTTTCACTGAGCCAGGCAAAGGAGCAGGAGTAGAGGTGTGGAGTACCCTGAGTCTCAAGCAACAAGACCTTGAAGATCACTTGGAATGAAGGCAGAGTCCAGCTCTTCTTCAGCTGAGTTAGAGTGTAGCAGGCAGCAGGGCAACTCAAGAGAAATGCAAGCCTTCAAAGTCTGCAGTGCAATTTTGAGTCCTTTAAGCAGCAAAGCAGTCCATCGGATACAGGTTCAGTTCGAGATCCGGAAGTGTCTGATTTTAGGGGTCAGAGACCCATTACTTAAACCCAAAAGTGCCTTTGATGTGGGGAGTGACTTCAAGCAGCTCTCTGAAGTGCACTGGTTCCTCTTTCAGCCCATTCTTGTCTGCCAGGCTATCTATGGGGAGTATATCAGCCTGTTGAGTGGGTACGGGAAGTGTTATCTCCTCCCTTCCATCCTGCCCAGGCAAGGTCATCAGAATGCAGATATATGTAGATGGATACTTAGGCACACCTATTCTTCCTGTGGTTGTCTAGAGGAAATGTCTAAAGTGTAGCTGTCACCCACCCCAGACGTGTATTGGAGTCATGCTGACAGGGACACAGAGCAGAAGTGCAGAGAAATGTCCACTTGCTAAAAGTGGTATTTCTAAAATAGTAATGTTAAATTCAACTTCACCAGCAAGGGGTATTTATCAATATCAATCAATCAATCAATCAATCATGATTTATATTGTGTGGCTATACTCCCGATACGGTATCCAGGCATTTAAACCATTCCAAACATATTGAAAATGAAAGGGGTACTCCTCTGTGATCAGGAATTACAGCTTTAAAGTGTGTTAAGGAATGCCCAATTCTAACCTATGAGAGGAGTAGGCGTTACAGTAGTGAAAACCGAAATAGGCTGTCACTACCAGGACATGCTATACATAAGAGTGCATGTCCTACCATTTACTTACATAGCACCTTGCTCAGAGGGCTACCTAGAGTCTACTTAGAGGTGACTTATATGAAACAAAAAAGTTTAAAGCTTGGCAAGTAGTTTTAAATACCAAGTCATAGTGGCAGGGAACTTCAGACACTGCAGTGGCGGACCTGAGAAAGATATGAAAGGCTATTTTTGTGTGAGCAGTACGCGTAAAAAGAGGAAAACACGAGGAGACATAAAATTATGTCTTCTCTTTGGGCCACTCTTACACCTCCTCTGGGGAGGAGTAAGGGTCTCATGCATTCCCATCTTTACAAAACTTTATAAATCTGGGAATGTGTCAGGTTCCATGAGTGTTGTGTAGAAACACCCAGAGCAACACCCATGGAATACCCCTTTCACACAGAGTAATATGCATGAAAGGGCATGTATTTACAAGGCCATGCAATGTCACGCAGGGTGGACTTTATGTGGTCTTGTAAATATGGGCAGGCACCATGCGCCACCAGTGCATCAAAAAAAGTGACGCACCGGTGATGGAATAGTTTTGTAAATGAAGCCCCCGATTTTTATCCTATAGCTGATACATTTCTATGACTTTTACACATTATGGGGTCGATTCCGATCCGGTAAAATCCCCATCCATACGATTCGTATCCAGAGCCATTTCCGTACGACTCGTACACACACCGTACGACTCGGCGAGTACGGTCCATGTCAGGTAAGGGCGATTCGTACGGAAAAGCGCACAATCACATACACACCGTACGGCGCGTACCCCCCATGATCGCAGGGGTACGGCGCGTACCCCTGCGATCATGGGGGTACGTGCCGTACACCCAGTGTACATGGGGTACGCACCGTACCCCATGTACGGTGGGTGTACGGTGCGTACCCCATGTACGCTGGGTGTACGGCGCGTACCCCCCATGATCGCAGGGGTACGCGCCGTACCCCTGCGGTCATGGGGGGTACGTACTGTACCCGTGGGGGGGCGTTCCGTACCTGTTTCGGTGCGAACTCTGCGTTTACGACTGTTTTCAGCTCCCGTAGGAAAAGGGTCGTACGGTGCGTACCCGACACATTTCGTACTTGCTGGGTCGTAAAAACCAGCCGCGAACCGTAGTGATGTCGCGTACAGCGGGTTCCGAGTGCGACTCATACGGAGATTTGAGTCGTACGGAGTCCGGTACGACTCGTACGGATTTCGGCTCCTGGTACGGATCGTACTTCGTCGTACTTACGGGACGTTTACGGGTACGATTCGTACAGGGAAAAAACGCTCCGTACGACGATTCGGAGCGCATTTTACCGGATCGGAATCGACCCCTATGTGTCTGAAATATAGGTTTATCTCTGATTTGCATTCAGCTTTTTAAGTCTTGCATCTTCCAACACCTGCGACATGATTAAGCCCAGAAGACCAGCTACAAAAGAGACAAAAATGCTTTCAAATGTCTTTGGTTAACCTCTCCTTGTGAATAGCTGGATTTGGATCATTGGGAAGCTCGTGCAGCATTCATTTAGCTTCTCTAGTCTAGTACACTCACATGGGTTCCTCATAATGTCTATGAACTTCTCATTATTCCTGTGTTCTGAAACTGAGAACCCAATGGATGATGGCTATCCATTCTGCTAAACGGGGGTCCACTAAGTAGGACATCCCCTATCATTCCATTTCTGCCTGTATACAGTCACCTCAACAGTTTCCCTGACAGTGGAGCCTGTAGATCCATAAATTAGGACAACTCTACATTAATAAGAATTTTCAGGTGTTCCTATTTCAACACCCACCTCGAAATATATCCTTTACTCTATTTAATGCTCGTCATTGACCAATAGTCATTATCATTCAAACATATTTTTATGATATGTTAAGAGAAGTTGCAATATACCGTGGGTAATAAGAACTAGCATTGTACTCTGACAAAACTCAATGTGCCCAGGTAGAATCGTCAATTTCTAGGGATCATTTTGTGAAAGAAAGAAGCTAAAAGAAAATAATTACATGTTGAACTATGCTTGTAGATTTACACAATGCAACCAAAATGATTTTGCTATTTTCCATTAGAAAAGTTGCCTTACCCATGAAATTAGGTCAGATTATGATTACATTGACGTTGTGGACAAGTTTATGAAATACTTTCACACAGTTATTCTACTTTGTCGTTTTTGCTGTACTCTTTATAAAAGCTATCCAAATAAACCCCAACATTTCTAATACTCTTCTGGAATAAGTAAATACTTCAGATTGATGCAAATGGTGGGTATAAGAAAAACAAAATAAAGAATTAGTGGCGACCACAGCAAAACTCAAGTGGGGGCTGGGGAGGAGGAGGAGATGGCCACTGATGCTCCTGTCCACCTTGGTGCTCCTCTTCTCTCCTGATGGTGTCTCAACAGCCCCAGAGACACCAGAGCGGCTCTGTTTTTCTGCTCAGACTGTGCTGTTTCTCCAACCTAGCTGTGCAACACAGCTCGGTTGGAGACACCTAAGTGCACATGATGGTTTGGCCAGCCTAAGACGGCCAGCCAAACCGTTATGTGCACTTACAGTGCTGAACTACTCCATCCCTGCTGTCATCATGGCCCTGCCCTGCCCATACTTGGCAGGTTCTAGCTGGGAAAGAAAAATAAAATGATAATAAATTGGTTTCATTACCATTTTATATTTCCCATTTTTTCAATGGGGGGCGACCGCCCTTCTCCTTAGAGAAAGAGCCACCAATATAAAGAACATGTGATTCTTTGGTGCACAGTACTTGTATTTATCATAAATCCTTAACAAAGGGTTTCAATCAGCCATGCAAACGAAAGGTAGCTATCTTTGAGAAATTTGAGGAAATTGTTTACTATGGTGTATACATGTGTGAAACCTTTAGAAACAGAACTGGCCATGAAATGTTAACAGTGGCAGCTGCCGCAAAACTTAAGTAAGGTGCAAGGGATGGGGGACTGGAAAGGGGATTAGGGAAATAATAAGAATTATTAAAAAACGTACCTTTGCTGCCAGCGACGCTGCCATCCACCTCGGTGCTCCTCTTCTCTCCTGATGGTGTCCCAGCAGTCCCTGGGACACCCGCACAGGCTCTCCAACCAATCCTGGTGCTGCGTCCAACAGCATGAGAGCAGTACCAGGATTATTCTAAGTGGCTCAATTTACCACCCAGACAGTGCCTAAGAGTCTGTCCTGTTTCTCCATACTAGCCGGGCTACACACCTGGGTTGGAGAGACCTAAGTGCACATGACCTGCCTAAGACGGACAGCCAAATTGTTATGTGCGCTTACAGTGCTCCTCCCCTGCTGCCATCATGGCCCAACCCAGACATGGCTGGCTGTAGGGGGAAATAAAAATAAAATTATTATAAATTGTTTTTATCAATATTTTATTTTTTCCGTTTTTTCAGCGGGGGCGACACGCCTCCACCATAGCGGAGTAGCTGCCACTGAGTTTTTAGTTTTTATTGAAAATCGTCTGCGTTGAGCAATGGTTTATTGCACAGTATGTTTAAGAGCATCTAAAGACTGATTTTTCGTATCTAATTGTACAATATATTTTCTCTTTCAGGCAATGCGGCTACAGCAAGGCCAGCCAGGATGGCGAGGAGGAGCTGTATTTTCACTGTAAGTTTCCCCCGCCTTTATAATGGTTGTTTGTACTTCGCTACATTTTGTGGACATATTGATGGCTTTATTCCTGCAATCCCACTCCCCTTTTGCTGATCCTCACATTGTTACGCTATGCTAATACCTGCTTTGATGCCTGCTGTCATCCCGCGTTTTCCCAGTGACTGTTAGCTCTGCCAGATAAACCTCTCCCGAGACAGCAGACTTGACAGCTTCATAACCTAGTGTCCACGCGCACCGAGCCGCGCGCGCTTGGCAATCAGCTGCCTGGGCGCCGCGTGCCCAGGGACAGGTAGACGCTTTCAGCATTCTGTAGGGCGCATGAATTATTCTGTCAGCTCTTCACGTCGTGCGCCATGAAAGGACTGCTTTGTTTTTGCAGGAGCACCTCTTGATTATCAAGCCGTGATGATTCCGCAGACAACAGTTGTCAAAGAAAATTCAAATGTCAGAGCAGATGACTTTATTTGATTTCTGGCATATGCCACTTCAGCCCGCATCCTCCTGCTCCCTGGAGCATGTCAAAAGCAACTTGCTGAACCGACTCTCTTCTCTGAAAAAGATTTCTTTTTCATCCTTTCTTTTCAGATCACTCATGCCTCCACATAGTACATTAAACCCAACAAAATGCACCCAGAGATGATGTTTACACTACTCAGTTTGTTTTCAGACCCTGTATTATTTGCATCATTTTACTTGCAGCAAAATACCAGTGACCTAGACTTTTTCCATTTTTAAATAAAAGATGACTTTCCACACATAAAATTACGGGCGAATTTCAAAAGGCATTTATGAGCATGCAAAGTAGCACTGTTGTAGTACTGCATTCCTTTACCATAAATGTCTTTGTGAATTTTGCCCCAAAATTTAAACTCAGCAAAGAGGGCAGAGTCATTTGTATTTTTATTATTTTTTATTACCATTCCCTGGGTATTCAAGTTTTTTCTGTTTTGGAACCAGTTCCCAAAAACATCTATACGAACATAAATTAGGACTACAGGTGTGCTGCTTTCTGAATCGGCACAAAATGGAAAGTACACGAAGAGGAGACACCGTTTTTTTTGTCCTAATTATTTAAGAACATTCTATGAACATTCACATTTTAGATGTTTTGGTACTAATTCACAAAGGCATTTCGGAGTCAGTGAAGTACTCGTGTTCTACTACTTCATATACTTTGAAATACCTTTGAGAATTATCCCCTTTGTTTTGAACTTTCTGTATCCAGATATTTTACATGGATTAATTTATATTTAATACTCGAGCGACTGGGTATATTTTCTTGTTCAGTGACAAGACAAGCATGTACTAATGAATTTTAGAGAATGGAAAGCATCTTTATTAGATCGACTGGGCAGTGAGGATCTGCTCTTCTTAGGTCATGTCAGCTATTTAGTGAGACATTTATTAGAACAGCGGTGTTCAAAGTTGATCCATGCCAGATTTGCCAGAATACCCTGGGTATTGTTCCTGTTTGGATTCAGTAAATTATATTCACATTGATCCCATGTGGTTATCTTGAATTTCAGGCATAGATATGGATCTTGTGGACTAACATTAGACATCCCAGGAGTAGAGGCCATGGAGTCAAATTCAATACAAACTTTACTCTGTGAGAAGAGATCTCTCACCCTCTGGCCCGGAGTTCTAGGACCAAAGTTCTGAAGCAGCCATTACTATGCCAGCCCTCACAATTAAACCACCAGAAATATTAACAATAATATGGACTTTGAATGAGTCCTCAGAAATAATATAAGCATTTTATCTGCTCAAACCCTGTGCAGCTTCTACTTGGTTTAATCCAGTAACGTGACATGAGAGTATTCTTCACAGAGTTTTTGTAATGGCGGCCCGCGATGTATGTGTACCCGTGAAACTTATCTTTATCATGATCCGACCTAGTCTGTTGCATGGGATATGCTTAAAGCTCCCTCTTTCTATTATATTTACTTGTAACATTGAGTGTTTTTGGCCAAGTCGATTTTTTTGAAACTTTCATCATAAACTGTATTATCCTGAAATTTCAGAAGTCATTGCTGTATTTCTGGCCGTCTATTTATTACTGAGCTGATTTCCATAACTCTTTGTCTTCATCTCTTTCCCCTCTGCAGCCTCATAGTTTTAACATTCTATTCACTTGTCTTTCAGTCCCAGTAATAGACCAAACCTCACTGCATAGCTGAAAGCAGTGCAGGACTTCTTGCTGTAGCTGACGTTCCACCTGATTCCTCTCTGCTGTAATCCCAATGTTTTTTGTTTTTCATTTTTAAATCTAAAAGATTTTAGTGAAGTGGGTAAATGACTGAATAGATATTTGTAGATGAAAACTGGGTGTCATACTAGAATATCAAGTTTTAAAATGTATGCTACAAAGATATTCACCGACCAAAATATTGTAAAGTTAAGTACATCCAGGTATATGTACCTTCAATACATATATAGCAAATATAGATATCCTTATATATACTTACATACTTGATATTTTGGTTATTGATATGATGGCTATGTTATTTTTCTAGCACAATAATTCCTTATTCTGACATACAGCCACACCTTGTCAATACTGGCAGAACAAGACCAGGGAGAGGAAGACCTCTGCAAATGTTCTATACTTGACTGCGTTTGTGCTCCTCTGTGTCTTTTTAAGACTGAACTCTTCTGTTTGGTGTCTTCATAGTCATGTATTGTTTTGTTACCTTGTTTTGTAGCCCTACCTCAGGACTTCGTGTTTAAAGTTCAGTCTCTTTGCTCCTGGCACCCACTGCAATAATGTTTCCTTAAGTGCTCAATCAAATCTTTGCTTTTAACATTGGGCCGTCGAAAGAGATACCTGCATGATACAGCCCCTAGTATTGTCTTAACCTGTATGAAGGCGAATTCAGTTAGTGCAGCCTGAGATCTGAGCATCCCATCCCATCACTCTTTCTGATTTCTATTCAGTCTGTTATTTGGATTGAGAAGGACAGTGGAGGGATAGGAGAGGGACATAATTTGCTTTTATATAGCGCATGCTACCCCATAGGAGGTGCTGAAGCGCTTTTTCGGCGAGTAGCACACAATTGATACAGCTCACTTGGATAAGTCTTGACATTTAGCTGTTGAGAAATGATTGATGGGATCAAAAAGACTTTTTGGGGGTGGACTTTTTTAGGCAAATTATTTATTCATGGCTGAAATCTTTATTTTTGTTGTAAAAAAGTAAAACTGACATCATGTTATGCAAAACCATGTGATTTTATATATTCCTAAAATATGAATTAATATTCTAATAAACCGTGAAACAAATTAGTAATAATATATTGGACTAATATTGTATGTGATGGCAAACTTGTAAAAAGCACTTTAACTTGTGAGGGTGTAAAATGGATTCTTATTTACTTTTGAACTGTTTTCATCCGCTGCACTTGTGACTGTTTACCCTGCCCTTCTCAAGAGTTTAACCAGTATTTGTGGTGAAGCACATAGACAGTCAAATCAATTCCAGATTTCTGCCCTAATAAGCAAACTGTGTGACTCACCCGAGAAGAGGTTGAGAGGTGAGCTAACTTGCTTAATGTTTACTCATACTGGTGATTTGTATAGCATTTAGGCATTCTGAAGTTTGCTAAACCGATATCGGGTACTAGAAATTGAAAAGAGGGCACTTGCGAGAAGAAAATGGTGGATATATTAGAGGGAGTTACATATTAGTCCAATAGACCTAGTGTCATCCCCTAAATTATAATTCCTCGCAGACTGATCAATAATGTCTCATGGGTCTGGTGTTTTACTCATCTGATTAGCCAGGAGGAAGAAAAGGTGCGAAAAAATGGTGGCAGAAAAGGGGAGGTGGTAGAGTTTGGCTGAGTCAGAGCAATCATAGGATTAGAGAGTTAGAAATCATGGTAAAATGTTCCAGCAGATGCTATGCTAGGACAGAGGGAGCCTGACAGGAGGTGGGAGACTATTGATGCCTCTCCTCACACTATCAACATTCTGATTTCTTATTAAACTCTCCCTCATTGATACCATTTAACTGTGTGCCGAGAGCAAAAGAGGACTCTGGGGCCTTATTTTATATGCAGTGCACTCTCCTGGTTACCGCTAGGTGCAACTTTCAAATGGTGTGCCCAGCGGTAAGCAGAAAAATGCGGTGCGTTATAGTGAATGTGCTGCTCCCAGGGCAGCAGCAAACTTGGCTGCCATGGGTACAGCACATTCAGACGAAAACACGGAGCAGCTGCTTTTTTAAAGGGGATTAGAGATTCCCTTGCAGGCGGGTGCAGTGAGTTACTGCACTCACCGGCAAGGAAATGTCTTGGTGGTCCATAGGACCCCCTTTTCCCCCTCCAGAGAGCTGCTATCAGGGGGCGCACTGACTGCACCCCACCTTTTAGGTGGCACACTGTCAGTACACAGCTGACAGCTTCTTTGCCTCTGTGCCAGCAGCTGTAATACAGCGCAGGTGCAGAGGCAAAGAGATTCCCTCATTTGCAAAGTCCCTTGTCCCCATACAAATGAGGTAACACCTGATGATAGCGCTGATGCATTATGTATGCCAGCGCTATCAGTATGACAGAACCGCAACGTACAAGCATCTGCTGCCCCTTCTATAATACCAAAGTGCCCGGGGGTGCGCAAAGTGTGAGCAAATGCTCATTGTGGCCCCAGGAGTCTCCCGTAATACGACACCTGGAAGGAGAGGGAGAGAGAGAGAGAGATCTTGTATGCTTCTTTTTTTCAAATATTTCTTAAAGTTAATAGGTTGAGCAGTCTGTTCCATGCTTGAAGGTTTGACCATAGGATTCGCCTGGACTAGCATGTAAATAAAGAGCCACACGCCTGTGATACTACCACTGTCCGTCTTATCACCTTTGCTTTCCTTGTGTGCTATGTCTGAGCAGTGTTTCAGGATCTATCTTCAGTGGCAAGCTTCTTCATTGACCTGTACACGAAGACCCAGAAACACAACATGATAGAAGGGCAGGGAGATGGTTATTGTGGGTAGTGACGTGATAGAGCAATGCTGCTTTAGTGCATTTAATGCATGGCCTTTAAGCTTTGTTGACACTCTGTGCAAACTGTTGTAGTACTAGGCAGGTAATAAGCACACGAGAGCCAGGCTTTAATCCAGCTCTTGCTCCTTTTAAGGTACACCATGACCAGATGAGGACATGGCAACGACTTCCTGGAGCCAATCAATTATGCTGAAATTGGCAGGTCTGCTGTTTCTCAAATGATTCATGAAGGCAATGTCGCCACCTTAGAAAGCCACATGTATGTTTAGTGAATCGTCTCATGATGGCTGTGTGAGCATGTTCAGAGTGGGACATTTCTTATCTGTGCATACAGATGTGTGGGTACCATGCCTCTGGGATCAGGAGGTGGACAAGGATATTGGTATTTGGCAACTCTGCACAGCACCGTAGCCGGTCGGCCATTCCGCCACACAGTCATTTCTCTGGTAAGCAGCATTCTTGGTGAATGATTTCAGAGCAGCGTGGGCTGCTATGACTCTACCATGCCCCAATTGGCCCCATTTTGTTTGCAGCCGCCCAGAGTATGGGACTCGCTTGAACAATTTTGCCAGGACTTGTTTTTGCTTCCTGTCCTGTCCCGCACAGCACTCATACAACAATGCATATGGTCACTAGCAAATCACTGATCTATACACATGAATAAATACCTAAACTTGATACCCTCGGTTTGCTGAGGGTCTTTGCAGAACTAAGTAGATGTCAATGTGGGCAGCCCTTTGCCTCGGGAGTCAGAAAGTCAACCTCAGAAATAATAAGTAAAATGGGATCTTACGGCCCTTTTTTCTTTCTGTGCTTTCTTCTCCGTCTCCTTTCATTACTCCTTTAGCAGAAAATATAAATCCCTTGAGCAAACACAGCAAGTTAGGTTAGCAATAGCAGTTGCTACTCCAGGATGGCTGTTTTGTACCCTTTGCATTGCCCTTGGTCAGCCTGATCTTGGGCTTCTTGAAAGAAGTAGAACAAGGAAATGTTAACCGAACTTTAAAAGATTCTTTTGTTTTGTATATTTTTCACTATTTTTCATTGCTTGCCATTTTCTTAGCCCCTCGGCTTAATTGGCAAGAGTGAAATTTGGAGCAACCGTAGAATGTATGTGGCGACATCCAAGCGTTTATGACGATCCCTTCCTCTACCCATGTAATCATGGTGAATTGAGCTCCATGCTATCCATGGTAGAAATACGGGCAATCCTGCAGTGTCACTGAGGGGGTGGGGTCAAGTACTCATGATGTCACTTCTTCCTCTCGCATTTTGGTGAATATATGTCCATGCCAAACTGGCTCTCAGTATTTTGTTTTTAACCCAGGGTTATTTAAAATCCCTCCGATACAATAAAAAAAAAATCATTCGGTGTGAGGGAGAGATAGGAATAAGTCTGGACGGTGAACTCCACATGCAGAATTTGCAGAGATTTCCACTTGCTCATATTCGCCAATGTCCACCTCCTGGCAAGCTTTTTCCTAGTTTGCGATCATCAACATCAAGTTGGCAAGTGTGAGTGTGGAAAATCAACTTCCTGGCAAGATTTCGCAATGCAAGTGGTCAGATTTCTCATTGCGAGTACCTGCGTATGATCGCGACCGCGCACATTGAGAAACTGTCTGCTCGCGTTGACAAAGCTGCCGTTCGAGTAAAAATCCACTCGAGCGGCAGAAATGAAGCAGCGCCTGCTTGCGGTGTGCATGGTGGAGTATGCGATGATTGCATGGTGCAGACAAGCACCTGTCACGGAAAATCTCTGCAAACAGCATCTATCAAAACGCTTGTGGCGCTCCACATAGCGCAGCAGAGTTTGTTTTGCACTTTGTGAATTTCCACGAAGCAGAACTCCGTGAACTCCTCCCAGACTTAGATAGCATAAGCCGTTCACAACATAATGTAAATATTTGTTACGCTTTAGATCTCTAATTCACTTATTTTTGGCACTAAAACACTCATGATTGTTGTGTATTTGCGCTCTCTACACTTACAATTCAGTGTTTCGTTATATACTTTGCCATATGAATTATGTGCTTCTGCAGCAGCATTTTTCAAGTAAATACGGATTTGCCACTGTGAGAAATCAGGACCTCTTTGCGGAGTACCTCCACTTTTTGCCCCCATTTTGACCACTTGATGCTGGTCTTCTGACTGTGCCACTGGGCTCTGCTAGTCAGACCCAGGGCCAGCTGTGCTCTGTGTAAAAAGTACATTGTAATTTGGTATAGTTACAATTGCAAATGACAGACCCCTTTAAGTCCCTAGTATATAATATGGCAAGGGGGAATCAAACTACCTGTAAGTCCCTAACATATAAAAGGGCAGGGAGGTTTAGAGGCCCAGAAGATTTCTTGCACTGGAGTATGCACTGCTATGGTGTCTGCTCTAATTTTAAAAGCCAGCCTTGCAGTATGCTTTTAAACTGAAATGATATGCAAATTTGGCTTTGAATTTAAAAGTACTCCCAAAATATCAATCTACCTTATGTTTACATATAGGTCACCCCTAACGTCTCCCCTTGGTGCCAAAGGGGTAGGATGCCTTGTAGCTATAATTAGGGACATTATAAAATATGTTTTATAAGCCATTGTGACAACTACCAATTTTGTAGTGGAGTGTGAGGACTGGCCCTTCATACAGGTTGGAAGGAACCTAATATGGAAACCAATACATGGCTTGAAAATCTCAAAGGTCGAGTCAGCGAATATGGAGTTACCAGTCACTGAATGTATTGAGGTGCTAAGCCATGTTTGGCCTTGAACATATAGCACAATGCCTTAAAATCAGTGTGTTTAGAGACCTTGAGCCAGTGCAGTTCCTGAAGCAGATGGGAGACTAAGGCACACCTAGTTAAACGAAAAAGCAGCCAAGCCAAAGCATTTTGAATAAACTGCAATCGATGAATCGAGGTCTTATCCGCACCCAGGTACAGCACATTGTCGTAATCCAATCTGGATATGACCAGCACCTGAATAATAGTTATTTGAGCCATTAAGGGAATTAGCCAATCTTTTTCAGCCATTTAAGGACTGAGAAGCAGGTGGTAGTGACCTTTGACACCTGTGGCTTCAAGGAAAGTTTATTATCAATAATTAAACCCAGATTTGTAACCTTAGTGGACAGGGTGGGCAGAGGCCCTAAGGAATACGGCCAGTGTCCAGGGCCCCAAAGTGCTGTGGTTTTACCGAGGACAAAGACCTCCGATTTATTCCAGTTGATCCTAACCGCACTTTTATTCATCCATAAGGAAATGTGTCTCAGACCCAGCTTCAGTAAAGATGAGTCATGGTGCTGAGCCGATGATAAAGAGAAGATAATTTGTGTATCAACGTTGTATGAGAAGAGGGTGAGCCCACATTTCTCTATTAAGTCCAGTAATGGCCAGACATAGACGTTAAAAAGCAAGGGGCTCAAAATAGAACCCTGTGGAACACCAGAGGTCAGGGCTAGAGGCTTGGATCTCACATTAGTCGAGGAGACCTGAAAGATTCCGTTCCTCAGAAAGGAGACAAGTGACCTCAAGGCCAAGCCTTCGAGGCCCAAGGACTCAAGTATGCCAGTCAGAATAGTATGAGACACTGTGTCAAAACCCACACTCAAATCAAGCACAATGAGCGTGGCAGGGCCTCCCGAGTCCAGAAGCTGTCTGATATGCCAAGAAGAGCGGACACAGTGTTGTGCACAACCCTTAATACAGACTGCAAAGGATGAAGAAGAAAATGGATCTCAATGAATGTAGAGAGTTGGTCATCGACATTCTTTTACATTTTTTTTTAAAAGACTGGTAGGAGGGAGATAGGGTGAAAGCTCGACGAGCAAGAAGGTTCCACATTGAGCTTTTTTAGAAGGGTAAGAATCATAGCATACGTCCACCGCTGAGGTATGATCCCATCCCTTAATGAAGTATTAAGGAGCTATAAAATCAGAGTTAAGACAGAAACATCCAATAGTCTGAGCTTAGCAGGGGGAAGAGGATCCAACAGAGAACCTGACTTAATGGAGTGTAAGGCAGTCAGGAAAAATGCAAGATCCATAGGAGATTATGCACTAATTTTGCCAGATGAGTAGCCTCCACTGAAAGCATATCAGAAGTGTCCAAGTTTGAGTTGGAATCTCTATTCACGGATTCTGCAGCCAGTTGTAGGAGAATATTTTCTACTTTTTGCATGAAGAAACTACTAACTCTTCGCACTGGCTTTGTGAAAGAGGGAACAAAGGTATGATGTTACTTGCATCAGATAACGCTTTCCCCACCTTAAAAACTGTCTTCTGGCAGTGTTGGGAGTTGGTATTTTTTTCTGTGTAAGATGTGGCATGCACCGATTTACAAGGAGCATGATATCTTTTTAAAGCCACCACATACTCAGACTTGGCCTCCTCATCATACCGTTTCCTCCGGTGTCTGTCTAAGCATTTGCATCACTTCTTTTCTATTTTGAGCACATCAGTGAATTAGGGAGCTGGAGGATGAACTCTGCCTGTGTGTTTGATGGTTGGTGGCAGGATGATGTCAATAGCCTCTTTGAGCCATTGATGTATAGAGGTTTGGTCCAAATCAGTCTGAAGTGAAAGAGTGGGCTTCGTATTAAGAAGTTGCTCATTTAGTGCTGCAGTTTATTAAGTTTAGACCAGTTTCTGACATTAGATTTCAAAGCAGGCTGCGCTCTGGGGTAGGAAGAAACCTTAAATGGCACAGCAATGTGGTCAGACCAACAAAGCTGAAGAGGGAGGTCGACTATCAGGTCCATTATGTTACAAGATATTGGGTCCAAAAGATGCCCTGTGGTGTGAGTAGGCACAGAGTTTAGGAGTGCTAAGTTTAGAATACCCAGATCTTTGTTAAAAGCTGAAGTCTGGTTAATATTTGGATCCTCAAGATGGAGTTTAATGTCACCAAGCAGCGTGATAGACGGTAGATCAGAGTCCCAGAAAACGCAAATTTAGGAGTTAAGGAAAGTGTAAATAGCAATTCTTCACAATCAGGGATCAGAACTTCATGAATTTTGCATTTACAATCTTTTTGGAGAATGATGGCAATTCCTCCACTTGTTTTATGGAGTCTCTATATCCCAATTAGGGAGAAATTAGCAGGGAGTGCTGCAACGATATCTGTCAGAGAAACTGCACGAAGCCAGGTTTCAGTAAGGAATACTGCATCTGGGTGAAAATCAAAGAGAAATTAAATAAATGTTGCTGAGGTTTAGGGAGGGAATGACAGTTTAGGCTAAAACAATAGAACTGAGTAGAGAGGTGCTCAGCAGGATGCCTCGTACCAGAAATGTCAGCGTGCTCTGCTGCCATTGCATGCGTGGGAGTCAGATGTGTGGCCAGCTAAGCATGCATGGGGTTGGTATAAATCGAGCAGGCAATGTTACAGGATTTACAGGTCAGAGATATTGCCTCCGGGTTAATGACCTGACATCTCACTTTAGGTATCAGCTGTAAGGAGTAGAAGAATGTTGAAGTGTAAGACCTTATGCCTGGCTGCAAAAAAACAGGTTTCCTGGCCCCTTGCCTTAGCGGGATGCGGACAGGCGCAGATGGTCTTGCCTTAAGCTCGTCTGCTTTGTGTGTCCACTCAGCTATCAGTTTAAGGGGCGTTCCCCCAAGCAGCTAGACCACTGAAGCACTGGAAGTGAGTGTGAATTCACCGGAAGTGAGTGCGAGTTCACACTCTTCTTTCCTATGCACAATTGGCACAGAGCAATGAGATACCAAAATTTACTGTGGGAGCGTGTTAAGCAACTAAGTATAAAAACAAGATAAAAAGAGTAAAATACACAACAAACAAGGATAAGCAGCTGAAAGCGGAGCAGCATACCTACAATCTATCTGTTACAGCAAATATGTTAATAACCTTTCTTTTCTGTGAGCTAAAGTCCACCTTTCCAGCTTCTCTCTTCTGATTGGCTAGCCTGTTCCAAGGCTATACCAGTGTGGCCTGATGGGGTGCTAAGTGTCATGTCACCTGAGACAAAAGGCTTGCTGTGGGCGGAGAAGTACAAGCTGCAGAGCATATGGCAGATGGTGAGGGGTAACCAAACTGGTCATCAAAGGAAGGATTTCACTTTAGGACAGCACAGGCCCACCCCCACATCCTGTGTTTTCAGCCAAACAGGAGCCTCTGTAATTAAAGTAAGGAGAGGGTTGGAAAGGGAGTGTTTAGACAATTTAGCCACACCAGTAGGTTGAGCTAGCCTGATCCAGCTTCTCTGGAGAGCATTCCTCCATGATGGATTTTGAAAGAATTATGCTTTCTGGGATAGGGATATGCAACACTTTGGAGAAAGTGGTCATACACCTGGGTGGCACCCTGCATCCTTTAGGTCAGGAGTGCCCCCCTGCTCGACACCCACAAACCATGGATAAATATGGGAGAGCTGCACAGCTCCTCAAATCTGCTGCATGAAGAGACAAGATGAAGAAGGAATGCCCTGCTGACTCCCTGGCCTGCACCAAGAGGACTGCACCTGCTGCACACTGTGGGACACAGCATCAGAAGGACTTTGCCTGACTCTGTAAGTCTCAGGAGTGAACTCCCAGTAAGCTACAGGTTAACAGAGCCCACCTGCATTATCTTCACCAAGAGGACCCATCCTGGGGTGCGTCCAGTGGACTTTTTGAGGATTTCCACTTGTGCATTGTGGGAATTGTACTCCAAACATCCCAAGGACCATTTAGGAGATTTCAGACCCTTGGATTTGTGTTTTGTTTTTAGTGTTTTGTGAAAAAGCTCCATAGGGTGACCAATCTCACTTCGAGAGTCACACCGGCTACCTTCAACCGTGACCCAGCTGAGTTTCAGGTTCGTCCGTGGAAAGCTCCAAAGCTTCAGACTTCCAGGATTTGACAGGGCCTCGCAGAAAGACAAGCTGGTGAACCTGCACTCAATTTGGCCCGACGAAGGGCCTTCTGCGACTCTGAGGGAAAAAGCTCCAGAAAAACTACTAAGTGTGAAGATAAAACTTTGACAGAGTCTTCCCGCTTAGTGTATCCTAGCAGGGCTCCATCACAGTCGGCTTCAAACTTTGACTTTATCTCGGTGAAGTGCGACCAGAAAGTAGCACTATATGTTTTTAAGCAGTAGAAAATGTTTAGTCTTTAAAAAAAATCATATTTCTAGTTACCTACATTTGATTTTTGTAATTTTAGTGTCTATTTGTTCATAAGCACATAATCCATTTTTATAAATTGGAGTTTTTTGTGTTGTATCTTCTTTATTTAATGCATTGGTGTTTTTAAATGCTTAACACACCTGTCTCCTAAATTAAGCATGCCTGCTCATTGCCAGCTACCAAGTGGTTGAGCAAATGATTAATTTATTGAGAACCTAACGAACCTTTTATTATGCTTGTGACCTTATTACTAGTGGTAAATCACTACTTATGACTACTTATAAACCATTTTCCAACATCCATTCTTGGCACATGTTTTACGATGCGCAGCACCATTCAGAGATTTGTGTGAAAAACTTTTTCAAGCTTAAACCGTTCAAATGTTACCAAAATAAAAGAGTGGGAGGTGGTGCAAAGCATTGGAAGACACTATGCAAAAGTTAAGTGGACAGTAGTTGATTATTATACTAACATTCTAAACAGGAATTAATGACATGAAACATTCCGCTGGCAGTATTAAAGTCTCCAACTGGTGGGCGAATAGTGGTGAAGGTTATTTGTCTGCCTTGTGAAAAATACTCCTGGGATATTTTAATATAAAGGAAACATTGAAATAATGATTGCTTCTTTGTCATAAAATTGTTTTGATTAATTATTCATGCACTTCCACTATGTACCATTGACATTTTTTAATATGGTGATTATTTCAAAAGGGCTCTCAGAGTGCAGACTGAAAAAGTTCAGAACATTCCCTTTCGTTTCTAAAGTTTAATGTCTTTAATCTTACACTACCTCTAAGCGAGACACTTACGTTAAATGCGTGCAGTGTACAGTAACTTTCTGCGGTAATGCTTCTAGATGAAGAGTTGATACCAATGGCCTCTAATGTGGACACAAACCTAGGCCAAAACATATATGACTAATACAGTTCCAAAAGTGAGGCGCAGAAAACAAAATGACGCATCTTTTAATACAATAATTCTCTCCATGTAGACTTGTTCTCTTCTGTTAAAGTACTGTGTGATTTATTCAAACAGATTTTCTCTCGTACTATAATAACAGTGTCCTTCTTCGTCCTTGTAGAGTAAGATTATTATTCATTGGTGAAAAACATTTTCAATAGTCCGATGTGTATTTTGAATTCCACTAAGCTTTATTATGTTATCAATATTACTTTAAAATGTAAAAACAGCAAAATGTGACGCATAATGTCAGATAATGTGTTTTTCTTGTCTCTTAATTTATGCAATGCTGCCACATAATTTTATCATACTCTGCTGCATAATTCCAGGTGTGCATCTGTAGTCAAAGTTATATCCCTTATTTTATAATGTAGGTGTAGGAGTTCCTGGCACCATTGCATAAATACTTGCAACGGGCCTCCTGCACATCAGTCATTGCCTCTTGCAGAGGCGCTCTGGGCTTAGTCTAGAAAAGAGCCAGGGCTGACTCCACAGGTTGGTATTCTCGGTGAGGGTTTCCCCGAAGGGTCCCTGGGACTCTTGTTGCCTTCTCCTAAATGGCAGACTTGGTGGCACACTCTGCCTCTTTTCGAATGGCACACTGTTGTTTCCCCAGCAAACCTTTTTTGCTCTTACATTTGCAATGTGGTGCAAGCACACAGTTGAATACAGTCCATCATTTACATGGGGCCTTCTCCAAATGAGACAGTTCTCAATTTACCAAGCAAATTTTCTTTTTTTAGCACTTTTCAATTGGATATTAAAGAAGGTGCTTGCACATAGGTGTGTGACTCCTTCTGTCACCCCAGAGTACTAAATATTCATTGCTCGGAACACTTTCCCAATATGGCAGGAGAAGGAGGGTCTTGGAAGTTAGCATCCATTCTAACCAAGGGAAGAGCAGATGTACTCTGTCATCAACACAAGGAAGCTGCTAGCTGTCATAAAGGTCTGACAGTGGAGCTGGGTTCCAGAGATGAGCTGAACCTCACTTCACTGCCTCACAGCATCCTGAAACTGACACTGGGTGATGCATCTCCGATCCAGACCTCGTATTGAATTGCCTCTGCTGTGCAACGCATCTTCTAAGCAGGACCTTTTACCGCTCCGCAACCAGGATATAATGTACTTCTGTTCAGCTGACTCAACTGGGTCCCTGTAGCCGGCCCGTACTCCATTGTGGTTGGCCTGAATTGTAATTTTGCCCTGGTCTGGTACTACCAGAAATCCAAAGAGGGTGCTCTTTGGAGCAATTTTCACTGAGATCTTTAAATCTGCATTACTCTAGTCGTATTGTTTTGATCTTTGTCATTTTGGTCTTGTTTTATTTATTAAAAATTACTCTATTTTTTTATTTGGTTTGGGATCCTTCTTGTGTTATGTTTTCACAATATTACTGTTTGAAGTGCTGCACAAATACTTTATGCATTGCCTCTGAGTTAAGCCTCACTGCACTGTGCCAAGCCACTAGAGGGATGAGTACAGGTTAATTTAGGGGTTTCATGTGACTTCACCCTGACAAAGACTGTGGTTGCTGAATGAGCAGGGTTTCACCCCGCCCCCCCCTCAACTAGTAAACCAATTTCTTACATGGATTACCACTCATAGCCAACCAATGGTACTCAAGCACCCTCCCAGAGAAAATAATGGAAATACTGACTTAAAATAGAATCCAATGGGAATTAATGTTCACCAAATAAACCTAATTTGACTTTTAAAATGAATGTATAAATGTAATTAAATATTAAAAAACTACCTATAAGAAGCAAATAAATATTATTTTTTTCTTAAATATTTTAATTACCAGTTTTATGTTAAAAATGTATGTGACATTATTTTTTAATAATGATTTTTATACATAGGTGTTGGTACCTTGTAATACATAATAAATACAAAATACCATTTTATACAAGTGGGATGTTTTATCAATAAAACGTAAAAAAATTATTATTATTTAAAATACTAAAGTTAATGATATATTCTTTTTTTAATGTGGTCAATAGTCCTGCAGCGGATCACTGACATAATATCGATGTCACAAATATCGAGATACACAAATATCGAGTGAAAAATATCGAGTGACAAAATATCGACTCCCTATCTACAAACAGGTAAGTACCAAAATATCGAATTACAAAAATATAGACTGTCAAAATATCGATTTTTTTAAATGTCTTAAAATTAAGTTAAAACTAATATAGTAATAAATATATTTAATATAAACTTAGAAATAATTATTTAAAATTTTAATTTTAATAAATAATTTCTATAATTAAAAAAATTATATCACCAAAATAATACATATATATATATATATATATATATATATATATATATATATATATATAAAAAAACATATTATTAAATAAACATATATAAAAATTTTAGCGTAGCATAGAAAATGGTTAAAATTTATTGTAACAACTATAGTGAGTTCAACATTAGCAAAAGTGTTGGATAGCGTAGAGGGAAAATTTACTATTCCCACTCCAGTGGGTGCAACAGTAGGGAAAGCGCTGGATAGCGTAGGGGTTAAAATTACTATTCCCACTCCAGGGATGTATGACGTTACAACGCATACTTTTACAACACCTACCATTACATCAAAACTTTTACAACACAAAAACTTTTACAACTCATACATTTCACTTCTTCATCCCCTTTGACATCACGACACCTATTCCTACCCCACCTAGTCCTAGATATACACAAGCCACCTTCACAGTTAACTGGAAGAAAGTGGCTGAACGAATAAAGCTTGAGACAAAACCTCTGCTCCCACCCCCCACGCTAACTGGAGATGTCGAAGTTGACTCCTGCAACTTCCACATCTGGATGCACCAAATAGTTGCGGATAACACTGAATCTAAAAACAATCAAGGAAAGGGCCCCAAGAAGAAAAAACCTAATGCCCCATGGTACACCCAGACCCTTGCAGATAGCCACCTCCTTTGTCGGAAACTAGAAAGACACTGGAGACAAGCATACGACACGATCTCCAAAACACGCTATGTCCAACAGAGGAAAGTATATCTTTCTGACATTAAAGCAGCAAAAAAAGAATACTTCACTAATCTTATAATGGAAGCGCACCAAAATCAAAAAACCATTTTCACCATAGTCAAGTCCTTCACCCACCCGAAAGCTCTCACCACCGATATACCCCCCTCAGAGAGTCTTTGCAACCAAATAGCTGACTACTTCATTGACAAAATTGTCAACATTCAGAAGGACTTTCCCCCACCCCCGACAACCACTGTAGAGGTATCAGTTAACTACTCTCCTCTCTCCAGTTTCAAACCAGTATCCTTGCAACAGACAAGCAAGGCTATCCTGGCCTGTAAATCAGGAGCACCCACTGATTCCTGTCCCCCAATCATTCTTCACCATCTGATGGACACAGTCAATCCCTACATTAATGGAATCATTAATGAATCTCTTGAATCCGGAATTGTACCCGCAGAATGGAAGAAGGCCACTGTCAAACCCCTGTTGAAAAAACAGAACAAATCATCTACAGATTTGACTAACATGCGCCCCATCTCCTTGCTTCCTATTCTGGGCAAAGTCACGGAGCATTTAGTGCATGAGGAACTCAAAACTTTCACAGAAGCCCACAATATCTTGCACCCCCAGCAATCGGGCTTCCGCTCCGGTCATTCCACCGAAACAGCTTTAATCGAACTTGCTGATTCCATCAAATTCCTACAGGATGAGGGCAAGCAAGCTGTCCTCATCCTGTTGGATCTCACAGCAGCATTCGACACTATCTCGCATGTCATCCTAATCAATCGAATGCGAGAGATTGGCGTAACAGACTCAGCCCTAGCCTGGATTTCATCATTTCTATCAAACAGGTCTCAGACTGTGGCATTAGGACCACACCTATCCTGCGAAAAGCCAATTACATCTGGAGTGCCCCAGGGATCTATATTGAGCCCTTTATTTTTTAATATCTATATGGCACCCCTCTTAGCGGTGATAGAATCACATGGGATCCTGGTTACGTCCTACGCTGACGACACTCAATTGGTCGTCACCATTGACAAACAGCGTACTGACGCAGATCTCCGGTTTAAAAACTGCCTCTCTGATGTCTTTGAGTGGTTAAATACCAACCATCTTAGATGCTACAGCGCAAAGACAGAGATCATCCCAATAGGTAAGAATCTTTCTTTTTGCCCGAAAGATTGGTGGCCCACAGGATCCGAGGCCCCTCCTAGTGCAGTTATATCTGCCAGAAACCTCGGCGTACAATTCGATTCTTCCCTTACATTTGATGATCACGTTAAGATCACTGCCGGTCGATGCTTTGGATTAATAAAATCCCTGAGGAAATTTTTTGATTTCCTCCCAATTGCAGCAAGAAAGTCAGTCGCGGTAGCTCTCTTACTTTCCCGACTTGACTACTGCAACGGCCTCATGGCTGGAGTGAAAAAATCCCCTCTCAGAAAATTGCAGAGCTTACAACATGCTGCAGCCCGACTGGTTTTACAACTCCCCAGAAGGTCATCTGCGTCTGCAGCCCTGAATGCACTTCATTGGATGCCTCTTCATAAGAGAATTCTTTTCAAACTGCTTCTCACAGTCCATAAAACAATGCAAAACACAGGACCCCGTTACTTTGTAAACCGTTTTAAACTTTACAACCCTCCGCGCTGCTTAAGATCCTCTGGGACCAATCTGGTTCAAATTCCAAGATTTAAATATAAGACCAGAGGCGGCAAATCCTTCAATGTTCTGGCAGCTAAAGCCTGGAACACCCTACCCGCCTACCTCAGAGCCATAGACAATGAGAACAATTTCAGAAAACTTCTCAAGACATGGGTCTATCAACTACCAGACTCCTCTGTCCTGGCAGCCATCTAGTTCTCTCTTCCATTCATTCATTCCATTTTTCAACTATTCCTCTGCAGCTCGCCCAGCGCCATGATGCTCCCTTGGGAGCGAACGCTTGCACTTTATAAATGCTCATAAATATCAAATATCAAATTTACAACGCAAGATTTTACAACGCATATACCTTTACAACGCATACCATTACAACGTAAGTATTGGTAAGTATATAATATTTTTTTTAATATAAATTAATTTAAAATATTATAATATAATTTAATTTTATTTAATTTTATTTAATTAATGTAATTTAAATGTAATTTTACTTTATTTTTACAAAGTACCCCTGTACCCCAAAAACCCTAAACTGACCCTGAACCCTAAAAATACCCCTTTACCCAAAAACTGAAAACTGACCCTGAACCCTACAAATACCCCTTTACCCAAAAACTGAAAACTGACCCTGAACCCTAAAAATACCCCTTTACCCCAAAAACTGAAAACTGACCCTGAACCCTAAAAATACCCCTTTACCCAAAAACTGAAAACTGACCCTGAACCCTAAAAATACCCCTTTACCCCAGAAACTGAAAACTGACCCTGAACCCTAAAAATACCCCTTTACCCAAAAACTGAAAACTGACCCTGAACCCTAAATATACCCCTTTACCCCAAAAACTGAAAACTGACCCTGAACCCTAAAAATACCCCTTTACCCAAAAACTGAAAACTGACCCTGAACCCTACAAATACCCCTTTACCCAAAAACTGAAAACTGACCCTGAACCCTAAAAATACCCCTTTACCCCAGAAACTGAAAACTGACCCTGAACCCTAAAAATACCCCTTAACCCAAAAACTGAAAACTGACCCTGAACCCTAAAAATACCCCTTTACCCAAAAACTGAAAACTGACCCTGAACCCTAAAAATACCCCTTTACCCCAGAAACTGGAAACTGACCCTGAACACTAAAAATACCCCTTTACCCAAAAACTGAAAACTGACCATGAACTCTAAAAATACCCCTTTACCCAAAAACTGAAAACTGACCCTGAACCCTAAAAATACCCCTTTACCCAAATACTGAAAACTGACCCTGAACCCTAAAAATACCCCTTTACCCAAAAACCCAAACATATAACATTTTAAAAATAATTATATACTTAGCAATACTTACGTTGTAATGGTATGCGTTGTAAAGGTATCTGCGTTGTAAAAACATGCTTTGTAAATGTATGCGTTGTAAAAGTTTTTGCGTTGTAAAAGTTTCATTGTAATGGTAGTGCATAGTAAAAGTTGCGTTGTAAACGTTGCATACCCACTCCAGTGGGTGCAACATTAGGGAAAGTGTTGTATAGCGTAGGGGTTAAAATTACTATTCCAACTTCAGAGAGTGCAATAATAGGGAAAGTAAATACTGCACAAATAGATATAAATAACATAAATAGTAATACCAATTACAAATAAATAAATTATTGTACTTGTGTATAAAAAACTAATACATATTTATTTATAAATACAAAATAAAATTATTTAATTATAAAAATTGCCTACTCATACTAATTAATTACCTATTAACAATAAATTAATTTACAATTTTAAAATTCATAAATTAATTTTAATTACCAATTATATTTTAATTAATTACCTATTAAAAATTAATTAACAATTAATTTAAAATAAATACCAATAATTTAAATGACATATTTAATTAATGAGAATTAAATTATTTCCCACCCTATTCCCCTATAAACCCACAACCCGCTACAGAAAATAAATGAATGAAATTAACATATTTATCAATTAATCAATTAAAATTATTTACCAATCATATTTTTATTAATTACCAATTATTATTTAATTAACAATGTATTCCAAATAATTAAGAATAAATAAATTAACATATTTAATTAATTATAATTAAATTACTTCCCACCCTATTCCCCTATAAACCCACAACCCGCTACAGAAAATAATTTAATAAAATTAACATATTTATCAATTAATCAATTATAATTAATTACCAATTATATTTTAATTAATTACCAATTAATAATTAATTAACAATTAATTATAAATAAATATCAATAAATAAATTAACATATTTAATTAATTATAATTAAATTACTTCCCACCCTATTCCCCTATAAACCCACAACCCGCTACAGAAAATAAATTACTAAAATTAAAATATTTATCAATTAATCAATTATAATTAATTACCAATTATATTTTAATTAATTACCAATTAATAATAAATTAACAATTAATTCTAAATAAATATCAATAAATAAATTAACATATTTAATTAATTATAATTAAATTACTTCCCACCCTATTCCCCTATAAACCCACAACCCGCTACAGACTTATATTACACAAAAAATAAAAATTAATATTAACTTACCTTAAATTCGATATTTTTGTTGGCTATATTATGTCTAGTCGATATTATGTCCATTCTATATTTTTGATTCGATATTATGTCCATTCTATTCGATATTAATTTTCTCTAGTCGATATTTTTGTTATCTATATTATGTCTAGTCGATATTATGTCCATTCTATATTTTTTACTCGATATTCTGTCCAGTCGAAATAAAAGACTCGATATTATGACTGCCCACCCCTGCAGCATTTTTTTACATTTTATTTCACATTCCAAATAAATATATAAAACTAATTTGCAATAACATATAAAATAATTTTTGGGGGGGGTATTTATTTATGTTGCATTAACTTTTTTAGAATTACCCAGTACTTTACCAAAGAAAGATCTTCTCGATGAGACATCTTCCTTGGCCTATATAACAAAAGTTCCTTGTGTAATTTTACACTCATAAATAAGGCTCCACTCTATATTCCGGAGATGAAGACATGAAAACTTCCATTTTGAACGAAATTTTCACTTGGTGAATAACCTAAAGTAGTACATTTACTATAAAGTGTAAGAGTACATTTGCACATGTAGATTTACTCATGTGTAAATTTACATTAGTGAATAGGCCTCTCTGACTTTTCTCAATAGGAGCCAAATGTGTTTGTAATCAGAGTTTTGGAGTTCGGAAGTTCCACAAAACCTAACATTCACTGGTGGAGAAAGAATCAAATGGTGCACTGCTGCAGTAATATCCTTTTCCAAAACAACTTTCACTGTACTGCTAACCATGGCAACTGTATATACGAAAAAAGAAACTTCCTTTTGTTATCTTTTGGCTTAGCTGCCACCCATTGCTTACCATTGGTTGACTTCATAGTCACTCTTATTTGCTTTCTCCTTATTCATCAACTTCTGTAGGCTTTCCTTCCTCTTCTTGTGTGTATCCTTCCCCTGGAGCATGGATACATTACTTTGTCCTTCCATTGCTTGCTTTGTCAGGTGCTACTTTTTCTTATGGTTTAAGCACTCTACGGGAGTGTGTGTGTTCTCCAGCTTTCTCTCTCGTGTACTTCTACACTCTCTGTCTTCCTTCCCCATTCCCCTGCTGCCCACCCTCCTTTTTCCATATGCTGCCCCAGCTCCTCATGCACACCCTCCATTGTCCATCTCCTTCTCACCTTCCACACACCCTCTGTTGCCCCTGTGCTTGCCCCAGCCCGCCTACTCACCATCCATTTTCGGTTGCTTCCCCTACCCCTTGCACTCACCCCTCTATTGCCCATGTGCTTGAAATAGTCCCTCCTGCCGATCCTCTGTTGTCCATCTGCTTACACCAGCCTCCACGCCCACCCTTCCTTGTCGATATATTTCCTCCATACTAGAAAAAAGCACATTAGTGCTGGCCACATTATACCATTTTTTTAAATGAGTTTTGGCAAATGATTGCCTTAGACAATAGCTCTCAAATGTGAGACCTATTGGCTTTGTCAGTGCTTGTTTTAGAAATCCTGGTAAAATATGTGGCGGACAAGACCTGGCAAACAGGAAAAAGGAACCAAAATAATTCTGGAACCACCACCCCCAATTTACAAGTACAAAACTCTGAAATAGCCCTATTCCTGCATCCCGGAGTTACAGATCCTTACGGTGTAACAATTCCAGGTGAAGTACCACAGATGTGGGACTCTTGTATCACTGTCAGTCAGTCAGCCTGTTAGTATTTTAGGTTTTGACATTCTTTGCTTTTAATATTCCACTTATTAACTTTTGTCAATTGGAGGGGGCGGGGTTAAAAGGATATAATTAAATACATTCCTTAATTTACAAATCTCATACCTGCTATACACTGAATTTAAAAGCAGAGTACAATTGCTGGCATTCACTTGACAGCGCGCTCCAGTTACCCGCGTTAATCACTGGCTGTTGTGTCTCGAGCTATTTGAGAGACGAGGAAAGACCATTTGTTTCAGGTAATTGAGAGTTGTGGTTGAGTGATTTAGAATGGAATGAGATTCACCCTAATGTGTTTACACTATCGACAGAAAACTGTAATCACTGCAATATTTTGGCTAAAGCTCATGATTAATTGCGAGCGTGAGTCACATGAAAATGGCTCATTTCACGTATTATGGAACAAGTAGTACTTTTGAGAAATGCAGGCAGCATTACTGATTTCAATGGGCAGCCTTCAGCGCGGAAGAATATAATTTAAGTTACACCATTGTCATTCATTATACTCCAGCCTTTTTTATTGTGAAGCGTTCTGTAGCTTATAAATACTTTTTCTTGCCATCTCAAAAAAAGCCAACAACAACATCAAAGCAGAGTTGTTGCAAATTGAGGGGCATATGTACAAGAAAATGTCGGATTGCGGAGCTGCGCCAAATTTGCCAGAGCCTCTCTCCGACATTTTCACAACACAGGGATGCGTATCATTTACTAAAATACAGTGCACCCTTGTGTTTTCCCCAGCACTGGTGCTAACATTAGCTGACAAGCCAAGGACGGGGCTCCGTTCCTGTACCTTTTCAAGTAAGGCCCCGCGCTCCTTCCCTTCACTTTCCATCCACTTTCGGCTCATCCAATTTACATCCTTTCTCCCACCTTTCCAGGAAATCAGGGATCCTTTCACCTGACCCTACCTTCCACAATCTGGAATCATCCTCCACTTATTGGCTCAAGACCCAGGCTCCTTTGACTGGGAACCCAATGTTGTAAGTTTAGCTTCTTCCTAAAACAACCCTTCCCCCTATTGTCATTAATGGCGACCGTCTCTGCTTTCAGGCATTCATTGACTTTTGAACCAGGAGTCTCACCGTTGCAACCTTCTTTTTGCCCCTTGATACACTCAGGGCATAACGGGGCTCTGTTTTTGCTCCTCCTCCTCCAAAGATGTAAGTTCGATGCACTGCCGTCGCTCACCCTTTCCCCCCACCCCCTTTTCCTTGGCCCATCCAGAGCTCGGCTTTTCCCTTCCCTTCCCTCCCTCACCATCCTCCTCCAGCATCGCACCCACTTATCCGCTTGCGCGTACCCGTCTCCCCTGCCTTCCCCTTACCCTTTACCTTTCCCGTTCTCCCACAGCACCGCTTCCATTTGGCAACCCGGTCCTGATGAAGATACTAAATCAATAGGATCGAAACGCCGTCGACCCACGTAACAGCGCAACCTATGGCGCAACACACCCCTTGGTTCCAACACTAATTGTAAATACTCATTCACCAAAGAGGAACCATCTACTTTGTATATATTGTGTCTCATTCTTGTTCAATTTGCGTCCTTCGCTGTTCTTTCACCCAATTGTCACTTGCGCCGTCACCATTTGTCGCACAATCACGTAGCACACTAAGCCCCCTTGGGTTGCTTTTAACAATTTATTTCTCTGGTGCTTTTTCTTCAAACTGTTGTTTGTAAAACTCTTTCCTAAAATTGTGTTGATGAGAATATATTTCCAATTATACAATGCTATAAGCACTTCTAAATCATTGGAAATCTCGTGTCTCTCTTTCATGTCCAGATCTTTTGTAATGCTTTGTACATACAAATGTTTCTGGTTTCAGAATAAATCCGGTTGAGATATTGTTGATCCTTACACATAGCGCCAATGTAGGCATCCTTGCACCATAGTGCAATGGTGCATGCTTTGAAGGGAATTATTGCTTACGTGCAGGAGGGTGTACCTTGCTGCACATAGACAATCCATATTTGTTACTTATATGTGTGATGCAGCACACATAGAAGTAGCATATCGTCATTATTTAATGATTGTGCAGAAAGCAACACCTTTCTGTACATAAACAATCACTGAGGCTCTTTCTATGTGTGCTGAAGAATGCAGCACAAATAAAAAAAGGAAAAACGAGGAGAAATAAAAGCATTTCTCCATGTGTGCCATTCTAACTCTTGCTATTGCATGGCATTCATTTTTGTCGCTGAGACATATTTACACCTCCTTGTAAATCTAGGCACCGTCAAAAAGCAATGGATTATGTGGTGGAACGCTCACAGCAACACCCATTGCTCGCCCCTTTGACACAGCTACCTGCATGAAAGGGTAACATATTTACAAAGCGACGTTAAGCCACAAACACTTCTTTGTAAATTTGATGCCGGGCATTCCGCCACTGGATCGTCATAAAAAAAAGTGACGCTTCGGTGGCGCAAGGGGCTTGTACATATGCCCCAGAGTCTGCATGTGGGGTCTTAGCCTGGCAAACCGTCCCGCATTGCTGCAATTATGTGCATGAGGGTATGGGCATGTGCAGAAGCTAAAACACATTTAAAAAAAGAGAATATCTAACTCCAGAGAGGATATAGGATGCCATATCCTTTCACCAGATTATTGCACATGCTTGGTACCTGAATTTAGCCTACGTTGAAGTTCTGGTCACAGTATTCCATCCCAAAATACACTTCTCTATATTTGATACGAATATCTTTTTCTGCGCACATGCAGGGCAACTTTTCTTTTAAAAGCCATTGTAATTATCCTTATTATTTCTTGCGTCATACATCAAAACCTCAGGTCTCACTCTCACTTGAATGATAACAAAAGCATCTTTACCAATCATTAGAGCGCTTTTATTCAAAAATCAGAGAAATAGAACACATCTATTGTCGGAGACAAAACCCCTGCTGAACAGGCTAATTAGTTCCCTAGTAATGTAAGCTTTCTTTTGACTCTTCCTCGAACATTAATGTATGTTAAGAGAAAGGCATCTCATAAACTCTATTGTCCTTCTCTTCCATGACTCATAGAAATAGGAAAACATATTTATTTGAATTTAATCTGACTATTTGTCTCAATTACTGTGGTCTAGTTCAAAAAGATATCTGGTCACTCATTCTTGAAACTTTCCATTGATTTCAAAGGCAGCAGGTGCATGGATTCAAATAGAGCGCTCCTGTGGTTGTGGTCTGTTTTGCTGTTTGCTCATGCAATAAAATGAGGACAAGTCATGCTCGCTTCAGAATTCATCATATTTAGACCAACATGTCATGTCATTCAGGCGTTATGTACAAGTTTTCTATTGAGTTTCCCAAGAACAGAATGTAGGCAGATAAATTTGGCATCTAAAGGAGGCTGAGATTTTTCAGGTAAGGGAAAAAGTTGTGTAACCATCCCTATATTTTTGCTGACTTGTCAATCAATCAAAGGCTTGTAACGCATGACTACTCACCCATTATAGTCTCAAGGAGTGGGGAGAGGGAGCTGAAGGTCCGTCGAGGCACTGTGGTTTAGTCGAAGAGCCAGGTCTTGAGGTCCTTCCTGAATTGAGCCAATGATGGTGATTACCGGAGGTGGAGAGGCAGGGTGTTCCAGGTCTTCGCTGCGAGGTAGGAAAAGGATATTCCTCTAGTGGTGGTCTTGCTGATATGTGGAATGGTAACCAGGGCCATTTGGGCAGAGCAGAGGTCTCTGGTGGAAACAAGGAATGCGAGGTGGTGGTTGAGGTACATAGTGTCCTCGTTGTGTAGGGCTTTGGAGGAGTGTGAGGAGCTTGAAGGTGATTTTATTGTTGACTGGGAGGCAGTGGAGGTCTCTTAGGGTGCTGGTGATATGTTTGTGGCAGGGGATGTTAAGGATGAGTCTGGCGGAGACGTTCTGGATGTTCTGCAATTTCTTGAGGAGTTTCTGTGTGATGCCGCCATAGAGTGAATTGCCATAGTCGATTCTGCTGCTGATGAGTGTGTGGGTGACAGTCTTTCTGGACTTGGTGGGGATCCATTTAAAGATCTTTTAGAGCTGGCGTAACGAGTGGCAGCAGGATGATGAGACGGCATTGATCTGGAAGCTCATAGTGAACGAGGAGTCCAGGATGATGCCAAGGTTCTGCGCGTGGTCTGAGGGGGAGGTTCTGTGTGCTTTGGGCCACCAGGAGTCTTCCCAGGTGGAGGTGGTGGGGCCCATGAAGTTCTTCAGGTCTGTCAGGTTGACAAAGGGTTTCTTTAGCAAGGGGTTGATCTCTGTGTGTTTCCAGTCTTACGGAAAGGTGGTGAAGTTGATGGTGCAGCAGAGTTTGGGGGTGACGGTGGTGCCTGCTCTGTTGAAGATGTGATGAAGGCAGGGCTCCGAGGGTGCTCAGGAATGGATGCCCTTCATGATCTTGAAGGTGTTGTCCTCTGTGAGGGGGCTGCAGCTGAGCAGGGTCTGTTGGGGTCTGATGTCATAGGGTGCAGTAGTTGCGGATGGGATGGGAGGGTCTTATTTATCGAGGCTGTCCAAGGTGTCATACATCTCCCTGATCTTGCAGTGGAAGTAGGTGCTAAGTTTGTTACTGTGGTCTTGGGAGGGGTGGATGTTTCTGTACTGGGTCTGGCAAATTCTTTGACCATGGCGAAGAGTTCCTTGCTGTTGAGTGCGTAGGCGTAGATCCTGTCTTGTAGGGCCACGTTATTTGTTGTTCTGATGAGGTGGTGATGTGGGGTAACAGTGGTCTTGAAGGCTGAGTGATCTTCCGGGGTCTTGCTGCTCCTCCATCTATTTTTGAGCCGCCTACCGGTGTGTATTGACTCATGAAGGGCAGGAGAGAACCAGCTGGCTTTCTTGAAGTTTTACCTCTTTGGGGCTTCCTTCAGGGGAGCCAAACTATCGGTGCAGTCGGAGATCCCTTGGTCCCTTGGTGGAGGTTGTTCGCTGCAATGTTGGCGTGTGTGGATGTCAGTGAAGGGGTTTCGCAGATGGCGGTGGTGAGCTATTCTTCGGTGACCTTGTTCCAGCTTCTACGAGGGTAGCGGTGGGCGTGGAGGTATACAGTGGGTTTAATGAAGGTGAAGTGGATGCAAAGTGGTCTAGCCACTGGAGCTCAGTGGTGTAGCTGTAGTTGATGTTGTTGCTGGCAGAGAAGATGTGGTTGAGCTTGTGTTCTGCTGAGTGGGTTGGGGAGGTGACCAGTTGTTTGAGTCCGATGGTGGCCAGGTACTCCAGCAGGGAGGTGTTTTTCTCAGTGGAGTTGTCCAGGTGAAAGTTGAGGTCGCAGAGGAGGATGAGGTGACAGCATGGGGTGTGATGAAGTCAATGATAGTATGGCTCTGGAGAGGAACTTGGGAGTCTGTATATGGGCGGTCTGGGGGGGTCTATAGATGAGGGTGCCGTGGTGGGTTGTGTCCCGGTTAGTCTGGATCTGGAGGTTGAGGTGCACCATGTTGTCTGAGAGGTCATCTGCGTGGTTGGTAATGCAAAGGCTGCTTTTGTGTATGATGGCAATGCCTCCCCCCTGGTTTGTTGATGTGGGGCTGGTGGATGATCTTGTAGCCATCCGGGATGGCGGTGTCCAGGGCAAAGCTGGGGTTCATCCCGGTTTCCCTGAGGAATGCGATGTCGGGTCGACTAAGTCAAGCAGGTCCCAGATCTCCACAGCATGTTTGTGGAAGGAGCATGTGTTGAACAGGATGCAGTTGAGGTGGTCAGGTCTGGTTTTTGACAGTCATGCGGGGGGTGGGGCTGGTGTGCAGTGGCAGGGGAAGGTGTGGGTGCAGTTCCAGCAGGAAAAAGGTCCTGCGATGACCATCGGCGATGCCCTGCAACAGGCGGTGTGGCGTCCGTTATTGCGAACGTGAAGGGTGCTGGCGTCATAACAGTGGATGGTCCAAGAACCAGCAGCAGAACACAGTTTGGAAAAAAACACCTAATCTATTTTGCAGGTGGACTAGAAGTAAGCATTGGCGAAGAAATGTATTGTCTTTGCCAACATGTTTTAGCCATACTGTACAGCATGGCTGAGCAGCATGGCTTTTTAAAAAGAATAAGCGACATTATGACGCTGCTGCATCATAGATGCACGTCTGGGCCTACCATCTGATGTTGGTATTCTTTTTCCTCTTTATTTAGTAAACCAAGATGGAATGGCAAGTAAAAAAAAAGGGGGTGCAAAAGTGTTTAAAAATTTTAAAAATAAAAGAATGACTGGGTTTCGGGAGTAGGTGGGGGAGGAGGTGGGGAAAAGCAACAGTGTGATGGCTGAGAATCAACATGGTGATAGGAAAAATCAGCACGAGTAAAGAGAGCAATAGTGACTGTGAGGAGAGAAAAGCACACAGAGGTGAAAGAGCACAACTGTGGTGTGTGAAGAGATGTTCATAGGGCGAGAGAGAGTAACATATAGAGAGGGTGAAAAGCATATGGGGGCAGATAGTTGGAAAACACATGCACTCTAATGGAGTGCTTAAAGAAAAAGAAAAAGGTTGTTCTCTGAAAGCAAACAACAGAAGCATAGAAGCCACCAATCAAAGAGACAGTAAAGAGGCTATGCTTGTTCGGAGGTAGGTATAAACACAAGATTGACAAGCTGATACGGGAATAAGAAGCAGGCAAATGAGAATGACAGTTAAGTCAATCAATAGTAAGAAATGGGCTCTCTGCAAGGCCCTATATATTCTTGGTAAGCCAACAGTCTGTCTTTCACAACCAGCCAACTTGCACTGTCTTGTAGCTTTGACGTACAAAGTAGAGTACCTATTCAGCCATTCTACTAAACTATGCCAAAAAAACTCAGATATTGCGAAGGTCTTTGAAGACTGGTAAGGATTTTTTTTTTTTACAGATTGCTGTCCCCACCCTACTCTGTCATGAGTGTTACTGATGAACAGTCAGACCTGGGCACTTCAGGGCTTAAAACTGAAGGGCCCAGGTCAAAGCCAATCAGTGACACTTCCTCTCTTCATGAAGTGGATGACAAGATCACACTCACAGGGTTGTGAAATTTGCAGCCTGGCAAAGTTCATATCAGGCATCCAGGCTCCTGCTCATTAAGCACATGTATAGCACCTGGCTGCCTGATTGAACATAAAGTGTCTATCATGTTGACCTTTGCCGAGCCTGAAAAACACTCTTCATTTCTGTAAAAAGGTGAGGATGTGCAGCCCCTCTGCCCTTAGTTATGCTGTTTCTCCAGCAACATATCTTTTTTAAGTGGCTGTATGGATGAGCGAGTGGCTGTTTGGGTGAGTGTTTGGTTAAGTGAGTTGGTGTGTGAGTGGCTGTATAGAAGAGTGAGTGTCTGTGGGATTGGCTGTATGAGTGAGTGAGTAGCTGTGTGAGTGGTTGTATGGATGTTTGAATAGGTATGTGTTTGTGTGAGTGTGTGAGTGAGTGAGAGAGTATGTGAGTGATTGTATGAGTGAGTGGCTCTGTTGAGAGGCTGTATGGCTCAGTGAGTGGGTCTGTGAGTAGCTGCATAGGTTAATGGCTGGGTGTGTCAGTAGCTGTATGAGTGAGTGTATGGCTGTGTTAGTGGCTGTATGGGTGAGTGACTCGGTGTATGATCAGGCTCTAAGAGTGAGTGAGTGGGTGTATGAGTGGCTCCATGGATAATTGTGCGGTTGTGTAAGTACTTGCATGGGTCTATGAATGGGTATGTGAGTGGTGGTGTGGGTGTGTGAGTGGGCGTATGAGAGGTTTTATAGGTGTGTGAGTGGTTTTGTGGATGTTGTCAGTACATTTCATCAGTGATGTTATTTGATATGTCTTTAGGGATGTCACTGATCTAGTCATTAGTGATGTAATATGTGAGGCCATATGCACTGCATTGAGGGGGTATAAGTCATAATTAGCTCAGGTAACTAAATCTGCTGAATTTCACTGGTTTTGTATGAGTGAAATCTGTGCCTAACTAAAACGTCCCTGTAATCTTTGGATTTTCCAGTGAATTTCTATGGTTTTTAAAATTCTATTTCCTAACTATGACGTCCCTGTAACCTTTGGTTTTTTAAGTAAATTTGTAAGATTTTTTAAAATTGTACTTCTTAAAGTTAACCAGTAACCTTTGACACTGAGTATGTGAGTGAGTGCATGAGTATTTCAGTGGGTGTATGGGTGTCTGAATAGGTTTGTAAGTGGGTGTGAGAGAGTATGAGTGGGGCTGTTAGTGGGTATATGAGTGAGAGGGTCTACAAGTCTGTGTATTTATATCTGAATAGATATGTGACTGGGTGAGAGAGAGTGGGTGAACGAGTGTCTGACTGTGTCTGTGAGTGGGTGTACGTGTTAGAGTTAATCTGTGAGTGGGAGCATGAGTGAATGGGTCTATGAGCAGCTGTGAGAGTGTCTGAGTTGTTCTGTGATTAGGTGCATGAGTGCCTTAGTGGGTTCTGTTCATTTTCTGCCTTTTTTACTGCTCACTTCTAAACTTTATTTTGTCTGTTTCTGCTCATTGCTGACCTTTATTTTTCATGTAACTGCTAATTTCTCACCTGTATCTTGCCTGTTTCTGCTTGTTTCTTTCTGCTCATTGCTGACCTTTATTTTGCCTCTTCCTGCTCGTTTCTGTTCTCTAGTTTGCCTCTTTCTGCTTGTTTCTGAGATTTATTTTGCTTATTTCTACTAGTTTCTGATTTTAATTTTGACTCTTTCTGCTTGTTACTGATCTTTATTTTGCCTCATTCTGTAGATTTCTGGTCATTATTGGTCATACGTGCAACCTAAAATTGTGTTATTTTTAAATTGCGGCGTGCTTTTAATACTGGTGCATTCTATTCCTGTGGTCACACAGCTTTCTGCTTTGTTCTTATTCCTGCCGTGGCCCCGTTCCACCACGGGTTTTCCCGCTTGTGTGGAGGGCACGCCGGCAGAGATTGGGTCCCCGCTCCCATTGGCTGCTCTCAGTCAGGTGGGACGCGAGATACGTGACCTGACGTATTTAATCAAGATGTCCGTATTCGCGCACAGCGAATGCGCACAGCGAATTTCCGCCGAAGTTTCGCCAAAGTCAAGCCCGTCTGCGCCCGTCCGCGCTGAGGACGGGCTGCAGGACGGGCTGCCTCTTACCATCATGCCCTCTGGTAAGCAAGCTCTGGCTGGTCGTGTATACTACTCTTTTTCGGCATTACTTTCACTGCGACCCTGTATCCCCACTCCCTGTACCTTATGCATCTTACCCCGTCATTATTTTTTATGTGCTGGTTGCGGCTTCTCTACTGGCAAAATGCAGCTCTCTAAGACACAACAGAGTGTTAAACATTATAGGGGAAAAAGGAAGCCTACCAAGGGTCATACTTCTTCTCCTCCCCCGCTCCATTTCTGGAGCTTAAATTGTAGATCGCTTCCTAAGAATAAATTAAACATCTTCGATTTTATTACTGAGGAATCTCCTGATGCTCTGTTCCTGACCGAGATTTGGACACATGCCAGCTCGGGTCCGGATATAGCCGCAGCCATTCCACCCAATTATGTGGTGCTGCATCAGGATAGACCCTCAGGTAAAGGTGGTGGAATTGCAATCATCTTCAAATCTATCTACCAATGTAAACTGGAACCATTACATCTTCCAGGTAGTGAGGCAGCATTGTTCAAACTTATGATTAATCCTCGAATGACGGTTTCCGGTCTGCTAATTTATCGGCCGCCCGGAAATGCTGCGTCTTGGATTACCCCACTTGTTGATTGCCTATCAGCAACACTACTAAAATCGAACAATTTCACCATTCTTGGTGATTTAAACATCCATTTAGATGATGTTAACAATCCCCTTAATAAATCTTTTCTCTCCGATCTTGAGGTTTTTAACCTCAAACTTTGTAATTCTGGAGCTACTCATCTTGCCGGTCACCTTTTGGATCCTATTATTTCCACTCTGTCATTTGACTGCACTTACTCGGCGCGTCCGCTCGTCTGGTCTGATCATTATGCGATACATTTCGAGCTACCACCTGGTCTATATTCGGCCAGTGTTTATGTGGAGGAAATTAAATCATCTTATCGCTGGGACAGGCTTGATGTAGCCGCTTTTAATCTGCGTCTGACTGAGACTATTCCATCTTCTATCAACTCTGAGCAGAATTTGAATGCTCCCATTTCTGGTTGGCTGACAGATGCAGTGTCGGCTCTCGTTCCCCGGTCTAGCAGCAAATGTAGATCCTTGCGCCCACCAGCACCTTGGTACTCGGATGAGCTTAAAACTCAACGTGCTAAATGTAAAGCCCCAAGAGGAAGTGGAGGATGTCTTATTCTGCTCCTTCTAAAGTGATTTACAAAGAAGAACTAAAAGTTTACCACGCAAACTGTAAACGTGCCAAGGCCTCCTACATCGCCTCTACAATCACTTCAGTGCAAAATTGTCCTCGGACTCTTTTTGCCACTGTTAAGAAACTTACAGGAGCTGATACTACTCCTGCGCTGCAGGCGTTAGGTGGTACCCAATGTAATGCCATTGCAGACTTTATTATATCCAAGGTCGAGGGCATTTATCAATCTTTGGCCTCCCTTTTACCTCCAACTGATTTCTCTCAACCCAGCTCCTCCTGCAATGTCTTCGCTTCCCCAACTGAGTTCATTTACAACTGGACATTATTTGATGACTCTTCCTTCCTGTCTTGTCTGAAAAGCATCAGGTCAGGCTCTCCGAGGGACCCTGTCCCTATGAAGATACTGAAACAACTTGACCTTGAACCTCGGCGATTCCTAATGAGGTTACTTAACATCTCTCTCACTGAATCTCGGGTAGAACAGGACTGGAAACATGCCATGGTCGTTCCCCTGCTTAAAAAATCAGGTGCTGACATCACAAACCTTGCTAACTTCAGGCCTATATCCCTGCTGCCAGCCTGCTCCAAAATATTGGAGCGTCATGTTAACACTCAGCTCAATGAGTTTGTTGAAAACGTGGGATATCTCCATCCATCCCAATCAGGCTTTCGCGCTAACTATTCCACCGAATCCGCACTCCTTGGGGTGACTGAGCGACTCCGACACGGCATCGATAGCGGTGAGACCTTTGCGCTTATTCTTCTTGATTTAAGCGCTGCTTTCGATACCGTGTCCCATTCCATCTTATTGGAGGCTCTCTGCTCCCTCGGTGTTGCTGGACCAGCGCTTGCCTGGGTGGCCTCATTTCTTAATGAGCGCACTTTTCAGGTTTTCTCGAACAAAGCTGAATCTGCGATTTATTCCTCTGCCTACGGCGTCCCTCAAGGGTCTATATTGAGCCCTTTGTTGTTCAATATTTACATCAGACCACTTGCTTCTATCGTAGAGGACGCCGGTTTGTCTATATACTCATATGCAGACGACACGCAGATTGTGTTCTCTCTGTCTAGCAGCAGGACTCAGGACATTTCTGCCCTTAAAATTGGCCTCTCTTGTGTTGCAGCTTGGATGCAAGCGCATCTGCTAAAGCTCAACGGAGACAAGACCGAGGTGATTATACTGGGTAAACACAAAGATCTGTGGGGCTCTAGACACTGGCCCAGTGATATGGGTCCGTTGCCTACCCCCGTGTCTGTCGCCCGTAACCTCGGTGTCCTGATTGACGACAATCTTTCAATGAGGCAGCAGGCAGCAAAGGTCGCTGCAATCTGTTTTAATACTCTACGCTGGTTGCAGAAGATCATATGGATGTTGCCTGAGTCCACTCGAAGAACTGTCGTACAGGCCCTTGTGATGTCTCGTATCGACTATTGCAATGTGCTCTATTTAGGAGCAGACAAAGCCACAATCAATAAACTCCAGGTTGTACAGAACTCAGCTGCGCGCTTGTTGCGCAATGTTCCACGGAGAACGTCCGCAATGCAAGCTTTGCGTGACCTTCATTGGTTAAAAATTTCTGATCGCGTGGTCTTTAAAACTCTGTGCTTCCTATTTAAGATTCGTCAGGGTTCTGCTCCTAGTTACCTGCTCAATCTTGCCCAGCCATATCAGCCTGGCCGCTCTCTTAGGTCATCCAACAACAACAATCTTGTGATTCCTAGGATCCGATTGACAAAAATGGGAGGCCGTTCATTCGCATATCTGGGACCCAAGATGTGGAATGCTCTCCCGTTGGCGCTAAAAACAGAAACTGGCCTTTTTGTTTTCCGTAAAAAATTAAAGACTTTTTTGTTCTAAATTCTTCAATTCTGTTTTTATCTCTCAGCCACTGCCTGTTTTTCTTCTCTAGTCTGTCCCTGGCCCATTACGGGTAGCTGTGCGCAATACAAGTTCAATAAAATAAATAAAAAAAATATATATATTTTGCCTCTTTTTGCTTATTTCTGACATATTTTTCCTCTTTCAGCTAATTTCTGGTCTCTATTTTGTCGCTTTCTGCTAGTTTCTACCCTTTATTTCGCCTCTTTTGCTTGTTTCTGATCTCTATTTTGTATCTTTTCGCTTGTTTCTGTCATATATTTTGCCTCTTTCTGCTCATTTCTGATCTAGTACGCCTGTTTCTGCTAATTTCTGACATTTATTTCTGCCTTTCTGCTCTTTCTGACCTTTAGTTGTCCTGTTTCTGCTCATTCCTGATCTCTATTTTGCTGTTTCTGCACATTTCTCACCTTTATTTGGCCTCTTTCTTCTCATTTCTAATCTCTATTTTGCGTCTTATTGCTTGTTTCTTTCCTTTATGTGGCATTTTTCTGCTAGTTTCTGACCTTACTTCTGCCTCTTTCTGCTTGATTCTACCCTTTATCATGCCTCTTTCTGCTCATTGCTGACCTTTATTTTGCCTCTTTCTGCTTGTTTTTGACATATATTTCTGCTTTTCTACCCATTTCTGACCTTTATTTTGCCTCTTTCTGCTCATTCCTGATCTCTATTTTTCTCTATCTGCTTGTTTCTGACCTTTATTCTCCTCCTCCTTCTCATTTCTGATCTCTTTTTTGCCTCTTGCTGCTTGTTTCTGACCTTTATTCTGCCTCTTTCTGCTCATTTCTCACCTTTATCATGCCTATTTCTGCTCAATGCTGACCTTTATTTCACCTCTTTCTGCTGGTTTCCGACCTCTATTTTACCTTTCTGCTCTTTTCTTACCTTTATTCTGCCTCTTTCTGCACGGTTCACACCTTTATTTTGCCTCTTTCTGCTCATTGCTGACATTCATTCTGCCTATTTCTGCCCGTCTCTGGTCTCAATTTTCCCTCTTTTTGCTTGTTTTTGACCTTTAATTTGCCTCGCTGTGCTAAATTCTGGTCTTTATTTTGCCTCTTGCTGCTTGTTTCTGATCTCAATTTTTCCTTTCTGCTCGTGTCTGATCTCTATTTTGCCTTTTCTGCTAGTTTCTTAACTCGTATTTTGCCTCTTTATGCTAGTTTCTGAACTCTATTTTGCCTCTTGAGGCTTGTTTCTGACCTTTATTCTGCCTCTTTCTGCTGATTTCTCACCTTCATCATGCCTCTTTCTGCTCAATGATGACCTTTATTTCACCTCTTTCTCTTACCTTTATTCTGCCTCTTTCTGCTAGTTTCACACCTTTATTTTGCCTCTTTTTGCTCATTGCTGACATTCATTCTGCCTATTTTTGCCCGTTTCTGGTCTCTATTTTTCCTCTTTCTTCTCGTTTCTAACCTTTATTTTCCCTTGTTGTGCTAATTTCTGCTCTTTATTTTGCCTCTTTCTGCTAGTTTCTGATCTCTATTTTTCCTTTTCAGTTCGTTTCTGATCTCTCTTTTGCCTTTTCTGCTAGTTTCGGAACTCGTTTTTTGCCTCTTTCTGCTAATTTCTGACCTATATTTTGCTTCTTTCTGCTCAATTAGGGCCTCTATTTTGTCTCTTTCCGCTTGTTTTTAACCTTTATTTTGCCTCTATATGCTTGTTTCTGATGTATATTTTGCCTTTTTTCTGTTAATTTCCGTTCTAATATGCCTCTTTCTTCTCATTTCTTCTCATTTCTGACAGTTGTTTTTGCATTTCTGCTCTTTCTGTCCTTTATTTGGCCTTTTTCTGCTAATTTCAGACTTTAATTCTTCCCCTTTCTGTTTCTGATGTCTGTTTTGCCTCTTGTAGCTTATTTCTGACCTTTATTCTGCCTCTTTATGCTCGTTTCTCACCTTTATCATGCCTTTCTGCTCGTTGGTGAACTTTAATTTGCCTTTTTCTTCTTGTTTCTGACTTTTATTTTGCCTCTTTCTGCTAATTTCTGATCTAATTTGCCTCTTTCTGCTCATTCCTGATCTCTATTTTGCTCTAGCTGCTCGGTGGGACCTTTATTTCTCCTCTTTCTTCTCGTTTCTGATCGCTATTTTGCCTCTTGCTGCTCTTTTCTGTCCTTTGCTTAGGCTTACTGCTCATTTCTGACCTTAATTTTGCCTCTTTCTGCTTGTTGCTGACCTTCATTCTGCTCATTTCTGCCTGCTTCTGACCCCTATTTGCCTATTTCTGCCTGTTTCTGGTCTCTATTTGCCCTCTTTCTGCTTGTTTCTGACCTTTATTTGCCTCTTTCTGATCATTCCTGATCTCAAGTTTGATATTTCTGTTCATTTCTGTCCTTTATTTTGCCTTTTCTGCTAAGCTCCAACCTTAATTTTGCCTCTTTCTGGTCTTTTCTGATCTCTATTTTGCATCTTCTGGTTTGTTTCTGAACTTTGTTCTACCTCTTTCTGCTCATTTCTCACCTGTATCCTGCCTCATGCTGCTCGTTGCTGACCTTTCTTTTGCCTCTTTTTGCTAGTTCTGCATTTCTGCTCTTTCCTTACCTTGATTTTACCTTTCTTCTCATTTTTGATCTCTATTCTGCCTCTTGTTGCTTTTTTCCGTCCTTTATTATGCCTTTTTCTGCTAGTCTGTGACCTTAACCCTTTGCATGCGTTGGACGGCCGGGGGCCGTCCAACGTCTCGGTGGGCGTGTGCGGAGGTCAGCCGGGGCCATCCGAATCACGCCAGTCATAAATCACTGCGTCGGAATTTGTGCCGTGGTGAACGGGTTAATTGGGCCTGTTTCTGCTCATTTCTGATCTCTATTTTGCCTCTTGTGGTTTGTTTCTGATTTTTACCTGCCTCTTTCTGCTCGTTTCTCACCTTTATCATGCCTCTTTCTGCTCGTTGCTGACCTTTATTTTGCCTCTTTCTGCTCATTTATGACCTTTATTCTGCCTCTTTCCTCTTGCTTCACACCTTTATTTTGCCTCTTTATGCTTGTTTCTTACCTTTATTTTGCCTCTTTTAGTTTGGTTCTGACCTTTATTCTGCCTTTTTGTTCTCATTTCTCACCTTTATCATGCCTTTTTTTGTTTGTTGCTGACCTTTAGAGTGCCCCTTTCTGCTTGTTTCTCGCCTTTATTTTGCCTCTTTCTGCTTGTTTCTGACTTTATGTTGCCTCTTTCTGCTATTCTCTGTCCTTTATTTTGCCTCTTTTTGCTCATTTCTGAACTTTATTTTGCCTCTTTCTGCTTGTTGCTGACCTGCTTTGAACTCTTTCTGCTTGTTTATCACCTTTATTTTGTCTCTTTCTGATCATTTCTAACATTTATTCTGCCTCTTACTGCTCATTTATCACCTTATTTTACCTCTTTTTGCTCCTTATTGACCCTTAGTCTGCCCTTTTGTTGCTAATTTTTCACCTTTATTTTGCCTCTTTCTGCTAGTTTCTGACCTTTATTTTGCCTCTTACTGCTCGTTTCTGATCTCTATTTTGCCTCTGATCACTCCAGACCTCTATTCTGCCTCTTTCTGCTCGTTTCTCACCTTTAACATGCCTCTTTCTGCTTGTTGCTGACCTTTAATATGTCTCTTTTTGCTTGTTTTTCACCTTTAATTTAAAATTTAATTTAATTGCGGGTTTATATAGCGCTAGGAATCGACTCCCGGAGGAGTATCTCCACGCTTCGACCGCTGGGGAACCCGTCCTGGCTCACCCTGAGAGATGGTCCCTGATGGGTATCTCTAAGGTGCGACCAAGCATCCCCGGCGGTCTGGGAGGGCCGTTGTGAAGATGAGGCAAGCTGATGCCCAGAGTTGCCGAGTGTGGTTTCTGACTAGAGTAGGCACCGAGGCGAGAATTATGGAGTCCGCTGACCCTGGTCCACGACCCTGCCGCGTCGGGAATCGAACCCTGGTCCCGGGCTGTTCTCTGCTTACGGGTCTGCTGCCTCTAACCAGTGAGCCACACTTCTCCACTTCTCCACTTATTTTGCCTCTTTCTGCTTGTTTCTCAACTCATGCACTCATTGACAGACCCACTCAGAGACTTATGCACTTACTGACAGACCCACTCATAAACTCATGCACCCACTCCTAGACCCACACAGACACTCATGTAACCACTTACAAACCCACATACCCACTCTCAGACCCACTCACGGACTCAAGCACTCACTCACAGACCCACTCAGAGACTCACAACCTCACAGACCCACTAAGAGACTCATGCACTCACTCAGAGAATCACTCATAGACTCCAGTTATCATGCACAGACCCACTCACAGACTCGCATACCCACTCATTTACTCACCCTTAGACTCACATACCTATTACTGACCCACTCAGATACTTAAACACTCTCTCACAGTCTGACTCATACAGTTATAGAAGCACTGCCAAATCTACTCTGAAACTCTAAGACTCACTCACAGACCCATGGAGACACTCACACATAAGACACCCACTCAGACAATCATGCAGCCACTCACAACCAGAGAGACACTAATGCAGCCACTCTTATAATCACTGTGACACTCATACACTCACTGACAGACCCACTCAGACACTCTCCTACCCTCTTACGGACCTACTGAGGCACTCATGCCCTCAATAGCACACTCACTATCACAAGCTACTGGTTACAGTAGGGAATATTTTTTTAATAAAAATCTTTGAAATTCACTTAAAAGTCAAATATTATAGTGAATTCTAAGTTAGGAAATACCAATAAAAAACATATAAGGACAATATAAAACCAAAGGTCAGAGGGACATCTTAGTTAAGATTATTTTCTTAAAAACCTTAGAAATTCACTGAGAAAAAACAGAGGTTACAGGGACGTTATAATTAGGTTTCGATTTCACTCTTACAAAACCATGGAAAATCAGCAGTTATAGTTACCTCAGCTAACTATAACTCATGCCTCCACAATACACTGCTTATGACCTCATTTATTACACAACTCATGACATGGTCAGTGACATCTCTGATGACATCTCAAATGACATCACTGATGACATCATCCAGTAAGTGTGTTTTATAAAAGATGCTGAGATTTAAAGATATATTCTAAGCTACTGCATACGTTAAATTCTTCTTCTTTTTGTACTACTAATGAGTATTACTGTTTCTAACATATGTCATCTGAGTGGCTATGTGACTTCTATCTGTGTCAGTGCTCGCAGTGGCTGTGTAAGTGGCAGTATGGTCTGCCAGTGGGTGTGTAAGTGGCTATATGGGTGATTTAGTGGGTATGTGAGTATCTGTATGGGTAAGGGAGTGACTGTAAGTGGCTATATTGGTGAGTGAGTTGGTGTGCGAGTGGCTGTATGGGTGGGTAAGTTGTTCTGTGAGTGGCTGTATCAGTGACTGAGTGGCTGTGTGAGTAGCTGTATGGGTGCATGAGCGGGCATGTAAGTAGGTGTATGGGTGAGTGAGTAGGTATGTGAGTAGCTGTATAGTTCAGTCAGTGTCTGTATGAGTGGCTTTATTAGGGAGTGACTTGGCATGTTTATGCTTGTGTCAATGTAGAAATGAGTTTTTAAGTTGTTTGTGAAAGAGTGAATATATGTGTGAGTGGCTGTATGGGTGAGTGAGTAGCTCTGTTAGTAGCTGTATAGGTGGGTGAGTGTCTGTTTGAGTGGCTTTATGGATGAGTGAATCAGTTGCTGTGTATCGGTAGTTGTATGGGTCTGTAAATGGGTATGTGGGTAGCTGTGTGGGTGTGTGAGCGAGTGTATGAGCGGTTGTATGGGGGTATGAGCGGATGTGTGACTGGTTCAGTGGATGATGTCATCAGTGATGTAATTTGAGATGTCATGAGTGATGTTATCAGTGATGTTACTGATCATGTCATGAGTGATGTAATACACTACTTATGACCTCAAATATTACGTCACTCATGACATGGTCAGTGACATCACTGATAACATCTCAAATTACATCACTGATAACATCATCTAGGGAGCATGTTTTGTAAATGGTTCTCAGACTTAACGATATATAGTAAGTTACTGCATGAGATAAATTACTTTTCTTTCTGTACTACTAATGAGTAATATTATTTCTGAACTATGTCATCTGACTGGCTGTGTGACTGTCTGTATTAGGGTGTGAGTGAGTGTCTATGTGGCTGTATGGGTGAGTGAGTGGCTGTATGGATCTGTCTGTGGGGTTGTGAGTGGCTGCATAGGGCTGTCAGTTGGTATGTGAGTGGCAGTATGGGTCTATGAATGGGGCTGTGAGTGGTTTTCTGGTTGTATGCTTGTGTTAGTGATTGTATGGCTATGTCTGTGCTTATAGGGGTGGGTGGGTGAGTGGTTGTATGGGTGGGTGGGTGAATAGTTGTATGGGTGTGTGAGTTGTGTGAATGGCTGTTTGAGTGGGTGTTTGGTTAAGTGAGTTGGTGTGAGTGGCTGTATTAGAGAGTGAATGTATGTGTGAGTGGCTGTTTGGGTGAGTGAGTGAGTGGGTGTGTTTGAGGTTGTATGCATGTGTGAATGGGTATGTCAGTGGTTGTGTAGGTATGTGAGTTGGTGTGTGAGAGGTTGTATCAGTGAGTGGGTGGCTGTGTTGAAAGGCTGTATAGGTGAGTGAGAGGGTTTGTGAGTGGCTGTACAGGCAAATAAGTTAGCATGTGAGTAGCTGTATGGGTAAGTGTGTGGCTGTCTGAGTGGCTGTATGGGGAGGGTGTGGTCATGTGAGTAGCTGCATGGGTGAGTGAGTTGTTGTATGAGTGGGTCTGTGGATGAGTGAGAGGTTGTATCAGTGAGTGAATGGGTGTGTGAGTATTTGTATAAGTCTGTCAATGAGTATGTGAGTGGCTGTGTGTGTGTGTGAGTGGGTGTATGAGAGGCTGTATGGGGTTCTGTGGATGTCATCAATGCCCTCATGGATCGTGCCAGCTCTCCACCTCCAGCTGGATCTGGCATTGCTCCACTACGCAGGGAGCAGCCAAAGATGCTGCTCCTTGCATATGGCAGCAATCCTCTAACCTGTTTTCCTGCCCACCTGACAGACGGCAGGAAAACAGATGAAAAGTTTGCTCCCAACTGACTGGAGTAGTTTTCCTGCTCCCGCCAGCTGGGAGCAAACTTACAGTGTTCTCTCACTTGGCAGGAGCTGTCAAAGCTCCCATCAAGCAGGACCAAACTGCAAACTCCCTAGGGTGGGCACCTTGTAAGATAGAAGGAGACAGCCCTGGGGGGTGGCGGTCCCTAATTTCCAAGGTCTGTTCCAGATAGTTGGTGGTCCCCGGTGCTGTATACAGAATGCGGCCCCCTTCAATTTTGTTTTAAAGACCCTAGGTGGTGGGGGTCCCGGGCTGCTGTAAGCATGGGAGGGGGTCACCATGGCACCTCTACAATTTTGAAATAATGCCCAGGTGGTGGTCCCCGGGATCATAAGAGCAGGAAGAGGAGGTCCAGATGGCCCCCCCTCCTTTATTTACATAGAGCCCTGTGGAGGTGGTGGTCCAGGGGCTCAAAAGAGGATGTCCCTGGGACCTGGCCCACCCCAGGGACTAAAGTGTGAATACGCACAGGAGACCGTACTTGTTTTATTTAAATATTTGCTGCAAATTTGAAAATCCTCATAAGTTTGCTACAAATGATTTATTTTTGTAAAAAATGTTTTGCCCTGGCTGGGTCCCTGGAATGCAAGGAATATTTTATATATTCACTGAAAAAAACAAAGGTTACAGGGATGTTTTAGTTAGGGTCAGATTTCACTCATACAAAACCAGTGAAATTCGGCAGTTATAGTTACCTGAGCTAACCATAACTTATGCCCCTGCAATGCACTAATCCCATCCTGCCAGTAACTCCCATCCGGCCGCACCTAAGCTCTGTTTTGCGTGGCCATCTAGGAAGAATACACAAAGCCCGACTTTCCACTGCACCAAGTCCTGTGACCCAGATGCAGGCTAGAGGCACTTAACAGTTAAGGCAGGAAAATGGTAACTTTCTGAAAGTGACATTTTCAAAATTGTAATTTAAAATCTGACTTTACCATAAGAGAGGATTTTTCTTTACAATTCCAAAGACACCACATATGAACTGGGTACCTGTTTCCATTTGAAAAATATAGCTTATTAAATGTAATAAGGTAACACCAATGTTATCTTACAGGAGAGGTAGGCCTTGCAATAGTAAAAGACAAATGTAAGAGTTTGTCACTACCAGGTCATTTTAAACTAAAATTGACATGTCCCACTTCTTAAATACACTGCACACTGCCCTCTCGGCTGTCCAAGGCCCAATTTAGGGGTGAGTTACATGCATTAAAAAGGAAGATGTGTAACTGGCAAAATGTTTATTTTGCCAGGTTGCAATGGCGGTTTCAACTGCACACACAGACTTAAATTGAAGACCTGAGATATGTTTAATGGGCTACTTAGATGGGTGGTACAATAAGTGCTGCATACCCACTAGTAGCATTTAATTTGCAGGCTCTGGGCACAGGTAATACCATTTTCTTACTAGGGTCTTGCAGGTAAATTAAGTATGCCAGTTGGATATAAGCCAATTCTACCAGGTTTTAAGGAATGAGCCAAGCACTTTAGATCTGGTTAGCAGCAGCAAAGTGTGCAAAGTCCTAAAGCCAGCAAAAAATTAAGTCAGCAAAACAGAAGGGTTAAAGGCAAAAAGTTAGCTGAAAACCACACCAAGGATGCCAGGTCTAACTCGGAAGTTTTTACAAAAGCAAGTGATTGGGTTCTGAAATAGGTTTGGGTTTCAGGTTAAACCACCTTCAAAAGACTTGAACTGTAGGAGAACTGTATCCGTGCTTCATACTTTTGAAGGGTCAATGACTCGTCAGGTGGGCGATTCTATTGGGAGTTTCGCTGTTAGCATTATCCAATATTTTGGGCCCTTGGTCCATTACACATTGAGGGTGGCACAGATAGCCTTAAATGTGCTCCTAGCATCTGTTGGGAGCCATTGGAGTACTTCTAGGGTGGGTTTGATGTTGTCCATCTTAAGTAGGTAACAATAGGCGTTGGCTGTCTAGTTATTTGTAGTCTAGCAAGGAGATTCTTGAGCAGTCTAGAGTAGATAATGTTACTTTAGTCCATGTATGTCATGACCACCGGTCCTGCTAGCTCGACCAAATGAATGATTTGAAGTTGGGAACGTTATCGTTTAATTATGTCCATAGCTGAGCAAGCAGTCAGTTCAACCAGTCAGTTCAACTGACACACTCTGCCATGAACATAAAAGAAAGAAGTAGCTTCTAATGGACTCGGAACAGCTGGGAATTTCAAGGAAATTCTAAACACCTTTTCATGTTTGTTGAGATAGAAAATACTATAGAATAAGTAGGTAGTGTGGCCTCTGACTGGCAAGAGCAGTAACTAATTTTGGGCAGAAGGTAAGAAATTATTGACGTACTTACATGGACTTAATCAAGAAAAATGCAATGGAGAAAAAATAAACACTTCTCTCTGCAAGTCTGTCCTGATACTAGAATTCCAGCAACCAACTACAAAAAACAAACACGGTTTTCTGCCCGCCCACACATGGCGAGCCTTGGAATACAAACAATGTTATGTTATGTTATGTTAAAATTCCTTTTACCCCGCACGGTCACCAAACGGTTTCATGGCGCTCATAAGCAATAATGGAGGGGCAAACAGCAGGATTACTCATAAGCTAATTGAAAGAGATGAGTTTTGAGTAGTTTGCGGAAGCAGGGATAATTGGGACACAGTCGAAGTGAGATCGGAAGGGAGTTCCACAGTGCGGGGGCAAGAACCGAGAAGCACGAGCCGCCATGCTTTTTACGTTTATACCTGGGAACAATTAGGAGGTTGTGAGCGGTAGACCGGAGGTTTCTTGAGGGAATATGATGCTTGAGGCTGGAGGAAGTGAAAGCCGGGGCAAGAGCGAGAAGGGCCTTAAAGACAGTACAGCCCAACTTAAAAATACAGCGGGAAGCCACTGGAAGCCAGTGCAATCTCCTCAACAGGGGCGAGACATGTTGGTGTTTGGGCTGTTGGAAGACCAGTCTAGCCGCCTGATTTTGTACCAGCTGAAGCCGATGAAGATGGTAAGCAGGAATCCCAACATAGAGGGAGTTAGCGTAGTCAATACGGGAGGTGACAAGAGCCATGATGACAAGTATGAGGGCCTCAGTCGTAAGGAACCTACGGATTTTGCAGATCCTGCGTAGATGGAAGAAGCAGGAAGATGTAACAGCATTGATTTGAGGCCTCATAGATAAGTCACTGGATATAATTACACCAAGGCTCTTCACCGAGTTGACAGGGCAGGGCGGAGGGCCAAGAGCGGGGGGCCAAAAACTGGAGCTCCAAGGATTAGCTGTCCCTCCTGTCAGTACTAACTCCGTCTTGTTGGGATTAAGCTTCAGCTGGCTAAAATGCATCCACTCAGAGATGGCAAGCATGGTGGATTGGAAATTGGCACGGGAGGAAGGGGATGGATCAACAGGGAAAATCAACTGTAAATCATCCGCATAGTTGAAGATAGTGACCGGGGTATGGCGAAGAGAAACTATAAGAGGTTGCATGTACAGATTAAATAAAAGGGGTGAAAGAGCAGAACCTTGAGGGACACCACAGGAAAGTGCAGAGTAAGGGGCTGAGAAGGTGGACAGATGAACTGATTGGGAGCGCTGGTGCAGAAAAGACCTGATCCAAGTTAGAGCCATGCCCTGGATGCCCGCGTTGTTGACACGGTCGATCAAGATAGCATGATCGACCGTGTCAAAGGCAGCCGACAGATCTAGTAGAACAAGAGCCTGGGCCAAGTTCTCATCGGCGCCTTGCCTCAGTACATCCATTACGGCCACGATGACAGCTTCAGTGGAATGAGCCGGTCTAAAACCGGCTTGCTGGTCATCTAAAAAAGAAGACCCCTCAATGAATGCACTGAGGCAGCGGGTGACATAGGTCTCCAGAATTTTCCCCAAGTAGGGGAGAAGGGAGATCGGCCGATAGTTGCTCAGGACAGAGGGGTCAGCACCAGGCTTTTTAAGTATAGGGACTACAACCGCCTGTTTGAAAGCAGCCGGGACAGAGCCTGTGGCAAGCGAGTTGTTAAGAAGTGCCACCGGGGGATCAGGACATGCTAGAAAGGCGGCTTTCAGGATTTGAGGGGGACAGCAGTTGTTGGGGGAACCAGAGCTTACCGTGTGTAGTAGGGAGATAAACTCGGTCGGGAAAATGGGAGGGAAAACATTAAAACGACAGGGGTTCACGGGGGGTAAAAAAGAAGCAGTAGACGAAGAAGGAAGAGGGATATTGTTTTTGATGGTGATGATGTTATCAATAAAAAATGAATTAAGGGAATCACAGAGAGCTTGTGTGGGTTGAGGTTGGGCAGTGACACGGTCTGGCAGAGAAAGTTCCTCCACAATTGAAAAAATGTCTTTGATTTTAGAGGCGGAATTGAGAATTTTCTGAGAAAAGTAAGAGGTTTTAGCCAGTAAAATAGATTTTTTATAAAGGTTTAATAAATCAACATATGCAATTTTTAATAAAGGGTCATAATTGCGCCTCCAACGTCGCTCAGCTTGTCGGAGGGCCAGTTTGTCCAGTTTCAGTTGATCCGTGTACCACCGCTGAGCGTCGTGAGGACGTTTAGTTTTGGTGGTTCTTAACGGGGCCACTACATCGCTCGCATGTCCCAGCCACTGGTCAAGAGCATCAGCCTGGGCCGATGTCGATGTCGAGGCCATTTCACTGGGGGCTGACGTAGCTAGAATAGAATGGAATTCTGTGAGATTAGCTTGTTTCCAGTTACGCGCAATGAAGTTGGTAGTAGGTGAAGGGTGGCAGGGCAGGATGAATTTCAGAGAAAAGGAAATAAAAGAGTGATCAGACCAAGAGCAGGAATATACTGAAGGAGGGGAAATATCGAGATTGGCTGTCCAGACAATAATAGCTAAGAGTTCATAAAAGCTCAAATTGCACTAAAGGGCTGGTGAATTGCATTGGGAAGGTTTGATTCACCCAGGCTTGGTCACAATGTAGACAAAAATGCTACTCTTCAGTTGTAGCCAAAAACGTTTTTTTATCGTCTTAACTGAATCAATCAGTTTTAAAAAGTGATCCCATATTGTGTTATCTAATGTTGGAACAGATATGGTTATTGTGATGTAGATCTATCAAATATAAATAATGCTACAGGGAATTTTAATGTTTCGTCAACTCATTTTTATACTGCTGCTATGGATAATAAAAGTCGATATTTTCTCACCGTGTTGAAGGTTTGTCTTCCTTTAGAGTTTTAAACTTAGGGCACTTTATTGGAGCGACATGTCTTTGTCCATAAAATGTTTTATACTTTGTGCCAAAATACGAAATAGAATTATCATTTGTATCTGTGTGGACAGAAACCATGGCTACATGACTGGAGTGGTAGAATGAAAGCCTTTGTAGTGCAACACGTCATTGCAGTGTATTTGTTTTGATTTAGAGCAAACTGAAAACAACCTCTTATAGATAAAAAAAAGTGTCTAGAAAATTAGGGGCATATTTGCAAGGAACCTCGTTAAAATTATCGCCGTTTTATCGGCTGGAAACTGCCGATAAAACGGCGATAATGGGCTTGCTAATATGAGTTATAGAATTCCTATAGAATCCCAGGTTAGATGTGCAGGACATCTAACCTGGGATACTATAGGAATTCTATAACGCATATTAGCAGTTTCCTGCCGATAAAACGTCGATCATTTTAACGAGGTTCCTTGCTAATATGCCCCTTAGCACTTTAGGACTCTCATTGAATCTAAATATATTATATAGATTACTAATACTAGTATCTGTTTACACAAATGTCCTACGACAAAAGATATTGATTCCTTTGTACTGAATGTTGATACCACTTGTTTCGCTTAGTACTCTGGGGCAGATTTACAAGCCCCTTGCACTACTTTTGCGTCACTTTTCCCATGTTAAAAGTGACGCAAAAGTTGCCCAAGAGGCTGGTAAATCTGCCCCTTTAAATCTTAAAAGTTAACTAATTCCTATATCAGCACCTATTGCTGATTCTCTTTTTTATAAAAAAAAAGAACTTTTTATGAAAGTGAACATACTCCTTCCGATTCAGTTCCATCTGCGGTATACAAAAACCATGATAGAGTCTCATTACTCTGCATTGTATTTTAACATGTTTTATTGTATTCAACTCCTGAAAACGAAACAACATAAAGTTCTCGAGCAGTTTGCGGTAGAAGGTTTCAGAAAATACTTAGAAGGGAAAGATTAAATGTAATAGTCGCATAATATCCTTGAATGTAATCCCTGACTGTAACAGTTGGATATAATCCTTCAAATTAATAGTTGAATGCAACTATTGCCTTTAAGGAAGGGATTAAATGTAATAATTGCCTATATCACTTACACATTTCAACATGAGTTAATAATAGAAAAAATATCAGCTAAGGCTCAGAGTTTCATCTCAGCATCCCCACTGTTTCAATTTCCTGAAATATAATGAGCAATGGAATAGATCATTAAATACCACTCTGTATTCCAGAGTAAGCTAGCTTCCCCTCTACAATCGTGATACTTACAAATCTTTTCTTAACCTTGAATAAAAAGTTCAGATAAATAAAAAAAAAATCACTCTCGACAGCCAATATCAACTGCTATATAAACGGTAAAAAAACGTGAAAGAAAATGTGGACTATGTTTTTGAAGCCTAGTAGTGGAACAAATGGTTTTAACATCTTGAGTACACTCAGCTGGAAGCAAGCACTTCTTGTGGATACTTTGGTGTGGGCGTCCAGGTAGACGTTTTTGTCTAGAGTGATCCTTGAGCACTTGGGGGAGTCGGTGACTATAGGTTTGAGTTTGAGTGTATCCAAGTGGTTCAGCGAGTCAAATATATGCAAGGAGCCTTGAGGGGATAGAGCAGTAATTCTGTCTTCATGGTGTTTAGTTTGAAGTAGTTATTGTTAATCCATGTATGGACCATGGCCAGAGTGTTGTTGAAGTGTTTAATGTCTTTAAGGGAGGAGATTTGCAGGTACTGTTGTGTGTCGCCTGCGTACATGAGATATGCAAGCTTGGAGTATTAAGGGATTTCGGTCAGTGGTTCCATATATATGTTGAGTGGGGGGAAAGGCTGAATCCTTGAGTATAAATAGGGATATCTGTGATCTAAAGTTCTCTAGGTTGAATGTTGTGACTGATTATTCAGGTCAGCCAGACCGATTCTGTGTTTCAGTGTCTTCATGAGTGTAGAGGAATTGACTGCATTGAAGGCCAAAGATAAGTCAAGGAGAATCAGAAGTAGGAGTTATTTTTGTCTTAGATTTTAAATGTGTCATCTATGATATGTGTTATGGGTGTTTCTGTGCTGATGCCTGATCTGAGTCCAGAGTGGAAGTTATCGAGTGTGGTGTATTCTTCAATGTGTTGTCAGAGTTGGTTGAGTATGCCTTTTTCCAAGAATTTCACCAGGAAGGGGTTGTCACTGGATGAAAGATGTTTAGTTGGTTCAATGTAGTAATTTTTAAGAGCATTGTCACTTGTCCTTTATTCAGACAGTATAGTACTATGCATTGTGCCATGAAGGCATTTACAGTATCTGTCCAGAGAGATGCGAGGAAGTGACTGAGTGAGGCCTGCGGGTATTGTGTCAGCGATGTGTGTTGTGTTTTGAGGGCCCTTATGACCTTTCTGATTTCGGCTTCTTCAACATTTTAAATTCACACTAGTATGCATTATTCTCTTTTTCAAATTGGCATCTATTCAATGGTAGATTCCAACCAACATGTAATTACAGGGTTTACTGATAAGTTTATCAGAAATCCTACTTCCTAGCCCCTCTCCTATGGTATACTGTACAGTATTGAGACCTAATCTGAAGAAACACAGGATCTTTAGATCATTAGGACTTCATAGTACTCAAACAGTAGAAAGCGGGATATCACATGTAGAAGATTGAAGAATAAATATTTGGCTTTCAAGCAGTAATTTTTTCATGCAAGTATCGGAGATGGGCTGGCATGAAGGCTCAACATAGATAATACCTTGGGCCTGAATAATGAGACTCAAATAAATATCTATAATGTCCATAGTAATCTTTATAATTTTATCTTTTAACATTGTGAGGACTCAATAGGCAGGGTGCTCATCTTTTTAGTTCGAGGTCTTTTTAAATCAATTTCTAATTCAGGAAAATCATGAGACTTTAAATTGATAAAAAATGAGCTCAAGGAAAGGCACAGACCAAAGAGCCAAATTGACCAATGCCCCACATTGCTACCTTCTAGTTATTGGTTTTTATTGAAGATTGTCATGAAGATAACACAAGGACTGACTAATCTCGCTTCTATGTGGACATTTTTGCTTAGCCTCGCATTGGTTGCACATTGGACATTGCTTTGAGCCTGACTTTGTCTTGGACGTACAGGCACATGATGTGGATGGGTTAGACTTATGAAAAAGCTGTGTCAAGTGGGACATGATTCAAGTCTGATCGACGCGCTTCTGCTGCTGCAGCTAACTTTTAAACTCGTGTATTTTAATATTGCTCGTGCTGCTGATAACTCGCCCCCAGAGCTGCTAGAGCTCATTCATTTTGCGCTGCCTACTTAGGTGTCGGCTCGAGGCCGGGGAAAAGCCAGGCTTACCTGCACCTTAATTGGCATTTCACCCGCATTTGGCGGGATCCAGACAGCCTAGTGGGTCCGTCCGCCATATTGGGTGGGGTTGAAGGCTGGGAGCACTTCGGGCGCCATCTTGCGAAGGGCAAGGGACGCAGGAGGCGGACTCCCGCACTCAGGTGAGCTTATTTAAGCCTCGGAGGGGGTGCTTAGATCAGAATCTGATCGACGCGGTTCTGCTGCTGCAGCTAACTTTTAAACTCGTGTATTTTAATATTGCTCGCACTGCTGATAACTCGCCCCCAGAGCTGCTAGAGCTCATTCATTTTGCGCTGCCTACTTAGGTGTCGGCTCGAGGCCGGGGAACAGCCAGGCTTACCTGCACCTTAATTGGCATTTCACCCGCATTTGGCGGGATCCAGACAGCCTAGTGGGTCCGTCCGCCATATTGGGTGGGGTTGAAGGCTGGGAGCACTTCAGGCGCCATCTTGTGAAGGGCAAGGGACGCAGGAGGCGGACTCCAGCACTCAGGTGAGCTTATTTAAGCCTCTGAGGGGGTGCTTAGATCAGAATCTGATCGACGCGCTTCTGCTGCTGCAGCTAACTTTTAAACTTGTGTATTTTAATATTGCTCGCGCTGCTGATAACTCGCTCCCAGAGCTGCTAGAGCTCATTCATTTTGCGCTGCCTACTTAGGTGTCGGCTCGAGGCCGGGGAACAGTCATGCTTACCTGCACCTTAATTGGCATTTCACCCGCATTTGGCGGGATCCAGACAGCCTAGTGGGTCCGTCCGCCATATTGGGTGGGGTTGAAGGCTGGGAGCACTTCGGGCGCCATCTTGCGAAGGGCAAGGGACGCAGGAGGCAGACTCCCGCACTCAGGTGAGCTTATTTAGGCCTCTGAGGGGGTGCTTAGATCAGAATCTGATCGACGCGCTTCTGCTGCTGCAGCTAACTTTTAAACTCGTGTATTTTATTATTGCTCGCGCTGCTGATAACTCGCCCCCAGAGCTGCTAGAGCTCATTCATTTTGTGCTGCCTACTTAGGTGTCGGCTCGAGGCCGGGGAACAGCCAGGCTTACCTGCACCTTAATTGGCATTTCACCCGCATTTGGCGGGATCCAGACAGCCTAGTGGGTCCGTCCGCCATATTGGGTGGGGTTGAAGGCTGGGAGCACTTCCGGCGCCATCTTGCGAAGGGCAAGGGACGCAGGAGGCGGACTCCCGCACTCAGGTGAGCTTATTTAAGCCTCTGAGGGGGTGCTTAGATCAGAATCTGATCGACGCGCTTCTGCTGCTGCAGCTAACTTTCAAACTCGTGTATTTTAATATTGCTCGCGCTGCTGATAACTCGCCCCCAGAGCTGCTAGAGCTCATTCATTTTGCGCTGCCTACTTAGGTGTCGGCTCGAGGCCGGGGAACAGCCAGGCTTACCTGCACCTTAATTGGCATTTCACCCGCATTTGGCGGGATCCAGACAGCCTAGTGGGTCCGTCCGCCATATTGGGTGGGTTTGAAGGCTGGGAGCACTTCGGGCGCCATCTTGCGAAGGGCAAGGGACGCAGGAGGCGGACTCCCGCTCGGTCTAATACTATAAAAAGAATGGAGGTGCAAACGCGCAGCGGTTGCGCGCAGCGGGCGCGACGTAGGCGCGCCGGAGGTGCGCCAGAGCTGGGCCTGGCCAGCCATCAAGGTTATAAAATCAACCATACCCCTCGTGTGAAGAACCGGGGTGGTGGGATCAGCTTTATTTTTAGAGACACGCTAGCTCTCTCTCAGCTCAAGATCAGAGAGGTACCGGGCTTTCAGCTGATGGGGTTTTCTCTTAAAGGCCATGAAAAGACACTCTGTTCGGGGGTCCTGTGCTATCGTCCGCCGGGCAATGCACCCTCCCTCCCCGATTTCATTGATCTGATCTATGATCTCTCGAACACCCACTCTAAGTTGGTGGTTTTAGGAGACTTTAATCTGTGGCCGGATGTCCATTGGACAGTGCCTTCTCCACTTTGTGCCAAGCCTGCAATGACATCCAGCTGCAACAGCTTGTTCGTTCTGCTACACATCGGAAGGGTCACGCCTTGGATCTTGTATTTGCAGACGCTCAACTAGTGACGGTGAATGACATCTTCTGCCAGTACTGGACGGATCACTCATTGTTGCCTTCTCCCTGTATGTGGAGGATTATATCTCGGCGGAGGCTGGGTCCAGACAGGCCAAGTTGAGTAGGCCCTGGTCCCGCCTGTTAAAATCCTCGCCCTTGCCAAGCCTACTACCGGACAATTTTAGTCTGAGTGACTCGGCCGAGGAGAGTTATACTTCCTTATGTCGATCCATTTCGAACTCTCTGGATAAGGTGGCACCACTCCGCAGGTCTAGGGGTAGACTGAATCGGCCTTGCCCCTGGTACACGGACGACCTGCGGCAGTTAAAGCTGAGCTGTAAACGTGCCGAAAGGGCATGGAGGAAGCAGTATTCTGACTCTTTGAAGGCCATTTTTAGACAGTCATTGCAGGAATATAAGGCACAGATCAAGGTGGCTAAGGCGTCCTATTTGGAAGCCACCTTGAATCAGGCTTCTAACAAGTCGCAAGCACTGTTTAAAATTGTCAGGGACTTGACCCATCCTTCATGTGCGGCCAATAATTCACCTGCATCGTAGGTTCTGTGTGACTCCCTGGCGAATGCCTTCGAAGAGTAGATTGTCAAAATCTTGGAAGGTTTACAGAGTCCAACACCCACCCCCTTCGATCTGGGAGCTCCGGATAGCTCGCCCAGTCGACCCCAGCTGAGTGGCCCCGATCTCAGACTGGGAGCTCCGGACGAGTCACCTAGTCGACCCCAGCCGAATGGCCGTACTCTTAGCTTGGGAGCTCCGGCGGTCTCATCCAGTCGACCCCAGCTGAGCGGTCATGCTCTCAGCCTGGGAGATCCGGATGTCTCAGTCAGTCGACCCCGAAGGAGTGGGCCTGTCTCTGGTCTGGGAGCTCCGGGCACTTCGCCCAGTCGACCCCAGCTGAGTGGATATGCCCTCAGTTTGGGAGCTCCGGACGTTGTGCCCAGTCGACCCCAGCTGAGCTGTTTCCCTACCCCCTCCTTTGAGGAGTTCTGTAGTGTGGCTCAAATGGTGTCATCTGGTTCCCCTCTGGATCCACTGCCACCAAAATTTTGGAAAATATTTCAGGACGAACTTTTCCAGCCTCTGTATTCCATCTGCCTCCAGTCATTTGACACCGCAACGGTTCCGGAGTGCTGGAAACTGGCAGCTGTGTCTCCCCTCCTCAAGAAATCCACCTTGGACCCCGCCTGCTTGTCTAATTACAGACCGATTTCCTTGCTCCCCTTCCCCATTAAGATCATGGAGAAGTTAGTAACCCGTTCTCTGTCTGGATTCCTGGAAGAAAACATCTGGTTCGATGAGGTACAGTTTGGTTTTCGCCCAGCACACGGGACGGAATCGGCGCTGGTGACCGTGCTTGACAACTTAAGTTCGCGGGTCGACAGTGGGCGGGCAGCCTTCCTGGTGCTGCTCGACATGTCGGCCGCGTTCGACACGGTCTGCCATCGTATCCTCATCAGGAGACTGGAAGAGTGCGGGGTCACGGCAGGTGCAAGGGACTGGTTGGTCTCCTATCTGAACAATCGGCAGCAGGTGGTGGCGTTGCCTCCTTTCAGCTCGGAGGTGCGGAGAGTGGGGCAGGGGGTACCGCAGGGCTCGGCCATCAGCCCTATACTCTTCAATCTTTACCTCCGACCTCTGGTCCAACTAATTAAATCATTTGGCATCTCCGCATTTAATTATGCGGATGACACCCAGTTGGTCTTTTCGCTGGAAGGGAAGAACGCGATCCCGCTGGAGGCTTTTCACCGATGTATGTCGGCCACAGCGGATTGGCTCCGGTCCAATTCTTTGCAGTTTAATAGTACAAAGACCGAGGTGTTGTACTGCTCTATGGACCGGATTCCTCGTGATCCTCCGGAGAATTTCTGGCCCCCGACCTTCCCCGAGATTGTGTCAGCTGCTGAGTCGGCACGCAACCTGGGGGTGATTTTTGGCCCCAACTTGCAGCTGGATATGTACGTGAATAAGACCACATCCACGTGCATGATGCTGCTTCGTATGCTGCGCAAAGTTCTGCCCCTTCTCCCCGAGCAGGCTAGGGCCGAAGTAGTGCGTGGTACCATCTTGAGTCGTCTCGACTATTGTAATGCGCTGCTTCTGGAGGCTCCAAAAACACTGCTGGGGAAGTTGCAGCGGGTGCAGAACTTGGCCGCCAAGCTGGCTCTTTCCCGCCCCACTCACAGCTCTTCAACAGCAGCCCTACAAGACCTACACTGGCTGCCGGTGCACCTACGTGTTTGTTACAAAGCTGCATGCTTAGTGTTCAGGGCGGTGCATGGACAAGGCCCGGTTCCATTGCAGAACATGTTTGTTTGGTACTCCCCTGCGCGGTCCTTACGCTCTTCTTCGGATCACCTGCTCGTGGTACCGAGATTCCAGAGAGTGAGGATGGGGGGCCGCTCGTTTAGTGTCGCAGCGGCCGAGCTCTGGAACTCGCTACCACTGCCCCTAAGAAGCCAAAGTGACCTCCTCCCTTTTAGAAAAGCCTTGAAAACCCATCTTTTCCCCAGGGTTGCCTGAGCAGCGTATGTGGTGTGAACGTTGATTCAAGCTCCAGGATGCCCTTGGGGTGACAGGACCGCGCTATATAAGTATACATACAATACAATACAAGTCCTAGGGACCTTTGTCACATTTAGCTTCTGGATTGGATGTCTATCTTTTCGCCTTGGTAGCGGTCGACCTCACACTTCTTAGTTCTAGCTTATTTGAAGGGAGCATGGCAAACATAGGAAGGTAACAACAAGCAGACATGGTAGTAATGCAAGACAACAGACATGGAGTCCCTAGATACCCTCCACCCTCCATGGGTCTTTTAATTGATATACAATATTTTTCAAGCACTAACTTAACTGTGCCCGACATGTTTTAAAGATACTACGCATTTTACCTAGAGACTTAAGAATTTGTGGCATAGTAGCTTGGGCTGCTGACTATGCCCATGGGGACCTAGGTTCAAATACTGACCTTGTGGCTAGTGTCAACCTCATGTGGTACTAGACAAATCAGATAAACTCCCTGTGCATAAAATGTATCTGTATAATTCCTGCTTGACAGACAACATCTACATCACCTCATGTAATATACAGTGCTCCATTGCTTCGCTGCTAGGTTTGCGCATATAGATACCAAAATATACACACTAAAGAGATGCAACAGAGACAACTCCATAACTATGCCATGCTGCAAGTTTGCCAACTTGCATAAGAAATACTGAATACCCAATGTATATATTATAGAGTGTACTGCTGCAAGTGCTTCCTTGCAGAAAAAATTCTCATTTTGACATGCATTTCTTTAAGCAGACCAACATAGGGCGTCATTTACGAGGTTTTGGCACAAGGCAGCGGTGCAAGGAATCTTGCTGCACTGCTCTGAATTAAAATAAGAGGGCAGGAATGTGCTGTATCTATGAGTTACAACACATTCCTGTTCTTTTCCCCTGTGCAGGTGCACAATGGGCTGCCATGGTGCAAGGGTGTCGATGCTGTAGGAATGATTGTACTACTGCCGGGAAGGGATACCTCCCTGCACAAAAACAATCACAAGAGGTGTTTTCCTCTTTTTATGTGTGCTGCAGCACACATATTTTGCAGCACACATAAAAAGAGGAAAGAACATGGGGAAATAAGGATATTTCTCCTTGGTGCGCCTCTCTAATGCATTTTCAGGTTTACAATTCTTCGTTAATCTGGGAATCCTTCAGATTCCATAGGTGTTGTTTGGGGACACCTGCAGCAACTCCCGTGGAACGCTCCTTTCATGCAGTATTCTGCCTGAAAGGGGCATATATTTGCAAGGCCATGAAAAGCCATGCAAAGTGGCTTTGTGTGGCCTTGTAAATACGCTGCAGCATATTTTGCCACCAGAGCACCAAAAAGTGCTGCCTGGCTCTGCAAAACTGCCGCTAGTGGCCTCGTAAATGAGGACCTCAGTTCTTAGGCCTAAACTAACATTCAACTATGCTAGTGTATTTGTGTATGAACTGAAATCTTAACAAAACAACTGGCACTATCAGCTTAATGCTGAATGTGCTTGAGCTAGTGACATTTTAGAGCATTGCGTTTCTACAGTTACATTAATATGGAATTTGTATTCCTTTATGCATGAAATATTTAGATTCATAATAATTTTTGGTTCTAAATAGCTTTCATTTACTTCGCCTTCACAGAACTTTACATCTGAAAGCGTGTCTGTTGCATGACACTCAACACAAAGAAAGAGATTGTAACTCTTTATTGTCCGTAGAGCTCTTACTGGTTGAGTACAAAAATATACTTGCAATGTAACCAGTTTGTTGATTTGAAAAGTATAATTTTCAATGCTGTCGTTTGTGCAGCAGAGAACAGAGGGCATGATTTTCAAACGTGGGATACTTCACTGAGCATCATGCCATGACTCGTGCACAATCTCTGCAGGATGAAAATATACAAACACATTTAAGTGATTTGATGTATGTAAGTATGTAATAGATTGAGGGACTGATACACAAAGGCTTTTTACAGTAACTAAAGCAGTACTCCTGTTGCACTTCTTTACATACTCTTACATGATACTACTATAGATTGACCCAAAACATCTAAAATATTAATGACATGGGAATATTCAGGAAACATTAATAAACAATAGGTATAAGATAGAAATGGCTCCATACCTTTTTTCACTTATATTGACTTATACCCAATTGTAATTTTAATTTATATATAAGTACCTCTTAACATTCACCACATGTGCCCAGGGCCAATAAATTAAATGCAACCAGTGGCCCCGTACCACTAATTGTACCACCCAATTAAGTAGCCCTTTAACCATTGGTCAAGCCTGCCATTGCAGAACTTGTGTGTGCAGTTTTAAACTGTCATTTCGACCTGACAAAATAAACAGTTTTTTCAGGCTTAAACCTTCTTTTTTAAGACATATAGGACAACCCAGAGGGCAGGGTGCAATGTTTGTAAAAAGCAGGACTTGTACTTTTAAGCTTTGCATGTCCTGTTAGTGAAAAACTCTCAAACTTGTTTTTTACTGCTGCAAGGCCTATATCTCCGATGGGATAACATTGGGATCCCAGCCTCACTTACACTTGAATAGGCTGTGTCCTGTCTCCTCCCAAAGGGCTGCATCCCCACTGTAGTTAGCCTGGAGCAGGGCAGGGAAGACAGGACTTCTGTGCACTTCAATTACATGCCTCTAGAGGCATCACGCCACTCCAAAGGCACAGCTGCATATAAGAAAAGAAGGAACACAGACACAACCACTTCAGTACTCTTCTGGACCTGTGGATACTCTGCCAGGAAGTAGGACTGGGGTGCTGTTGAAGGACTGCCACTCTTCTAGACTGCACTCTGCTGGACTTCTGTTTTGTTGTGCTGCTCTGCTGCCTTCTGGCCTGGGTTGGAAGGACTGGACCTGTATCTCTTGAACCCAGATACCAGAGAGATTCTATTGTCTAGTTAGCCTGCCTACTGATCTGACGCATCAGGGACATAACAGGATTCCATCTTATTGCACCTGGACTCAGCCATCTGTGAGTTTACTTTGCCAAGTGGTGCCACCTCAGTCCTGGACCCTTATAGGTGGGCCTAAGGTGCTTGCTAGCAGAACCAACACCTCTTCTCTGCTTAGCGACACATCTCGGGCAGAACCGACATATCTCTTTGGCTGAGCAGATCATCCCCGAGCAGAACCAATACTTCTCTGCTGCTGCTTGGATTGGACCCGGCAGAAAAGACCTGCATTGTACCCCTGCAAGTCCTAAGAACCAACACATTAATACAATGGAGAGGCGCATCGACAGCCCAGATCCTCGCATCCCTCATTGATGGCAGCCTCGACGATGGACTCCACATCACAGCCTACCAGCTCCTCTGAACCGACATATCACCGTCCCCAACCCCGTCCTACATAACCAGATATCCCCAATAGTGCGTGGTACTTATTGGCACTATTTTACTAAAAACCTTGAAATTCAATATCCACTGTTCTACTGATTGGATTTTGATAATTTGGTCTTGCTTGATTTATTAAAACTTAGTCTATGTTTCTAAATCTTTTCTGGTTTGCCTTTCTGGTGTGTTGTCACTGTTTTACTGTTTGAAGTATTATACAAATACTTTACATATTGACTCTAAATTAAGCCTGACTTCTCTGTGCCAAGCTACCGAGGGGGTGAGCACAGGTTCATTTGGGATTTGCTTGTGACTTACCCTGCACAGTTTGTGGATGCTGCTTGACCAGGGCATATACCACAGTCAACATACAACCAACTTACTTTCAGTCAACCATGGAGAATTTTGAAGTGGGCAGGATTGTACTGGCAAGATAGAGTCTCTGTGTACAAGAGAGGAAGAAGTGCAGGAATGGTGACACAAGTGCACAAAAGCAAAAAAAACTGAATGAGAGGTGTACAATTAGAATGCTAACACCACCTCAAAACCAAGCTACTTGCTGTTGGGTGGTGTTAGCTTTTCAGTTTCAAAAGCTTTGTCGATAACAACCACATAAACATCTTATTACAATACAAAAAAGAATATTCACAGCCTACTTTAAACTCTCAAATATTTGCACAGCAGCATGGGTAACTTAAAAACAAAATATGCAATTTTATGATTCGTGCAAAATCGCAAAAAGTGCCAAGTGCAATCGATTTTACATTACGTGCAAATTTCGCAAAAAAATACCATATACAATCAATTTACATTTTTTACAAATTTGCAAAAAAAGTTCAATGTGCCGGTGATACTGAATTACATATTACAACCAGTACATGACAAACCAAGTTACTCGCATAAGATGTTGTATATAAATCACGTATACATGACCTGTCTCTCATAAAATTCCATAAAGTGCTTATGTGCTTTCTAGTTGTTTAAATCATGGTATGTAAATATGCATACACAAAAGTTAATAGATTTCCTAGCAGCTATACATTTTAAAATATAGGATGCAGCATAAAAACATATGTCTGGACCTTCCAAAGAAGACAATAACTTCATGGCATTTTTAGTTGATCTTACATAATATTTAAAAAAGATAGGTTTCAGATAAAACTTCCTTAAAAAGGAATAAAATTTACAAAACATTAAAAGATGACAACAACTTTGGTTGGATATATTATCAAATGGGCATACAGCGGTAGAACTTCTTTTCATAGTTGGAAAGGCCACAAGGTGGTGAACAATCCCTAACCTTAGTCGTGTCAGTACAAAGCGGTGGGAAATTCTAGTCACTTCGGTCAAATATACCTGAAAGCCATTTTTAAGGTTTAGTTGCTGATAAAACACGAGAGTGGATTGTTCCCCAATTGTTCTCTCACGGACCTCCCTTTTGTATGCTAGAAAGGTTGTTTTTAGCTCGTTCTTAGCAATTGAGGCTGTGTACCCGGGTTCTACATGAATGGTACAATTAAACAGAAGACTATACCAATGATGGATAAAGCTTATTCAGGGAATACGAAAACAGTGATTCAACTTCAAACAATCTTTAATGATTGATTGGGTAAATAGCGTTTCTTCTTTAGACCAAATAGATCTCCACAATAACAGCGGGCATAGAGCATCTAGGCCTGAAATATATTTGATTCCCACTTCTTTGTGTACCAATTCCGTAGAAGCTGATGTTGGCACGCTCAACAGACGCTTGAGGAAGATGTTTTCATCTTGCTGAAGTGACTTGTCATGGCAGTGTCCCCAAACTCCTGCCCCATAAAGTGCGGAAAACACACACCTGGCATTGTAGATAGCCACCATATCTTTTACTCGGTGATCCCCCAATTTTGCAGAAAATCAAAAAATGCTATTAGTATTCCTACCCATATTATAACGCACATTTTCATGTTCACATGTCTATTTCCCATTAGCAGCAAATGTTATACCCAGGTAACAAAACGATTTTCCCGATTGCATTTTAGTGTTCTCTATATAGAAAGACCTAATTGATTTAACATTATTCCCACATGTGAAAGCAAATGTTTTGGACTTATTAATTAAAAGTTTTCTTTCGTTAATAAACAATATAAAATTATTAATAAACTGCTGGAGACCGATCGGAGTGCGTGATAATAAAACTGCATCATCTGCATATAATAAAATAGGTACAACATTGCCTTCTATCAATGGAGCATCCGCAGGTATCTGTCTTAGCGTTGCGTCAACTTGGTTAATAAATAATGAAAACAATAATGGGGCTAGGACTCAACCCTTTTGGATGCCTCTATTTATGTTAAAAAAGGGGTGCATTCCCCCATCGACCCGTAGCGTACTCTACTTGATAGCCTCTCATAAACTCTTACTAAAAAATATACAATCTCCTTTGGGGCACCAGAATGAAGTAATGTAGACCACAAAATTGAGTGGTCTACAAGATCAAATGCACTACTCAAGTTGATGAAACATAAAAACATATTACCCCCTTCAGCTAATATGTATTTACTAATCAGAAGATCAAGGTTGACACACTGTTCCAACGTTCCTAATCCCTTTCTGAACCCGTATTGTGCTTGCGAGAGGATATTATTGTCTGAAGCCCAAGTTTCAAGTCTTTTTAGCAGAATCCTGCTCATAACCTTGACAGACGAATCCAACAATGATATTGGACGATAATTGCATGCTTCTGATTTTGAGCCTTTTTTGAATAATGGTATAATTAGTGACTGGCCCCAAGATGATGGAAATTGGCCCACTCCAGCAGCATTAAAAATCCAAACTGAAATTACGGGCCCATAAGTTCATTTCACTTTTGTACAAGTCGATCGGCACCCCGTCTGGGCCTGGGGCATTGCGCCCCTTACTGTTGACTAACCCTTTGTGCACCTCTTCGACATTTATTAAAAAAGGTAATATAGGCCACATAGAATCATTTATTGGCAGCGAACCTAAAATATCCCTATCTGGATTACAAATATTTGTACAATGTTCGACCCAGGCTTTACAATTTACATGCAAAGTTAATTCTGGAACACAATTGTCTTTTAAAAAAGGGAAGTTTATTGTCTTCCAAAACAGTTTACTATTATTAGTAACAGCTGCTATGTTGAGTTGATCCCATGCGTCATCTTGAAGTTTTCTTTTCCTAGCCTTAATAGCTAGCTTATAGCTAAGACGTAATTCTTGAATATGGGCTGTATATCGAGGCTTAATACCAAGGGCCTGTTTCAATCTATATAGAGCTTGAGTACAGTTATGGTCAAACCATCCAACATGCTCCTTTTATTTTGCTCTATGGCTCTTGGTTAATAGACCTTCTATTGTATTATTTATCTTTAAAAAGCTGGAAAGCAATACATTTGAATTAGCCTCGTCGCCAAGGCAATAATCTATTTCCCTTCTACAATTTGTTACCACATCCCTTTGTATCAACGCCAGCCCATTTTATCCTCATGCCGTTTGGCCTTATAAGGGCAATGTTGGAAATACAATCAACATTGTTGGGTGATTTATTCCCCCAGCATAGCAGTGATATGGAAATACTATTGTGGTCACTTATGGCCTGTTCTGTAATCCACAAATTTGAGTAATTACTGTTACATGAGATCAATATATGATCAATATTGGTGGCGGCATTCCTACCAGTAAAGGTTGGGCATTTAATATTTCCCCTAGACATAGTACAGCTTAATAGTTCAAGATCGAGTTTTGCTATTAGTGTGTTTAAGGCTGTACCGTATTCACAATTCGGGAAATGCATATAGTCATCGTTGTCATCGACGTTGTGGCCCTTCTTAAACCCACATATCTTGGTTTGTGCCAACAGACATGTCTGGATGTTAAAATCACCAACCCAAAGGATGATAGCTACATTACTGGCCGATTCCATCACCCTTTCAATTTCTGTTTCCAGTGTATAGACAACAGACCCCCGTCTATTATCAAACATGTTGTTGTAATAGTTGACTAAAACCAAATATTTGCCCTTAAAAAAGTGAATCCTCATCACTTGGCTATACATATCAACTGCTATACAACTTTTAATTTTACATACATTCAATTTATTAGAGACAAGAATCAAAAGGCCCCCCTTTGCTCTACCTGCCACAGAATCGGCAGCGGGTAGCCAATGCGAGGTATAGCCCTCTATAAAGATCGGTTCTCTGCACCAGGTTTCCAGCAAATACATTTTATCATAACTAGAGGTAATAAAGTCCCTCCAGAACGGCGTCTCTTGTTTCTTTCTAAGGCCAGCAATGTTCCTTGTTACAAGGGTATGGCCTTCATTTAGATTACAGTTTATAAACTTACATATAGGGGTACCTGGAATCTCCATAGGGGATATATCAGTTGTTTCCCCAGATACAGTTATGGGGATTTCAGTTAACTCCCCTGGAGGTGTATCTTTTTTTTCTCTTATAGCAGTTGTGGCCAATTCTGGATGGGGTTTCCTACATTCTTGCAACATTAAAGGAAAAGGTGACTTAACCGATAATTGATAAAAAGGGTAGTCTGCAACTAATTCATCAACATCCATAAGTCAGTCATTACCTTCTAAGGAACTTAATGCTTGAAATCTATTATATATTGGGACAGTAATACAGGGTGGTGGTATTAATGGTGGTAGCATTTTATTGAAGTTAGGGTTGTAGTTAGGGCTGTCATAATTGTTAGTCGACATCAAATGTCTATAAAAATATCCCAAAGGCAGGAGGGTCGTATTATATTCCCAGTGTGATGGAGAGGGGGCACTCGCAAGGGTATTCCGTGCCCACCCTGGGCGCCTGAAATTAATAATTATGCAATCTCCCGCAAAACTTTTCTTGAGGGGACCGATCCATCCCACCCTTTGAGTTAGCAAAATCCTGGTTTGCCCCAGCCATTGGAAAGCCATAATTGTTAGTTAGCCAATATATAGTTTTATTCTTAAGCATTTCATGATTTTCCATCTGGTCTTTCCATAATTTAGGCACGTTAACAAGGACCGCTATATAGGCACCACATTCTGGTGGTAAATTGATAGATGTAGGTGTCTTGTTTGTAATGGAGGACATTGGATCTGAATAACCTAATTTAGTGGCATCTTTTGCTGGATGCTTGCTGGCCCCTAGGGTTAATTTCTCTCTTTGATTCATACCAGGATTGGGATTAGTAGTTGACATTCCTCTAGTTGGTATAGAGGGTTCCTTTAGTTTTCCCCTGGGGCCTGTATTTTCCATAGGTGGTCTCCCCAGATGGTGATTATTTGTTTTGGGTACAATTGAAGTACTATTGCTAATAGAGTCCAATGTAATAACCTCGCTATTTACATCTACCCTTGAACTACCTTGTTGTGTCCTTACATTAACTTTATCAAGGATTCCCCCCAGCTTGTGGACTTCCTTGGCTAAGTTATTTAACCTATGATGAAATGGCCTAAGCAGCTCGATCAGCTTATCAGAAATGGCTTCTAAAGTTAATGTACCATGTGCGATATCTAAACCTTGTTTATTGCATGTGGTTCCTGAACCCCCCCATGTAATAATTATTTTGTCTTTCTTAGCCTTTGTGTTTCCCTGACCTGTTATTTTCTTTTTACATCCCTTTGTTTTTATTGGGGAGGAGGGGGAGGATTGGCCAGTATAGATAGAGTAGGTGTATTAGAAATACAAGAGTGATCCTCATTATTGTTAGTCGCATTAACAGCTTTACCGATTTCATCTTCTAGAGTGACACCTAACATAGGTATACTCTGGCTATCTTCACTGGCCAAAATACACTCTGGCTAACCTGGTCTCCACAAACAAAACTGGACCCACTAGATAGACGCCTCTCAGTGCGATCAATTTCCTCAGCTAAGGCACTGACTGCTTTTACTAAATATGAATCTATCGTAGTACAAGTTTTTTCCATCAAGGTTTATGTGGCTCGTCTTCTGGCCATGTTGTAATTAATTGTGAGAAATGGACGTTGCTCAATCCTCAGTATAGTAACTTGACTTGTAGCCCAAGGTGATAGGAACCCAAATCAACAATAATACAATTTGGCAACCTTTCCCCAACAATACAACTTCAGAACCTTTTAAATGCCCAGTCCGAGTTCATTTCAAAGGTTAGAGGGGTGGCCCAGCCCAGCCTCCTCCGGCCACTGGCAGCCTAAGACAGCCTCGCCCTTGTCCCGGGCTTCTGCCGGCACTGCCCGCGCGCATCCTGCGACAGGGGGCTCGTGCTTCCTTATGAGCGCCTCCTGTGGCGTCCTGGCGTGTCTCTGACGGGGTGGCGTGGTGCGCGCCGTGAAGGACACTGGGCAAAGCAGTCCGCTGACTCGTGGCGGTGGCGGCTCCCCCAGAACCCCCGGCAAGCAGCGGTGGCAGTTTCAACATTCCGGCAGGTATGGGCTTATCAATTCATGCCGTGGCGTGGCTGTGACCCAAAAAAGTTTTATAGAGCTCCCGCTCCTGCTGGGGTTCGTGCTTCTTCATGAGCACCTCCTGTGGCGTCCTGGCGCGTCTCTGACGCGGTGGCTTGGTGCGCACCGCGAAGGACACTGGGCAATGCAGTCCGCTGACTCATGGCGGTGGCGGCTCCCCCAGAACCCCCGCAAGCAGCAATGGCAGTTTCAACAATCCGGCAGGTAGGGGCTGATCAATTCATGCCGTGGCGTGGCTCAACAGTCGTTCAGCCACTATTGCCACTAGAACAGTCAAAAACAGGATTACGCCAGTAAGAGCCAAAACAGTTCCAGAACGGAGTCTCAGTTGGGGGTGGTGTTAGCATTTCACCCACTACAAGGTCCCATTGACGTCTGATTGGGCTGGAATTACAAGATCTGTGAGATCACCATGGGACATGGGCATTTACCTCTGAGATTTCAGCTGCTTAGAGCGAGATAAATCTGTAGTCCAAGTTTTAGTCCTTATTACTGCTGTTCATGCTGGGTTGGTGTCATGGTTTTTAGTGAGGTTTTGCTTATTATTTTCACAAAGAAAAAGTCAAAATGATTGCCATTATCAATACTTGGTAAAGTTGTAAATGCATAGCAATTCAACCGTGTTTTGAAGGATATGCTGTTAAGAAGCATTGGAATGCTGGCAATCAAAAACATGTGTGGTAGAGTAACCTTCCAAGCATACTGAGAGAGAGAGAGAGAGAGATAGAGAGAGAGAGAGAAACAATTGTTCCAAAAGGTAGGCTGCTGGAAGACCTGTTGTGGAGCAGAAATACCAATGGTTCCCTTCCAGAAAGGTAGGACACATAAGCAAGAAAGATCTATTACATATACACTTTGAAATGAAATAAGCAGAATGTATTCTTACTCGGCATGAAATGTAAGTAGATTGTGACTAGCTCCCTACAGACCTTTGCCTTGCTGCTTTTTTGTAAGGAAATCTACTACTCCTCGCGGAACCCGCTTCGCGGGTCCCGCATCGTACCAGCTGACAACACCGGAGCTTGGAGCCTGCTGGCCGACAGACAGGTCTGCGGGGCTGCGAGCGCTGGGACCGGGACTCGCTTTCCCAGGAGTCCCGGTAACCCCGAGGCCGAGACACCTGGCCCGCTCTCCCTGACCGCCCCCCCCCCCACCCTCACTTCTTGAAAACACTCTGCCTGCTGCGTGCTCCGTGGGACGCCACTACAGACCTTTGCCTTGCTGCTTTTTTGTAAGGAAATCTACTACTCCTCGCGGAACCCGCTTCACGGGTCCCGCATCGTACCAGCTGACAACACCGGAGCTTGGAGCCTGCTGGGTGACAGACAGGGCTGCAGGGCTGCGAGCGCTGGGGCCGGGACTCGCTTTCCCAGGAGTCCCGGTAACCCCGAGGCCGAGACACCTGGCCCGCTCTCCCTGACCGCCCCGCCCCACCCTCACTTCTACGTCCTCCCGCCCATAAGTAACGGAGAGACCCGCTGCGCGGGATTGCCCGGGGCTAAGCCCGGGCAAAGGGCGGGCCGTCGGGGGCCGTCGGGGGCCGAAGGAGGCTGGGCTGGGCCCATCCTCTAATGTCGGTCTCACACTCCAACTTCTTCTATCCGGCCACCGTAACCTGAAATGTAAGTTGCCATCATCCCTGTTACATATCCGTCAAAGGATAAACAGTAACTTCCTGAGTGTTGTACCAATTTATGACTGTAAACCAACTACCATTTTTTCATCACCTTTTTCAACATCGATCCGAGGCACTAGCATGTCTTCAGATGTGTTAAACTCTTCTTTACCTTCAACTGTAGGAGTCACTAAACTAGGGCCTTTAGACAAGTACTTTGCACGGGCAACTAGGGAAATAGACAGAGAGATAGCGCTGGCAGAGAAGCGAGCTGAGCGTCGCTTCTCTATTGAACTTCTTAAACACAAACTCCCAGCCCTGGCACAAAAAGAGGTATTAACTCCTCATTCGTCAAATAACGCTCTATCTATGGGAGAGTCAGATGTAGACTTATTTACAATGACTTCCCTCTGATTTTTCAGGAAGGTCCACCCCATATAACTATAAATGAGCCAAATAACGCTATCAACATTAATGAGTTACCATCTATATCCAATTGTTTAATTGACCTGAATTCTCCTATAGTGTTGGATCACGTCTCTCAGCTTAATTCAAGTCCCTCATCCCCGGTATCGAATCAACTTTCGGTGGAGGCTGTACAAATGGAGACTCAATTATTGCAAATAGCCAGTCCTCCCAAAAAAAAGACACAGAAAAAGAAAGGCCAAGAAGTGTGTCACTCGCCACCAAGGAAAAAAAGGAGGAATGCTGGGGTGAGAAAAAAGACTGAAAGCATAAATTCACCCTTACTAATAAAGAACTCTTTAAACAAAACTAGTAAGGAACTAGAGGTAGACGCATTAAGCAACCCACAAGCAGATATGAGCATGTTCTCTGAAGCACCGACGTCCAAAGGACTCCTTGAAGATATTGAACGTCTCTTTAAATCTCTAATGCTGCCACTTCTAGAAAGGGTCAAAAAGTTAGGGGAAAACATGGACCGTATTTTAGCAGCATATACACCTAAGGAAGCCCTGAAAGAAAATACTTCAAAGGAAACTCGTCCTTCAAAAACACAACCTGCACAGAATACTTTGACCCCACGACAGGATAAATCCAAAAAAATCCCCACGAGTAACAACAACAGCCCTAAATCAGTGGCCACACAAGCACTGCACAAGGGAAAGGTTAAGCCAGTCCCCTTGAAAACCCCTGCTCCTACAGCCCCGAGGTTAACTAATGTACCACCACAGAACAGGGTAAAAACAAAGATTAAGGGAAATGTATACTTACCCCCAGAATCATCAAACTATGCTGTTATTTTGACTGGTGTTCCTGTGATAACAGTGGGTAGTATAGAACCAAACACCAGTCTCAAAAACAAGGTCATACACTGGTTGCGGATTAACAGACCTCTCCCACCACATTTAAATGGGGACATTGTGTCTGTTAGACGGTGTGATTGGGTAGGGGTGAGACCCAAAGATATAGAGGGAGATGTGGTAATAATAAACTTTAGAGACCACAGAGTTGTAACCCACATTTGTGATTGGTTTTCGGGGAGAAAGGAGGGCAGTATATCTCCTCGAAACTTATGTTACTTCTACCCCGAAGCTCTGATGAGGCCTCGTACTCATCCCCCAAAATGGGGCCGCCCCGATTCCCAGCAATTTCCTAATCGTAAACCACACCCTAATCTCACAAGACACGATATAAATAATTCCCAATCTTCTTTTCTACCTCAATATAGATCTGCTATTCCCTTTGACTATGCCCACTACCCCACAAATCCGACTGAATATTGGAATATCCGATACAATGCCTCTTTGAACGCCTCTCAGGCATGGACCTAAATGACTGACTCAGTTGTCCTGTCTCTAAACCGGGTAACACTTTTGGGGGGGATAAAGAGGTTGTACCCGAGTGTTCCGCATTTGAGCAGATGCACCCTAAAACCGGTACTATTACAACTAGATCCAGGGAATTGGGGTCTAAGCAAAAAAGTAAGATGGGAAAGGATGCCCGGGTTAAGGGAAATTCTATTGAGGGGGTCACTTTGAAGTATGACACGATAAAGAAGATCTCGTGTAAAATAACCAAAAGTAAACATATACCCAAACTCAAAGATATAGGCACACATGAACGCAAGTAAGTGTAGTGTCGTGGAATGTGTGTGGGCTTGCTAAAAAAGTTCAAGAAACAGCGTGGGGGGAGTTTGTTAACAACATTGACATATTATGTGTTCAGGAAACCTGGGTATCAACTGAATTACACATAGATGGATTTAGGACTTTCCATGTCCCTGCTGTGCCCTCTAGCTATGGTAGGCACAAAGGGGGACTATGTGTGTACGTGTCCAACCGCTTAGACACTAGTAGTAGTTCTGGAAGATCAACCTCACCTTACTTTCAGTTGGTTACCATTCCTCTAAATTCCATCGACGTGTTAATAGTGATTAATTTTTTTAATAATATCAAGAACTCTAATTTTAGGGAAGAATTAACAAAATTGACAAAGGAATTAAGGGAGGTAAAACCCATGAAAGGGAAAGATCTAATATGGGTCTGGGTAGGTGATTTCAACGTAAACTTATGCACTAGTGAAACATGCGGTTTCCAGGAATATGGGGAGGGGGACCATGTGGATAGTAGTCATTTCCAACACAATGATAAAGGGGAAATATTAAATGGCATTATGGCCAAGTTTGATTTGGGCTTCGCAAACAGGCTTTGCTCCCCCAAGGTTAAGTTCACTCCTACCTTTTTAGCGAGGGGACTTCACTCAACTATTGATTTTATCATCCTGCCGAATATGTTTGGTGGCCGTGTGGTAAATTACGAGACCCCCACTATCGGTTTGAGTGACCATTTACCGTTAAAAATTCTTGTTAGTGTCCCAGGATCTAAATCTGCCACAATAACTGAGATCCTGGCATGGTCGCAAAACCTTGCTGTAGCACGGCAAAATGGCATTGCCCTAAAATGGAGTATGGTAGACCCAGTAAAAACTCTCCAGAAAATTGTGGAAGGTGCTCTTCCCTCATTCTTGGTGTGTTTAGGGAAAAGTCCTCAAACGATGAAATCTTGGAGGCATTTAGTAACATTACTAGCACCATACAGGGTGTCTTGACCAGGAACCGCTTTAAAAAAAGTAATAGCCCTACGGGCTGGTTTGACACTCAATGCACTAAGACACATAAGGCCCTCAAATTGGCTTTGAGTGAAACAATAAGGGACCATGTTGTAATTAGGTCACTTAGAAAGGCATACAATTTAGCTAGGCACCAACGAAAGAAGGCAATCAAAGAAAAAGCATGGCAAGACCTAGTGGAAGCTGCGGAGAGCAGAGATGCAAAATTATTTTGGCAGGTAGTTAATCTACCGTTCCTTAATAATAAAGTGGCAGCTAGGATGGAGATAGCCATCGATGAAAAATCTTGGGTGGATTTTTTTTCAAATGTATATTGCAACACCCAAGAGGAATCTCAATTAGTGAGTAATCATTGTCCCATCCCAATTGAGCTCAACTTAGATGAGGTGCTAATGGCAATAAATTCCACCCAGAAGAATAAAGCCCCGGGACCAGATGGGATCCCTAGTGATCTCTATCAGATGAATACTGACCTATGGGCACCAGTCTGTTTGCGGGTTCTGGGTGCCTGTTGCTCAAAAGGTTTCATTAAAACATGGGCAGAATCATTAATAATCCCAATATACAAAAAGGGAGATAGGGAAAGCCCATCAAATTATAGACCCATATCTCTGTTAGATTCATTAATGAAAATCGCAGGCAGAGTGGTTTTGACTAAACTACAGTCATGGGCAGAGGAAAATGACATTTTAACACCCGTACAATATGGGTTTAGGGCTGGGATGGGTACAGTCGAACAAGTCTTAAACTTTGTCCTGCTACAAGGGAAGTACACCAGAGCAAAAGAGGGCTGTTTTTATGCAATTTTTGTCGATCTCTCCTCTGCATTTGATTGTGTAATACATACTAAGCTCTGGGAAACACTAGAGGAGATGAACGTGGACCCAGCTATTGTTCTCTTTTTGAGACAACTATATTCAAATGCTACCGCCAAAGTTAGGTTTGGCCTGGGGGGGGAATGTACCGGGTCTTTCCGCATACAAAAGGGGGTGAGACAAGGCTGCGTGTTGGCCCCATTCCTTTTTTCATTATATACCAACAGCTTAGAGAATGAATTGGGAGCCAGTAATATTGATTCACCAAAGTTTGGAAGTAGGCAGATTATCTCACTTTTATATGCGGACGATGCCGTGTTAATGGCTAGAACGAAGGTCGGTGCTCAAAGGGCCCTAATCAAATATGTAGATTATATGGAAGCAAGGGGCCTTAAACTCAACGCTAAAAAATCCTTCGTGATGTGCTGTGGTAAAGGTGGAGCCAGATTTAATCAACTAAATGTAGCAGGACTCCAAGTACAAGCCACTAAAACATTTCCATACCTAGGGGTTACAATTGAGGCATCCGGGGCTTGGGGTCCCGAGGTGAAAAATAGAACTCTAGCCTTCAAACGATCTATTGCGGCCATAAAGCACTTTGCAAGCAAATTGGGCAAAAAAACAACCTGAAATCATGCTCAACATATATGTGGCAAAATGCAGAAGCATCGCACTGTATGGAGCAGGCGTATGGGGGTACCAAGATGTAACATCGCTCCAAATTGTAGAAAATAATTTTTTAAGATATCTTCTGGCCCTCCCGAAGAGCACATCGGTCTACAATAGCCATGCGGAATTAGGAATGGAACATTTGACAGATCTGATTAGAACTCAGCCAATTCTGCTCTGGCGTAGAGTATGGGCGACACTAGAATTGGGCCTAAATCGAGGATTAATCAGTGACGTTATGGCCCTAGACAATGCAAAACGTATTAAATGGCTTGAGTACGTCAGGAGAGTTCTAATGGACATTGATAGGCCAGAATGGTACAACAACCCCGAATTAATTGGGGAAATCCCGAAGAAAGTTCTGAAAAAATTATGCATGGAGCACTTTAATTCACTAAGGTTTGGAAGTGAAGTCAGCAAAAAATCTGTGCTCGACCACCAGCTGTTGCTGACTACCTATAAAATACAACCTTATCTAAACCTTGTGACTTTGGGGTTTAAACGTTTTATCTTCAATAGATTTAGGTTCAATATTTTTCACCATATAGTCTCATTCCCAACCAAAAACGACTGGAACAGAACTCTGGCTGTCTGCCCATGCGACAAGACGTCTTCCCAGACCACCCTCCATCTGGTTTTGTTTTGCAAACTGTACAATAAAGAACGCTCCAGATGGATAAAACAATACCTGAGAGGTGGGGCCTGGCGGCAGTGTAGGCCAGCGTATTTGAACTTGCAACTACTGGGAAACCCTTTATGCATAATGACTATGACAAAGTTTTTTAAAAGTGTTCTGAAACGACGGAGCTTATTATGAACTATTAATTATTCGATTGAATCACTCTAATGGATTTAATACTCTTTTTAAATGCTATGTATGTTTGTATGGATATATTTTTTGTATGAATTGCATTTATGATTTTTAACATGTGAAAATCGAATGAAGCTTTGAAACAACGACTAGCTCCCCAGGAATACCTGGAATCTTGTCCAATAACCAAGTTAGAATGAAAGGACTCTGCAACACTGGTAAAATGGAGCTTGCAAGCAGGGAATCAAGTAGAAGCAATGCAAATAAAATACAAAGTCCAAAGATATAGAGACTAAGGAAGCAGAGAGGGGAGAAAAGCAGTAAAGGTGCAGTGATCAAAGGCTGATTGAAAACTTAAGAGAAACAGAAGGGGCCTCGAATCTTTGTAAAACACTTTGTCCTGATGATGTTCTCGTAGATTCATCTCAGTACAGACCGAAATGTTGACAACATAACCCATTTTCCATTTAGTTTCTGTTAAAATGTATTCAGGAGACTTGTGTAGAACAGTCCCTATTCTGTTGATGTATGATGTATGGCCATTTAAGTACTGATGACTAGATAGATATTACTGGTAAGTATGAATTGCTTCTTTCATTAAATACCTTTGAAGAACCTCCCCCTCCATTTGCTTTTTTAGAACCTTTTGTGTGATTTTTATGGTTTCAAATTGCAATATAATTGACCCAAGAAATACACCCAGCTGTTCTTCATTTATTATTTATCCTTGTATGCTAATTGACTAGTGTACCATTTTTATTTAATATGATGTTAGTCAGATACATCAAAAAGTAGGTGTTATGTCTGTTTGAATGCACAGTTAAATATATCCCTTCTTGGCAACATTAACCAACACTTATCTACCCAAAGCCCGCATGGGTATACTGAGTCGCTCATGTTGATATATTAACTTTCTAAAAGTGCCATTTTCAAAATTGTAAATTAAAATCCAACTTTACAATTAAAGAGGATTTAACATTACAATTTCTTAAACATTAAGCATGAAATCTTTACCTTATCCCAATCAACGTTAGCACTTATTAAATGTAATAAAGGAATCCAATGATTTTCACTACCTCAACATGTAAAACTTAAAAGTACATGGCCAACCTTTTGATTACAATGCACACTACCCCTCAGGAATATCAATGTATAGCCACTCCAATAATAATATAGTAAAATATTTCTGATAGAATCTCTTCCGGTTCTTTAAAAAATACAAATACTTACATGTCCCTTTTGCACGTAAAGGAGAACAGAAACGAACTGTAGTTCCAGTGTGAGTCATACTCACTGGACATGTATTATCACCGTTGCATTCTGTAGTCACCAGTAACATCTTCATGACTGCCAAAGCATGTGGCGATGATAGTTGGAACAAGGAGTTTATTCCTACATTCTCCCTCATGTTCAAGTACTATGTGGAGCCATATAGATATACATGTGTGAACAAATATAAAAAGAGACTGAGAAGGTAAGAGAGAAAAGGAGTTAGATACCAATAGGGCATTGCAGATGTATCAGATGGCCTCTAAAGATACCACAGCATAGATTAATAGCATAGATAGCATCGATGGTACAGGAAAAAGAATTAGACGTGTAGCGTAGATAATTAGTATAGCAACATATCACAATCGTGATCGCTGGTAAGTAGCGATCAACACCCTGACGAAAATATGAGTTACATTGTTACAAGTCATTAAAGTTTGCTGTTCATAAACTTAGATCTGAAACAATATAAAAATTAATCAAACACAATTTCAAATGGCAAACAGTGAAACGTTTCATCTGTAAAAGTAGATGACAGAGTCGCAGAATCCAGAAAGTGGTTTTACTGGCTCAGGAAGCTAGGCCTGTCTCTTGTATTAACAGCGGATGGTGCTGGATGCCAGAAATATGAATATTTCGCAAAATAGAGGCAGTACAGTCTCTGAGTTATCAGCTCCTCAGTCAGGGGTAGATCACTCTCTCGCCCATAAAATGAAATGCAAGCCCAAAAGCTCAAACCCAACTCTTTCGTGGTCTACCTGGCAAAAGAACTGGATGGAAGACCATCAAAGAAGTAGCAGATCAACAAGCAGCTCTTCTCAGGTTGGTGTAGAGAAGGCATCAAGTGACTGCATCTTCATCTCTTGGCTCCTTCTGCCAGTTGCTGACATCCACCACAGAAAGATGACAGCAGCCATGGAGGCCTGTGGAGCTTGTAGTGGGACTTTAAGGCTTGCTTGACCTTGGAAGAAACAGGCAGCATTTGGCTCCAAGTTCTGGAAGCACTAATAGTTGCAGGGTCCAAGCAGGTTTTGGGTCCAAAAAGCACTCAGCAAGATGATTGGAACTCCAGCTCAAGTTCAGGCAGTTGGGCAATACTCGTCTTGAATCAGTGGCTCCTTTATTCAAATGGTGTAGCAAATAAGGCTGGGGCAGTTTCCATCTTCAAAGTGAAATATGAGACATTCCTTTCCTTAGATAGTAATGCAATGGTCGTTGCACATGGCCAGGTACACATTCTAGGGCGCTGCTTTGGTGGGAAGTCTCTTGTTTTCCATACAGATATCTTTGGAAGCACAGACGAGCAAGGAAAAATAAGCAGGGAGTGGGCTTGTCTTCTTTTAGAAGCATCCATATCCCTCTTACAACCATCATACTTACCAGAGGCAATGTTTGTTGATAGCTATGGTAACCCCGAACATCAAGCGCACCACTAATGTTTGCAAACCATTTATCAAATGCACATATTCTGATGATTGTGATTCATTTTTGCAAACGTGTTGGAAGTGCTTGTAAACACTCTAGACACCCTAGGCAAAGAAATCTTTAGAACTATTAGGGCCTGGTCTGGAATCTCAAGTTTCTAAGCTCAATATACACAGGGAATGAAGTAAGCAGCTTCCCTAGGCGAAGATTCTACACCCCAAAAACTGTAAATATTCTTAATGCTGTCAAAGCTTGAAACAAAGGGGCTAATCCATTGAAACTACAAGTAATGGTGTGAGAAATTAATGTAATTACCTTTGGCGTGATTACATGAGATTTTGGAAAAATTACTTCAAATATTGCGAAATGCAAATCTAGCATTTAGCGCTATATTTTTATGTGAAATTCATCCTCACTTTTTGATGCAAGTACACCTTTTGCGGTAAAACAGTGCTAAAACACTAGTGTTGTGAACAACAGCCTCTCTTGTTGTCTTCATTTGCGTAGTTCCCAAGCTCCTGCAATAGGATTTTTTTCCTGAATGGACTAGAAATTAGATAATGGTGCTGCACTGTCAGGAATTATGTGTAACAAACAGAATATGTAATGCCAGAAATTATGCAGTATTGTTCTGCGTCACACAACCCAACTACAATGCAGGGAGAATAGCAGTCTCTGCAGGCATGGCTCACGAGTGGGGGGGGCAGACTCAAGGGGTCGTGCAGGGAGGGGGGTCGCGGGGAGGTCGCACAGGGGGGTTTAATTAAACAAATGAAATAAAATAATAATTTTAACTTACCTTGAGGTTGGGTCCCGCGTCTTCTCAGCTCCTGCTCTCCGTCCTCTGACAGGAACAGGAAGCAGGCAGCCAGACTCCCTCCCCTAAGCCAATCAAAACGCTGAAAGGTCGGGACAGCACCCATCCAGGGGCTTATGGGGTGGGTATGTTCTCCATACAAGCTACATGGAGAAGGGAAAGTGTGCATGACTGGTTTGGGCTTCCCGAGAGGGCCGATCAAACACTCTTTGCGCACTCAGGAGCATTCACACCACTCCTCCTCTGCCCTACTTGCCCACCCGCAATGCAAACATGAAATGGTAATAACTTAAAGTTATTACCATTTCATGTTTCTGATTCTCGCACTGAGATAAAGCAGTGGGGCAACGCTCCTACGCCATAGCTAAGGAGCCGCCCCTTGAGAACAGTAGACTCTCTCCACGCTCAGTGTACCCTAAACTAGTGTCCTTGAACCAAGAAGCAGTTTGAACAGTTACGCTTGATCAGAGGGACCCATAAATGGTTGCTAAAATGCAACAATAAACAATGGAACTGAGAGAGCACAAGTTTGAAAAAAATGTATAAGTACGCCATATTTACAAGCACGTAGTTAGTTAACATGTACTTTGCACCAGAGTGTTTATATTTAGAAGTGAAATACACCGAGTGTCTTATATTCAGTAGTGAAATGCATAGAATGTTTAAGTAGAGTAACAATAATCATAACTGTGTGAGATTAATGTGGAAATGTTTGGGATGAATATGAAAACCTCATGTTCTCATGTTAAAGGAATAATGTAAGAGTTGAATGTAACTCTAAAACCAGTATTTTGTGTAGGCCTCATGGCAATTCACAAACAAATCTAAACGTGCTGCTAAAATAATGTGAGACAAGGTTGACATGGTTCTTTCAAAATGTACTATTGAACTTAGGGTTAAAAGTATATGCTTTATAGATGTGTTATTTTAGAAACGTATGCTAGTTAAGAATGTTTGCTGTTTAAATCAAGTCAACGTTTTAAGAGTGCAGGAACTTGCTGCATGTAAATCAAGTAGGCCAGAGCCGATAATGTCATGTAGTTTAAATCGTCATGTGCTCGTTAGAGGAGAGGTCGTGAGGTGTCCAGTATGAAGCTCAGAGAGTGTTTTATGGCCTAAGATATGGTGAAGTCTGGAATTTGAGGCCCACTGCAGGAAGAGCTGTATGCAGGTGCGAGGGTCCTAATCAGCTCGAATGAAAGGGACTTTGTTCAGTGGCGCCTTGCGCAGGCCTGTAGGAGTTTCCAGGAATTTCAGGGGGTATCAGCGCACGGAAGAAGAAGCCTGGGAACCAAGGTCAACTTTAACGAGGGTCTTCAAGAGTACCATCATGGAGTTTGCCGCGGAAAGATGTACCACGTGAGGGGCGTCCCAAGGGGCGTTTCTATTGGAAATGTGATTTGGTATTAGGGAAAGTGACCCGGGAGGAGAGCAGAGCAGATGATTTTGGGAGCCTAAGGAAGCGGATGGGTAGGCAGATAGGCTGATCAGGAGAGACCCATTATCAGAGAAGAGACAAAGAGAAGTGCGTGATCTTCTTAGGAAATCACCACGGCTGACACCTAGAGGGTTAAGATCTTGCTAAGTAGGGATGTCATTTAGTATAGTGTAGGGACAGACTAACCTTAATTTTCTTTTCTGTAATGACTTTGAGGTTGCAACTTGTATCCATTTTAGCAACCCTGATGGTATTCGAACTTGTACTTATTATTTTGTTCTTCAGACTCAGACTATTCAAGAAGTTCATGTTCATAGTGATTCCGATATACCTTTTGAATCTCATCTTGAGAAGTTTGTATCTTCAGTTATCTTTGACTTTATATTAAATCTTTAAAACTAAATTTTGGTCAGTGGTCATTTAGAGTGGTGTAAGTTCTTAAATTGATTGTTTACCTCGAGATTACCTTTTACTCAAGACAGGTACCAACGATTCAGTCGACAGGAAATGGGATTTGGTAAGATAATTAGTAACCAGTAATCCCGCGTTAGCAGTTGGTAGCAGAGTGAGGATGGTTATCTTCTTGAGGAAGGTAATCTAGAGAGGTTAGTTTACCCCAAGGCCCGAGACGTCGAGAGACGAGCAGCGGAAGAATCGTGTGCCGAAAGGTGCAGACGGTGCGAGAAAAGCAGCAGTATCGGAGAGTGAGTATAAAAAGGGTCATGCGTGAACAGATTGCGGTGTTTTGTGTTGTATTTGTATTGTAATGTCTTGCGGAGTTGAATGCCTGTAGTGTGAATGAGAGAAGGTTGTGAGCGCGCGCAACCTGGTAAACTGGTAACCTGGTAAACGGGTGAACTAGTGAAATCTTAAGTTCAGGCCAGAGCTTAAGTGGTTTTGGGTGTATCGAACATCCAGGGTAGTTGTCGACCATAGTACGGAGGTCACGAGGTACCATTGACCGCCGTGGATCCAAGATAGGGGGAGTGTAAGAGTGAGTGTATGAGTAACGGACGCTGGTCGAAAGTTACTGCGTGTGAGTAACCTATCGGAGAAGGCGATTGTCTGGAAGTAAACGGAAAGACATTTCGCCAAGTTAGGGGGACAACTACAGAAAGACTGTGGGCGTACAGTCAAAGAAAGGTGATCGCTTGGACGGAAGTAATCATTTTTCAGAGTATGAATGGGATGCGTGCATGACCGAGGAGACGAGCTGAGAAAGGAGGGGAACTGCTGCGAAGGGGGACGGGTGACGTCGGCTAGAGCCGCGCTGTGATTGAGCGGTTGGTGTGACGTTAGCTAGAGCCGCGCTCTGGTTGGGCGGCTAGCGTGACGTCGGAGGAAAGTCGCGTACGGATAGGCCAGTTAGTGAGAACGGCGCCGAGATTGGTGGAATATCATCAGGAAGTAAACAAACGCGGAGAAAAGAGAAATCATGAAGTGTTTTAAGTGTTTGAAAGGGATTTTTAAACGTAAACGAAGTGAACATTATTACGGGGAAGAGGCTCCCCCAGAGGGTACGCCAGCTCATTATATGGCAACGAATGTTGGGCTGCATACGATATTGTGGATTGGGGCTTGGAATAAGCTTACGGAAGGAAATGAGGAAATGCAGTTCCCGAAGTATGGAACGTTTAAGTTAGAGGTGTTACATCGGCTAAAAGCAACCATGTCCTCATTGAAACCCTCACCTAGACCAACACAGTTTGAGGCTCTTAATGCATGGATTAAGGCTGCACACGACCGAAATTTGAACAGGCGTCAACAAAGGCTGACGCGATCGGTAAGGGCAGTGCGAGATTCCAAATGGGATGAGGAGGAAAAGCGTTGGAGGGTACAGACTATTGAGGTGGAGAAAATGTATCCGATGAGGGAGGTGTCAGGAGGAGGAAACCTCATGGAAGAAGACGAGGAAAGCGAGTCGGAGGACAATCTGATAAACAGATTGTTAATGGATAGACCACCTCCGAGAGTGGGATTGATAGAAGATAGAGGGCTCGCAAGGGAAGATGGGAATGAGATAGAGGGATATACACCACTCCCTATATCGGAATGGACACCTAGCAAAGGCGGAGAAACACCTCCAAACAACACTGTACAGAGTGTAGTGGGAAGGTTTGTGGTGCAGAAAACGCCAACCACAGAAAGGGTTGAGTCTGTGGGATTGCCAGACGCTCTTCAAGTGCCTGTTACCATAGGACCCATAGTTTCGATCTATAATTCTGAGAGAGATAGAGGGGAACAACAAAGGCAATTGGATAGGGAAAGGATTGAGATGGAAAGGAGGAATAATGTGACAAATGCATGGAAACAATTACCAGGTTCGGTAACGTGGAACACCCCATTAGACACAACTGTCGGTCCCAATTCAGAACGGGGAGGTCCGAGAGGACCAATGGATCTAAGGGGACCGCGGCCAAGATCTTTTTCAGAGTTAAGAGCTGATTTGAGGGAATGGGACGGGTCCATAGTATCTCCGAGTAACAGGACAAGAACGGAACCAGAGTGGGAAAGCAGGGGTAACGGAACTGTATCTCATTGTGGGGCCAGCGAGAGTAGTCAGGGCCGGGAAGGCCAAAGTCAAGAGAATAGAGGGGATGCATGTCCTACAAATCAGAGAGAACAGCCGGAACAAAATACTAGGATTGTAGAATGTGAGGAAATGTCCCGTCTCTGGGGGAACGGAGGAGATGAGGCGGTACGGAATTTCCAGAATAGGTTTAGGTGCCTTCATCATACCCTTGGGGAAGACGTTCAACATTGGAGAAAGGAGAACAGCGATAGGTCCCGCCACGCCTCGAATACTCAGGAAGCACAGGGAAGTAGGGAAGAAAGAGGGAGTAATAGAACCTCTTATCCTCAATCCCGTGAAACTAGCCAGGATGGAGAGAGAGAGGCTGGGAGGCATGAAGGAGTGTTTCACCACCCACCCCGAGAAGACGGAAAGGCATGGGACTTAGAGAGATGGGAACAGGGGAGGACTCCCTATAATTCACCAATACCTAAACGTAGATCTCGGAGCTGGGATGGGAGAGATGCAGATGGAGGAGCTAAATTGAGTGTCTTGAAAGCTGAAATAAAGGCAAAAAGGCTTGATGTTACCAGTTTAAAATCAGATGTTGATGAGATAATAGATGGAACATTGCCTTTGGAGAGGATAGAATTGTATGAACAGGATGAGTTATTGTTCATGGCAAAGGATATTACTAGGAAAGCTAGAGCGGTTCATGAAAAACTGACTGATTTGGCAGACAAGTATGCCGTGGATTTGTCTAGGACAAGGGCATTGCAGAGTAACCACAGATTACAGTACGCAGACCAAGATCTAGATGAGAAGAGAACTGCTGGATTAAAAACACACATAAGAGAGCTGGTAACAGGGATAAGAGTGTGGAGAGAACTGGATAAATGGGAAGAAAGGTGGTCGAAAAAGGGTACAGTTAGGCGAAGTACAAATGTGATGACCCCTGAGGGAAGGGTAATGCAGATGGAGGCATTCCCTTTGCGAGAAATATCAAATGGAAATTATGTACATGTGCCCTGGAGTAGAGGAGACTTAGCTGCATTTACCAACTCATTCCCGAAGTTGCGGGACAACCCAGTCGAGTGGTATAAGCAGGTAGAGAGGTTTGTTAAAATTTCGAAAGTATTGTGGATAGATTTGAACATGTTGTTTGACATCGTGGTCCCATCTGATTTGTGGACCCCTTGTAAGACTAGTGTCGAATGGCCAAATGCTGAACCATTGAGAGATGTTCGAACTAATGGACCAGCTGAGATAGTCATGCGAAAGTATGAAAGGGTAATAGCATGGCTGAAAGATAAGGTACCACCACAGGATATAGATTGGGTAAAAATAGACCGAACAAGGCAGGAACCCAAGGAGACAGTTCACGAGTTTTATGAAAGATTGTTGAAAACATTCAAGCAATACAGTGGACTAGATGTAATGGATCCTAAAGACATAGGGCAGTTCGTGTCAAAGTTTGTATTGGGGTTGAGACCTGATATTTGTTTGATGATACAGCAACATTTAATCTGTTGGCAGAACAAACCACTAGATGAGATTTTACGATATGCGAGGTACTGCAGTGACGAGATAGATTCTAAAGCCAAGAATCTAAAGGAGAAATTGATGGTGGTGCAAATGCAGTCCGCTGGGAAGGGTGGCCAGCAGAAGCAGGGGATGGGACGAAAACCAAATGGTCAGAACAAAGATAATGAAGAAGGGCAGAGACCTAGGATAGACTTTGCCACTTTAAAGAAAACGACAAAGTGTCATCTGTGTCATCAGGTGGGGCATTGGCGACGCGAGTGTCCCTTTAACCCTGAAAACGGAGAGCAAGAAGTAGAAGAGCAGGTCCAAGAAGACCCAGTGCAAAAAGTGACAGTCCCAAGCAGTAAGGTGGCCAAAGGGGGGACTTCGGCTCCACGGGCCCAATTCCCACAGCCACCGAAGATAGCAGCTGGAGGAAAGGTCTTTAAACAAATGCCTCTGTTTATCGAGGAAGAAAAATGTTATTACATTGATCCATTGACAGGACAACGGGTGAGCAGTGAAGAGGACTGTACCCTCGGGGCAGTTCTAGAAGTGGATCAGAGAGGGCCATTTGTTGAGGCAGAAGTGGCAGGGTGTCCCACTACGTTCTTAGTGGACACTGGGGCTACTCGTTCGACTCTGAGGTCAGCGGTAGTTCCAGACTTGCCAATGTCAGGGGAAACAATTCAAGTGGTAGGAGTCGCAAATAAAAGAATGACTAGTCCCTTGACAGAACCAGTGTCTGTGAAAATTGGAAACCACATGAACGAACATCAGTTTGTGGTTTGTGACTCGAGTCCGGTATGTCTGTTAGGTAGGGATTTGTTATGCAAATTGAATTGCACCATATACTGCACCCCACAAGGAGTGGAGGTACAGACTACCGACGATGATGCTACCTTTAAGGTGGCCAATTCAAAATTCTGTGTAGAACTATATCCTACTCTGACTGTAGAAGATCTTCCACAAGATTTAAGAGATGCAGTGGCGTCAGAGGTGTGGGATTTCACAGGAGAAGATATAGGATTGATTAAAGGGGTAGAACCGGTAAAAATTCTGGTAAAACCAAATGTTGAGTTTCCAAGAACGCCTCAATACAAATTGTCCCAGGAAACGATTGCAGGAATAAAGCCTGTGATCGATTCAATGATACAGCAGGGAATACTGAAGGAAATTGTGGGCAGTCCTTGTAACTCCCCGATTATGGGTTTGCAGAAACCTAGTGGGAAGTTTAGGATAGTTCAGGATTTACGAAAGATTAACAACATAGTCGTTTCATGTTGTCCCGTGGTACCGAATCCATCAGTAATATTGTTTCAAATACCATGTCAAGCAGAATGGTTCACAGTGATAGATCTTTGCCAGGCTTTCTTTTCAATCCCATTGGATGAAGAGAGCAGGTACCTTTTTGCGTTTAAAATGGAAGATCGCGTTTTAACATGGTGTCGAATTCCACAAGGATTCACAGACAGTCCATCCATCTTTAATCAGTTGTTGAAGAAGAATCTTGAGAATCTAGTACTGCCACAGAACTCGGTTCTGGTACAGTACATAGATGACCTACTTGTTGCGTCAGAAACAGAGGAAGCTTGTAAAGTAGATTCAATTGCCTTACTGAATCATTTAGCTGAAAATGGACATAAGGTATCTCCGAGCAAGTTACAGTATTGTCTGACAGAAGTACAGTATCTAGGGCACAGGTTAGAAAAAGGGAAACGTAAGGTGTCCCCAGAGAGGATTGAGGCGATAATGAAAATGAATGCGCCTACAACTCAGAGAGAGGTTAGAATGTTCCTAGGAATGGTGGGTTACTGCCGACAGTGGATAGTTAACTTTTCACTGAAAGCAAAGCCCTTACAGAAACTGACGCACAAGGAGGTGAGTGATCCGGTACCATGGGATGAAGAATGTCTGGTGGCGTTTTTACAGCTGAGAGACGATTTATGTCGTGCTCCGGCTTTGGGAATGCCAGATTATGAAAAGTCGTTTTCACTCTATTGCTGTGAGAGAGAGGGATGTGCTTTGTCAGTCTTGGCACAGACCCACGGTAATGCCCGTAGACCAGTTGCATATTTTTCGGCTACATTAGATCCGGTAGCCGCAGCGTTGCCCGGATGTCTCAAATCCGTTGCTGCAACGGGTGTCAGCATTGAAAGGAGCGAGAGTATTGTAATGGGACATCCAGTAGTGGTGTATGTACCACATTCAGTTGAATTGTTAATGACCAGGACGAAGACGCAGCATCTGACCAATAGCAGGCTCACGCGTTATGAGCAAGTTATACTTGCCGCAGAAAACGTGACTCTCAGGAGATGCTCTGTCTTGAATCCTGCTACTTTGATGCCATTACCTACTGTAATAGAAGGCGAAGGATGTGAAGACCACGATTGCCTTGATGTGACTGAACTATGCACGAAACCCAGACCAGATATAGTGGATGAGCCATTGTCTGACCCCGATGAAATTTACTTTGTTGATGGCTCATGTTTAAGAGACGATACTGGTCGGTTAAGGGCAGCTTATGCTGTTTGTACCATTACTGGAGTTGTGGAAGCCGCTTGCCTGGAAGGAGTACATTCCGCACAGGTAGCAGAGATTATTGCCCTAACTCGTGCCTGCATAGCAGGAAATGGAAAGAGAGTCACCATCTACACGGATAGCCAATATGGTTTCGGTGTGGTTCATGATTTCGGGCAGTTGTGGTCTCAGAGGGGTTACATGACCTCCTCTGGTTCGCCCATTCGAAATGGAGAATTTGTGCGATTGCTGATAGAAGCATTACAAGGTCCTGTTGATATTGCAGTGGTGAAGTGTGTAGCTCATACTAAGAATACGGATTTTGTGTCACAAGGTAATAGATATGCTGATGAAGTCGCACGCTATTGTGCGGAACAAAGTTATTCCTTCTCAAAGGTGGAAATAGAAGGTGCAGAAGAAAAGACTGAATTAAGTATGATGTTAGAAACTGTAGACACTTGGGAGGATTTGAGGATAATGCAGGAGAACGCACCTGAAAAAGAGAAAAAGGCATGGGAAATAGCAGGCTGTGTACGAAGTGAAATGGATTTTTGGGTTTCAGCAGATGGGAGAGCTGTGTTACCTGAAGAATTAGCTAATCCCATGGCGAGAGAAATACATGGTCCAGTACATCTAGGAAGGGATGCTATGATGAGAGTTTTTAGGCAGACTTGGTATTGCCCGAAATTCAGAATAGCAGCAGAATCAGTATGTAAGCGATATGTTACCTGCCAACAACTGAACGTAGGCAAACGAACACCAGTCACACTGAGTCACATTGGGAGGTCAGGGGGGCCTTTCAATAGAATGCAACTAGACTTCATCGAAATGCCAAGAGTCAATCGCCTTCGGTATGTGTTGGTGATTGTATGCGTATTTTCCAGATGGGTTGAAGCGTACCCTACACGTAGGTGCGATACTCTCACAGTGGCTAAATTGTTGCTCAGGGAGTTGATACCGCGCTTCGGGGTGCCTGCCTCTTTGGAATCGGACAGAGGAAAACATTTTAACAGCGAAATAGTGAAGATGTTGTGCTCCACACTGAATATCGATCAAAAGCTGCATTGTAGTTATCGACCAGAAGCTTCAGGAATTGTGGAACAAGTGAATGGCACTTTGAAGAATAGATTGGCTAAAGTAGTGGCATCCACATCTTTGAGTTGGCCAGATGCTCTTCCATTGGTGCTCATGAGCATGCGCAGCACACCTGATAGGAGGACAGGTCTCTCTCCTCACGAGATCCTGATGGGGAGGGCCATGAGACTTCCTACAGTTCCAACTACTGCTCTATTGAATATTACAGATGATCTGATCTTGGATTATTGTAAAGGACTGTCTGACGCCATCCATTCTGTGTCCCTTCAGGTGCATGCGGCTGAAGTTCCAACAGCGAGGAACCTGTGTCATGACCTGAACCCAGGGGACTGGGTCCTGGTTAAAAAACACGTCCGGAAGAACTGCCTAGATGTTCGCTGGCGTGGGCCCTTTCAGGTAATCCTGATCACGAACACCGCGGTGAAGTGCGGGGGGCTGCCAAATTGGATTCATGCATCCCATACTAGAAGAGTTCCAGCACCTCTAGAAGGAACAGCTCCCATCCCAGACGAAAGCCCGGAAGTGGAAGAAGAGTCGCAAGAAGGGATTGAGGCAGCTGAGGGGGTGTCGGAAGAAGTTGGGAACGCATCGGATTCAGAAGAAGAGCGAAGGCAGGACGGCAGTGAGACAGAAGACGCAACTGAAGGAGAGAGCAGAAGTGAATACGACTCAGACTCAGATCCGTATCGGAGCGATCAAGAACCAAGTGGGAGGACAAGGAATAGGAAAATAAGGCTTGGAGCTGCCACTTGGCCAACAAGAATAAGAAGGCTAAGTTTGAGGTCGGCCCAAGAAGAAACGCTTACTCCTATATCCGAAGACTCAGATCCAGAAGAAGATATCCAGGATCAAGCCGAGGAGGGTCTTAGAAGATCAAGTAGGGTGCGAGTGCCTAGCAGAAGATACTCTACTCCCGATTGGACCTACCTTGTTGCAGATGTCTGGGAGACACAGAACAGGGAGGATCAGGGAAGTGGAACTGATCAGAACTGACCCGATCATCACAGTGCAAATAAAGTTTCTACTGCCAGGAGCGGAGACCGAAAGGTTGCTGACACTCAACATCGTTCATCCTGCTCTCCTGAGTGGAATAAGAAAATTGCTTTTAGAGACAGTTGAGTTTCCAGTTTGCTGTTCACGATATCCAATATTGGAGGGAACTCTTCTTCGTTTGGAAATGCTGGAACGAGTAGTAGAATTGCTAGGAGTGCTTATTGTTGTGGATTAAGATCATATTGCGAATGTCTTCAAGGGGGTGCAGATCTGGAAAAGTGAAGAAAGTGATCTTGATTAGAACGGACCCCTTTGTAATTGTGGATATAGAACTGATAGTACCAGGATTAGAAATTGAAAAAACGCTAACTCTCAATTTCGTCCATCCACTTGTCTTGAGCGAAATAAGGAGAATAATCCTAGAAAAGGTTGACTTTCCATGGTGTGGTACGAACTGTCCAGAACCTGAGGGAATGATACTTCGGATGGACATTTATGAAGGAGTAGTGTCACTCCTTGAGTCATACATAACTTCAGACGAAAATAAGACTTTTGAAAAGAAATTGTAAACTTGTTGCAAGATAACCTAGCGCCGAGTGGAAGAAGAAAAGTGATAGGGGTTTCATTTTAGTGGATGGAGAAGGGCTAGGGTTGTCTAATTTCTACTGGACTTTGAACTGTTTTGCGGAAACCAATTGTCAAGCTTCCAAGCGTTCCAAGAAAGACATTGCAAGAGAGAAAGACTTTGTTTGAAAAGAAGAGGAAGTGAATGCTAGAAGAAAGAAAACTACACTGTTTGAGAACATGGAGGCTGGCAACCCGAACCGCAGGGCAAAATGTATAGCTGTTACATTTTTAGGAGTAGTGGTTTCTCTTATAATTTTAGTGGTAACTGTTTCATTCCTAGCGGGACACGAAGGGGATGGAACCACAGTTAAGGAGGATAAGGGAGTGTCAACACCGAGAACTACCATTATTAAGGAGAAGGGAAACATCAATGAGAAAGACAAAGCGTTGTTAGATGCAGAAGTAAAAAGGTTGCACATGGATGAGTCACAGGGGAATTACAAGTCAAATGCTTATGCTAAGTTGCTTTATGAATATGTTGATGCCATGGAGGTAAAGGACTGCTATGTATGTATGCAGTTACCAATTTCGGTGGAGGAGGGTATCAAATACCATCATCTCCCGTTGACATATGGAATAACGTGCAGTTTATTGTTAAGTATGTTTTATGGACGAGACGGATTTGAGTATTACTTCTCGAATTTCGACTCGACATTGCCAGAGGTTCCGAATTTCAAGCATTTGAACAAATGGGACTACTACAAAAGCGAAGACAGGTTACACAAATGGTTTATTCCATGGAAAACGTTAGATACTTCACATGCTCGAAACAACAATCTGACTTGTCAAATATCAGAAGTTGAGAAAAGGTTTATAGCTCAGGTAGATACTAGATACAGAAAGCAGAAGGCATTGAAGGCATCAGGACAAGGAGAAACAGATTGGACCAAGGAGGAAAGGGCACAACAACGAAAAGGTAGTATTGGTCCAATTGCTTTGGATAAGGAGAAACGGGGGAAACTGTGCATTCACAGGAGTTACTCCTACTATGAAAACGTTTATGTAGGACAAGTCAATTGCGAACATGCTTTTCAATTGGAGTACTACTCTAAGAACTTCATGAAAGGGATGCAAGCAATACCAAATGTATATTTTGTATGTGGAAGATATGCCTATGTGAAGTTACCAGATAATTGGTACGGATCATGCTATCTGGCTGTTGTCTTCCCTAAAATATATCATGTTGAGAATTTAGACACGCCTAAGAAAGAAATATCAACTAGATGGAAGCGAGGGCTGGGTGCAGCAGAAGTAATCGGAGATGTAATAGGTGCTGCATTCCCTTTCTTAGGATTGATAATGAATGACATTAAGATCAGGAGGTTAGCTACAGTCGTAGATAGACTGTCTGCCAGTACTGCAAGGTCCTTGATGCTGATAGAAGGGGAGATGCAATCGATTAGGGCAATGGTTCTTCAGAACCGACTTGCTTTAGATGTTCTGTTAGCAAAAGAGGGAGGAGTCTGTAGGGCCTTGAAGGTACAGGAATGCTGTACTTACATTCCAGACAATTCAAAGCCTCTAGAGAAGTATATACAAAACATTACTGCCATACACTACGAAATTGAGGACCTGGCAAAGGTAAATGTGTGGGAAAAAGTAGGCCATGGAATGGGTAAAGTTGGAAGTTGGTTTGCCAACTTAGGAAAGGGTATCGTTTGGTACATCTTGAAACCCATCATCATAGTAGTGATTTGTGTAATCACTTTGTGGGGATTGGTGCGTTTGTATCAATGGTATAGAGCAAATAGGTTACAGAGAGCTATGAAGAAACAGGAAGAAGAGTTGACAGCGATGCAGGACACCCAATACAAAAGTCTGAAAGCATTAGAGAGTATGAAAAGAAGTGGTACTGTCCTGACTTCACTTTAAAGGTTCTACATTTTTAGTGTCATGGTAATGATGACCCCTGAAGGTCATCAAAGGGGGGACTGAGAGAGCACAAGTTTGAAAAAAATGTATAAGTACGCCATATTTACAAGCACGTAGTTAGTTAACATGTACTTTGCACCAGAGTGTTTATATTTAGAAGTGAAATACACCGAGTGTCTTATATTCAGTAGTGAAATGCATAGAATGTTTAAGTAGAGTAACAATAATCATAACTGTGTGAGATTAATGTAGAAATGTTTGGGATGAATATGAAAACCTCATGTTCTCATGTTAAAGGAATAATGTAAGAGTTGAATGTAACTCTAAAACCAGTATTTTGTGTAGGCCTCATGGCAATTCACAAACAAATCTAAACGTGCTGCTAAAATAATGTGAGACAAGGTTGACATGGTTCTTTCAAAATGTACTATTGAACTTAGGGTTAAAAGTATATGCTTTATAGATGTGTTATTTTAGAAACGTATGCTAGTTAAGAATGTTTGCTGTTTAAATCAAGTCAACGTTTTAAGAGTGCAGGAACTTGCTGCATGTAAATCAAGTAGGCCAGAGCCGATAATGTCATGTAGTTTAAATCGTCATGTGCTCGTTAGAGGAGAGGTCGTGAGGTGTCCAGTATGAAGCTCAGAGAGTGTTTTATGGCCTAAGATATGGTGAAGTCTGGAATTTGAGGCCCACTGCAGGAAGAGCTGTATGCAGGTGCGAGGGTCCTAATCAGCTCGAATGAAAGGGACTTTGTTCAGTGGCGCCTTGCGCAGGCCTGTAGGAGTTTCCAGGAATTTCAATGGGTATCAGCGCACGGAAGAAGAAGCCTGGGAACCAAGGTCAACTTTAACGAGGGTCTTCAAGAGTACCATCATGGAGTTTGCCGCGGAAAGATGTACCACGTGAGGGGCGTCCCAAGGGGCGTTTCTATTGGAAATGTGATTTGGTATTAGGGAAAGTGACCCGGGAGGAGAGCAGAGCAGATGATTTTGGGAGCCTAAGGAAGCGGATGGGTAGGCAGATAGGCTGATCAGGAGAGACCCATTATCAGAGAAGAGACAAAGAGAAGTGCGTGATCTTCTTAGGAAATCACCACGGCTGACACCTAGAGGGTTAAGATCTTGCTAAGTAGGGATGTCATTTAGTATAGTGTAGGGACAGACTAACCTTAATTTTCTTTTCTGTAATGACTTTGAGGTTGCAACTTGTATCCATTTGAGCAACCCTGATGGTATTCGAACTTGTACTTATTATTTTGTTCTTCAGACTCAGACTATTCAAGAAGTTCATGTTCATAGTGATTCCGATATACCTTTTGAATCTCATCTTGAGAAGTTTGTATCTTCAGTTATCTTTGACTTTATATTAAATCTTTAAAACTAAATTTTGGTCAGTGGTCATTTAGAGTGGTGTAAGTTCTTAAATTGATTGTTTACCTCGAGATTACCTTTTACTCAAGACAGGTACCAACGATTCAGTCGACAGGAAATGGGATTTGGTAAGATAATTAGTAACCAGTAATCCCGCGTTAGCAGAACTTTCATAAACAAAGGAAAATGGCGGAGCCGTCCGAGCTGCACGGGTTGGCATGTTGTCTGGGACTTTTCTCCATTTACACTCCCTACCCTGGCACTAATGTGGCAAATTGTTCCACATGTAAAAGAGGATTTGTCTAAAGCTGCCCAGCCTGGAGGAACATCTCTTTCCGACCTACCTTCAAAGATTCAAGTCACTAAATCCAGACGGATTTCTGTTTTTAAATATGATAATCCTGGTCTACTGCACACCTGTTTTGTTGCTTCGATTCATGCATTAAGTTCAAGGCAATGTTTAGATTTGCTGTGCATTATGTTTCATAATGCACCGGAACCGAAAAGAGTCACACACGAGCTGACGCTTTGAATATTTCTCTCAGATTATGCTGTGACTGATGTGAATGTGTCTCCCATAATGTAGCAGCGAGGCGCGCTAGATCCTCTTAAAGCTATTCGCATGCGAGGCTGTCAGAGGACATGGAGGACTGTGAAATGGCGGCTCTGCCAAGCCATGGTCACCGACGCCATCTGGATCGGTTCCAGCTGTGCATCAAATAATAAAAAACGAGCTGGGAAGCATGACAAGTGGCAATGTCAGGCCACATAATGCAACTCTTTTTAATGGCTGAAATGAGGTATTCGTAAGATGCAAGCCGGGAAAACAAAGAACTGCAGACAGTATTATTGTGTCGAGCTAAATGCTTAATTGATCTCAAAATTTTAACAGTGCCTTCTTTACATATTGTCATTGTTTATGATTTAAAAAAGAAAAAGCGACAGCTTTTCTAGAGTTCTCCACCTGCATATCCTGTTTGCAATGACTCCACCTGCATTAGAACAGCAATCATATATGCTGGCTAAGATCATCGAATATTCGCACTAAACAAAATGCATACACAAGGCAACTGCTGCAAACGACCCAAAATGCTTCTTAAAAACATGAAACAGCTCCTGGAACTGTGAGCACTATAGTGAAAAATCTGTCACTGAATGCATCTGTCAGGGTCGGACTGGGACAGAATATATGCACCAAGAAAAATGACTCACATTAATGAATTATAAAGCTAAAAAAGTGGCCCATTTTTGCATGATGGGGTTGTTTTGAACCTGAAAAGACATGCTGTGTAAGTGTATGCCTGGTATGTAAGACTGTGTGGATTTGAGCTTGCTGCAGGCAATGCTTAGTTTATTATCAGGGAAATCAGAGGAGTAAAAAACTGGTCTAGCAGAATAAAAAACAGGCCCACAAACAGTCAAAAAAACAGATGGTCTCACACTGACCTGTGCAGTAGGTAGCTGGGTTGCCATGGGACCTAGGACAAGCAAAGTTCCTGGCCTCCTTCACTAGGGTGATATCCCAGTCTGTCAGCTGCATCCAGCACTCCTCAACCTCCTTCGAAAAGTCTGCATCTGCCATATCAAACCTCACTAGTATGGTCATGCACACAAAAGTCTATTTCCTCTCCCTGTACTTCATTTCTTAAAGTTAAAGCCAAAACCCTAAAAAGCATTACCATAGTCACTAGATCTGGCCCTTGTAAATTGCATGCATATACAGAGATATCATGCAAAGCCCCTACAGTCCAACTACTGCCCTCAAATAAGCACATCCCTAACGCTGCACTCAAACAGGCATATGCCTCACTCTGCACTCACACAGGCATACATTTCAACCTGGAGACCACTTACCCTGCAATCACAACACACTATGGTAATCCTGCATTCACACAGGCACATCCCTCACAAAGCATGGTGACTATCCTTCACCCACACAAACACAATGCTCACACACAGGTACACCAGTCAATAGGAAGGAGAGACTTTGGACAGATTGTGACAGAGGAGACATAGGGGCATTATTTGGTGCATCTTTCCCTAGTGAATTTCAAAATCTCTATGCGTAATGTGCACTGAATCCCCAAAAGTCCATTCAGGTCATCAAACATCCCATAAGCCACAGTTGAACGGGCATTGCTGACAATGTGAGTCTGACCTTTGTGGACTTTTGTGGGGAAGAGCCTTGTGGCATGGTTTGTTTTGAAGCTTGAGGCCTGGCACTCTGCATAAGAAAGTTGCGGTCCAATAGCAATGGCAGTTAGCACTTGCAGGAGAGCTGCTAGGGAGTAAACTAAAGGAAAAATCTTCAGAGGTGGGACTTCTCTAGATGCGGAACCACACAGAGTAAGGAGGCAATATACTTTTACCATGAATACCTGAAATACTAAATACTATGAGTTGTCTACTAGGCATGGACAAACATTGACAACAAAGCCAATGGCTGAAGAGGGCTGATCCACCGCCCAATTGTATGTGTTCCTTTCTGAAGGACAGAAATAATATGTGAATTACACTCTGTTCTATGAATAACTGAATTGGGTTTACCTTAAGCCGATTTTACCTAATTAAGATTATGTATTAGGTGTGAGAAAAGAGGAAGCTGTTTAAACATCTAAAACAGTCTTTTGGTCAGACCTAAAACACACAGAAATAGATAGAGCACAAGGAGCAGAAGCACAGGGGGTCCTAGGCTCACACTCACAAAACATACAGCACTGCTCAAGACCATCACAATATTCCCTCAAATACATGGAACAAGTGTGGTTCTGCAGTACCAGTGCAAGTTTTCTTTAAAGACATGGAACAAGTGTGGTACATCAGTGCCAGCCAGTGCAAGCTTCTTTCATAACAATGGAGCTAATTAGTACTGCAGGGCAAGTGAAAGCTTCATTCAAAGACATGGAACAAGGGTGGTATTCACGGCCAGTACAAGCTTGTTTCAAAGACATGGAACTAATGTAGTACTGATGAGCTTGTCAGTGGAAGCTTCTTTCAAAGACATGGAACAAGTGTGGTATTAGAAGGCCGCTACAAGCAGCCTTCAAATACATTAAATAAGTGTGGCACTGGGCAGTGCCATTTTATTTAAATGCAAAAAAACAAGCAGCATTTTAAATTTGGTACAGGTCTAAGGAATAGCACTTGGGTGTGTGAGTGCAAGCTTGACTCACTTGCATAGTATCATTTCCACGCACATAATAGGTACAGCACCAGGCAGAAGTAGACACTTACCTCTCGCCTATCGAACACATGATGATCTAGTTAGAGGAAATGCAAGCTTCCCTCACATGCCATCGATAGCATCTGCAGCAGCAGTCCTAGCTTTTATGTAAACACACAAAGTGCAGCATTATAAATTCCCATCACAAACAGAGCAGGTAGAAGATGGTCGTCAGCAGTGCAAGCTAAGATATCCTCATATATAAAACAGATATAACACTGGTAGCAGCATTTAAGCTTATTTCAGGCACGGAGTACCCAAAGTAAAGTATAGAGGTGGGTGAGCCACTGAGGGCTCAAGCCAGATGCTAGTCTCCAGTTCAATTCTATTTCTCTTGAGCCCAAAATGAACTGAGCTTTCTTGGGGGGTCTGCCTGTTTCCCATCCTCTAACCTCATGCATCAAGAATGCAGAACAGAGCATTAAACTTTGATGTCAAACAAGAGCGTGAAAGGGATACCAATCTGGTGGCTGAATCACACAGTGTGAAAAACTGGGATCAATCCCATCTTGGCCACATTGTGTGAGCCTAGACAATTATTTTATTTTATCGAGCCTCCGTTTTATTATTACTGCATAGAGAAAACCTTGAAATATGTGAGGATTTGTGCTGTACAAAAATTCCTCTTATGTTTGACTTAGCGGACTATATTGTTTTTCTGTGTAAAATTGGAACCTGGCTCACAAATAGGATGCCGGTGACACATGACTTACCTCTTAGTTCACTAATGGTATTGTCATCAGAGTGGAGGGTGGGAGCATAAATGTTTCTCAGGTAATATTTAAAAACTTTCACTTTTAGCAAGAGCCTCTCAATGCAGTGATATATTCTGATGCATCAATGTGAAAAGCTTAACAAATATATATACATTTTTGAATTTTGACGCCACTGTCATATTTTTACATAAAATATTTTTTTTTTTCCCTGCCAAATGTTCCCATGGCTCAGCTCATGCCTGGGACCTTACAGCCAAGACTGGCTTTTAGTGTCAAGACAGATCCTTTAAACCCATCTCTTCCTGTTAATTTGCTGGCCTGAACATGTCAATAACAGTACTGTGTATAACAGGTACTCTAGTTCCCCCTCGATCAGTATTTAGCTCTGGGGTGTAACATCTTGTTTTATGAGACTCTGGCCAGTTTTAATGGGTCTCTGAAGGACAACTATTTCTACTTCTGGTTTTAATAATGAAGAATTATGCGCTAGCGGCCTGTACATATTGTTAGTAATAATAATAAATATTCTCATATCTGCCTTAAGTAAGTCCATGTTCTTTTACTAACTGCCATCTTCTGCAGTCCACCTGTCAGGATGAATGCACTGATTAGTGTATCTGACTTGTCTTCAGAAGCCACCCAGAAACATGGACATAACTTCCTCTTTAACCTCTTCTGATGTCAGGCAGCCAGGTCGAATTGGTGCACTCTGCATTTGCAAAAGTGAGTATATGCACTGCTTGGCCACTCAGTGTACATAAAGTGAGTGATCTGCAGTGTGCCCTGAGCGAATCAGATGAAGTTATCAGCAAGCTCCCACTGCAGTAGAGATCATGTGGCCTCTAGTAGGCAGTGCTGTTGGAAAGATGTTCAGACTGTGGGTGCTGCTATCAATGTTGCATCCCTAAACCTATAGGGACTCTGAAAAATCGAAGAATCACATAAAGAATAAGTGTCACAAATGAGTCACGGCCATGCAGCAGAAGAGTGGTAACTGGTGTTGCATTTAGGAACACACTGTCATAAATACACCAAAGCATGGTGGTTTCTTAGCCACTGTCATTTACAGACATCACATTAGACATTGAACTAAATCTGCACAGAAAAACAATGTTACTGATAAAGCAATATGGCACATAAACAATAATGTGTGGAAAAGAGGGTTTCAGTAAATATTTGTGATTTGCACATCACCAAGTAAAGTGTATTGTTTTGCTTTGACCTTATTAAAATATGTGTTTTCTTCCCACTATAGAATTATAAAAAAGCGCATCATTTATTATTTTCTGTTTATTTATTTTAAAATATGTGTACCATTCGTTTATAGGTATTTACATTTTGTTGTGTGTTAGAAGAAAATGTCATTCTAAAGCCTTTCCTTTCACACCAACAAGATTTTCACACAGTTCACTTTATAAAATCCTTACACTTTCCAGTAAGATAAACAAAGTAAACTCCAGCCTCCTGAATAAAAGAATAAGAATGAATGAATGAATGTAGCATTTCTACAGCGGACGGCTACTCCAAAGAGTGTCCTGGCACTTTTAGGTATGCCGCAGGTAAGTCGACTTGTAGTCAAGGTGCATACACCCCCTTAAAGTCTAAATAAGAATGTTTTCAGCTCCTTTTTAAATCTCACTTCTTCAGGGATCTGTTTAAGATATTCTGGTAGGTTATTCCACTTATTCCCTGCCTTGATGGAGAAGGAAGAACCACCCCTTCGTTGTTTCTGAAACTGGGGGGGGTCGGAATGAGACCTGTTGAGCTAGAGCGCAACAGCCTCCCAGGTCAGTATGCCTTGACATGGTCATTATGATACCTGGGTCCCCTGTTGTGGAGGGCTTGGTGTGTAAAGGTCAGTGCTTTATGCTTAAATAAGCAGCAAAATATAAGGAAATTAGACTGACAGTTGACCCCTTTCTTTGAACGCACAGCAAATGTGACAAGATAAAAAAACGAAATGTTATGTTATTTTGTTATTTTATTTTTATATAGCGCACAGCTGCCACAGCCAAGTGGCGTCCCGGCGCTTTGGAGATTGTGTAACACAACATAGTAGAGATGACCCAGCAAATAAAACCAGCAAATAGGACTAAACTGCAGAAAATAGGAAGGTTTTTAGTGCCTTTCTAAACGGGAACAGGTCGGGAATGGAACGGAGAGGGGCAGGCAGAGAGTTCCAGAGAACTGCCGCCAACACTGAAAAAGACCGTCCGCCCATTCTAGCTTTTTTGAAGCGTGGCACAATGGCAAGATTTAATCCAGCGGATCGAAGGGCTCTAGAGGGGACATAATGAAGAATAGTCTGCGACAGAATGGGAGGGGAAGCTAATTTAAGAATTTTAAAAGTTAAGCATAGAGCTTTAAACTTAATTCTTTGCCCCACCGGTAGCCAATGGAGATCTTGGATAGTTCGACGGGCAGAGACGAACTTCGGAAGGCCAACCAGCATCCTGGCCGCCGCATTTTGGACCCTCTGGAGGCGAGTTAGCTCTGCCTGATTCAGGCCCAAAAATAAAGAACTAGCATAGTCCAGTCTGGTAAGAACCAGAGCTTGGACTATGATCTGTCGAGTGTCCGCATCAAAAAACTTGAAGATGGGTCGAAGACACTGCATAGTACCAAAACATGTGCCTGCCACACGTTTTGTGTGGGAGGTGAAAGAAAGTTTGTCATCAAACCACACCCCGAGGTTTCTGACTTCATCCACGGGCGTGGGAACGGGACCTAGTTCAGAAGGCCACCATTGATCTCCCCATAACCCTCTATCCTTACCAAAGATGATAACCTCGGTCTTAGAGGCATTAAGTTGAAGTCGGTTGTTCGCCATCCAGCCTGCCACGGCTTTAAGAGCTGACTGAAAGGCGGGGGCGTCCATGTTGGAATCACCATTGAGTGCCACCGCCAGCTGCGTGTCATCGGCGTATGACACCAAGGAGAGACCAAAACTGTGGGCTACCTCCGCCAACGGCTGAACATATAAGTTAAATAAGGTAGGGCTAAGGGCCGATCCTTGAGGGACACCTTGAAGAATAGATCGAGGAGCAGAGACATAAGGAGGGGTAGAAACTTTAAAGGTGCGATCCTTAAGAAATGAGCGAAACCACTCCAGTGCTACCTCTCCAACTCCTGCCTCCACCAGACGATGTAAAAGGATCTGGTGGGAAACCGTATCGAAGGCGGCACTGAGATCCAGTAGGATCAGTGCCGCCGTCTGACCCAGATCCAACAACTTCCTAATATGCTCCACCACGGCCAAAAGAGCAGTTTCCGTGCTGTGGCCAGCACGGAACCCATTCTGGGAATAGTCCAATATCTTAGCTTCCTGCAGATGGGATGCCAAAATAGAATTAGCATGAGCTTCTGCTAGTTTGGCTGGCCAGGGGAGAAGGGAAATAGGTCGATAATGTTCTGGTTTAATGGGGTCAAGGGCAGGTTTTTTAAGGGTGGGAATGATAGTCGCCTGCTTCCAAGCAGTAGGAACACTACCCGTGTTAAAGGACAGATCAATAAGACTGTGCATGGCCGGATAACAGCACTCGGCAAATTCCCGGAATTGAGTGGGTCTCATTGGATCATCTGGCGAGCCGGATTTGACTTTTGTCGTCAAGGCTTTGAACTCCTCCAGAGTAGGACTGGGAATGACCAGCAATGGTTTAGAGATCACTAGTACAGGTGTCTTATCTCTACTAGGAAATTGGGAGAATGACCTGTAAATAGCTTCCAACTTTTCGACAAAAAACGAGGCCAAATCCTCGCAGTGTGCCATGGAGGCTGCAAGAGTAGTAGTATCAGTCCTCTTGCTTGTAAGGTCCTTACAAACCCTAAAGATAACCTTGGTGGGATTCGTGCTGTTCTTTATCTCCTGAGAGTAGAAGGCAGCCCTAGCTGAGCAAATGGCCCGATGATACACTCTGATGCAGACCCTGTAGGCCGATTTAAGGTCAGCATCATAGGTTTTGCGCCATGCGCGTTCCGCTTTTTTACAGGCGGCTTTAAGTTTTTTAAGAGATTCATCATACCACGGGCTAGAAGGACTAGATCTGGTCTTGCTCCCCCTGGCCGGTATAAGCATATCTAGTGAGTGATTTAGCCACTCGCAGAAGCTGTCATAGCCACGGGAGACTTCGACAGGAGGTAGAGGATGATGTTTCATCAGAAGCTGATGAAAATGCTCTAAATTCAGATTTCTCCAGGGGCGTCTAAAACTGGCAGGGGAGTTACTTCTAGGAGAAGAAGTAGTAGTGGTAATGAGAATTTCTATCAAATAATGATCCGTCCAGGCCATAGGTCTGGGATGGAGCACTGTGATATTAGTGGCAAGGTTCGTCACACAAGGATCCAGTAAATGACCGCCTATGTGGGTCGGTAGTTTTATCCTTTGAGTTAATTGAAAAGCTTCAAGATCAGCTAACAGGCTATACACCGGATTGGAAAGTGGGGCATCCATGTGCAGGTTGAGGTCACCAATGATCGTGAAATTAGCGGTTTTCAAGACTAGAGAAGAAACCACCTCCGGGAGACTTTGACGAAAAGCGCCGTCCGGACCGGGGGGCCTGTAGATTAGTAGTCCCGAAAAAGTAATGTAAAGTCCTATTTAATGCTAGTTTAAATTCAGAACTTCAGCATGGTTATTTAGATGTCCATCAAGAGCTCAATGGGTTTCTGTAGTTGGGCCCTTTCCTTCCTCTGGGCTTCGGTGCATTGCACCGGCTGCCTCCCCGTTGGGCAGTGCCTGATTGCCCTATAGGCCAGGATGGCCCTGCCCACAGTAACATTAATACTTGACTTTTAATTTATCAGTTACCTGAACCTTAGTGGGTTTTACAATGTGACATGATGAATTGTTTTTGATTGGTGCCTAACTCTTTATTTTATTTAATGTTTTTATTATGCTTGCAAACAGCCTTTGGATGCTGGAGAGTGCATGGTTGTAAATCAGTGGCACCTTTTATTGTATCAGGAAGACTTTTCTAATGATCGTCCTGTCCGAAAAATCTTAGATATTGGATTCCCCCCAGTATGAAGTCATCTGATAATTTAATGATACATTTTGAGCTGTGCATTTTTTCCCACGAGGTCTATGAAAACTTATTGCGAACAATCACAACAATTGCATCACAATACATACATACATACATACGTTTTGGGTTATATATATTGTATTTTATTGTAGATTCATTTATGCAGCACCTTTTTCCCCTGATGAGGCGCTGAAGCCCATTAGCAGGTGGGTAGCCGCTCCACCAGGGGGGTGCTTGGTCATGAGAGTAGGGCAGACTGAGTGGGACGTACTGATGTGTGAGGCCTGAGTGGTGCTCTTCTCTTGGGTCGCTGAGCCTAGGCATGGAGGGTGTGTGCTCGCATTTTACATTGATTCCTGGTGTCTCTACCGGGCTCTGAGTCTTTATGGATCCACCAATGGATGAGAGTGGGACTCTGCATGGCATGCACTGGACCCAGGCAGATATGGTGGGTGGCTTGTTTAACACCTTATCAGTGGCGGCCGGCATGATTCCTGGGTGATGGGGCAGGGCAGGCGCGGGGTGGACATGGGGTGTGGGGCACAAGGTTGCCAATGTAAAACAAAAAAATTATACACCTACATTGCCGCTGGGTACCGCATCCTTGCTTTTTGCTCCTGCTCTTCTCATGGGACAGGAAGCCAGGAAGAACAGCCAGGCTCCCCTGACTAATCCCAACAATGCAATGCAGCATTGTGATTGGTAGGCACCCAGGTTCCCTGGTTGAATGCTCATCCAGGGAATGGGGGCTTGGGCAAGTACTCCACGCAGGCTGTAATGCAGCCTACATGGAGAAAGGGGAAAGAGCGCAAGACTGGTTTGGGCGGGCCGAGAGGGCCGACCACACAGTTATTGCACACTTAAGAGTGGGCAAACCACTCATCCCCTGCCCTGCTCCATGAGCAGAGCAGCCCTGCCCACCTGCACTCCCGCAAAGGAAACTTTTAATGATAATGACCCAAAGTTATTATCATTTTATAATAAACAACTGCTGAGGTCTTTTTTGGAATTCCAGATACACTGGGCGCACGCCTGGGTAACCGCTAGATAATGGAAAACAAGAGTAAATGGTGTAGGCAATAGGGCGAGTGGTAATACCTCACAACCACTCAAAAAGGCCAGAAACCTGGTCTACAATGAATATGAATAACTGTGCCCCTGCACTAACACAATATGTGCAAAAGTTCAAAATGTAAATATGATTGTATACATGTAATAGTGACATATAGCACATCAATCTAAACAGTTGGTGGAGGTACGTAATTCAGTGACAAATGGTCGAGTGAGACGGGTAAGTCAATCAATAGTCTGTAATTGGAGTGTCCATTTTCTGTTTATTGTTCCGTTTCAAAAGCCAACACGTGTTTCATCGCAAGGAACAAATGCGAATCTTCAGGGCTGGAAAAAGTGGCTTTCAAGATAGGATCTGCTGGTTCGGATAGAACACAAGAAGGGTCGCGAAAGGACCGGTCAGTGCGTGGTCTATGTTGATAGTTACAGACAGGAAAATCCAAAATTGTGTTTTCTTGGAATTTTAGCTCTAAGGGTATTTGCCGGGTGTGGGCGGAATCCCAATTATCGAATTATAGGATAATAGTTTCTTAAATGTAGAGAATCATATTTAAATTTTGAACTTTTGCACATATTGTGTTAGTGCAGGGGCACAGTTGTTCATATTATCATTTTATGTTTCTACTTTTTGCACTGCTTGAAAGCAGTGGGGCGACGCTCCTCCGCCATAGCAGAGGAGCCGCCACTGCACCTTATTGGTTGAAGACATTGACCCACGTCTTAAAGGAATACAATATGACACAATAAAACTTCTTCACATGTTCCTCTGCTTTGCTCCACGGAGTAAATTCACTGATCACTGTTTACCCAGAGGTTCCACACAAAAACCTTGAGTTCGTATTACTGTCTTCTAGGGGACATATTCAGTGGTGTATCAGCTCCACAATCATCTTTGTGGCCTCATTGAGGAGTTGCATTTTCAGAAAATTGTTACCTTAGTATTGATATGAGGTGATTATGCTGGAACCTTAGGTTTATGGATCGGGCATAGTGAATCAAGGATATGACATTATCCTAAAGCATTATGTGTGCCAGGGAGTTGCATTGTGTCTAACCTGTTGTATCTTGTCTTACACACACCATTTCTACAAATTGCGACATGGCTAACTCAATGCCGCAGTTAAAAGCCATGAAGTCCAGCACAGTAGAGATAGTTAAACAGAACTGTCTTATGGAATCAGTTTTGTGGTGTCCAGCAGGAGTAGTACAATGTAATACATACTAGTTGATTGTTCCCCCATTAAGTTACCGCTTCCCATTCACCAACCCCTTTGTTCAGTAATTTTTGTATTGAATTTGCATTTATATAGCACGTTCCACTCCTGAAGATGCGTTCAATGACTTTTTAGTGAGTAACACACAACTCTGGAACCCAAGGTTAGTGGTTAGTGGTAAGTCTAGTTCTTATAGGTTATTTTTTGTTATTAGGATTAGTCTAGTGCTCTTACAAAAAAAATATTCAAAGCATTTACTCCAGTTTCTTTGCAGTAGATTAAACTAACAGAAGTTAGGTGTGATCATTTCTCACAAATACACAAACAATCAAAAAAGAAACACATATATATGAGACAGAAATGATCAAAACGTTCTCCCTGTCAACCATTTATATATTTATTTGAATAGATAGCTTATACTGAACTCTTAGTACTCCATGCAGGTACTAAGTTTAAATTTAACTAGTCACATTAGCAAGCCTTCATCCCTTTGAATTTGGAAAAATTATAACTAGAAATAATCAATTCGGTATAAATGGCCAATATGAAAATAATAGCATTTCTCCATCGCCTTTCTTCTAAGCAAGGACTGATGAAAGAGCTTAAACCACATGTTGTATTAAAGTTTAGATTTTTGTATTACGGAATTTTCTCACTCTGAGTTCAGCGTTGCAGCTTTATTGGCAGGGGACGTAACACCTCAGATTGGTGCCATCCACTCAAAGAATATTACCACTGTGTGTCACAAACTGGGGAGCAGCTCCGGTGACCCTGGAGATCGAATTGGCTAACTCTAGGGTGCAGTGGTAATGAAATCCCATTCTAGGTGAGACTGTGTACTATCAGTATAATATAGTTTTCACTGCTACGAGATTGACTGCGAGGCACTGATGAAACCTCCATAAGGAACCTGTGTTTTGCCATTTTGCTTGCAGTATATGTTTGTATTATCCTGAGATACAACTGAAGGTCACTCAAATAGATCATTACTTTCAAGTACTATTACTATTGAAGAAAATTGTGTGATAGAATACATTACTAGCTGCGATAAGCTATCATAGGAAAGGACACACTTCATTATATGCAATGGGTTGGTGTCCTTTGGGAGCAACGGCACCCTCAAACCTAATAAAATAAGTGGTACACATTGTGTGGAAAAAGTTCTATCTACCCATTGCACAAATTAATGTGTGCTATAGAGATAATGAAATGTGCAAATATTTCTTGCTATTTCAATACTCTTTGCCCAGAAGTACAATTATTTTAAAGACCAATCATTGGATATTAGTCCAGTGGAATATGCTGGCCAAATGATCTTCACTTAAAGCCTAAGTTCTGACCCAGATTTACAAAGCCTTTGCATTGCCCTTGTGTCGTGCAAGGCGACGCAAGGTTTAAGTAAGATTTACAAAGCCACACAAGGGGTGATTTGTGCAGCCTTGCATGAGTTAGTAAAGAAATGCAACTTAACACAGTGGCTTGCGCTGCATTGCATTACATTTCCTAGTGTTAGGCATTACATGGGTGGAGCATGGGCGAAATATGATCATTTCTCCTTCTTACTTCTTTTTTCTATGAGTGATGCATTTTGCATCATGCACAAACAGAGGAAATTGACTCTTAGGATTGTTTATATACAGGACGGTACAACTTTCTACACATAAACAGTCCTGCACATAACACAGGCATCCTTGCATCATGTTGCGTAGGTGCCTGTGGTGGTGCTAGGCAGCGTCAAGTACATCAATAGAGCAAGAGGGAGCTGAAGAGCTTGATATCTTAGTAAATATGGCGCTGTTTAGCTCTCTAACATTGAAGCAAGGCAACACAGCAACTATGCCAGCTGCCGTGCATTGTGTGTATTTTTAGAAAATAGCTCTCTCTTTGTTTAGGACCAGGCAAACATTCACAAGTGCAAGATTGGTTTTGAGAAAATTAACTTACCACCCAATGGATTTATTAAATCAGCGATTTTACACGTGACAGTACACCCATTCAAATGCAAGCATATGCTGTTGCATTTATATGTAGGCTACGAGTTTTTTTTACACTGCTGTTCTTGCCAATTATTTTAAGTCTTGGTTCTTTAAGGTCCGTGAAAGTAGGCACATGTCTGCAAATTTTGTGTTTTTCTATTAGCTGCCACTGTTCAGACGTTGGGAGGTGGCATCTTATATTTTCTCAGACTGAAATATGAGTTGAAAATTTCCTGTAGGATGCCAGATTTCCCATACACTCCCTAATAATTACTGCAATATTCAGAAGGAGACTGGTCTGACATTTAAAAAAATATGCAGTGATCAACAATCATATATACCAATGCCTATAGAAAAAGATAAAATGTATAGGAATCATGCATTAAAAAATCATAAAATCAAAACAGCCATATTGCGAATATCCAAGTGCTTATATGAAGGGAGTGTATGGGTTAAGAAAAAGGAAATGTATTGATTGTTGAATGTAATACCTTGTCAACTTGTGCAGTTGAGGGGTATCTCTTATAGTGTTTTTTTTGTTTTTGGGGTAAAAGTTCTGTTTCAGGGGTCCTTCATTTGGAAAGGGGTAGAACTTGTACTCTTTGTCCTAGCCTTAACTTTTACTTGCACGGTGATCCTTAGGAAGGGCTGGGAGGCATTGAGTTAACCTACCACATCAGTGGGAATCTTGAATAGCACTTCTAGAATAGGTTATTTGTTTGCTCTGTGCTTAAACTTCTCCAATTAGCATTTGCCAGTTGTTACCCTAGAAGACCTCTATATAGTCCTACAGGGAATTCTGTCCATCCATACCTAGCATGGTTCCAGAGATCTCTGACTCCCTAAATCTAGCGGATGTACCTTGGTGAGATGGGGGGCAAGAGGTCATAGCCTCCACTGAACCAGTGGACCATACATAGGGGTTTAAATGACCCTGTATATCATAATGTTACACATATCAAAGCTTTGCTGCACACAAATAGTTGTAATAGGAGTAATGAAACTTATCACATGTGTTCGTTTAGTCAGTCCTATGAAATGTTTAGATTCCTAAATATTTCTATTTTAAAAGAAAACATTGATGGCAAGAGATTCAAGCTATCCACCAGGTTTTGGATTATGAAAAGTGCTGTGGGGACGCAATATTCATGTACGCACAACGTCTTCTGTAATACAGATAGCGCTGGTGCACATTTATCCCCTGCTCTATCACAAAAGGGCATTTCCTCTTTTGCATGGAGAAGTGACCCCATGCAAATGAAGGGACACACCTTGTCTTCACTTGCGCTGAGTTACAGACAGACCGAAAATCCTCCATGCTAACTAGTTACGCGACCCCAGCAAAAATATAAAATGTGGATTTATTCCCATAAAGAAGTATTGTGTCTTCTCTCTGATGTGTATATATATATATATACATATATCTATCTCTGACATAAGAATCAATTTATTTGATAGTAGATCCAATACTTTTGGGTTCTCTTTCTTGATAATTAAGCAGGCTCATTAGAACCAATCTGTTTTCTGTATTGAGTTACAGACATGGACACAGAGACAAAGAGGCCAATGGGAGGTGCGCTGGCTAAGCGACACATGGAGGTGGTACACAGTCATTGTGCCCCCCCTGAGGGTGCCCCCATAGAGGGGTGAAAGAGGTCCAATAGAATTACCCAGACATCCCCCTTCAGGTGTGTGCAGTCACTCACTGCATCTACCTGCAGCAGTATATGAGTCACCCTTGAAAGTGCAGGCTGGGTGCCACTTGCCCTATAAAAGATGGACAAACTGCTTCAATCAGCTAGTCTGTCTTTCACCATTGAACCATACCCAGGGCTGCACAATTTTGTGGCTGCCCTGGGGGCAGTCCATTATCAGTAACAGGTTATAATGTCCCTGTTTCCTCTGGCACAGTTAACTAAAGGTGAGATACAGCGCAAACAAGAACAGTGCATCCTATCTATGGCCCAAGATAGGGACATCATAATGTGCACTGCCAACCTTTTCTAAGTAATATCTAGTATTTTCTTGTAATAATACCGTCTAGATCTCTTTCTTTTGCATTACATTTGATTCAGGTCCATTTTTTTTCATTTAGTTTACGTAAGTATATATTTTTTATCAAATATGAATGAATACTTTTGGATAAAGTTGGTTTTTTCCTTTTTGAATTTGAAATTATTTCCTTTTTTCTGTCACCTAAATTGCTTACTATTTTTGTGAGAATGCCTCCACTCCCACACTTTCCTGTTCTTTGTACCCCTGCCTGCAAATGTTCCACATTGCTTTATTGCTGAGAAGAGCCGTACCCTTAATTACTTTTCCTTCGTACTCCTACTTCCCCCTCGTTTCTGCTTTATTTGCAGCCTATCCATCTTGGCTTATTGAGTCTCACAAATGCCAAGTGGTGTAGCTTGCAACGGAGCCTCTCTGGATGAAGTTACTTTCTTTCTTTAGTATTCAAGAGATGACACAATGTATGCTGTTGATGTATTTTGAGGAAATCCAGTATTAGTAAGTTTTTCAGCTCTTTCAGTCTTTCAGTGTTTAGAAGATGGGAAGCGGACCAGGCAGAATATAAATGCACCGACCTTTAATATATTTAGGGCCTGATTTAGATCTTGGTGGTCCGACCGCCGTCTCATTGCGGTTGCAGGACTGAGTACTCCGCCGACCTGACAATCTTCTGCTTGTTGTATGGAGATGTATATGCGATACACAGAAGACTGCCCGCCATGGCCCTCATTATGCCAGGGTCAAGCTGAGCAGATTTGGATGTTCTCGTTAGGCTGGCAGTGTTCTGGCGGCAGAGTACTGATGGGGGGGGGGGGGGGTACCATGGTGGTGGGGAGACAGGAAAGTAACATTTTATTTACGTAAAACACATAGATCTTGTGAATGTGTACATATGCGCATGGTGTGGTGTATGTGTGGTGAGCATATATTGTAGATTCTGCATTGCACCCCACCAACCTACACACAAACCACAAAATCCTACCTTCGGGTCCGTCAAAACTTGGTGCTGTCTGTTGCGGTCATGATGCAGCAGGTAAGGGAACCTTGGCGAAGGAGTAGAGGAAACTGTTTCAGGCTGTACCATGAAAAAAGTTAGTTTTCAGCCTTTTTTTGTTCCATTCTGCCAACTTGAAGTATGGGGGATTCCTGCTGGAATTCCCTTTGAAACATCCCACATCCAAATTTGGAGGGTAGGAATCCTGACTGGAACTCTGCCGCCTGCTGCAGCTCATCCCGCTGTAGGAAAAGGGAGCAAAGTCCAGGCAGAGTCGGCTGGACCATGGCAGTCTACTCTCCCATTGCCAGCCAGCATCTAAATCGGGCAGGTAGACTGCCAGGGCGGCAGGTGGGACGACCGCCAAAAAAGACCCCGCCATCGCGGTTCCATCAACATCTTAATCAGGCTCTTAGTCTTCACTATTTGAAAAGTAAAGTAAGCCATTCAGTAATCCGGCCTATTTTACAAAAGTATGGTCGGCTGCATTTTGAATGGTATGCATGCCTGATTTCTTTAACTTTCATCTTTTTACTTTCATATGCAATGTGTGTATCCAAATGTATACCAATCTATAGTTTATTATCTGAGATTTTTGCCTCCATTTTAACACTTCTTCCAAACTAGCTGCTACACTGATTTATATATTTGACTGCTTGTTGACTTAAGACATTGTGTAATAAAACTGAAATCCTCCTCTTCAATCAACACTATATAAACGTCTTTTTTTAATTGTTAACTATCTATAGGATTTTTGGTGGGCTGAAATATTTCATAATTGTTGTGCAGTAATGTAATTGTGACTCCTTTAATGTTTGTCTTCTCTTCTTCTGGTATTGTTTCTCAGACTTCCATGTTTTTTTTACATTCTGTATTTTAGGTTTTGGCTCCTATGCCCCAAGATCAACAACAGACAATCATATTTTTTATGTGCTGTTGCTAACCGTTATCCATTTTTGAGCATTAAAATACCTTTGAGCATTACATGTTCATATTTGAAGCTGTAAAGTTCAAACGATAGCTCTATCAGAGGACATTGTTGCCAAAAGAGGGACCACATGTCCCTGGTGCAACCTGATGTTACTCCAGAGATTGCATGTCAGAATATTGTTAAAAAAAATATTGTCCAATATTAATATTATGGCCTAGACATCTGTTCTAAAAATATTGCTTTGTTGGGCATAGTGGTTATATTAATAACTTCAATGGGGCAACAATATTTGTTTGATGTAATATCTAGACCATGATGTTGTAGTTTCTTACCTCCCCAGAATGTGACTGTAGGTGGTTAGTTTGTGCTGCAAGAGGGACGGTTGCAGGGCAGTCTGCAGTGTTGCCTGAATTTATTTATTTATGGGATTTTTAATGCGCAACTAATACCCTAGGGTGTCTAGGCGCAAATGAATGAGGAGCAGATTCAGACCAGTCTATATATCAGAGGTGTGCTTGGGAACAGGCATGGATGCAAGAACCGGTATACCTGAGCCACCCATTAGAGCATGTGTTCATGGCGAGGATAGCTGGGTCAGATGTGCATGGAACCCAGGAGCTGACCAGCACCTTACACCCCGGCATGTCTGGAACCCATGTGATCCTCTGCGTGAAGATGCCTTTTAAACACCTTCCAGTGCTTATTAAAGAAGTACATGCTCTTCCTCCTCTTATTTGTATATTTCCTTTGAACTTATTATTTTAAGTAAATGTTTACGATTTCTTTAGTACGATATTTTTTTCTAAACTTTTACAGGATCTTTTTGAACCTCTGAAGGTAATTGATAGATTGTTTATATGAATGTAGAGACACTTATCAGAGTGATAAACATTCCCCTCCTTCAATGCTTTCTTCTGTTTTATCACTGTATGTTTAGCCAACTAATAAAACATGTTTTGTAAGATTTTTAATGAGTGATTCATCATATGATTTTATATATATTGGGGATGGTTTGGTATTATTGTATTGGCAAGGTGTATTATTGAGTTTCTTGCAGAATTTAAGTCACACTCTAAGTGATTGTAAGGCTGTGTTGTTATTGGCATTTCTGTCCAAGGGATATTTTGTTTAACTTATTAAGAGTACTCTATTCCCTTGGTTTGAGCAAGGGATCTCTCTCTGTTACTTACACACTAGCCAAGTAATATAACAACATTTTTGTATACAACACTTCATCTCGCTGAATGTCTGCAATTTCTAAGCAATGTCAAAAAGGTACATGTACTACAGCTGGATACTCCGGAGGCTATGTTGGCCTTGTCAGTCTTCAAATTCATACCATGCAGTTAGCTCATAGAGCCATCTTAGCAGAATCTAAAAGGAGAAGAATCGGTTTATTTAGTATACAAGGATGCGGAACTCTAAGAGAGATAATGCACTCTTGGGCCTAGGCAACAGTTATTCAACGGGAGGCTTGCTCAGCTGCACAAATATAATTCTGATACAAAAACTCCCGCCACGAATTACTTCTCAGAGTATATGAGATTTCATCATAATCCACAGAGCACTTTTAGACAGTGTTGTTTCTAGTTTTCAAGAACCTATTCTCTACATTAGCCCAACTAACAAAGGCCTTTAACCAATCAGCACAGTGCGCGGAGTTATTTTTCCTTTTCCATATATTGACATCTCTGGAAATAACATAAGCAATTCCACGTCACTGTAGTAAGGCTCTTGCTTTGTTCAATTTGTGGATGTTACACCACCATGCAAGCAAAGAAAGAAAGATGTATCGGCTAGTTACATCTCGCGCTTCATCGTAGAGCCATTCAAAATGGAGCGCGTGTTTTATCGTCATGAGTGCCCATCAGCGCGGTGTGCGGTAAGTGGAATTTATAGACGGTCCCCAGGGATCTGCTGCTTAGAGATATCAGTAACTGTTGTAATATCCATCTCTTTAATGTCATCAAGAGTAGGAGGGTGGAAGGAAGGCGAGGCCATTTCTCAAACCTAATTTGCTACTCATCGAAGATTAAGAGCCCTGCTTTCAAGGGCTCTTTGCAATAAAGAGAGGTGCTTAGAACTGCATTTCATGCTTCTTATGGTCTGTTGAAGGATCCCATGGCTATAATGTGTGAATGTGAATGTGCTTGCAAATGTGAGCTTCCAGTACATTTGCGATGAACATATACTTTAGTTGCACCGTAAACCATGTTAAATAGTGCTTGAAGGACAGAGTATTGGCACCGCGCCAGGTAGACCGCAGTGATAGGTCAAGCAGAAAGGTGCAGAAGTCAATTAGTACATTTGTTAATGGTAGCACCAATCATCCTGCACCCCCAACCTTTTCACAAACCTTTCTAATGAGCTTCCTTTATCGTACCGAGGACTCATTGTGTTTCACATGGAAATGCTCATTGATGTGATTATGTTAGATAGAAGGAGTACTCACAACTCTAAAGCCTTGCTGTTTTCTGTCAAGGTGTTCATGTGAACAACCCATTTTATTTTCATATCTTTGTATTATATCTTTTAAGAAAGAAGTATTTTAAATGAATAGTTTAATAACGTGATGACAGAAGCATGATATTCAGAATTAGCACATAAAGGGCAGCATATCAACAATTAATATCTAAGAAAAATGTTGGCTAAGACACAACACTTTATTTCCCCTAAGGTTGTATTCTTACCGTGTTGCATTAGAATTGTTCAGAGTCACGTGGTAGACTACTAAAGCTAAGCCCAAAAAAGTGCAATTCTGCAAACAAAAAAGCAATAACAGTCTTCAGACAAGGAGCAAAGAATAAGAAACTTTGGAAGAATTCCTTCACCACCAGACTCCACTACTTCGAGTGCTAAAGTGTGAAACTCTGCAAACAACCTCCTATTAATCCTTTGTGCCTCGTTCTAGCCTCTTCTAAAACGAATTTAGAAGCTGTTCATATGTAATCCACCCTACCCTTGTGCCTGCATATATCTGATTTGTTTCACCTGTATTTCTGCTGCATGCTATTCTATGGCCATTCTAACATGCATACATTGCAACGGGTTTTACCACTCTGCTTTACTTGTGTTACATTTCTAATGATCTAATTGCCACTTCTTTTGTTTTGGGTTGGTAGGCTATTCAAATCACTTTGCAAGTACATACAGCTCCTACTCATCACACGGAAGTATGACGTTACAACGCATACTTTTACAATGCATACCTTTACAACACATTTTTACAACGCAACATCCATTACAACGCATTCCATTACAACGCATGCCATTACAACAAATTTTTAAAAGCTACCTTTACAACACATTCCATTACAACGCATACTACCTTTACAACGCATACCATTACAACGCATAACTTTACATTGCATGTATGGTAAGTATTGGATAGTGTATGGGTAAACATTACTATTCTAACTCCAGGGGGATGCAACAGTAGGGTAAGTGTTGGATAGTGTAGGGGTAAAAATTACTATTCTAACTCCAGGCGGGTGCAACAGTAGGGTAAGTGTTGGATAGTGTAGGGGTAAAAATTACTATTCTAACTCCAGGGGGGTGAAACAGTAGGGTAAGTGTTGGATAGTGTAGGGGTAAAAATTACTATTCTAACTCCAGGGGGTGCAACAGTAGGGTAAGTGTTGGATAGTGTAAGGGTACTATGCGTTGTAAAGTTATGCGTTGTAATGGTATGCCTTGTAATGACATGCGTTGTAGTGGTATGCGTTGTAGTGTCATGCGTTGTAATGGCATGCGATGTAATGGATGTCGCATTGTAAAAGTTTCGTTGTAATGGTAGTGCGTTGTAAAAGTTGCGTTGTAAAGGCTGTTTCCCTGCCAGGGTATAAGGCAGATGGCAGCCTCATACAGGATAGACCAGTAAGCAGCCATTTTCTGTGGCTCAACCCAAAATAACACCTCCCTGCAGAAGGTGATGAGGGCTCCTAAATATCCCATATCTGACAGAATTTCATTGGCCTTGGCCTGAATTGTGGCCCCTGGAATGGTTGGTGGTCCCCCTGGAAAGTTGCCTCTCCAACCCATGCAAGGACTGCAGTGGCTTGCAGTATTCCTATGGCCATCTTCAGCATGTGGTATGCCCCAGTCCATTTTCACTTCTGCATTGAATTTAAATAGTGTCTGAATTCGGCCAAGTAAATGCTCCTGTAAAATTATGCACAAAATGTGGCAGTTGCAAGCAGTAAACATTTTTCAGCAAGTTATTCCTGACCTTATTTGACAATATGCTAAATATATTAATAACGCATCGAGGTAATGGTATTATTGGTTTTTACCTTTACTGGTGTACTTACCTGTATGTTGTAAATAAGGACTTAAATATTCAGTATTTGCTTACGGATTCTTATAGCAGCACAACATTACCACCATTATCATGCTGTACTACAAGGGTGGAAACCTTCCTTGTACCCTACCTCCAGGCACTCTGATACAGCAGGGCAGCAGATATGCATCAAGGGGCCCTACAATACATAAATAAGTTGTGTCAGCATTGGGCAAATGTCATTTTTTTATGAATTCCCCCATATTTGAAGAATTCTGTAAATAGCTTAGTCCTTGGTGTGTCAAACCATTAGTTAGTCAACTGCCTCTCCTTTAGAACAATGTGATGTCTGCACTGCTCTATGGCACGCTGTATTGGAGTATTGAGTAGAAGCCCCGCCCACTCTCTGCCCATATTTGTCATTGGCTTTTGTCATTGCCCTTCTTAAAAGCTGGCTTCTGATTCGTTAATAGGCTTGATAGTCCCTCCTTTGTACTGCCTTGTCTTCAATTGTAACCTCCCATGAGTACTGGCTCTTTTACTTCGATTGTTACACGGTACGCCTTTTTTAGTCTGTGAGCACTATTCTCTTCAATGAGTTTCTCCTATTGCAGGCACGACATGCTTTCCTGCAACATTCAGCACACCATACATGCTTTCACTTTCCGAGCAGCACGGGACAATGGCGGCCACTTATTTGAATAGGTCTCGCATTTACAAGTTTGAGCTATTGGCATTGGAAATGACAATGCCTTTTATTTATGTGTTATTTAGCAAAACAGATAAATAAAAGGCATTGTCATTTACAATGCCAATAGCTTAAACTCTCACAAATGTGAGACCTATTGCATTGCAAATGCTTGTTGAAGACATGTTCTCTGTATGTGCCAGATTATCTCTCCTTGGTCCAAGATTCGATCTGTGCCGTTGTTAGGACACTCGTTGCTCTGGCATAGGAAAGTCTGTGCAGTGCTGTCTAGCAGACCCCGCCATTAACAATCTCTACTAGGTAAATGTCCTGTAATTAAAGAAGCTGACAACCTTTGAATTCTGATTACACCTACAATGCTTAGCACGCACCCTGAAACTCTGTCACCACGCCCACTTACTTCTCCTACTGATTCTCTTGGACATGGTGTACACAACGGCTGCCCTCACCTCAGGGGCATAACAAACGCCCCCGCAGGCCCTGCGGTGCGGGGGGGGCACCCCTCTCTCCTCAGTTAATGAAGGGGGCCCGTCCCCCACCCCAGCTCTTCTGGGAGCTGTGAGAGAGGCTTGAAAGCCTCTCTCCCTCGAAAGCAGGTGCAGGCTGCAGCGTGCTCTGATCCCCGAGCCCCCTCCCTCTGACTGAAGAGAAAGAAAGTATCAACATTGTTTCTCTTCAGTCAGAGCCAGAGGCAGGCCTGGGACAAGGGAGGGGGCCCCAGAGACAGCAGTCTCCATTGCCCTTCTGAGGCAGCACAGAGCAGGGACCCTGACAAGGAGGGGGGGGGGCTGGGGGCCCCAGAGAGCAGGAGGCAGAACAGAGCAGGGACCCTGACAAGGAGAGGGGGGTCTGGGGGCCCCAGAGAGCAGGAGGCAGCACAGAGCAGGGACCCTGACAAGGAGAGGGGCTGGGGGCCCCAAGATCAGGAGGCAGCACAGAGCAGGGATCCTGACAAGGAGAGGGGGGGGCTGGGGGCCCCAGAGAGCAAGAGGCAGCACAGAGCAGGGTCCCTGACAAGGAGAGGGGGGGAGCTGGGGGTCCCAGAGAGCAGGAGGCAGCACAGAGCAGGAACCCTGAAAAGGAGTGAGGGGGGCCCAGAGAGCAGGAGGCAGCACAAAGCAGGGACCCTGACAAGGAGAGGGAGGGCTGGGGGCCACAGAGAGTAGGAAGCAGCACAGAGCAGGGACCCTGACAAAGAGAGGGGGGCAGAGACCAGGAGGCAACACAGAGCACTGCTCAGGACCCTGACAAGGAGAGGGGGGTCTGGGGGCCCCAGAGAGCAGGAGGCAGCACAGAGCACTGCTCGGGACCCTGACAAGGACGGGGGCAGGGGGCCCCAGAGAGAGGAGGCAGCACAGAGTACTGCTCGGGATCCTGACAAGGACTGGGGGCCCCAGAGAGAGAGGAGGCAGCAAAGAGCACTGCTCAAGACCCTGACAAGGACAGGGATGGGGGCCCCAGAGAGAGAGCAGGAGATAGCACAGAGCACTGCTCGGGACCCTGACAAGGGTGGGAGTGGGAGCCCCCAAAGAGAGCATTCTCCTGGGCAAAGCTCATATGAGAAGGGATGAGGCAGCAAAATGGTGCCCTCGGGTAAGCACTCTTGTTAGAAGCACCATGTGGGCGTCCGCAGGAGGGGAGGTCAAGGGGGGGCCGAAAAGGGTGCAAGGGAGAAGGGTGCAAGGTAGAGAGGAGAAGGGTGAAAGGCGGAGAGGAGATGGGTGCAAGGCGGGAGAGGAGATGGGTGCAAGGCAGAGAGGAGAAGGGTGCAAGGCAGAGGGAAGAAGGGTGCAAGGTAGAGGGGAGAAGGGTGCAAGGCAGAGGGGAGATGGGTGCAAGGAGGAGAGGAGAAGGGTGCAAGGCAGAGGGGAGAAGGGTGCAAGGCAGAGGGGAGAAGGTGCAAGGCAGAGAGGAGAAGGGTGGAAGGCAGAGGGGAGAAGGGTGCAAGGTAGAGGGGAGAAGGGTGCAAGGTAGAGAGAAGGGTGCAAGGTAGAGAGGAGAAGGGTGCAAGGCGGAGAGGAGATGGGTGCAAGGCGAAGAGGAGATGGGTGCAAGGCGGAGTGGAGAAGGGTGCAAGGTATAGAGGAGATGGGTGCAAGGCAGAGGGGAGAAGGGTGCAAGGCAGAGTAGAGAAGGGTGCAAGGCAGAGGGAAGAAGGGTGCAAGGTAGAGGGCGAGAAGGGTGCAAGGCAGAGGGGAGAAGAGTGCAAGGGGGATGGTGATGAAGTAAAAAATTTGCCCCCCTGGAAACATTTCTGCGGACGCCCATGCAAACGCACACTACTTTCTGAGAGAGAGTGGAGAGAGAGTAGAGTGAGAGAGAGAGTGGAGTGAGAGAGAGTGGAGTAAGAGAGAGAGTGGAGCAAGAGAGAGAGTGGAGCAAGAGAGAGAGTGGAGCAAGAGATAGAGTGGAGCAAGAGAGAGAGAGAGGAGAGAGAGTGGAGAGAGAGCGGAGAGAGAGAGAGAGAGTAGAGAGAGAGAGTAAAGAGAGAGGGTGGAGAGAGAGAGTGGAGAGAGAGAGGAGAGCGAGAGTGGAGAGCGAGAGTGGACTGCGAGAGTAGAGAGAGAGAGTGGAGAGAGAATGGAGAGAGAGAGTAGAGAGAGAGAGGAAAGTGAGAGTGGAGAGAGAGAGAAAGAGTGGAGAGAGAGAGTGGGGAGAGAGTAGAGAGAGACAGTGGAGAGAGACAGTGAAGAGAGAGAGAGAGTGGAGAGAGAGAGTGGAGAGAGAGTGGAGAGAGAGAGTGGAGAGAGAGAGTGGAGAGAGAGAGAGTGGCCAGAGAGAGAGTGGACAGAGTGGGGAGAGAGTGGAGAGAGTGTAGAGAGAGTGGAGAGTGTGGAGAGAGAGAGTGGAGAGAGAAAGAGTGGACAGAGTGGGGAGAAAGTGGAGAGAGTGGAGAGAGAGTGGAGAGTGTGGAGAGAGAGAGTGGAGAGAGAGAGAGCGGATAGAGATAGAGTGGGGAGAGAGTAGAGACAGTGGAGAGAGAGACAGTGGAGAGAGAGTGGGGAGAGAGTAGAGAGAGTGGAGAGAGAGAGTGGAGAGAGAGAGAGGAGTGGAGAGAGAGAGAGTGGAGAGAGAGAGAGTGGAGAGAGAGAGAGAGTAGAGAGAGGGAGAGAGTAGGGAGAGTGGAGAGAGTGGAGAGAGTAGAGAGAGTGGAGTGAGTGGAGTGAGTGTAGAGAGAGAGAAGGGAGAGTAGAGAGAGAGAAGGGAGAGAGAGAGGGAGTGGAGGTAGAGTGGAGAGTGGAGGGAGAGAGTGGAGAGAGATTGGAGAGAGAGTGGAGAGAGAGTGGTGGAGAGAGATTAGAGAGAGAGTAGAGATAGTGAGAGACAGTGGAGAGAGAGAGTGGAGAGAGAGTGGAGAGAGAGTGGAGAGAGACAGTGGAGAGAGAGACAGTGGAGAGAGAGAGTGGAGAGAGAGTGGAGAGAGAGAGTGGAGACAGAGAGAGTGGAGAGAGAGAGGACAGAGTGGGGAGAGAGTGGAGAGAGAGTGGAGAGAGTAGAGAGAGAGTGGAGAGTGTGGAGAGAGAGAGTGGAGAGAGGGAGAGTGGAGAGAGAGAGTGGGGAGAGAGTAGAGACAGTGGAGAGACAGTGGAGAGAGAGACAGTGGAGAGAGAGTGGAGAGAGGGAGAGTGGAGAGAGAGTGGAGAGAGAGAGAGAGTGGAGAGAGAGAGTAGAGAGAGAGAGTAGAGGGAGTGGGGAGAGGGTAGAGAGAGTGGAGAGAGTGGAGAGAGTAGATAGAGTAGAGAGAGTTGAGTGAGTGTAGAGAGAGAGAAGGGAGAATAGAGAGAGAAGGGAGAGAGAGACTGGAGAGGGAGTGGAGGGAGAGTAGAGAGTGGAGGGAGAGAGTGGAGAGAGAGTGGAGAGAGAGAGAGAGAGAGAGAGAGAGAGAGAGAGAGAGAGAGAAGAACTCTGTTTATTTAGACCCTAGTCTTTAAACAATCGAGTGGAGAGAGATTAAAGAGAGAGTAGAGAGAATGAGATACAGTGGAGAGAGAGAGAATGGAGAGAGAGTGGAGAGAGAGTGGAGAGAGAGAGTGGAGAGAGAGAGAGTGGAGAGAGAGAGTTGAGAGATAGTAGATAGACAGTGGGGAGAGATGGAGAGAGAGAGAGTGGAGAGAATGAGTGGAGAGAGAGAGTGGAGAGAGAGTGGGGAGAGAGAGTGGGGAGAGAGAGTGAGTGGAGAGAGAGGAGAGAGAGAGTGGAGAGAGAGAGAGAGAGGAGAGAGAGTGGAGAGAGAGAGAGAATGGAGAGAGAGGGTGAGAGTGGAGAGAGAGTGGAGAGAGTGGAGAGAGAGTGGAGAGAGAGTGGAGACTGACTGACACAGAGTCTGAATACTGACTGATGGAGAGACAGACTGGCTGAGAAACTGACAGAGAGAGAGAGAGAGATAGAGAGACTGACAGAGAGAGAGAGACCGAATGACTGACTGACTGACAGAGAGAGAGAGAGACTGACAGACTGACCGACTGAGAGAGACTGAATGACAGAGAGAGAGAGAGACTGACTGACTGAGCGAGAGAGACTGACTCATTGAGAGAGAGAGCGACTGTGATGGAATTGGGGTCACAGTGTGTATGAAGCTATGCAATGCCTCTTAAGATTGCTATTGTCTACTAATAAAAATGTATTATCAAAATGTGCTCTTTGTAGTTACATCTGCTTTTGAAATACTGCATTGTTGCTTTGTCTAATGTTATAAAACGGAAACCAGAAGGAGCAGTGGATGCACTTTTGTCAAAACTGAACGATGAGTGGGCCCGATGTTGTATATCATGACAGGAGTCTGCATTAGGAAACCCACCTAACAGGCCTGGACTGGCTGTTGCGGGCACCGGGCAATCCCCTGGTACGCCGCAAGGGTGGGGGCCAGTTATGGGCCCCTGGGTGCCGTTTTTGTTACAGGACCGTTTTTGCAGCGTTGCTGCAAAAACCGCCCTGTAATAAAATCGGCCGAAAAGCAGCCCTGGCAAAGAGCGCGGTCGCACTCCCATCCCCCCCCCCCAGGGGGTGGGGGGGACCGGCCGAGCACTTTGCCAGGGCCGGTTTTGATTCCCAGTCCGGCCCTGCCACCTAAACTTGGGCAAACTTCCCGGCGTACTGATGGCAGGGACCCTGTAATGAATGGACCACCACATATGATAGCCTGCTGACAGACTAAGCCCAACCTTTAACTCCACCATCCAGTGTTACTTATAACGGCTGCATTGGTGACAGTGGCGTAACAATCGCCCTGCATCCCCTGCAGGATGGCGGGTCGCTGGCCTGAGAGCTCTAGACTGGCATGGAGGATGGGAGGGGGGCCCCCTCCATGTAGTTTGCAGGGGGGGCCCCTCAAGTTTCGTTACGCCACTGCCTCACCTTTGGCATGCACCGAGGCATCTTTAATGAAAGTCTAGACCAACACCCTGGGTCCCACTAGGTCTGCTTCATGAACGTGCTCTGAGGGAGGGAGCTGCCCAGTGATAGCACTGACACATGCATACTCTTTCACGCTGCTCCTGTAGCAGTGGGGGTATTCTAATTATTATCAGTGAGCACTACCAAGGTACATTGTGATGTAATCCTATGTTACCTATTTTTCTTTATTCTTGTATTATTCCAAGATATTTACACAGAACTGTCAAAGAATAATTTTTATTTTGAGGCAAGATTAAAATAAAGGACCCATGCTTAAAGGCATTTATGTTTATTTTGGATTTTCCTTATATGAATTTTACATGAAAGCCAACGTTTTATTGTCTTTTCATCCCCTCTTGATATGTCTGCACATGCATGACCTCAGGTCCCTGTGGTAGGGGCATGTGGCAGTGTTAAAGAAATAGTGATGGGAAGAAAGAGGAATACAGCCTGGTGCAAATCCTGTTCCTTTCCGTTTCGTTTTTATATAAAGTACACTTTTACTGACCTGAGGGCATCATTTCATAAAACAAAAATTTAAACTGACCTCTCGAATAATTATTTCTTATTTATAGACAAATTGCCTGTAGAGAATAAGTGTCCTATTTATGATTTTATGGATAAAGTTATCTCCGTTGGCCTGGTGGAGGACTTAACGTCCGCCAGATTGAGATTTCTTCACCCGACAAATTTGAAAAGGACCACCAAGCTTGCAGTGAAGTCTAAAGCATTGGCAGGAACCACTGTCACAACAGTTCCTGTCAATGCTTTTTGAGGTTTGGTGCACAAATCCCATGATGGAGCTGTTCATAAAACTGTTTTCTTTTTTATTTTCAAAAAGAAAATATTGAAGTGGCATTTTCTTTTTGAAAATACAAAAGTTAATTGTTCCTATTCCCATAGAATAGGAACAATTAACAGTTTTCAGTGTCCCTTACTTCCAGCAGTTTCCTGGGGGCGAAAAGCAAAAAAAAGCTGACCTCTAATTCTGTCCATCTAGATTTGGTGTGTGGAATTAGGACTGCCACCAACAGCCCTTACTCTGTAGGGCTATTGAAGTTGAATCACGGTGGAGATATAATAGTCTCCGCCGTGATAAAACCAAAGGTCCGAAGACATTTAAATCTGTTGGGCAGACCACAGTCTTCACTGTATGAATACTCCATCATCCGTGTGACACAGTATCTGTACCGCCAATATCTAAATCAGACCCATAGTCATTTAAGCCACCCTGGAGGATGTGGAGTAAGATCTGGATGGTTTTGTATGTGGTCTACAATTCTTAATTGATGAATGTCAGCGGTTTAGCTTTGATGTTACTGTAGATCAGAAATGTTTGCATTTATCTTTTTGTTTACTCCAGCTCACCTGCTACAAAGACATCTAACATAGATTTGATCATGTGCATTGTTTCCTGTCATTTGTGTAACAGAATCATAATTACACCCCTTAATTGAGGTTAAAATCTAGAATATGCTAAAATTCTCATTGGAAGGTATTCTCTAAAATATATGATTTCCATAAACAACATTTGCTGAGGATGCATAACAGCAAGGTGAACAAAGCAGATCAATTGTATGATGGTGTAAACAATTGGAGCTTATAATAGACACTGCCAAAATTCTCAGCTGTACAGATTAAATAGAGCATCCTTCAATCGTTTGCCATAGCAAATGCTCCCCATATTGATTGATCCCCTGTTAGCATGTGTTTCATGGAATCACAATGAAAAGGTCAGTGGAAAGGCAAGAAAGGGCTCCCAAACAGGTTCCAAGGTCTATTTTGTCCATGGGTGTGTGTACATGGGGGCACATGTTGTGCCCCCCTCTGCTTGCACTATCATTTTTGCACTGTGTGCCATGCATGACATGGTGCATGGTACACAGTGCACAAGCATGCAAGTGGCCGTGCCATGGCGTGGCATGTGCTTTAGGCTCTCTATGAGCCGAAGCATGCAGCCACCATGACATCACCGCCGCACACCTGCCAGTCCAGCGGTAAAATCATAATGCAGCAGTCGGGGTGCTGCCAGCTTGTTGGCATTCTCCCAGCTGCCGCAAAGGTGGTCCGTCGGTCAGACCGCCATAGTTCAAATTGGGCTCTAAGTTTAAACAAGTGCAAATAAAATAACTCCCTCCATTAGAGAAGTCAACAGCACCGAGATCTGTGTAGTGACGTTGAGTACAACTGCTACCAGATACTGATGATGGCTAGGAAATACATTTACTTGGGGTAAAAACCTCACGCCACACCTCCACCTCATGCTAGTGGTGACTCAGGTTCAAATCTGCTGAATGGGACACCAGCTACTGATAGCCGGCAACTCTTACAAAAAGCTCCAGCGATACCACCTGGTTGCTCCATGATGGCCTGTGTGCTTTTGAATAATTTAGTGCACTGTGTTCCTCCGGCCTCATTCTAAATATTGAAAGACCAAGTTGGTTTACACGTATGTGTGCTCCCCTGTCCCCACCTTAAAAAAAATACCAATTTGATCGTCTCACTGAAACACTTGAAAGGACCTCATTAAGATCGGCCCAGTAGATTGATGAATTAGATTTGTTTAGATTTTATTGATTTAAATAATTATGGCATATTCTGAGTTTTTGGGAAATAACATATGTGTTCAAAACGGGCCTTTTCCCCTTGTTAAATTCTGAAATGTTTGACCTGTTGAAATGTACTGAATGGTACAATTTCCATCACACTTGGGTATTACTAGGTGCAATAATTGTGATCTATGCGGAAACAAGTTAGTGAATTGAACCAAATTCTAAATGCCATTCATAATGAGGGCATTTGTCTTACCCTTAAAAGTACAGTGATGGATTGGTCAACATCTAATAATGTTGCAAATTATCTCCCCTGACTGTAATAATCTCTTGCCCACCTCAGCAATGGTGAACTTGCAACCAGACCGCTCCCAAAAAGCGAGAGTATTAACCTTCATCCATGTATACATAATATCAAATATGTGCTTAAGCTGTTGGGTTACTATCCCAGGTCAGTGTCTCAGTGAACACAACTCTGATCAGAGAAATAAGCAACATTTCAAGCAATTCATGAAAATGTGCATTTTCTTGTCAAAAGTCTCCAGTGTTTAGTAACCTAAAGTGCCTCTCTTCACATCTTTAGGATTGAGGAACCACTAATGTCTTTAATTGACAATTGTAAGGCAAGTCACTGAGTCATTGTGAATGATCTTACAGAAGGAGTTTGCTCACATATAATTCACATTGTCTTCATTACACCAATGAGACAGGTGACTTTGATAACTACTCACTGCTCGTATCTATTGTGAACTATGTTTCACAAGTTTAGTAAGTCACCTACACCACCATGGTGTGCATAGATTCCACCAAGTTATATACTCCACAGATATTACCCAACCAGTATGCACCTTGCGAGTGAAATGCACCCAATATAATCTTACTGTTGTGGCAAAACAATATTAGGCTTGCACAGCACCACAAATGTGCATATCAGGAGTAATTCCCCCAAATCGCAGTCAATGTTGCACTCCAAATGTAACAGGAAAAGGAAAAATAATTCAGCCACTCGCAAGCAGCTAGTACTGTACGCGTCGACTCTCAAGATGGCAGTCAAAGGCTTGCCGTCTGGTTTGCAAACCACATCTCACCACTACAACTTGACTCCGCCATCCGACTACTAAGAATCTTGAAACTGCTCCCACTCTCTTCCAGGTTTGACGTCTACCCGGAAAATACCACCAACATCATCATTTGTTTAACATACCTCTGTGGGCTCACATTGCCTTGGATCTCTGCTCCTGGAACTGGTTCTCATTAAACATCACCTCATCTACTTGTACACGCAATCAGTACAGCAAACCTTTCACAACATGGCACCCTGACTCATCCACCACCTCAGACGGAAAGGTATGCTATTACCAAGTTAGAGAAATCTTTTTTAATGACATATAATCCAATCGACACAATCAATCAATCAATCACGGCATTTGTAAAGCGCGCTACTCACCCGGGAGGGTCTCAAGGCGCTGGGGGAGAGGGGTATGTTACTGCTCGAACAGCCAGGTCTTGAGCTGCTTCCTGAAGGAGAGATGGTCTTGGGTTCGCCGAAGGTGGGTGGGGAGGGAGTTCCAAGTCTTGGCTGCCAGGTAGGAGAAGGATCTTCCTCCGGCGGTGGCTCTGCGGATGCGTGGTACGGTGGCGAGGGCGTGGCTGGTCGATCGTAGCTGGCGGGTGGGCGTGGAGAAGGTCATGCGGTCGTTGAGGTACTTGGGGCCCAGGTCGTGGAGAGCCTTGTGTGCGTGGGTGAGGAGTCTGAACGTGATTCTCTTGCTGACGGGGAGCCAGTGCAGGTCTCTCAGGTGTCCGGTGATGTGGCTGTGTCGAGGGATGTCCAGGATGAGTCGTGCGGAGGCGTTCTGGATGCGTTGGAGTCTTTTTTGAAGTTTGGCTGTGGTTCCGGCGTAGAGGGTGTTCCCGTAGTCCAGTCGGCTGGTGACGAGTGCCTGGGTGACGGTCTTCCTGGTTTCAGTGGGGATCCATCTGAAGATCTTGCGGAGCATGCGCAGGGTGTTGAAGCATGAGGATGAGACGGTGTTGACTTCTCTGGTCATCGACAGGGAGGAGTCCAGGATGAAGCCCAGGTTGCGTGCGTGGTCCGTTGGTTTGGAAGCGGTGCCCAGGGCCAGGGGCCACCAGGAGTTGTCCCAGGCGGAGGGTGATGATCCCAGGATGAGGACTTCCGTCTTGTCTGAGTTCAGTTTAAGGCGGCTGTTCCTCATCCAGTCGGTGACGTCTTTCATCCCTTCATGTAGGTTGGCTCTGGCGGTGGTGGGGTCATTGTTGAGGGAGAGGATCAGCTGGGTGTCGTCGGCGTAGGAGATGATGTTGAGGTTGTGATGGCGTGCGATGGCTGCGAGGGGGCTCAAGTAGACGTTGAAGAGGGTTGGACTGAGTGAAGATCCTTGTGGTACGCCGCAGATGACTTCGGTGGCCTCGTATCTGAACGGAGGGAGGCGGACTCTCTGGGTTCTTCCAGCGAGGAACCAGATGATCCACTCCAGTGCTTTCTCTCAGATTCCAATGTTGCTGAGGCGCTTCACTAGGGTGCAGTGGCAGACAGTGTCGAATGCCGCTGAGAGGTCCAGGAGGCTGAGGGCCGCTGTTTCCCCGTTGTCGATCAGGGTTCTGATGTCGTCGGTGGCAGCGATTAGGGCGGTCTTGGTGCTGTGGTTGGTCCGGAACCCGGACTGCGAGGGGTCGAGGGATCCGTTCGTCTCGAGGAAGGTGGCAAGCTGTCTGTTGACGGTCTTCTCGATGACTTTGGCCGGAAAAGGAAGGAGTGAGATGGGACGGTAGTTCTTGAGGTCGGTGGGGTCCGCTGTTGGTTTCTTCAGGAGGGCGGTCAGCTCGGCGTGCTTCCAGCTCTCCGGGAAGGTGGCGGTGCGGAAGGAGGAGTTGATGATGTCTCGGAGATGGGGTGCGATGATGGCGTCGGCTTTGTTGAAGACGTGGTGTGGGCATGGGTCGGTTGGTGATCCGGAGTGGATGGAGTTCATCGTGCGGGTGGTGTCTTCGGTGCTGATCGGGGTCCAGTTGCAGAGGGTGGTGGTGGCGGGCGTTGGTTCGGTGGTAGGGTGCGTGGTCTGTGCGTCGAAGCTGTTGTGTATGTTGGCGATCTTGCGGTGGAAGAACGAGGCGAGTGAGTTGCAGAGGTCTTGCGAGGGAGTGATGCCGTTGTTTCCGGCGCTGGGGTTGGAGAACTCTTTGACGATGCTGAAGAGTTCCTTGCTGTCGTGGGCGTTGTTGTCCAGTCGTTCTTTGAGTGCCGTCTTCTTGGTGGCGCGGATCAGCTGATGGTGTTTGCGGGTGGCGTGCTTGAGGGCGATCCTGTTGTCTGTGGTCTGGTCGAGCCACCAGGCTTTCTTGAGGGTGCAGCAATTCTTCTTGGATTCCTTGAGTTCGTCGGTGAACCAGGGGGTTTTCTTGCTGCCGGGTCTGCTGGGAGGGTTCTTTAGTGGTCCGAGGTCATCGGCGCAGGCGGTCAGCAACTTGGTGAGGTTGCTGGCTGCTTCGTTGGGGTCCGTTGTGCTGGTGGGAGTGTTCTGGTTGAGGGAGGCGGTGAGCTGCTCGGCCGTGATCTTGCTCCAGCTTCGGCGAGGAACCTGTTGCGGGTGGTGGTGGGTCGTAGTTCTTCTGAAGCTGAAGTGGACACAGCTGTGGTCGTTCCAGTGGAGTCCGGTGGCGTGGCTGAAGGAGATGTGCTTGCTGGATTAGAAGATGGGGTCAAGCGTGTGGCCGGCGTAGTGGGTGGGGGTGTTCACCAGTTGCTTCAGTCCGAGGTTGGCGAGGTTGTCCAGCAGGGCGGTGGTGTTTCTGTCGTTGTTGTTCTCCAGGTGGTAGTTGAGGTCCCCTAGGAGGATGTAGTCGGCGGAGGGAAGGGCGTGCGGGCTGATGAAGTCTGCGATGTCTTCGCTGAATTGTGTGCGTGGTCCCGGTGGTCGGTAGATGAGGGTGCCTCAGAGGGTGGTCTTGGGGTCAGTGTGTATCTGGAAGTGCAGGTGTTCGGCGGCGGTGAAGGTTTCGTCGGAGTTAGTCGAGATGCGGATGGTGTTCTTGTGTACGATAGCGATGCCTCCTCCCGTCTGGTTGACGCGGTCCTTCCGGGTGATCTTGTATCCGTCCGGGATGGCTATGGCGATGTCGGGCGCTGAGGAGGCGTTCATCCAGGTTTCGGTGAGGAAGGCGACGTCCGGTGCTGTTGCGTCGAGCAGGTCCCAGAGTTCCACGGCGTGCCTGTGGACGGAGCGGGTGTTGAGCAGGATGCACTTCAGGTGGTTGCTGCTGGTGCTCGACTCGGCGGGGGTGGTGCAGGTCCGGTAGCAGGTGAATCATAGGTTCATTTTAGAGACAGGGTTGGTGGTAATCTTTCTTCTTGGCCCAATTGTCACCAATGTTAAGTCAAATGAATGACACTGCCACTGGTTATCTTCTGTAGTATTTATTTTAAGTAAGCAGTAAATTCCACCAACCCGTTCCAGTCAACAATTGAATTCCAACTGCCTGAGCAAACATCCAAACCTCACAAAGCCCAGTTCTATTGAACTTCACTACATCAAAAATGATATGGCTGACATTCCACCCACAGCAGCTGGACCACATTAATACAAGTTATAACTGATACCAAGGTGTAGCGGCAAAACAAAACAGAGATCATTGACCTATGTTAGAGGATTGCAGGTAAGTGTATGGTTTTCTTTGTATCTCTTTCAGGTTTTGTACATGTAATTTATGTTTACCCAACCTTGATATAGAATAACATCACTTTGTCAAATATTTGGCAATGTTGCTGTACATATATCGGAAGAGAGTAAAATGTGTCAGAGCAAGGTAAATCAATGAATCCCACATTTATCTTTTTTCCTAGATGGTTTCTAGGTTTTGAAAATAACAACTATATAGGCTAAGACTTAGATTTTATTTTATTTCCAGATTGTCTCTTTTGTGCAGTGCACAACACCCTCAAAAGCATGTTGGTCATTCAGGGCCCCCCCAAGGATCGTACTTGCAACCCCTGACTTTCCCCTTGCGACCCCAGGAGCTCCCTTTTAGGCCCCTGGCCTTAGAGGTGACAAAATCAATGCCAGGAACACAAGAGCAGCTTACCCTAATCTACGTTGGTTTGGGCTCCACTCTCCTTGTTTTCTTTCAAGTTTTTATTACAATTCAAATCAAATTAACTTTATTCGACACAAGACCACAAAAGTTTGACAAACAAACGATACAGTCGTAAAATAAATTTTTTAAATATTTTAAAAAGTATGAAAAAAAATCCTTAATGAGGTAAAATTACTATTAAGAATAAATGCCTCATCGGACATAACATTTCAATTTGTTAAAATAAAGTTATACAGATCATTTTTTCTCCCCAACCAGTTACAGTAGTTTATAACGTTTCCTAATGCCCATTGCTGTTTTAATGAAATTTAATACCGCACTAAGAAAATTACAGAATTGGTCAACGATTGCAAATGTCTAATCACCTCATCATATGTACAAGGATGAATATTCGTTAGTAGGGGTACCAAGAATCTTCCCCTCTGTTCTTTATAAAGTGCACCAAAATGAGTAAAGTGCAGGGTGCTCTGGGTTGCCATATTGTCACAAGGGCAGGGGGTAAGATTGTCCAACCACCCAGATTGTTTGAGAAATGCCGCTAAAAAGTGCAAAGTGCCCAAGCGGAATCTTGTTAAAAGAAAATGCATCTGACTATTCGTGGTGAAGGATAGGTAAAATTGATGTTTAGGCATAAAAGGACAGCTAGGACCTGACGCCTCCAATTGCGAACGATGCAAGGTTGCCCAGATGTTGTACTCCTCTTTTATTATAAGCTTAGCATCTGTAGGGATACTCATCGGAGTGTCAAAATACTTGCCCAACCCAATCTCAGATAACCTATCCCTCACAAAACAAAGCCAAGGAATTTTCAAAGACTTGTCCAAATGATTGCAGTCTTCGATTATCTCCCTAGAAAACTGTAATTCTTCAGAGGCCCATATTTTGGTCCATAAGAGAGGGGTAGGGGGAACATTGCCAATGCGATCTTCTATGTATTCTATCCCCACTTCTTGGTGAGAGAGAGCTGGCAGAACTATTTGGAACCATCAACAAGCGTTTTATGAACTTGTTTTCCACCACTTGTAACAAGTGTTTTATTGGGTAGCCCCACACACCCGCCCCATAAGATGCAACAGACAAGCATTTTGCTTTGTATAAAGTAACAAGCTTGGGCACTGGCTTATGGCCTAACTTACAGGCAAGCCTAAACAGCCCCTCCACTACTCTGCTTGTTTTCTGGGCCCTTGCCATGACCAAAGAATCCCATTTCATGTCCTTATTAAACATGTTCCCCAGATATGTGAATGTTTCCAATTTTTCGATATTCTTGCCCCTTACATTAAAACTTCGAGTTTTGGTATTTTTTGGGCTACATACCATTATATAAGACTTTGAAAAATTGACCTTCAAGTCAAGAGCCACCATAAAATTCGTAAAGGCATCCAATGAGGTTTGTAGACTGTTGGCCATCAAGGCCATAAGTACAGTATCATCCGCATACGAGAGTAGCGGGACTGGGTTGCCTTTAATACGAGGATTTTTTTATTACACTAATTGTGAATAATATTTTAATATTCACTATCACTGGAATGAAGAATAGATTACAATTAGCATGAATATGACCCTGTCTGGCAGCTGAGGTAAGTAAAAAATGCTTTTAAATATATGTTGTGTGCATGCTTTTGGGTGAGTGTATGTTTATGTGACACTGTGTGTGTGTATGTGAATGTGTTGGTATGTGTAAGCATTCGTGCGTGAGTGAAAGTAAAGTTTAAGTGGTGTGTGATATCACTTCCGCTAACCCTGGCATTTTGGGGAATTGATGTTCATTCCCAAAGGGATCTTACAGCGACCAAAAATAATTGTCACTTAGTCAGAAAAGAGCAGCCGACCATAACTTATCAGTGAAACACCAAGTTTTCAGCTTTTCTGTAAATTAAATAAACTCAGGTGATTGTTTCGCATCAGCCGGAAAATTCTTCTGATAATAAAAATATGAGCATCCTTATGGTGTGATCATGCTAGGTAGTGTATTTCAGAATTTTATTCTCAGTACAAAGCCTTGTTTTTTTAATTTTTTAAACAGCTGTATTGCATCATAATACTAAGATAAAGCATTAAACAACCTTTCCCATAGGTTTTACATTGAACTAAAAGACCACTTTACATGCCGCCCCACATTATACATAATGTATAGAGAAACCAATGCATACATAGGTAAAGCAATATACAACTTTTCCCATAGTAATTAAATCTAACCAAAAAAGCCATTTACATAATATAGATTATGCAATCACACCCCCCCCCCCCCCACAATGTACATAAATGATATAAAGTCGTACTGTTTTACTGCAAGTCAAACTACAATTAATACATAGGTTAAGAAATGTAAAAAAACTTCTTATAGTTAATAAATATAACCATTAACAGTTCCATTAGCTTATGAATTAGACAGTCATATATCCTTCATAATGTACCCAATGTATAGAAATAAAGTTCTATTTAAAAAAGTGAAATCCCATCAATTGAATTAGCTAAAAATTTTAACATAGTAATAATGTTTTTGACCTACCCAGCTTTGTTAAAATTGTTTGTATTCGCATGACAAAAATATTGCATCTCTATATCGACATGATCTCTACATCATAAGGTAAACATAGGAGCGTGGGTATGTAGTTAATAATAGTTTTTACACACTTTCCTTGACCACGATGTAGTAGGCTATGAAGTGGATGTGATAGTTTTATGGTTTGATTTTGTTGATCTCAATATAGTGACATTCGATCTTACACACTTGTGCTGAACCTTTCCTGTGTTCCTTCAAGAGTTGCAGAGTGAGCAAGCCACAGCATAAAGTGTGCTCAATGGCACACTGAAGAAATGTAGGGGCATATTATCAAGGGGGTTTATCTCCGCTTTTTTGGCTTTAAAAGCCAAGAAAGCGGAGATAAAATTATCTCCCTATTACCAAGCTGTCGCTAACACCAGTTAGTGACAGCTAATAGGAGATAGCGACCATCTTGGGCCCCGCTTTGCATGTCAGTGATATTTATCACTAATGACATGCAAAGTGGGCGTGCCAAGATGTTAGCGACTGGAAACAGTCGCTAACATCGCTATCTCCTATTACCAACTTTTGGAGATATTCGCGCTAAGCGCGAATATCTCCAAAAGCTAACACCTGCCCTGAGCAGTTCTTCACCATGTTATCCAATGGGAGGTGGATAACATGGCTAAGAGCATTTGCTCGATAATGCATGAATATCGCTGACTTTTCAGAGATATTCATGCATTGTGGCCGTTTTTTATCGCATTTGCGATAAACCTTGCTAATAGCAAGGTTTATCTGCGATAAAAATCGCCGATGTGCGGCGATAATTTTTGTCTCTAAACAAGTTAGAGACAAAAATTATCGCTAGTTGTTGGTAATATGCCCCGTAGTTTCTCTCAGGCTCCACTGGCCTCAATAAGGGTGCCAAATGGGCCCAATGTCCCAGATGTATTTGTCCTGCCGCTTCCTTGTGCCCCACCACCAAAGCTGTTGAATGTCACCCATGCCAGTAGGCAACCGAGAAAAAAACACAGGGACCACAAATCGCAACGTATTTAACTGCAAAGCAGCTTTGACTTACGGTTTAAGGCACTACACAAAACTGCATGTTTAGTTTAAAAGTTTAAATTTGACTTTGTATCCATATCTCTAGATCTACATGCATAGAAATATATACGCACATACATAACAAGTCATAGATAAGTATTTAAAGCAAACATGTCATTATATGTGTATGCACACACATGCACGTGCGTACACACACACACACACACATTTTCTCTTTATGATTGCCATTTGTAGATGGCCCTTCCATTTTATCTGTGTCGATTGTGACTCCCTTAAAAATCACCTCTACAGACACTAATGTGAGTTTCACATGACTATGTCACTTCTTTAACAAAAATAAATACCAGAGTGATGATAAGTCTGTTTACCACAGTATTTTTCCGTCTGTTTGATCTAGTTAAGATACCAACGAGAAGAACATACATTGATCCAGACACATGTGAGGATCCGATGCAAGCTGTCCATCTGTTTGCCAAAGAACTTGATAATTCCTGTATAAAGATTGAACGGATTATTGGAACAGGTAACTGTTTTTTAATCTTACTGTCTTTGTGATGTTATCCAGAATGGCATAAACACAATGTTGTATAGTAACAATCTCGCCATTTGCCCCCATGCCTTCTCTTGCTCCTCTTCACTTTCTCTCTAACATTCATTTTTGTCTCATATACTCGGTCCCTGTCATTCCCCTACATATTGGCACTCTTATTTTTGTGTCATGTTTCACCTTACCTCATCTTCCATCTCATCTTAGCCTAAAATACGGATGGGAAGTTCTGTGATGCCAGCAGCTGCCCATTTTCTAAATTCAAAAAATAAACTATACATTCATCAATGGTTAATTTGCCCCTGTGACCGGGCACGTGCACTCATTTTTGTGGTTTAGAACTACATTTCATCATTAAAATTTGACTCAGGCTAAGTGAAGTAGAAGCAGAAAATAGATGCAGACAAAGAGTAAGACAGGAAAACAGTGACAAAGGAAGAAAGCAGGAATGAAAGAGAACCTGCAAGAGTGGGCTATACAATGTAAGTGTAGGGTGCTGGAGGCAAGAGACATGAGGTGGAATCAAGACCATGCATTTTTAATATTCAGTACTCCAGCATTAAGCAGCCCTAGAGATGGGCTGCTGAGAAAAACTTTGGGCCTCTGCTCTTCTTTTTTTAACAAAGTAAGCACTGCATGTGCAATCGTAAATGCCTCTGTCCAGAAAATAATTTTGTTCTATTATTTTAAAGTGAGCCTGAAGAAAGCAGCATAATGGATGCACAAATGACCAAGTCAAATTTAGCATTTTTGTTGTCTTTGGCTGCATTAATAAACTATTAGTGCATTGTTTTGTATCTACTGGGCTTGATGAGTGCATAAACCTAAATATAATTGTAGAAGAGGGTTGGTTGTGACAGGTTGCTGATGGTTTAAGTTTATGAGCATTTTTAGGGCTGGCTCACTGATTGTCCCTCCAGCCCGCCAGGGATGAGGCATTGATGCATCACTTTGGGGGTGATAGAACGATGACACCCTAGCGGACCTTCCAACACCCCGATGAGGTCTTCTCACAGCCCGCAGGCTAAGGTCCTGGACTACCAATGACCTGCTATGAAGAGGGCAGACTGAGACAGCTGTACGGACTTATGGCTGTCGCCCACCTGCCTGCCTTGCAATTCCTCACGTATGTGGCTGACACCCAGGCTGTACATGCACTATGGCAAAGGGGATAGTCTGAACCACTGGTGCATTAGGTGTAACAGATTGTCCTTACTTTTGGAGATGGTCATCTGATAATTCCCTGCCTCTATTAATGGTGCCAGACACAAGTATACTTAACATTGCTCCAACGGAGAAAAGGGGCTGCCCTAAATCGAGAACTGCTGGATAAGGAATGGCTGGGGGTACTGCAGCATGCCCACACTGCATCCCATTATACCAGATTTCATTACACCCTGATCAACTTTCTCCATATGACATAGCTTACTGCACACCGGCTCAACACAACAAAGGGCACTCTTGACCAGAAATGCCCCAGATGTAGCGAACAGGATGCCAACTACATAGAAATGACTTGGTCATGCCCAGTTGCCATGCGGTACTGGCGGGTGGTGGTGACTGACTTGGAGCCCGCACTAGATCAGACAGAACTTTGGCAGATGGAGGTATGTCCCTTTGGACTACCTCCCATCCGAAAATTGACAAGGGTGGAGCTATATTCTTGAACTTAAAACGCATTAGCCAGGCGCACCCAAGCCTTTCATTGGAGGTTACTTTGTGGACCGCTCCACTGTAAGTGGAAGAAAGAAGTCAAGCTCTGGGCACTGGTGGAGGAATCTGCATTGAGTGAGGGAGTGTAGGAGTCTGCAACATCGGCCAATTACAGTTCACTGGGTGTTCAATTCTGGTGGCTTTCACAGAGGAAGAGGCAGAGGATTTTTATTTGCTGCTGAGTGGCCCTGGGTACAGATGGCATAGCACAGGAGCACCACAACCAGAACTCTGTGAGTCACTGGGAGAGACATACATATGTCTGTGTGTATGTGTGTGTGAGAAGCAATAGACCTAACTTCGAGCTACAGTGACCTGGACCTATTGCCTATGGTTATGTTACAGGGAGCGGGTGGAGTTTATGAAAACAGTTATAGACAGGCTTCTTTGTAGAAGATGTAGAGTTGTGTATGTGAGTCAGTTGCTTGGAGCAATCAATGCATGATCTTTTGACTTTTGGTCCAACAATTCATGTGTTAGCTGTAGTACTGACCAAATCATTCTACATTGTTCTGTTTACGAACATATGAAGCTGTTGTCATGTATAGCATGCAACCTCTAATAAATAAAGTTTAAACATATCCACCCCATCTTGGTTTGCTAGTGTGATGGACCCATAGCATGAAAGCATTTCTCACCGGTGCAACCCTCCTCTTTTGCACTATCAGTCAGACCACCTTGTGCCTGCCCTGCCTTTATATACTGCCTGAAGGTAAGTAGCCTGGCCTGGCCAGCAGAAAAACCTTCTGTTCCATGAGACCATGGGTGACTGCATGGTGTTTTCTCTCTGCTGCTAGGCTGAAGCTACCATAAGAGCTCCTTTCTACCTACGCTTAGTGAGGCATGGGCCCAACATTTTTGTTGGGCAGACAACATTAAGAGAGTGTAGTTTGCTGGTCACTCAGCACCTCGGGTATCTTCCAGAATATACAGTCGTCAATGGGAAGGGGTGCCTGCCTTTATAGGGGGATCCTTATTGTGGTCAGTGTGAAGTTGAACCACCCTTATAGAGGCAGTGAAGGGGAACACCTGCACTACAGGAATCAATATTATGTGGGTCAGTGAGAGGAAATGGCTACAGATTAGGGATCTATTGTGTGCCCTGTAGGAGGGAACACCTGTCTGATATGATCCTGATATAAGAGGTAACACATGTCTTATACGATCTATCCTATGTTAATTGAGAACAAAGACCTATTCCATATACACCTGCTGCTCCATTCTGTTTAAAAACATTTCCAGGAATGGCTATAGAGGGATACCATGCTCTCCTTGGAGGTTTGCCCAGCCATTTGCTAGCATCAGAAACAAATGGACGGTTACTGCAGATACCCATATAATGCCAGTACCAATGGTCCCAGGGCTATGGCGGCCTGTGACAGACTCCTTACAGTGCTGGTGCACATTGTTACTCCAGTAAAGGAAATTGTGCCACATACAAAAGCACAGTATGATATATCTTGATTTTTTATTATATATGTCATTTATTGGGTTATATGTAGCTTGCAACACTAGTATGCATTTAAAGAAAAGTATTAAGTTAGCATGATTGTGGGCCGTAATATTCCAGCTGAGACATTTGATATTAACATGAAAGCTATTTTTCTGCATGTTTTTTCCTCTGTAGGTGCAGACCAAAGTGGTTCATTAGTTAGTGAAAAGCACATTCTATTCCTGAGATAGTGAGGCAAGGAAGTAGAGGAAAGGTCAAATAATTTTAATGACTAACAAAGGGAGTGTACACAAAAACAATGGGATTCTGTCAATGAGGAAAGGTGGCAGTAGTGTAAATACTTTTTGTTTTTTTTATATATAGTGGGCAAACTATGAGAGCAGCTCTCCTTGCGGGTGGCAAGTGGAGAGCACTATGTGTTTTTGATAGAATCCCATTGTTTTTGTATACCTTACCGGAGGGTGATTCTATCATCACTACCTCTATACTTCCCCAATTGTTTTTGGATCTAACAAAGGGAGTGTTCTTTCGGGTGAAGGAAGGCACCAAAGATGCTTTGGAGGCGGAGACTGGAATATGAGAGTAGTGATCAAGGTGCCAAGTTTATTTCTGGGAACTGGAAAAGTACTGTGATGTGTATGAGGTCAAATTTCTTGAATGTTCTTTGAGCATTTTAATTACTGAACCCACATTGGGGTTAGTCAGATTACCTTTAGACTTCTCTGATTGTGTGGCTGTATGCTATATATTATTCCTTATCTATAGAACTTCCACAGAGGTTTTGATTCTTACACCTTTCTTGTTTACTTGATTCAATAGGATTAGTGTAGGTGTTAATAGATGTTACGAATTTTCCTTATTTTTGCATTGTGGCCACAAAAATTATTATATGCTCTTTGCTATTGATGACCAATATTTTACGATGCTTTTGCCTTCCTTTGATAATCTTGGACTTTTTAGAGGGTGTTCTTGAGATTGATTTATATCAGTCTAGCTTTGAGTTTGTAATATAGTGTTATAGCCCGCCGTAGTGGGCTTTACCGGCCATTAAAGGCCCACTCCAGCGTTAAAGGCCCAAGCCGAAGGTGACGGCCTTTAACAAGGGAGTGGGACTTTAATCGCTGGTATAGCCCAGTTATGAAGGGCTATAAGGCTATTAGAACATTTTGCCACTAGAGGGCAGAATGTTCTAACAAATAAAAAGAAAGGTTGAACCCGAGGGGGGTTAAATAGGCTCTGAGAGGTCTTGCAAAAGCAACACTGGAATGTTGCTCTGCAGGCTTTTACTGGCCCGTAGAGCACGGAGCACTCCATTGTACTCAATGGAGTGCTCCACATTCCAATATTCTAACACAGCATTATAGCGTGCCCAAGAGCTATACCAGTTGGTAAAAGCCTCTCTTATAGTTATGGTCCCGAACTGCAGGCAAGTGCCTATGACAAAGCAAAACATCTTGACTATGAGGCGCAATTCCCACCTCAGCCCTTTTGCATCCAAGGATGGAAGGTATGGTATTAGAAAACTAAGATGTATATATGTGTAACCGAATGGGAAAGGATGGTGACAGAGCTAGTGACCCCTACCCTCATTACACATCATTATATGAAATTAAAATATAACAAAAAAAAACTACAAGATAAAAATGTCTTAATATAAAACTTTCCATTATCTTTGTTGACACATATTGGGAAGATCAAAGCTCCATCCAGTAGAAACAATTAACACTGCTTGTGTCAACATTAAAATTCTAACAGAGAATTCAGATAACCGGCAGCCTCCTCCCACCTGCAATGTAGTTTAATTTCCAAAAAGCTCTGACTTTGCCAATAGGTCTGATTTGATGTACCGCACCATGCGCTCACACAGGGACAACTTTCTGCATTTATATAGACACTCCTATCACCTGCCATTCAGACAAACCACCCACTCTCCATTCAGAATTCACACCACTCACATTGCTCACAAAAAGACAGACCACTCTTCCTTAGATATACAGGCACTCTGCTCATCCTACACTTACTCAGTCACATCGTTCAGCCTACACTCACTCATTCACATTGCTGAGGCTACACTCTTACAGGCACACCGCTCACCCCCAAGTACACAGACATTCCACTCGCATAAAAGTCTGAGTTGATAACTTGAATTTGAAAGGTTTATTAGAACATTAGAATATTGGGTGCTTCATTGTAAAAAATGGGTTGACAAAAATCTAGCAGTGTTTGGTGTAGTCACTTTTCTACAAAATGCCAATGTTTTTCTCTTTCTTCTTGTTTAATTAGCACATGCTAGCCTGAATGGGTTTAATTTTCTATAGTTCTTCTACCTCGGGCATACCAGTCGCTAAAAGCCCTGTGCCTTGATGTAAGTTGTTGCCTGCAGCTCAGTTGCGGAGCTCATAAAGGGGGATTTTAACTGCTGCGATGTCTTTCAGCTATAATAGCCATTTTTTTATGTTTGAACATTGTATAGTTGGCCGTTTGTAAAGGTTGAACAATTGCTTTTGTTTAAACATGCCAATGCTTTCATTTTTCCCATTTAGTTTAGAGCATTTTGACCTTACTTGCATGTGCCTCAGGGTAGTGACTCCAGGAAGGGGCCTTGAAGGGTAGGCACTGTAGTGTTGCCGAAGGTGGGCGCAACCACGGCAACCAAAGACTAGAAGTGCCTTACTGCTCCGCCCCCCCCCCTCAAGCGTGCATCCAGTGGTCTCGCCCTACGTTGAGACGGAGGGCACGCTCTGTTAGTAATAAATAGCCCAGGGCCCTGGGCGTGGCAGGCATTATACTGACCACCACCAGACATAACGTGTGGCCTCCAGTTATTTCTATAGGCCCAAGTCAGTACACCACATTGGCGACGACGGTGGTCGCACCACCCCCATCGCGTGCCAGGCTCTCCGCCGCCCTTGCCCAATGCGAGCCCGCACCTGCAGCATTGCAGTGCGCCCTTCTCAGCGTGTGCGCCGCTACCCGCCGGCGGTGTGCTCCCTGCCGCCTGGCGACTGCCTGGTCGACCAGCACCCCGACCATCGGACTCACCGGTGCTCCCTCCTGCGCTCCTCTGCACCTGTGCCTCCAGCGACGGAGCCCCGCCTGCAGTGGCCCCTCCGCTCCGCCAGCCGACTCGGCCATACGGCCCAAGGTGCATGCCTGCAGCCCAGACCCTCGTCCGCAATCCGGCAGACGTCTGCCCCAGCTCCCGCCTCCACGCCAGCCTGCTGTGCCTGCCGCGTGCTGCCGCCGGATGCCTCCCCACGCCTCCCGCGTGCTACGCTGCGGCCTCCCTGCCGTTTCCCACGCATCTCGCGTGCGGGAAACCCTGCAATTCCTCACGCATCTCGAGTGAGACGTTACTGGGTCTTTGCAAAGCTGCCGGTCCTCTTCACAACGGACTCCTGAGCGCCTGGCCATCTGGTAACGGAGTACTCTCGGCCCCACTGCCCTCCAGCCTTCCCCAATGGCCATGGCCGCGGTGCCCCCGCTGGAGCCCTTCACGGTCACGGGCACGCCCCCATCTCAAGCAGCCAGGTGGAGAAAATGGGTGGAGCGCCTGGAAAACTACTTTGTGGCGGCAGACGTCGCTGTCGAACGACGGCGAGCGATGCTTCTGCATCTTGGAGGGGAAGCGATACACGACATTTCCAAGGACGTGGTGGAAGGAGGCCCGCCCCGGAACTACGCCACGCTACGCGACGCCATAACTGAATATTTCGAACCATTCGCCAGCGCGGATTATGAGAGGTTCCTGCTCCGCCAGGCCCGCCAACTCCCAGAAGAGTCGGTGGACGTCTTCTACGCGAGGCTTAAAAAGCTAGCCAGCACATGCACACTTCCAGACGCTGACGATGAGATCCGCGCTCAATTCATACAAGGGTGCGCCTCCTCGAAACTGCGAGAAAGAGTCCTAGAAACAGACAACATGCCCATGCGCGACATCCTGGCGCTAGGGCGATCCAAGGAACTATCAAAGGCCAGAGCTGCGCATATGGAACCAAAACCCACAGTCGCTGTCAAGGTCGAACCAGTGTGCGCCATCAAAACTAGTGCCGCCGACTCACGCACGAAGCCACCCCGACGAGGACGACCAGGCCCAGCTCATTCATCTCACGACCGCGCCTGCGTATGGTGCGGAGGGGCAACACCCCACAATGGAGCATTCCCTGCACAAGGGAAGATTTGCAGCGCCTGTGGAAAAGCCAACCATTTCGCTAGCGTGTGCCTGTCAACGCAAAGGAAAAAGCTCAACGGCCCGCCCAGGAGGGTGAGACAGGTAGAGCCACTGCCAAACGCCTCCTCCAACAGCGACATGGACGACGACGATGCGGACGCAGCTTCCGTCCACGTGGTACGAATGATCAACACTTTGGCCGCTTCACCGTCCGCAGAGCCCATGTGCACAGTAAACGTGCAAGATCAAGCGGTGGCAGCTCTGATCGACACTGGAGCGACGATCAACCTAATGGCGGCCAGCGTATACCGGACATTAAACGCCCCACCAGTGCTCCACCCAACAAGAGTGCAGGTGTACGCCTACGGCACCAGTCGACCCCTACGCCTGTGCGGTGTCTTCCGAACAGCTGTATCACATGACTCCAATCAACTACACACCAAAATCTACGTATCGCAAGAGGGATCTGGATTCCTGCTTGGCTGCAGAACCGCCCAAGATCTAGGGCTGATCCATTTCACCCTTACGGTCCAAGCCCATGGCCTCGACCATCTCGTGCTACAACACACGTCACTGTTCGAAGGGATTGGCTGCCTGAGAGGACCCGCCGTTCGCCTCCACATTGATCACGCGGTCGCCCCAGTGGCCCTCAGACACCGACGCATCGCGTTCCACCTGCGACCCAAAGTAGAAGCTGAACTGCGAGTGCTTGAGAGGGCCGGAATAATCGAAAGGGTAAGCGGGCCCTCTCCCTGGGTATCCCCCATTGTAGTAGCCAAGAAACCGAAACAACCGGATGCTGTGCGGATCTGCGTGGACATGCGCATCCCCAACCTCGCGATCAAGAGGGAGCGCCATCTGACGCCGACCATTGACGATATCATCGGCGAGCTATCAAGATCAAAGTGGTTTTCGAAGATGGACCTGAGATCGGGATACCACCAGATCCCACTGCACCCAGACTCCCGCCCGATAACAACCTTCTCCACCCATGCCGGCCTGTGGAGATATACCAGACTCAATTTTGGGATCTCTAGCGCAGCAGAGGTGTTTCAGAACATTATTCAGAACGTCCTGCAAGGTCTGGACGGCGTGCTGAATGTGAGTGACGATATTTTGGTCCACGCAGCGACGCTGGATGAACACATCCAGCGCCTCCAAGCTGTCTTCGCCAGGCTACAAGAGCGGGGCCTCACCCTTCACAGGGAAAAATGCGAGTTCCTACGAAAAGACATCAGCTTCTTCGGCTACAAGTTCTCTGACCAAGGCGTAGGACCAGACCCTAACAAAGTCAAGGACATCCATGAAGCCCCCGCCCCGACGTCAGTGACCGCCGTCCGCAGCTTTCTCGGGATGGTCACATACTGCGGGCGCTTCATTAAAGATCTCTCAGACCTCACTGGCCCTCTTCGTGACCTCACGAAATCCTCAGCCACGAGGGAGTGGGGGCCCGAACAGCAAGAAGCCTTCAAGAAAACCAAAGCAGCACTCTCTGCAGACACAACCCTGGCCTACTTCAACCCTCGCTACGAATCACAGCTCGTGGTGGACGCCAGCCCAACCGGCCTAGGCGCCGTCCTGACTCAACAACAACAGTGTGGAGAATGGGCCCCTGTCGCGTATGCAAGCAGGACCCTCATGGCGACAGAACAACGATACTCACAGATTGAAAGGGAGGCCATTGCCATCCTGTGGGGGTGCCGGCATTTCCACATCTACTTATACCGACACCCGTTCGTGGTGATCACGGACCACAAACCACTCCTCCCACTTTTCCAAGGATCATCCTCACGACCCCCCCCCCCCGCATCGAAAAGTGAGTACTCTAGCTCCAGGAATACCAGTTCACGGTGGAGTATCGGCCGGGCACCAGAAATCCTGCCGACTACTTGTCGAGGCATGCCCGCCCGGTCACTGAAGCAGAAGCCGCGGAAGCCGACGCCACTGAGGAATACGTCAGAATGATCGTGGAGCGCTCAAGACCCCTGCCAATCTCCCTACGGGACGTAACACAAGCCACCAAGGAGGACGACTGTTTGCAGATTGCCATTCAAGCAATCCAGTCGGGAAACTGGAAACCACTCCAGAGCCCAGCATCATTCCGCACCCCGGAAGCCCAGGCAACACTAAAGGCACTCCACCAAGTCCGAAGTGAATTGTCCATCTCGCCGGAAGGGTGCCTCCTGAGGGGCCCTCACCTGGTACTGCCGGATAGTCTCACGCAGCAAGCAGTCCTGTTAGCCCATGGCACCCACCAGGGCATTGTGAAGTCTAAGAATCGCATCCGGAACAAGCTCTGGTTCCCGGGACTTGATAAGAAAGTCGAAGACGTCATCCAACGCTGCCCCGTGTGTCTGGCGACCGGCCTGCCCAACCCCCAGCGCCTGTGATCACAGAAGAAGGACCGACCGCCCCCTGGGTGCGTGCAAGCGCAGACTTTGGTAGCCTCCCCAGTGGGAAGTACATGTTTGTAGTAGTGGACGATTTCTCAAGATACCCCGAAATCGAGATCCTGCCCTCCACCGTAATTCCAAAGCTGGAAAAAATCATTGCGACCCATGGCCTCATGGAAGAGTTGCGCACAGACAACGGGCCCCCATTCAACAGCTGCGAACTAGCGGAGTACCTGCAATCACACCGCATCAAACACCGGAAGATAACTCCCAGATGGCCTCAAGCTAACGGAGAAGTCGAGAGACTAATGAGGACTCTAAATAAAACCATCGAGATTGCGATAGCAGACGGCCAGAACATAGAGCTGGCCCTCTTCCAGTTCTTGCGAGAATATAGGCTGACGCCCCACTGCACCACGGGGATCCCTCCAAGCCGCCTTTGCTTCAACAGGGCAGTTATGGACACTCTCCCACACCATCCCCTGTGGGCATCAGCTCCGATTCCCTGTAACCGTTCTATGGAACAATGAACAAAGTCCAACAAGGAAGCTTCCCAGAGAAGGAGAGCAGCGGACAGCCCCATCCAAGTGGGCGATTGTGTGCTTGTGAAAGACCGCCATCCCGGGGGGAAATTCCGCCTCCCTTTTGAGTTGGACCCATGGACTGTCACCAACGTCAATGGCACCATGATCACAGCGGTTAAGGGAAGAGAGAAAGTCACCAGAAACGTGTTGTTCTTCAAAAGGATTAGGAGCGAAGAAGAGGATGGTTTCCCGGACCCGGCGGAACCCTACACGAGACCAACACAAGGCCCAAGAGGAACAGAAGAAAAGGGCGCTCCCAGCGATGAAGAGGTCCCGGACACAGATTCAGTCGCACCAGCCCCGAGCGGACAGGAGCCACCAGTGACCCAGAGCCACCCAGAAACTGCCGAAGCCAATGGCTCAGAAGAACCAGCCCAAACCCTATCGGGTGAGCGCAGCCAAAGCCAGTATAATCTGCGCCCTTGCCCGAAGCCATCCCAAAGGTACCGAGACTTCGTGGCCCGCTGCAGACCGTGAAGGGGTAGTGCTGTGCAACTTCCTCCATAAAAGTAAGACTGTTCCTTTCTTACCTCTCCGCCATTTCCAGAGACAGTGGTTAAAAATTGTAACAGTTTATGCCATGTTCATATTTGTTTTATGTTGGGGTAAAGGAGGAATGTAGTGTTGCCGAAGGTGGGCGCAACCACGGCAACCAAAGACTAGAAGTGCCTTACTGCTCCGCCCCCCCCCTCAAGCGTGCATCCAGTGGTCTCGCCCTACGTTGAGACGGAGGGCACGCTCTGTTAGTAATAAATAGCCCGGGGCCCTGGGCGTGGCAGGCATTATACTGACCACCACCAGACATAACGTGTGGCCTCCCGTTATTTCTATAGGCCCAAGTCAGTACACCACAGGCACCTCCCTCAGCAGTGGGCTACACAGGGGCGTAACACAGGCTCCTGTAGCCCTTACGGCACAAGGGGGAACCCAATCCTTCAATGGGACCCAAACTTTCAGGACCTTCATCCATCCCAAGGTATATATATGAGATGTGGGATACTCATGACCCCCCTCATCACATTCCGCAGGAGGGGCATCATTTTGCGTTATGCCACTGGAGCTATTATACTATGTTCGTACACTGTTCGGAATGCTAAGAGTTTCTCGGCATACCAGAATATTTAGTCTCTTATTTACTAGCTTTCAATGTTTAGCGAGAGGGTAAAGCAGGAACTTAAGCAGACAGGGACTGTCGCCCTGTTTATCTGCTTGTACTGATGGGTGATCACAGCCTTATTGCCCACGTCCTGTTGGTTGTTACCAATTGTTAACTACTCCAGTCGAGTATGTTACTGTTAATATCCAAGGCTGATAGTACTATCAGCTGAATGTGTCCTATCTCTTTACATTTTCAATTAAAATTACACATTTGAGTTGTTGATTTGTTGCATTACAAAATTCCTTCATGGCTTTAGTTTGTCAATGTTTCATGTTGTTTTAAATTTAACGTGTACTATAATGGTCCACTCCAATAAGAAATGCATTACCATTAAATATATACAGGTAAAGTTTGCAGTTTATGGGATTTAATGAAGTTGTCTCAAATGATAAATCTTTATATTGCGCCCTTAAAGTTACTTCTTTTATTTTTAAAACGTGAAATATAATATTAATATGGATCATCACTACTTGTGGGAACGTTAACCATCATTTTTTTATCAGCTCTTTTTAAAACTGCACCTATTAACGAGGCCCATGTTGGAAGATACTAGACTGGAGGGTCATGTTTATTCTTTAAATGCAATATATATTCTTTTAATGCCAATATACGTGTTGTGAATATCATTTAGCAAATGCTCATTCGTGTTTGTATAATTAACTTTTTTGATGGGGTGAGCTCAGCCTCCTTTCAAACCCTTGAGTCACAACCCCCGCCTAGATTAGTAGAGTGAGCAATGGGCACAAACCGAGCTGCTAAACATCTCCGGTACAAAGGCCTAATGTTGAAAAGACATGTATGCATATAGCATAAAGCTTTGAATTGGATGTGACGTTTAACTGGTAGCCCATGTAATTTATGTAGCAAACTAGCTGAAAAAGTGAATTGTGGAGAGTGGAGTAGAAGGCATGCACCTGCATTTTGTGCCATCTGAAGCCTTTGAGCAGTCCTTTTGAGACACCCAAATAGAGAACATCGCCATAGACCATTCTGGAAACGACTAGAGCCTGGACCACAGTCCTCTGTGTTGAAACTGGAAGTCAGCCAAGATTTTCCTGAGTCATTTAAGAATGCCCCAAGCAGGTGGCAGACTCTTTGTTAATCTGTTGGCTCATGGAAAGCTTATCATCAAGCAAGAACCGTAGTTTTTTCACAACAGGTACAGGAGATGGAGTATTACCAATGTGAATGGGCCATAAATGGGGACTCTATAGGTAGGGAAGGTTGCCCACCAGCAGAACCTCCCACTTGTCTCCATTTAGTTTTAGTGAATTGGCGTTCATCCAGGATGAAACTTGAATAGTACAGGTACATAAGGCTTCTGTATTGTGACTGTCCTTTGCTGATAGGGATATTGTCTGCATATCAAAACAAGCATTTGCAATGCAATAGGTATCGCAATAGGAAAGTTAGAGCTATTGGTATTGTAAATGACAATTTTTTTATTTATGTGTTGGTTTTGAAAATAGCAAAATTAATAGCTTTGTCATTTACAATGCCAATAGTTTTAACTTTCGCAAATGTGACACCTATAGCATTTGTTATGCAATATGTGTTGTATTTACGTGACTTTGATGTATTGATATTACAAATAACAATGGCTTTTATTTTTTTTAAATAATTAATACTTAAAAGTTATTGTAATTTATAATAGCAATAGCTTAAACTTCTGTAAATAACTTTTGTGAAGATTATGTACAGTGTATTTTATTGTGACGAAAATACAAGAACAGAAGTGAAATATCAACATTTTTTTTGACATTTGTAATAAAGTTTAAACATTGAGAGAACATATTTGAACCAGTTGTTGTTGAATGGTTGTACAGATTGATTCTGTGGTGGCACTGAGTGATGTTGTGGGGCGACGTTTGGTGCTGTGGCGTTCGCTGATGCTGTGGTAGAGCATAGTGATGTTGTGGTGCCCCTGAGTGATGCTGTGGTGGTGCTGAGTGGTGCTGTGGTGGCACTGAGTGATGCTGTGGTGGTGCGAAGTGATGCTGTGGTGGTGCTGAGTGATGCTGTGGTTGTGCTGAGTGATGCTGTTAATATTGTAAATACCCACATGTGTGTGTAGCTCCCACACATTTGTGTGAATGTATGACCAATTTTCACAGACATACACACGCCAATTTATATACGTATAAAAACACAATACACACATCTATACAGGGCGGTCTAGGCACTGTACGTCAGGGACGTGCCTATCAATAATGCACGGGGGCCAAGGGATGTGAGAGGTCCTCGGGACCAAAAGTATGGCTGCACTTTATTACTACACAGTGGCAAGGGAGTATTTTATTTCCTTGCCTGAGAGGGTCGATGCCACCCTTACTACGCCCCGCATTCTGGGTGCTATACAGGTGCCAGCAACATGCGATGTTTGCTCAAGATCCGACAAGAAACATTAACCTCTCCACAGGTTAACCTAAACGTGCACCTATGCCGGGGATACAGGGAGTATAAAGGCAGCAGCCCCGCTGTAGAGGATTCCCCCGGACCCTTGTTGCCGGTGCTCGGCCCGATGTAACCCATTTGTTGCCTTCATCCTAGCAAGAGAGACCGGCACGTTTGCCACCTCTCTGACCTGCTAACTGTCACACGCAGAACACAAGCAGACGCCACAAGTAAGACACGTGCAAGTCCACAGCTAAAGGCTGTCCACACGTCCAGTCAGCAGAGCAGAGCACACGTCTGAGTAGGAGCCAGGCGCGCTTCGGTGCAGTATCCCACACCAGATCCTTCCAGATGCCGGGGCTGTGTACTGATCCCACAACATTGCAGCGTGCGCGAAGTGGCAGAATCCGTAGCCAGGAGCTGCCAGATGTGAACCATGCACCTAACTGCAGCAAGTGGCCGGACTCCAGACTCTCCCTCATTACCTTGGTTGCCGCACACGGGGACTTTAGGCCCATCTTGCTGCTGTCCATCACCACCCCCTTTTCTGAATCGTTTTGGCCACCACAAGCGTGGAAGGGTATGCTCAGATGTGAGTCCCTTGCTCACTGCACCATCAGGATTCAAGCAAGCCGGGCCGAAGACGGCTGTAATGCCAGAAACCGGTCCCCGGAAGCTTGTTTCCTTTCCAGTAAAGAATTGGCTTGGTAGTTTGGTCTGCCCTGTTCCCATGATGCACTGGGCCAGGGACAGACTAATTTGCATGCAGCCAGGTTCTGAACTGGGATGGTGCAGTGAGCTAAAAAACGGTGATGGATCAAGCCCTGATCTTTTGACTGGGTATGAGTGTTCTGCTTAATTCAGATGCTCTGTCCATCATCTCCCTCCCGGCAGAGGCAGGCACTGCAGCCTCTGCTGCTGCTGGCACAGGCAGCCAGTGATTACTTAAAGCCACAGCCCCTCGCGCACGAGCGCGAGGCAGGCATTAGCTGATCGATGGCCACTTACTCAAATATCATCTCCACGCCGCTGAGAGCCGGCCGCCGCGCATAATGGCGGCTAATTTTAGCTATTTCTCTATGACGCCATTGATCTGATAGCACGTATTTGCACATGGAAAAACAAAGTCACCAAGTTTAGACCAGAGCCTCCCCGCACGTGCGATCCACATAACATACATTCTCAACATTTTCTGTGAAGAAACGGCTATAAGTTGTTAGCAGTTCCACTGATGTTTACACGAACACATCCCCGTGTTTTGTTCCGTGTGTAATGGCTCAACAAGGGGCAGCAGAGAATAATAATAACTTATAATAATGTCCGCTTCATGCAATCACTCAGGAAAACTGCATTAAAGGGGCCACTACACCAGCAACTATGGTAACCCGGGTGCATGCTGCTAACATCCTGCTGACAGGAGCCCGAAGGTGGTTAGCGGCTGGGACAGAACTCCACCTTTAGCCAACGCTGCCTGTTTATCAGCACCACACGCCCCTCTGCAGACTCCCCCTGCATTCCACGAGGCGCACGTCACGATCCGGATTTGTCTGCCGTGCAAAAGCGCACGCGCCCAACGTTATCCTATGGGACAACGCTGCGCGCGGCCAGGTCTTGTATCCACATTCCACTCATTTTCGGCTGAGCCGACAGCTATAGTTCTCTCTGCGAGAGCGCGCTTTTCACAGCGAGCCCTAAAAAAGACTACGTCCATGAGATTCTGCAATTTCAGCTAAGGTCTAACAGAAAGATTAAACAGAAGTGGACTGAGGGTAGAGCCTTGAGGCATCCATGAAGCTAAATGGTGGGGGTTATACCTATGTTGGTGCGCATGGACCCATGAAGAAAAGGATCTCAGCTAGGTCTTGAACTACCATTTCTCCCAATCTTAAAAGAAGAACAGTATGGTTTACAGTGTCGAAAACTTGAATGAGATCTAGAAGGATCAAGTTCGTGTCTCAAGTATTCAGTGACCTCAAGAAGGGCCGACTCTGTCCTTTGACTGGCTCTAAAGCCTGATTGTGAGGACTGCAGAAGACCATTCAGTAAATGATGTAAGCTGCAAGTTTACATGCTTTTCTAGCACTTTGGCTAGAGTAGGCAGGAGATATATAGGTCTGATATTCAACCATATGAAAGGATCTCGATTTGTTTTTTGTTTCAAAGGAATAACAAGGGCAATCTTCCAGGAGCTAGGAGCATTGCATTGCATTTCTTATCATGCCTTACTAAATGTCCCTATTTTTAGGCGCAAGAAACATGGTGGGCTTAGATTTTCCTTCTTGGCCCCCTCCTTCTGGAATGCACTCCCTCTAGAATTCAGACTCACTGCTTCCTACTCCTATTTTAGGTGCCTTTTGAAAACCCATTTGTTCTGCAAGGCTCATAATTAAGCTCCCCTCTGATCTGTCCACACACGCCCACAGCGCCAAGAAACCGTTTGGTGGAAGTTGCGCTATACAAATACTTTTACATAACATTGCCCTCGGCCAAAGAAACCTTCAAAGGTTGAATAAATCGCTCCATAACTGGGAGAGCAAACTCGACAAGTACTGATGGGGGACATGGATCAAGAGGAGAACCTGATTTTGTGGTTACTGGTAGAGAAGTAAAAGACAGCAAGTATACCACAGTGAATTCACTCAGGACACCGGACGCGCTAGGATAAACTGAGTATATGAACCTGAGAAAGCGTCCTGAATGTCTGCTACATTTTTAAAGAAAAAGTCATCCAGCTCTTCACATTCGAGTTATGTACGGGGGGTAGTTGAGGCGGCATTTTCAGCTAATGTTTTGAGTACCTGGAAAAGGTCCTTAGGGCAATTTCTGGCAGCATTTGTCCTTGTTGTTATATGTTTTCCGCCATGCTCTTTCCAATGATTTACATATTTTTTTGTTTTCATGCAGTGCAGCATTATACCACGGAGCAGGGGGAAGGATTCTATGGTCTTTCCTGCTCGATATAAGGAGTAAGGCATCCAGGGAGTATCTGAATCTAGCACCAAAGATGTGAGCGTCTGATTCTACTGAATTACCTAGCCCAGGGCAGTTAGATTCAAGCAGAGAGTTACGAGCAGGGACGTTACGTTTCGACCAACTCCTGCTGATAGAAAGTGTCTGATTCCTTCTGATCCGAGCCCCTGCTTGAATTGTTAGAGATAACTGGACTATCTGAATCTAGCACCAAAGATGTGAGCTTCTGATTCTACTGAATTACCTAGCCCAGGGCAGTTAGATTCAAGCAGAGAGTTACGAGCAGGGACGTTACGTTTTGACCAACTCCTGCTGTTAGAAAGTGTCTGATTCCTTCTGATCTGAGCCCCTGCTTGAATTGATAGAGATAACTGGACTGATGAATGGTCGGACCATGACACCAATCTGGAGAAAACGGGACTGCTGAATGGTCCGACCATGACAGAGGTATGGGCTAATCAGTCTGTACCTAAGATTGGAAAATATAGGTTCCAGTAGATTCTGCTACATGGGTGGCAGATTTAATAATTAGCTGGATAATCAATGCTGCAAAATCTTTTTTTCAAAGAAGAGGCAATTCTGCAACCTATAATAGTAAAATGTATATTAAAATCACCCAACATTATGAAATTAGTGAATTTAAGGAGGTGTGAAGAAAGGATCGTCAGAAATACCAGGGCTCCATTTGACCACAAATCCTGGTCGGGAATAAATTAGAGCACCGGACATGGTAAAACTCTTGGCCAATTAAAGTTTAAAAAGAAGAGCTTCACAGTCGGGGATAGTAAGTTTGTCCATTTTACATGTAAAATGTTCTTTAAAAATTATGGCAATACCACCTCCTTTCTAGTCAGAGCGATCCACTCTGAGAATCTGATAATCTGGGATTATGCTTTGTAAGTGTGAATATATAGATCTATATATATATTCACTGAAAAAACCATAGGTTTCACACCAGTTATAGTTAGGTGGAAATTTTACTCGCATAAAACCATTGAAATTCCCACGTTATAGTTAGTTGGACTCACTATAACTTGCGCGTGCAATGCACTGCTGATGACGTCACATATTACATCACTCATGACATGGTCAGTGACATCACTTATGACATCACTGATGACATCTCAAATGACATCACTGATGACAACATCCTTGTGACAAAGTGGCAGACCTCCTATCAGCATAAAATAACCTTTGACACACACACATTCAAAAATAGAAACTAACATTTTCTTAAAAAAGGAGAAACCAATACCAATTACAACAACTTATTAGGTAATTCCAACATCTACATACACATCCACTCATTCACCAACAGTTCTATATAGTCACTCATGCATGTACTTACTCATCATATGTACTCATACACCTATACATCCTGTTACACACTAATACTCATCCATATAGTTACTCACACACAAATTCACACATGCAAATAAACTATCAAAAAACATTTACTTGATTATACTGCTATATACACACCACTACACATACTTCTACAGAAACGGAAACATATTTACTCTCTTAAACAATCAATTATAAAAACACATACTCACTAACCCACCCATACACACAATCATCCACCCATACATTCTTGCACACATGCTGTCTTCAAAATACATACAAATAGTGAGTCACTCATTCATGCATCTGTGCTCTAAGTAATATCCCCCACCGAACCATACAGACACTGATAGTGATACTCAAAAAAACAACTAATAACCCATAAAAACACTCATGTAGCTACTCACCAACCCATGCAGCCACTTATACACAAAGTGAGACACAGATACAGATATTTAAATATTTAAACATTACTCGCTAATATATGTATTCACTAGATACATTCAATAAGTCAGTTAACCAATCAATTTTACACAAAAAAACACCCATTTAGACATTTATTTACCCATTTATTCTTCCATCAACCTTTAGATATACATATATAAAAAATATTTATTTTTCAGAAAGATACACATTCACTGGATGATGTCATCAGTGATGTCATTTGAGATGTCATCAGTGATGTCATGAGTGATGTCACTGACCATGTCATGAGTGATGTAATGTTACGTCATCAGCAGTGCATTGCACGCGCAAGTTATAGTGAGTCCAACTAACTATAACGTGGGAATTTCAATGGTTTTATGCGAGTAAAATTTCCACCTAACTATAACTGGTGTGAAACCTATGGTTTTTTCAGTGAATTTAATAGGTTTAATAGGTTTTTTAAATGCTAATTCCTAACTATAACTGGTGTGAAACCTATGGTTTTTTCAGTGAATATATATATATATACTGGAAATTAGTATTTTATCCAAAGGTTTGTCGTACAGCCCCCCTAGTAGCTTCAATTATGTGGATACAAGGTTGGACCTTTATAAATTTACACGCAAATTGAAGCTAAAGAAACATTTTGCAAATACAAAATCTCGCAATGTTGGTAAAAAGTCAGGGGCATCCGATAATGTGGTGGGACTAGTGGTAAACGACGTTCCTCTTATGCAGGATTTGGCAGCTCTTCGTGCAGAAGCTCCAAATTCCCAGAACACGCAAGGACATGAGAGCTCTCATACAGTTGGCTTAAGTAATCTGAAGCCCCGGTCTACGTTCACCCCCGTCACCCCCTACGACAACATAGATATATTCCAGGACGCAGTTGTGAAACAAGTAAAGGCATTACATGTGAAAACTTTGAAAGTTAACTACAGCAAACATCAGGGCAATAATAATTACCAGAGATTGGTTAAAAAGATCAAAGCGAATGGGACTGTGATTGTCAGGCAATCAGATAAAGGGGGTAATATCGTGCTTTGGCCTAGAACACTATATCTTGAAGAAGCCTACCTCCAATTAAATGATCCTGAATGTTACAGACATTGTGATGCAAATGCACTTAGCAAAGCTAAAACTGATTTTCATTCTCTCTTGATGGGTTGGCGTTCCAGCGGGCTTATCAGCATGGATGAACTGAAATGCCTCAAGAATGACCATCCGATCACCCCGGTGCTGTACCTTATTCCAAAGGTACATAAAAATGCGAAAAAGCCGCCGGGTAGACCCATCATTTCGGCATGTGGGGGATTGTTAGAGAAAGCCACCACCTATATTGACTTGTTCCTCCAAGAGCATGTGTTGGCATTGCCTTCATATATCCAGGACTCTAGCGACTTGATGAGGAAACTAACTGACTTAGAGTGGTGTGATGATTTCCTATTGATTACCCTTGACGTGTCATCTCTCTATACGAGCATTTTACATGCAGATGGATTGAGGGCATCAGAGTTTTTTCTTGGCAAGCGACCAATAGAACTGTTCGAGCATAATAAGATGTTGCTCGCCATGATTAGTTTTTGTTTGCATCACAATTACTTTATGTTTCTGAATCGCTATTACCAACAAGTCAGAGGGGTTGCCATGGGGGCCTGTTTCTCTCCTAGTTATGCCTGTTTGCATATGGGGTACTGGGAGAGACAGGTCCTCAATGGCATTCACCACGACATCTGTAGCCGCCATATCATTCGATGGTACAGATACATCGATGACATTTTAATGATATGGAGAGGTACCTATGATCAAGCTGTTAGTTTCATTGATGTTTTGAACAATAATGCATATAACTTGTCCTTCACATCGCATATCAGCCAGAAAACAGCAGATTTTCTTGATGTTACTCTTGAGGTCAGTCAGGGCAAACTTGAAACCAGGCTTTACAGAAAGCCCACTGCGGGCAATACCATTTTGCACGCTGACAGTCACCATCCTCCGCATTTAATTCGCAGCATCCCCTATGGGGAGATGCTTAGAATTAGGCGAGTCTGTAGTACAGATTCCCATTGTAAGGAGGCACAAGCAGCAAGCAAATTAAGGTTTCTAGCCAGGGGCTACAAAGAACATCTTATTGATATAGCTATCAGGAAAGCTAATGCCCTATCCCGAAGTGAAGCTCTGACCCACAGAAAACATCAGAAAAGCCCTGTAGCCAGTAGTGAACCTCCTGTCAGACTCATCTGGACCTATAACAGTCAGCATGGGGCGCTGAGAAAAATCATTAATCAACACTGGAATCTTATTAAATTAGATCCGGTGATTGGTGAACACATGCCGAATAGACCTGCGATCACTTTTAAGAAGGCGTTTTCGCTGCAAGACGCACTAGTTAAATCCAGTCCGGAGGTGATCCCACCTAAAAATTGGCTAGCAGCGAGCCGTGGTTTCAGGAAGTGTTCTAGCTGTAAAGCTTGCTCTCAAGGGCTTAATAAATCTGAGTTCTTGACAGCTTTCTCTTCAGTGCCCCGTAAAATTACTAAGCAGTTAACCTGTAAATCTGAGTATGTGGTGTATGTCCTGGAGTGCCCATGTGGCCTGCAATATATTGGTAGTACCAAATTGCAGGTCCACAAGAGGGTGCTCCAGCACATACGGGCTATCAATACGAACGATGCCACATATCCTGTAGCCAGGCATTTTAAGGAGTTCCATAATAATAACAGTGGGCTCCTTAGATACTATGCCATAGATGCCATTGGCCCACTCAGGAGGGGAGGTAATAGAGAAGGGATCTTGAGGGCTCTTGAGACCAGATATATTCTGGAGATGGACAGTAAAAGTCCCAATGGTCTTAATTCCACGGAGGACTTCTATACATGTTTATAGTACAAATTTCTGTCTGTCTTCCCAGTTTTTACTTATACCCCCCATCAGCTAAACTGTTTTGTGCTTGCCTGTTTTTGCCTTTTGTGTCTGAATTATAGGCCAGGAAGTCTGATCATTCTTATATGTCTAGTCATGCCTGTTTACTGTAAAAATAATCCTCACTAGGCATATAGCTGCATTTTACAAACATCAATACCAGGAAGACTTGTGTTCTTCCCTTTTTTTAAATATTCACTTGTTTACTATAGTAGCAGTAACAACGATATTGGGCATTAAGGGCATCATTGATCTAAGATATGTGCCACTGTGTTTTTTTTTGGGTCGTTTGTTATCCGGTGTACATTTATAGACAACTGTCCAAGTTTTGGCAATAATTTGTAAGATACTTATTGTATATAGATGTATATAGATGAAATTTGTGTATATATTTTACAATTAAGTTAGAGGGCCATCTTAGTGTTAATTAGTGGCTAGGACATTAGGTGTGGTTGTAATTTTGATTGAATTGTATTATACATGAAATTTCGAACAGCAACACGCATTGTAATGAATGAACATGCACTGTGGGAATTCCCATTTAACCCTCTTTTTCAAAAATCTTAAATCCAGCATCTTACATATGTACCCGGATTTTTAGCACTGTATTCAAACAGACATATATTTTTTAAGACCTTACTTAAGATAGTCTTGGTTGCCCGCCAATGTACCTTTAAATGATTAATTTAACAGCTGTGTTGCATATTCCAATGGTTTCAGGAGCAACCAATCAATGAGGTTGTTGTTACTGCACTAGCACTTTAAATTCACGCAACTCTTTCGGTGCACCATGTGACCAAGCCCTCTGTGTAGGGCGAAACGTTATCCTGCCATGGTGTGCTGTTAATAAAAAACTCACCAGCACTCTGGGTCTTCCGTGTTCTTGTTGTTTGCCAGCCGAGGATTTATGGCGCGGCGTCTATGCAGGAGTACAAGTGCGGAAATATATATATATATATATATATATATATATATATATATATATTACCTACTGGCGGTCGCCAGTAGGTATATATAGTTAGGATTTTTTCTCTATGGGATTTTTGAAAATTCTATGTCTAATAACTTTGGCGTTTGTGGACGGAATTGGCTGAAATTTTCAGGAAAATGGCACATTTTGTTTCTGAGCAGCCCTTGAAAATTTGGGGGGGGTTCGTCAAGGGGGGGCCGAGAAAAAAGGGGGGTCCCAAAACGTGTTTTTAACATTGAGTTTTCCATAGGGCGGTTGGCCTCACTTTTAGCCCGAACGGCTGAATGGATTTGCACGAAACTTGGCAAAATTGTAGGGACTGGTAGCCCGATGTGCCTTTTGTAGGTCTCAATATATGTGCTACAGTGGATTTTGAGAAATTAACGTTTAAAAAAAGATATATATCTGTAACAGCGGACCGGGCAGCGCTCCAGTACGCATACTTTTCGCGCAACGGAGCTTTGTGAAGCGAAGCTGATTGGTTCTCCGGCGTCTGTAAACATTCCAAACAGTCCGTAGCGGCCGCCATCTTGTCTCTCGGTAGGATCGAGAGAGAAGAGGAGGCCAAAGCGAAGGGGCAAATGACCATAAGGGGGCATAGTAGATCCTCGCTGACCCCCTAGGTTTGATGTGGAGGTTTTAAAAGGGCCCCGCGGGGCAAAAAAAAATAATAATAATAATAATCGAACGGCTGAATGGATTTGCACGAAACTTGGTAAAATATTAGGGACTGGTAGCCCGATGTGCCTTTGCTAGGTCTCAATATATGTGCTCCAGTGGATTTTGAGAAATTAACGTTCAAAAAAAGATATATATCTGTAACAGCGCTCCGCTTCGTGTACTTTTCGCGTTACGGAGGTTTGCGAAGCTGATTGGTTCTTCGGCGTCTGTAAACATTCCAAACAGTCCGTAGCGGCAGCCATCTTGTCTCTCGGTAGGATCGAGAGACAAGAGGAGGCCAAAGCGAAGGGGCAAATGACCATAAGGGGGCATAGTAGATCGTCCCTGACCCCCTAGGTTTGATGTGGAGGCTTTGAAAGGGTCTCACAGGGCAAAAAAAAATATACCGTTTTTTTAGTTTTTTTGCGTGGAGTGCGCCCGGTTCGCGAACCGGGAAGCGTTCTGGGGAGCGTACTTTCTTGAAAATTTGTGAAAAAAGTTAGAGTAAAATAATAATTGTGAGTGATCAGATGTAGGGTAGCTCTGAGAAGAGCTTTTGGGTTTATGGTACATTTAGGTACTTATAAGTAGGTACCAATGCACAGTCTTAAATTCAGAGTGAAAATTCTGTTGCCCTCATCTGAGAAGTGAACTCCATCTCCTCTGTAGATATCTTGCATGTAGTAACGCAAGTTATTGTTGTACAGGGAGCCCATTCCATGGTCTCTCATGTAAGCTGAAACAGATTTGTTTACATGCTTCCTCGATTTCTCAATTTGTGGACAAAATTGGTTCGACCACCTCCATTTTTGTCTTTGGCATATATTTGAATATACCAAGGCAGTCTGAGGAAAAAGTGCCATCAATTGCTCAAAGGTGTCCTTTAAAAGCATTTCCAGACCTACCCCAGTCAAAGTGCCCAAATTATTACCTCCACAGTGCACAATTAACAGGTCAGGTTTTGGCAAATGCATAAAGGTTTTCACCAATGGTATCAATTGGTGACATTTTAATCCTCTGTGGCCAAACCACTTAATTTCCACATCTTGTAAATTGAGGTTAGGTAAATTCCTGTTTTCAGCGTACCTTTGAGCCCAATAGATATAACTATGTCCAACAATCCAGACAGAAAACATGGCGAGAGAAGGTTCTCCTGCAGTCAGATGAAGTGTGGCAATGAAATGGCAGTTGAAAAAATGAGAGTGTAAAATGAAAAAAACTGAGGAGTTTCTGTGTTAATGAAGCAGTAAGAGTGATTGGTGGATTTTGATTGCTGAAAACAGAAAGTTAGTGTGCATGGATGAGTTCGTTGAAAGATGTATTTTGAGTGGCGAAGAAAAAATCATTAAATGAAAGAATGCTCTGGATATGCAGGTGCACTGAGAGTTCAGAGTTCAATTGCAACATTGTTGTGTGAACTTGGAAACACCAGAGGTCTTGCAAGAGGTGGTTGCTATGCAGAAAAAGCAGAGAGGGGGCAGGGTTTTGCTTTGAAAAAAGTGAGGGAAGAGTTTTGATTGGTGTGACATGAGAGATATGTGTGAGGAATTACAGCATTTCTGTGCTTTTGATAGCTGCAGACTCTGGAGTGCATACCTTTTGCTCTGCTGAAGACAAATTGGTGTGTTTCTGAGACTGTTTTGAAACTCAAAGTATGAATATATAAAAAAAAAGAAAATCGTTTTTGAGGTAAAGGAATGTTTTCAAAATTTATGTGCGCCATATGCCCCCAAATTTCTTTTTCGGGGGTGCAGCAGGGTGTTCTTGAGACACCCCTGCACCCTCGGAAAAATTCGTAATTTGCGATGAGGTAATTGCTAATCGCAAATTGCACCTTCATTCCTATGGGCCTCCTGCTGCATGGAAATGAATGGGTAATTTGTAATTAGCAAATAGGTCATCGCAAACTAGGAATGGTAAAGAATCGCTATTTATTCCTTAAAGTTCGCTATTTAGGAAATGCAAAAAACTTTGATGATACATATGGCGGTTCATCTCTAACAAGATAAGAAGCATAGGGATAGATTTATGATGACTGGCGCATCACCAGGGATGTGTTAGTCATTCTGTGCCGCTGTTCCGTCACCTATGGTGTGCTGCATTTACAATGCGGCGCATCATGGGGCAAAAACAGCACAGATGCGTGACGTATCTGTGCCGTAAAGGTGGCGCATTGCTGGAGTTGTATCGCAAGTGTGATGAAGCTCCAGCAAGGCTCAGGGGTGCCCCTGTCGCAGGGTTTCTGTTCTCACACAGAACTGTGGACAGAGGATTGGAACCTCGGCGAATTAGGGTGTCCCAAAACTCACCTTAGTAATCAAAACCCTTTAGCAAGCTAGGTACAGTGTCACATTGGATATAACAAACTCTCAATGTTTAGACAATCCAGAATATGAACTTATAGTACCTCAGGATACGTGGAACTCATGAACAGTCAGTCGTTATATATTTCTTAGAAACCAGAACATGGAGTTAAGAAGAACACATGTGTATTTGAAATGTTTATTTACTAATGCCGTCTTCTCAGGCGTAGTATCTTATATAATACAAGTACACATATTATCAGTAGCAAAATTACCAGCATAGTTACTAGTACATAAAAAGCGAATGGTGACAGTATGTTAACATGCTGTAAATGAATAAGAGTTAGCAACACTTATAAGCAGCCGCGGGCCGTGGAGGGAGTTACGGTGGGGCAGGGAGGCGGGGAGGGGGAGGGGCAGGGTGGAGAGGGCTCCACCCTGCCCCTCCCCCTCCCCGCCTCCCTGCCCCACCGTAACTCCCTCCACGGCCCGCGGCTGCTTATATCTCACCCTCCCTAATACACATATTATATTATTTGCTAAGAAGGTCTCTTTGTGTTGGTTTAGGACGTGCCCATACTTTAGTGTCTTAGATTTGAACGAATCACATCAGCATACACCAGCTCTCTCTTCATGTGAACCGCATCAACTGTTGTGTATGTGTGTTCGGCAAAGCAATATAAAACCCGCCTCATGCTCAGAATTGGCAGAAGTTGCACTTATGTTATGAGTATGAAGTCGTGGAGATCAGACCTCATAACAATTCTGTATCGTGTTGTTCTTGAAACTTCAGCACTCGCTGTACAGATATAGTTTAACAAGCAAAGCAGATAGTAGAGCAAGAACATATTATTCTCATGTAAACCACGATGAACTACTAGGTTGAAAGCTAAAGCAACAACTAAGTGTCGTGTGCAGAAGTTGCAAAAAAGGAAAAATGGCGTTTAAACCGGTAATGAGCCCATGCTAACTTAACACGGTGTAAAGATATCCAGGACCTAGATGACACCTCCCCATGATCCGGAAACGAACTGAATAAGATAATAGAAGTGCCATCTCATGAGAGCAGATTGCAAGTTTATATGTGGACGGTCCGCAGGGTAAAGCATTAAAAACTAGGAAAATTTAATGCTAAAGAAAAATAAAACAGCCAAGTACTTTATCGAGTCTTAAGCCAATAGGCAAGCTAAATAATAAAAACTTGACAAATAAGTCAATGAATTGTCAATGAAATGCTAGTACTCAGCATATCAAACATGAAAAAGGTCTATGACATAACTGTGTATGCAAAATAAGCTGCAACAGCCTCCAATAGGAAGTCACCGTCTTCATCCGAAAAGAGTTCAGCCATCCAATTTAAAAGCGGAAAAGAACATACGTGCTCTCCCAGCACCGGATCCTCTATCACCATCAGAGGACAGCTCGGTGGGTTTTCAAGAAAGCTCTGTTCCAAGAAAGACTGTGTTGCCGCCAGTAAATTCCAGGGACCAATTAGTCCATGCATCAATGCCACAGCCATAATCCTTTCGCCAGGACAAACCAACTCGTGAGTAATGATAGGAGTCATCAGCTGATTAAAGTCGACGTCAGGAGAAACCGGTCCGCAGAGACACAAATCAATGGCCCAATCGAAATCACAGGTCAGGCAGTGAAATACAGGCTGGACACAGGTGAAGTAGGAGAATCAAAAAGATAATCCATATGCCGTGCTTAATATCGCCAACGGCATTGTGCCATAATATTCTAGCATGCGATTGCGGAACAGTGTCAGCAGCTGCAGGGCGGGAGCTTGCACAGGAGGGACATCCATATTTAAAAATGTAAAAAAGCACAAGAGCGTCCGCTGGTAATGCAAGTAAAAATGGGAATCCACGAAGCAGAGTGGAAAAAATAGAATGAAAGAAGCAGGGATGACTCCAAAGATTTTCTCAAATGAAGTCACGAGACCACTGGTAACAACTTTAAAAAAGTGCGCCAGGGCCTTTGTGGAGGACGCGTTAAAGATAGTCCGAACCATCTTGCTGAAATGGAAAGGCAAATCTGTATTGAAAAGGGTCTGCACCTCTGTACGGGTGTTCGCTATGTGAAGCACGAAAGTTTCAGGGGCCGAACTCAAGGCCACCTCTCTCTGAGACAAAAGAGCTCTTATTCTTGCCATGCCGTTGAAATCTGCTCCCAAGGTTGGTATTTGTGGCGAGATTGAAAACTCCCTATGTTCATGTGTGGGAGGAAATAGAACATTTCTGCAGCAAATAACCCGTTCACTTACTGTTACGATAAAAGGAATACTTTTAATTAACCCAGAACAATCTTCATTATTGAGCATCAAATAACTACCATTTTCCAACAACTTGAACGTGGGGATGATAGCAGGAACTGGCGTGCCTTGCAACACGCAAGCCATATTTGGTCGGTGTTTGTTGCATGAACCGTGTAACTGTATGTGCCTACACATTAGTGAATGATGTGGCGTCTCAGTGCATTCCTCTCCATTCAGATAAACTTCTTGATCATCTTTGAAACATCTGTATGTGTATGGAAGCGACCAGACCTCATGAAGAAAAGCACTACCTAAAGGTTCATAACGACCTATTGGTATATATTTCATACAATTTGAAAACTTATATAAAGCAAAAGGCAGCGTTATTAAACCGTGGATAAGGCACGTTGCCAAAAAACCCACAATCCTCTGCTGATGATGTCACTGAGCATGTCATGAATGATGTAATATGTGACATCATCAGCAGTGGATTACGGGTAATAGTATCTCTAGTTTACTCCCTTATAGCTGTCTTTCTTTTAACATAAGTGTCTGTTTCCTTCCCTTATACTTACTGTTCTTTTTAAAAAAAAAATTTTTTGGTTCACTTCCGGTTCGCGTACCGGCGAGCGAACTGGGAAGCGAACTACGAGAAATAGAGGTTGGCACAGTTCCAAATATTGTACCAATTTTTTAATAACGGGGAGGTAGTTCTGAAAAGAACTTTTTTTTTTATTGTTTTTGTTGTTTTATATTTTTTTTATTATTTTTCTGAACACTTTTTTACTTTTTTTGAATTTTTCTGAACAGTTTTATATTTTTTGGGGTTTTTCTTGGAGGGGGCAATGAAAACGATTCATTGTAAAGGGCTCAACAGGAGCAACAAAACAAAAAAAAAGTATTTATTATTTTGGGCGTTTCGTACAAACTTGCATATGATAGTCAATAGCTCTGTTGATCAGAGTGATGCTTCTTTCTCCGTAGCAAATGAATCCATCGCAATGTACGCAGACGTGTTTTACTTCACCAAATCTCATTTGTATATTTGGCACTATCTCCCTGCCCTCTGGTCCCGTTACTTCCGGTACAACAGATCTTCTGGCCATAATAGGGAGATTATCTAGGTCGTTCCGAAACTGTGCAGCACTGTAGTTGTTAGGATGCCACCTAGTCATATGGCGATGCATTGTGTAGTTTCCGAAACTGTATTTTTTCTCGGTCCCTCTGGACAGTCTATCTTGACATATAAGGCAAGTTACGTATCTTGCATTTACTTTTTTCTGACCTTTGGGAATTTAAAAAAATTGCCAAATGAAGTTTTCTTTCCGGTGAGACGTCCTGGGCTCCTCAGGCAAAAACTGCCTCTCTTCGTGCTCGTCGTCCTGTTCCTCTTCTTCCTCTTCTTGTTGAATTATAACTTGAGCAGGTGGTCCACTCTTCCTTGGATGTGGTGGAGGTGGTGGGGAAGCACCAGCTGAAGCTACTAAAGAAGCCATTGCTCACTGGTAACAAAGGGTCTTTCTCTCACAATGATGAAAGTCAGAGTGAGGAAAGAAGGAGGGATTTTCATCATTTGGGAAAAACAAGAGTTCTCAACCAATGAAAAGTGTTCATTTTAGATTATATGACCTAGTCTTACATCATTAGGAAACCAAAAGTGAAATGAACCAATGAAAAGTGTTATTACCAAGTCACATGACCTGCTGTGTTTACGTTAAGCGCTTTGCAGGGCCTCCCGGTTTGCTTCCAGAAACCTGCGCTTTGCGACTCGCTTCGCGTACCAGTTCGCTAACGTAGCACGTCATATGACGTATCACGCGACAACGTGAAACGTCATGCGGACGGGAGGCGTCACGATGTTGTTTTCTAACGCGGCAGTTGCGGTAAAGAAACGTTTACCGGCTCGCGGTCTATTTCGCGGCATCAAGGTCAGCTAACGGGAAGCTTCCCGATTCGCGAAGCGGGAACGAAGAAAATAAAACAAAAAAAAAATATTTTAAAAAAAAATTATTCATAAACATATAAAATATATTTTTGGATTTAAAGAAGAATACATTTTACAGCTACAGATATTAGCTGTTAAAAAACCGATGAAATTCACTGAAAAAACCATAGGTTATAGACCATATATAGTTAGGAATTAGCATTTACAAAACCTTGAAAATTCACTGAAAAAACCATAGGTTATAGACCATATATAGTTAGGAATTGGCATTTACAAAACCTTATTTTACTCACACAAAACCATTGAAATTCCATATATAGTTAGTTGCACCCGCAATCCACTGCTGATGATGTCACATATTACATCATTCATGACATGGTCAGTGACATCACTGATGACATCACTGATGACATCTCAAATGACATCACTGATGACATCTCATTTGACATCAATGACCACATCATTGATGATATCATTCATGTGACAATACAATGCATCTCCTCACATTTTAATATAACCTCTGTTTCACCCAGTGTTAAATACAGAGTATAATTTTTGAAACCATTGACACACCAATACTAGTTACTACATACGCACTCACTGATTCCTATGTCTACACACACATTCACTCATTTACCCATACAATCATTCATACATACAATCACTCATCTTTACAACACTATCATATGCACTCATACACCTATACAGACTCTCACACTCGACAGCGTTCTCACATTATCAGCCTCGCTGCAGCTCGCTTCTCTATATGCTCCAGTGGTTTCTCTGGAACCCATCCTACTAAGGAAAATACACGGACTAAATTTGACTTTCAAGCACTGTACCTCCCGCTGCTCAAGGGCAATTTGTACTGCAATCAATTTTCACGGCCGCTCCTGCCGTGGGGATGAGCACCGTTTTCAGACCAGAAAAGAAAAAGCTGTGGAGTGGAACCTTTCCAAACCACGAAGCACAGCGCTCTCTTGCATTAATGGAAGCCTGTTTCTCTGGAACCCATCCTACTAAGGAAAATACACGGACTAAATTTGACTTTCAAGCACTGTACCTACTAAAGGATGTGAATGATACTCACCATGATGACTACAAGTCCCAGAAATCCCGGCGGGTCGTTGTTGCCACGCCCACTACTAAGTGTGATGATATGAAATAAAAGAAAGTGAATGGTGAGCCTCACAGTGTTTGCTTTGTCTGCCCAAGAAGAAGAGGCGCAATGCCTCGAAACGCGTCGGCTTTGTACAACCATTACAGGGCGCAGAGAAGCGAGCTGCAGCGAGGCTGATAATGTGAGAACGCTGTCGAGTGCCCTCCCGCTGCTCAAGGGCAATTTGTACTGCAATCAATTTTCACGGCCGCTCCTGCCGTGGGGATGAGCACCGTTTTCAGACCAGAAAAGAAAAAGCTGTGGAGTGGAACCTTTCCAAACCACGAAGCACAGCGCTCTCTTGCATTAATGGAAGCCTGTTTCTCTGGAACCCATCCTACTAAGGAAAATACACGGACTAAATTTGACTTTCAAGCACTGTACCTACTAAAGGATGTGAATGATACTCACCATGATGACTACAAGTCCCAGAAATCCCGGCGGGTCGTTGTTGCCACGCCCACTACTAAGTGTGATGATATGAAATAAAAGAAAGTGAATGGTGAGCCTCACAGTGTTTGCTTTGTCTGCCCAAGAAGAAGAGGCGCAATGCCTCGAAACGCGTCGGCTTTGTACAACCATTACAGGGCGCAGAGAAGCGAGCTGCAGCGAGGCTGATAATGTGAGAACGCTGTCGAGTGCCCTCCCGCTGCTCAAGGGCAATTTGTACTGCAATATATATATATATATATATATATATATATCATCCCTCTGTGCCGTGGAGACTGCTGGTGGTGGATCTCACCGAGTTGCTTTGATAGAAAAAAAACATATATCCATACTAATATTATAAAGAGAGAGCCCAAACCTTTGAATCGGGTAATTTCAGTAACCAGCGCACCAATCACAACACCCAATACAGCGTTGGAAAAAGCAGTTGCAGCAGAAGGACATAAGCTATGCAGACGGATAAAAAAATGTATTAAAAAAATTGCAAAAAAATCCATACTATACTATTACTATTACTATCTATACTACTAATATAAAGCGAGAACTGTGAACCTTTGAGGCGGGTAAACTCGGGAACCACAGCGCCAATCCAAACACCCAATCATCATTGGAATTGTCAGGGTCTGCAGAGTGACATAGGTTATATACCACAAAAAATATACGTTCCTTAAAAAATATACGTTCCAAAAAAAAGAAGTCCCTTGGAAGTAGCGCCGGCCGTGTGCGCTAACGACGTGCGTGCTGACATCATCAGGAGCGCTTGGAGGAGCGGCGGACAGGAGCGCGGGGAAGAGCGGTGAACTTTGGCGGACTGGAGCGGGCTGAGGTAGGTCAAGCAAGGGGAGGAGCAGTTAACTTCAAAGCGCGGGGAGGAGCGGTAAACTTTGGCGGACTGCCTGCGCGATGACTGATTGCCCCCGGAGGGTCAAGCAAGGGGAGGAGTGGTAAACTTTGGCGTACTGGAGCGGGCTGTTTGGAGCGCGGGGAGGAGTGGTAAAGTTTGGCGGACTGCCTGCGCGAAGCCTGATTGCCCCGGACAACGTCGGGGCGGGCTGCTAGTATATATATATATATATATATATATATATATATATATATATATATATATATATAGTACTTACTGACATATTGGAAATGAGAACGTTAAAGGCTGCCAGCTTCCGGAATTTGACAAGAGAAACTCGAACACTTTTACAGATTCCAGGAAGTTATTTAAAGTGCACACAAGGTGAACATAGAGCTGAAGAGAATACTCTTAATGTTACAAAAACGCTTACTTTTTCCACAAGAAAATGCCATGATGATTATATTGGCAATTACAAACACGAAAGATAAAAGACTACAAAAGTGACTCTTTCATGTTTAGGTAATTGGCTACACTTGCGGAGAGAGTTTAAAAGTAAAGGAAAAAATCAGTGCATTTCTTGTTGACAAAGGCTGAGTCCACAGCCGAAACACGTTTTAATGCAAGTGTGGCTGGTGAATAAAAGAGCTTATTCCCAGATCTGAGTGCAGAACTTCTCTTGATGGAGCGAAAATTTTATATATATATATATATATTGCCCATTGGCTGTGGGCAGTGGGTAGTGGGTAGTTATAGTTAAGACCAAGGGTAAACATTTTTATTGTGTACAGTTAATTAAAACCTTTACAATATTGTTAAATTAAAAAGACGTGTTGTTATTTAAAAAAAAAAAGTACAAGTTCTCGGGCAGTTAAAAAAAAAAATAGAAAAAAAGGTTTCTAGGGAGTCCATGTGTTTGGTTTAGTTATAAAAAAGATGTTTCAGAGAGTCCATTCGTTATGCTTCACGCGTCCGGCTTCGTGCCTTTTGTTTCCTTTTTCTCGGTGTTTTGTATTAGCTGCAGTGCCTTATGGCAAAATCTGGCGGCCCTACAAGCTGTCTGCAGTTGTTAACTGTTCAGAGCAAGCATAACGGCCGGACGGCATGTTCTAATTTGGAAGAAACGGTATACGTGAAGGAGATAGTAGCGTCTCAACTTTTTCAAAAAGGGACAAATGCACAATATGTGCATCGTAGATTCTACCTTTTGTCCACATAGTCTACAGTCAAGGCTCGTCCATGTTTGTTTCCATGGAGGGGTGTGTTCTTTCAAGATGGTAGATCCCAAACGTAGATTTAGAAGCATTTTTTGGGCGGTGGTGGATATGTGGTTGACTAGATAAGGTTGCGGCGCCATTTTCCCGTACGTGGACAACACCGTCCAGCCGTGTTTTTTCTTTGCTGTTGCATCTTTGTCTGATAGCCATGATATCTGCTTTGCGGCCCCATTGCTCGCTTTTTTTAAAGCCGCGAAGGTTTGGATTGTGTTCCATGCCTTTTCCAGCTTGAGGTCTGACAGGGCATTCTCACATACTGTTTTCCAGCTGTTTTTAGAGTTTATCTGGTTCTGCATCTCCATCCAGCAGAGGCCCATGAGCGTGTCTTCTTGGGCTGCTCTTAGTTTCCAGCATGTTTTTAGGATAGCCGCTTGTCTGACTTGGTGCTGGTTTGATAGGCCAAATTCCAGACGGATCTGTGATTGGGATACAAACTTCGGGATCCGAAAAATGTATTTGAACAGCTCTGATTGTTGTATGTTCAAGAAATTTGCATCCTTTCCCTTGAACAGTTCGGACCCATATGTAAGAGATGGTAAAAACTTGGCGGCTATTACCTTCAGCAGGTGCGAATTGGATGGACAATTCAATTTTCTTTTTATTAAGTTTAAGGCAAAACGTAACTTATTTGCCTGAGCCTTTCTGTACAGTTGATGATCTTTCAGAGTCCACCTGGCATCGACCACCATGCCCAGGTATTTATAGGAAGCAGTCTGCTCAAGTGTGTTGCCTGCGATGTTCCATTTGAAAGATTTCTTCCCTGGCCGCAGGGCAAAACAGACAATCTTCGTTTTTTTGTAATTGATTTGCAAGCCCTGGGCACTGATGTAATCATGGAGCTTCGTGATGGCGCGTTGTAGGCCCATAGGGGTCTGACTGCACAGTACGATGTCGTCTGCGTGCTGTATGCTCCTAATTTTGAGCTGGGCTAGCTTTGGGGGATCGCTTTCTATTTCCGCGATGCTTTTATCGAGGTCCGCTGTGAAGATGTTAAAAAGCGTTGGTGCCAATACGCAGCCCTGCTTAAGGCCAACATGAGTGGGTATTTTTCCGGATATTCGGTCGCCATTGCCTAGTTTTATTCTTACCCAGGTAGATGAGTAAAGGTTGATAATGGCCTGCAGCAACATTGGGGGGATGTCCCAAAAGGCCATTTTTTGCCATAGTGCCTCCCTCGGGACTGTGTCGAATGCTGCTTTTAGGTCGACAAAACACGTATACAGCTTAGTTGTTTTCTCCCTTGCTTTGTCGACCAGGAGATTTAACGCAAGCAGGTTGCATAGTGTGTTGGTACCAGGCCTAAAACCTGTCTGCGTGATTGGGAGAATTTTTTTCTCACAAACCCAGTCTTCTAAGGCCCTCAAGAGATTCGAGGCGTACATTTTTGCCTCGACATCTATGAGCGCGATAAGGCGGTAATTGGCAGGGTCAGATCTTGAGCCTGCCTTGAAGATTGGGTTTAGGATGCTGCCTCTCCATGATTGGGGAATATTTCCGGACTGAAAAGCGATGTTGTATAAGGGGGTAAGATATTCCGCCCAGAATTGGTGGTCTTGTTTGAACAGGGCGTTCGGTAAGCCATTCGGGCCTGGAGCACCCTTGGATCTCAAGTTTTTAATTACCTTTTCTACCTGCAATGTCGTTATCCAATTTGTGCCAAAGTGTGGGTCTGCCACTTGGTTAATTTTTGGAAGTGAAGTCTGCTGGGCTGGAAACCAAGCTAGGGTGCTGACCCTTTGTGAATGGTTTAAATACTGTATCCAGTCCCCCTCAAGTATGTTAGCGTTGAGTGTCTGAGCTGCACCATTAGCGATTTTGTTAATTTCTGCCCAAAATTTCCCGTTGTTATTTGATTTGCTGGATACTAGTAATGATAGCCAGATATCAGTTTGTTTTTTTGTTTTTTCTTGCCACACTTCTTTTTTATAATTTTGTCTTAATTTGTGAATTTGATTGGCTGTGTCTTCACCCTTTGACTTGGCTATTGCTTGTAGTTTTCTGATTTCTTGGTTTGTGGACCTTTTATTGCGCGCAATGGATCCCAGGGACCCTTGAGAGGATTTGCCCGAGGTCGATTGGTAGCTACGTGTTCGGTTACCAAATCTTTCTATTAATGTTATGATCAGTCTGTCCCAGTTATCCAGATGTGCGAGTGGATCTTCTCCAGTCACTGCCGAGTGGGCATTTGTGATGTACGTCATTATTTCTTTGATGTTATTGCCATTCCACGCAAGTCTCTTGAGGTTGTAGATACTTGGAGGTTCGATCAAGACTTCGCAGTTGGTGGCCCTATTATGTTGGAGACTGAATTTGAATGCTTGCAGGCTATGGTCGCTCTCCAGTTTGTGAATAATTTTGTAACTGACAATGGATTGCAGAACCACTAGATCCACTATGGTGTAATCCAACACAGAATGCGTCTGTTTGGCTATTCGAGTCGAGGATGCAGGTTGGTCTTGTGGAAGGCGGCCATTCAGGCAGACCATTCCGACCTCAGCAAACATTAAGGCGCACTGGTCACCGATCTTGTCCCGTTTTCGGTGATTTGTTATAATGTTTGGGATTGTCCTGCCGTTCCATTTATTTTGGGTCATGGTTGAGGCGTGGTCCTTTTGAAGTAGGAACATGTTCAGATCACCGGACACGACCAGCCCCGCTTGCGGGTAGATTGATTGCATAGATTTGATAAGGGCTTTTAATGTCGCAATTTTCTCTTCTTTATGCTTGGAGTCTGGGTGTATATAGATATTACAAATTATCATCATTAAAGGATCTTGGGCCCTCTGTGTGCCTTTGCCGGGATCTTGCGTCAGCTCGACTTTGATGCACTGTATCCATTCTTGGCCAGTGTCAATATTGACATAGGTCCAGGCGATGCCGGTATTCAGATAGATTGATAGGCCTCCAGCTGCCCTTCCCGAAAGGCCTCTTTTGGATGCTGGTTTTTGGATTTCATTGAAGCCAACTATTTGTAGGGGGGCCATTAGCCAAGTTTCTTGAAATAAGATGATGTCGAAGTGATTTAAGAATGACATGAGTTCGGCGTCGTTGGTTTTGCCCCCCAGGCCATTGATGTTCCAAGAGCAGGCTTTTAAAGGCGGTTTTCATGCTTCCTCCATCTCTGCCGGCGTTGTATTATGCATCGGCGTCAGAAATTTCCGGCATTCGTTAGATCCTGCGGTATGGCCAAGATGGATAATACGTAGATTGGCCCATTCCCCCTTCTTGGTGACCGTACCACCGACCGCCCCCCGGAGAATTCCGCCTTCTGGTTTGGGTATTTTTTCTGCCGAGGCAGCTAGTGGGCCTGGGTATCTTTCTGGCGGCACGGGATATAGTTCAATTCCCCAGTTGGCGAAATCTTCTCTATATCGCCACACTTCTTTTGCAATTTCGGGGTCTTTCCATGTTACCACTGTCATTTCTCTCCCGTTTGAATTGGGCAATGTTTTGAATTCGATACTATCTATGTGAGTTGTATTCACATATTTTAGCGTCTCAAAAGAGTTGGTAAATTTTAAAATTGCGCTCCGGTTTAAAATGTCGTGGTTCCCCCTTGAGCTATAGTGCGGTATTAGTTTGTGCATTGTGGAGCCCGCTGGGTAAGTCGTTTCTGGCTTCTCGTGCTGATTTGGGGCGCAGAATTGGTTGTTAGGTGTAGATAGTCTTTTTAGGCTGCCCTGATTTGGGGCGGTCAGCTGCGTTCCCAGCTTGGTTTCTAGGACCGCCTGCTGTGATATCGGGTCCACTGAGACTTGGGTGCATGATCTCAATTGGGGATACTCTATTGCGTGTTGCTTCTCTTTGGATCCCGGCACCGTTTTCGGGAAGTAATGTGTAATGGTTTTCTGTTCTACATGCTGATTCGGCGCGGAAGAGCCATCCGCCGATTGCATTAATGATTGGGATTGATTGGCTTTTGAACGGCTGTGGTTCTTAGTGGCAACTGTTGACAAGACTTCCTGGGACTGAGTCGCTGAAGGGTGTGTCGGCCCGCGGAGCACTTGCTCCTCCTGGCCCACCTCTGGTGACTCTTTAGGATTTTCAGCTGGAAGGCTTTGATTCCTAATTGCGACTGTTGGTTTAACTTCCGGGGGCTGTGTAGCTGGGGGGCATGATGACCCCCGGTCCGCTTGCTCTTCCTGTGCCGCCGGATCTTTATGATGTGGGCCTTGAAATGACGTACCTGTGATTGAATTGGGTTTTGGGAACCTTCTGGCAACTTTGTTCCCCTGGTGCTTATTTTGTCTTGCTTTCCTCAGCCTCTTGCGCTCACGCTTTGTCAGTGGGATGATTTGGTTTGTTTGCCCGTTAGGTGTTATGTCAAGGTCTTCTCTCCTCAGATTTACGGGCTCTGCCGTACTTCTATAAGGTTGACTTTCATTCTTTTGGGATGAGCCGGAGGCATCTTTCCCTGTATAGGGCTGATCCAGACGGCCTTTTTGATGGACTATTTTTGTGTCGGTGGTTGGTTCCACTTTGGTCGTGTGGCAAGGTGTTAAGCGGCCTTCCGTTTTGTCCACCCTTGTGTCCTCGCTAACTGTTGTGGCACTGGGAGTTAGGGTTAGCGTGCTTTCTGGTGAGGTTCCGGTCCCATGGGTGTCAATGACGTAATGTGCGTTATTTGGTTTGTTTTGAACCTCTTCCAGAATGTCAATTAGAATTGCTGGTAAAACTTTAAGATGGTTCATTGTTTCTGAGCACTGACATTCATGGTACGTTGTGAGCGGATCTTTCTGTACCCGGTCGATAAAGGAGTTTAACTCAAGAATCTTTTTGTCTATTCCTGCGACATGCGTTGCTAGGATTTGCAGGATATCTATCTGAGATTCCAACTTTTTCAGAATGTTGGAGTAGGGCTGTTGAGATAGTTTCCATCATGTTTATAAACGGCCGCCACAGTGGTGCATACAGCGGTGAACTGTTGTCGGCTGAGTGAATTGGGTCTTTGGGGCTGCTCCGACCTTTGTCCCTTGGTATATGCCTTGATGGACCCGGGGCTCTTGTTTCTAGAGTTTCTGGTGGGTCACGTTGGTTTTTGCCCTTACCCATGTCGGAAATAGGTGTGTAAATGGCCGTTCTGATCCTTTGGTCGGGATCTTTGGGAGAAGTTGAGAAGCTTGTTGTGGAAATGTTAAAGTGAAGCGGAAATAACCCTGACGGGCGGTTTAATGAGTTTCTGCAGTTTGTGTTGTTAATGGTTGTAGGACTAGCACTATTCGGATTGTGTGCCATCTGCAATTCTTCACTAGCGGTAACATTGAGTGTGTGGTTATACTTTGCTTCTGCCTCCGTGCCTGGCGAGGCATCTCTTGGCTGTGTTGGACCATTTAAGATCTTCCTTTCACTAGAGGGTTGATCCTTATTAGCTTTTTCAAAGATGACTTTGTCCGGTGTGTCCAATGGGCCCTTACAGTCTGTTTTCAGGTCTTTGCGCATGGCCACCCCGCGGTCATTGTGGTCCCTCGGGTCGAAGTATGAGCCCAAACTAAGAGAGCGTCGCGTCTCTGGGCCAGTGGGTGCCAGTGGTGTTCCCTTTGTGCCCTCGGTACGCTCGTCGCTTGGTGTAACATAGGGGAGGGGATCACCGTTTACCTCCCTTAGATTTATTTGGGCTTTCACCTTGAGTTGGTTTGACCTTTTGATTGGGTTATTTTGAGGATTATCCAAATGGTGAGGTTAGTTTTCGTAGAGATTATGGCTCGGGGTATTGTTATGAAACTGCAAGGCTTTAGTTGGTGAAGTCGCCGATTGGGACCTTCTTTTGTTGTTGGTTGTGGCCATTAAATTTGGTTCCTGAAAAGCTGACGATACTAACGGTACTAGCGGTATAGGTGATGGAAAGGTTGGGATTAGAAAGTCTGTGATCCTTACGTTCCTGAGCGTGATCTTCTTTGGTGTTTTTGGGGCGAAGACGCCGGCAGTGATATCTTTTACCTCTTTTGCATCTGGCGTGACCTCTGTAGAGTTCTCATCTAATATAAGAATGAGTTCTTCGCTCATTTTCCGTCGTAGGGGTTGTTTGTTTTTGCTTGATTTTGCTATGGGGTCTGTTCTAATTTTCCCTGATCTCATAATAAGGATGCAGTTTTGTTATTTAGGAGGACTTGCCGCCTGCTCCTTACGGCCTTGTGGCCTCTCGGGTGCCCTGCTGTGTGTGTGCCTGGGACCGTGATGGTGAGATCTCTACTGGGGACTCTGATGGAAAAGCGATCCTATGCTTTTGCCTTGGGCGGCGTGCCAATGTCCCAATGACCTGTACCCAAAGGTGTCCAGGGCGGGTCCAGGGAGGGTTCAGGGAACTGGTCCTGCAGTCTATTTGCTCTCACTGCCGCTGTGTGTGGATTCTAACGGTTTGTTTTTGTGCAGGCGGCGCTATGTGCTCTGAATTCGAGTACTAGGAGCTTCAATAGTGCACCAGGGGCGTCGCGGGCCGCCTCGCAGCGCCTCTATGCGCACTTGCTGTTGCAGTCACTACCTGGGGAGCCGAGAACCGGGCCCCGAAGGCCGCTACGGGAGGAGGGGAAAGGAAACACACCAACCTGCACTGCCTGCTGTGGTCCGCAGCGACCCATCGACGGTCCTCCAGGAAACCCTGGGCCCAGCACTGATAGGCCAATTCTCCAGACGGCCTTCTTCGCCCCTGTTCCTTTTGCCACTCCTGTTCTCACTTTGGTTCTCACTGCTCACTGCTGTGCGCTGTTTTCCTCCTGCTGCTGCTGTTGGCCCCTGCTGACAGCCTGGCCGATCCCCCGCTCCGCTCCCCGTGAGGTGGGGCTATCAGGAGATAAGGTTCGTACTCTCCCCGTGAGCTGTGCTGTGCGCTATGCCCCCCTGCGTCTCCGTTGCGAGCGCGGCGGTGGCCGCGGCTCTGTGGCTCAGGCGGTCACTGCAGCTGTTACGGCTGCCACGGGGTCATGCTGCACCCAACTACCGGATGGGTCCTGGTGGGTCCGGGAGGCACGGGCGCTGGTCGCGCTGGTCGCGCTGGTCGCTCTGGTTGCGCTGGTCACCGCAACTGGCGGAGGCGGAGGAGGAGGCGCCCCCTCTTTTCGGGTGTCCGGTCTCGCTGTGGGGCATCTATCACAACTTTTCAAAATGCGCCACGCCACGCCACACCACAGTGCTCCTCGGCTCCTCAGCTCCTGTCGAATCCTCCGTACTGCCCCGAACTGCTGCTCTCTGGCGCCACCGTGTGCTACAAGGAATTCACAGATCAGATATAGTTAAGACCAGTTTCCATTGGGTAAGCGTTTTTGACTTGGCTATATCTTTGGCGCAGTTTGATGAATCTTCATGAACTTTTCCCAAAAAAGTGCACTGGAGACCCCAAGTTGTGGAAGGAAAGTTTCAGGGTGATCTGTCAAGCAGGGTCGAGAAGAAGGGGGATATAAAAAGTGCATTTCCTATGTTAATTCTCATAGGGATTTTAAACACGACTACAACACAAACTGCTGAAAGGAATTACACCAAATGTGGCAGAATGGTAGCTCTTAGTCCAGAAAGCGACCATTTTGTAAACGAGTTTAATCCGTCCAGTAGTTTTGAAGATGTTAATGAAAAAACAAATTTGTATATCTAAGGACACGAAGGCCCCACAAACCCTCCTGATCTCGGCTGCCAGCACTTCAACCAAAAAGTGCTGGCATCCATTATGTAACTCGGCTTAAGCCGAGTCACTAAGAAAAGTGAAAAATAAAAGAAAGGGGGCAGGGTAGGAATACCCTGACCCACTAGCCCTGGTCCTGAGGTCCTCCTGGGATTCCCCAGGGAAAAACAGTCTTTTTTGGTGCAAAAGGGCAACAAAGTCGCAAATCTGCTTAAAAATTAAAAATGTAAAAAAATGAGTGCTGGTTTCCGAGCTTTTCCAAAAATAGGCCCCCGATGGGCCAGGTCCCGAGGGGCATTTTTAACGAAAAGGAGGGTGTGCACAGGGCCCCCCTTCTGAGGCTCCTTGAGCGCCGGGACCACCACTTCCTTGGGGCTCTATGTAAAAATTGGAGAGGGGTCGTGTGAACCCCCTTCATGGGCTCATTTGAGCTCCAGGAACCACCACCTTCTCAGCGCTTTATTTTTATAAATGGAGGGAGCTGCCTGAATCCCCCTGCTGGGAATGGTACATGTTCCAGTAACCGCCACCTCCGAAGGGCAATAAACAAACATTTATGGGGGTGCCACACAGACCCCCAGGCCCTGAGGACCACCATCTGCCCAAGGCCATCATAAGACTTTCAAATGAGATGGGAGCCATGCGAACCCCTCCTGGGCCATATACGGCCCCAGGGACCACCAACTCCCAAGGACCGGCCTCTGAAATTAAAGGAGGTGGCCATGTGGCCCATTTCCTGGAGCCACTCATGGCCCTTGGGACCACCATCCCCGAAGCCCCCTAGGGCTCCTGCTATCTCCTGAGTTGCCCTACCCAGTTGGGGCCCGTGGAGGGAGTTCCATGGGGTGGAAAAGCAGGGCTGGGGATGGTCAGGCTGGGGGGTAGTAAACACCAGTAGGGGACGGGATGCACACCAATGTTTAACATTATCAACATTTTTAAACCATTATTTTCTCTGTTTCCATTTTTTAGCGTGCAGACTTCTCAAGTGCAATGCCCAAACGCACTTTTGTGAACACAACACCATTTTGGAGCGTCATTTCGCGCCAATCCGTCGCACAGCGTCATAATGCCTCCTTTGTGAAATAGTTATCTTTACACGTGTAAAGATAACTATTTCACAACTGATTATTGTTACTGTTTTTGTATTTATAGTGACCCCTGAAGAAGTGCAATTATGCACGAAATGCATTGGGTTTTTTAAACAAATAAACACTGTCCTGAACGAAGAATGCTTTATTCGTGTTTTCACTGAGAGGTCTGGATGGACACGGTGGGAACATTAGAAATCTGGACAAATGGCATGAACACTCCGTTTGAGGAATATGCTAATATGTGGAAAGATTAGTAATGGACTAAGTAAGAAGGATGACCAGTTGGAATAAAATATGGTATACTTGTTGGAAAATATGCCAGGAGGCATTATGACGCTGTGCGACGGATTGGCGCGAAATGACGCTCCAAAATGGGGTAGTAAACACCGGAATATGGATGATTGGAGGTAAGTAAACAATTAAATAAATAAAACGAATTTCGTTGTGCGTCCGCGCGCTACTAAATTTGTTTTATTTAATTGTTTACTTACCTCCAATCATCCATTTTCCAGTGTTTACTACCACCACCCTGCCCCTCCCCTGGCCAGCCTTTCCACCCCACGGAACTCCCTCCAATCAATCAATCACTGCATTTATAAAGCACGCTACATACCCGTGAGGGTCTCAAGTCGCTGGGGGGAGGTGGTGCTGCTACTGATCGAAGAGCCAGGTCTTGAGGAGTCTTCTGAAGGCCAGCAGGTCTGTCGTAGGCTGGTGGGGAGAGCGTTCCATGTCCTGGCGGTGAGGTAGGAGAAGGATCTGCCGCCGGCGGTGGTTTAGCGGATACGAGGAACTGTGGCGAGGGGGTAAAATTTGGCCTGAGGAGGAGAGCTGTGCAGCCCCCTCCCCCACTGAATTTTGCCCAGGCCTTGTGGGATGTGGTCTCCAGGGCCAAAATCAGCCTGGCGAGGGGGGCCGCACACCCCCTTCCCCATTGATTTTCAGCTGGGACCCGGGGGATTTGGGACCTGGGTCGTTCTGGCTGTGATGCTGATTTCACAGTAATTAAACCTCAATAGGAACCACTTACAAATATAAACATAGTAGGTTCCCCGGCAGATCAGTTCGTAACAGAACAAGGGTCATCGTGTATTATCCAGGATCCAATACAATTAATTATCGAAGTCTCCACAGCCATTCTATGCCGGCATCATTTGTGGACTTCAAGCTCACGACTTTGAAGTATAGAAGACTTTAGCAGCCAGCTGTTTGGGGATATAGCAAGTACGGATCTTCATTCCCTTCTCAATTTATTAGAGGCTATCTACTCTGACTCGTCAAAAGTAAACGGTTGTGGTACGCGGTACCGTCAGTATATTCTCGAGTCTTTTTAAGCTGAAATACAGGATACTGCCCCTAATGAAGGGAATCATATTTCCCGAAATGCATTGGGCTCTGGAAATGTTAAGATAATGTACCAATGTTCACAAGAGATGGAAATCATGCAATATCGCTGTAAAATATCTTGTCTATATCATTGATGTTACAAAAATTATATTGTTTTATAAATCAGAAGGATACTTTTGTATGTGTGACCAACACACAATCATGTTATAATTGAAACAACGACGGAATTGTTTTATGATTTGGAAAGTAAATATCCGAGTGGAAAAATGGTTAAATGCATTTTTGTTTAGTTGTACTTTTTGATTACTATTGTTTACATATTGGAAACCAGTTCCCCAAGGAACAGTGCGCACTACATGCAGACTGCAATCTGCATCCTCTCTTGTTCTTATTGTATTGCAAGTACAATCAGTAGTGCAGCACCCTTATGATTATTTGATCGGTCCTAGATTACACTGAAGATTATTAGTGAGTGCACCTTGGTTTTCCCCACTTTGTTTCCCCAGCTGAAGCCCGACTTCTGTAAAGGACAAATGACCCTTACTCCTGGGCTTGGTGAAGGAAAAGCGTTTGTGTTCTCTTCAATACCATATTAAAAGACAATATGAAATGCTTTGTGGAAGTGAATGCATTGTTGATGTATTGGAGAGTAATTTGTAGTGACTGTGACGCGTGAGTCCATTCTTGTCCTCACCAGGTGAGAGCACAGTCAATGGTTCTCTCTTTAGTAGTATGTAAAGGTCTTCGTACCTTTTACCTGGATGTTGGACAGCTTAACAGTGGCCTGACCACATTCCTTGATGATTTTAGTGACACACACTTGATATATGAGGGCATGTTCACCAAACAAAGAAGCACTCGCTTCATATAGTAAGACTGATGTTTGGTGAAGATTTAACTCTTTGTTGTCTCGTTGTCTCCTCTATGGGTGGATTCATGTTATTACATATACAGCACTTCATAATTAACCAGCAGTAAGTAATCCACTTGGGTAGATATTTTCTGCAAAACTATGGAATCTTGTTGGTCGTATGGAATGTTGCAGTTGAGTCACTCACACAGCTACTGACACAACCACACAGACACTTAGCCACTCATTTAGGCACTCACACACCTGTGGTCAGACCCACTCAGACACTCACACATTCACTCACAGACCCATACGGACCCACACAGCCGCACACACCCATTCACAGACCCATGAAGCCACTCACACCCACAAAACCACTCAAACACCCAGTCACAGGCCCATACAGCCACTCACACACCCACTCACTGACCTATACAGCCACTAACACACACACACACACTCTCAGAGGTTTCAGGTTACAGTAAAATGAAAAAGTGCCATGAAAACACGTGTGCTCTATAGTTATCAGTGATATATATATGTATATATATATAGCACAGCGTAACTTCTTCTTCAAGAAATAACAAAGCAGGACACGAACTACCAGAAACAAGTATACGGATATATATATATATATATATATATATATATATATATATATATATATATCGTACTTGGAATCGAGGACGGGCCCACTTGTGGAGTCCATACAGGACTTGATTGTGTGCTTCCCGGACCACACTTCCCAGAATGCACAGTCTCATTTGAGCCTCCCATCGGTGGGTGTGTTATATATAAAATGGGGAAGTGGGTCGGCGGTTGCGCACACCGCTTCCATTAAAGCCCCTGAAGAGAAGCATATGGAGCTTCGAAACGCGTCGGGCAGATCCTGTACGGAGCGGCGTCTACGAGTGGATCCCCGTCCTCACCTATACATAAACCAAGCTGCTGCTCGCGTGCTACTCAAAGGTGGACACCTTCGAGCATTGATTTATACGCGGCCGTCCAGCCGCGGAGTATGCACCACCCCGGTACCCTGGGGGTCACGAAAGTGAAGCAGCAGTCGTACTTGGAATCGAGGACAGGCCCACTTGTGGAGTCCATACAGGACTTGATTGTGTGCTTCCCGGACCACACTTCCCAGAATGCACAGTCTCATTTGAGCCTCCCATCGGTGGGTGTGTTATATATAAAATGGGGAAGTGGGTCGGCGGTTGCGCACACCGCTTCCGTTAAAGCCCCTGAAGAGAAGCATATGGAGCTTCGAAACGCGTCGGGCAGATCCCGTACGGAGCGGCGTCTACGAGTGGATCCCCGTCCTCACCTATACATAAACCAAGCTGCTGCTCGCGTGCTACTCAAAGGTGGACACCTTCGAGCATTGATATATATATATATATATACATATATATATATATATATATACTTTATAAATATGTGTGTGTGTGTGTGTGTTATTTATATATACATATTTCTTTTTGTGGGGGGGGGCCTACCCTCCCCATAACCTTAAAAACCCCTTCCCATTTCCTGTATCCACCCCTTCACCCCAAGATCATCATTACATCTGTTTTCCTCTACCCACCCCTTAAACTTAAAATCACCCTTACCTCCATTTATCTCTATTAACCCACAACCCTAAAATCATCCTTACAACCCTTTACCTCTAACCACCCTCAACCCTGAAATCACCCTTACCTCAATTTAATTCAACCCATCCCTTAACCATAAAATCGCCCTTACTACCCATTACTACTTCCCACTCTTAATCCTAAAATCACCCTTATCTTGTTACCCTCATCTGCTTCTTAACCCTAAAATTGCCCCAGCCCATCTCCTCGAACCACCACATATTTTATTTATTTTTATTTGTAGGTTTGTAACACGCTCGAATCGACTCCCGAAGGAGTATCTCTGCGCCTGTGACCTAGAGAGCGGTGTTAGCAAGTCCGGAAGGAAATGATTTATGACTGAAACAAAAAGGTCTTAAGTTGTTTCCTGAAACTCAAGTGTTCTGTACATTTCCTAAGTAGCAGGGGTAATCCATTCCACAGGGTGGGACCGACTACGGACAAAGCCCTGCCACCCTGCCTTACTTTCTTGGCAACTGGCACTGTGAAGAGCAGCTGGTTACTGAACCTGAGAAAACGCACCGGAGTATAAGGTACAAATTTGTCTGTCCAGTATGTTGGCCCTAATCCATTCAGACTCTTATGGATAAGGCAGCAGGTCTTGAATATCATATCTAGGGAGAGAGTACCCCACTAGCTCCAGGGAACAGGGTACAGTGACAAACAGTCAAAGGGAAATCCCTGGGTACACACTCAAGTATAGACTACTTAACTTACGCACCACTCTGTCTATGCATTCAATCCTCAAGTTTAAATAAAAAATTTCAACTAATTAATAAAAAAGGAATTTACATTTCCACACTAAAATACGAACGTTCACAGTCTTTTTAATTGGAATATAAAAGAATATACATCAATTGACAAATTAAAATTTCAAAGAGTAATCTCTGAAAAAGAATCTTTCTTTAAAAACACAAAGCAAGGAATCAAGGCAATTCATTATAGTTGATCACATGCATTCTAAAATTGACATAAATGATTACACACCCAAAATATACATCATAGAAAGGATTTACAAGTAAAGATTACAACTGGTCACAATGAGGAACACACAAAAAAAAGAGAAAGAAAAACCCCTATAAATTGTGGTTAGCTGATGTCTTTACCACCATTGGTAACTGGATCCAGAGGTCATTAATTGATCAGAGAGTGACGTCAAATGTACCACTTATGCGTGCATATCAGTTGCTCACTAGACCTTTCTTTGGATTCTAGATTGGAAAAAGTGCGTCGACGCGTTTCGGTGCAAGGAACAAAAGGATATTGTAGCACCTTCCTCAGGACTTGCCGTTTCTTTAGGGGTCACCGGCTTCAAAGAATGTTGCTTTACACCCTTTCTGTAAATATATGGGGAAAAGCAAGGTATAACTATTTTGCAAGATTCTTGGTACAATAACATAATTTGCTATTTGTACTGTGCATTTATTATCTATCCACTCGTGATATGAGTGTACATGTTCTATGACACAATCTACTCCTTGTATAGTGCATATATTAACTCTCCACTCCTGTTATAGATGTACATGTTCTAATCTATACAAGGAGTAGATTGTGTCATAGAACATGTACACTCATATCACTAGTGGATAGATAATAAATGCACAGTACAAATAGCAAATTATGTTATTGTGATATGAGTGTACATGTTCTATGACACAATCTACTCCTTGTATAGTGCATATATTAACTCTCCACTCCTGTTATAGATGTACATGTTCTAATCTATACAAGGAGTAGATTGTGTCATAGAACATGTACACTCATATCACGAGTGGATAGATAATAAATGCACAGTACAAATAGCAAATTATGTTATTGTACCAAAAATCTTGCAAAATAGTTATACCTTGCTTTTCCCCATATATTTACAGAAAGGGTGTAAAGCAACATTCTTTGAAGCCGGTGACCCCTAAAGAAACGGCAAGTCCTGAGGAAGGTGCTACAATATCCTTTTGTTCCTTACACCGAAACGCGTCGACGCACTTTTTCCAATCTAGAATCCAAAGAAAGGTCTAGTGAGCAACTGATATGCACGCATAAGTGGTACATTTGACGTCACTCTCTGATCAATTAATGACCTCTGGATCCAGTTACCAATGGTGGTAAAGACATCAGCTAACCACAATTTATAGGGGTTTTTCTTTCTCTTTTTTGTGTGTTCCTCATTGTGACCAGTTGTAATCTTTACTTGTAAATCCTTTCTATGATGTATATTTTGGGTGTGTAATCATTTATGTCAATTTTAGAATGCATGTGATCAACTGTAATGAATTGCCTTGATTCCTTGCTTTGTGTTTTTAAAGAAAGATTCTTTTTCAGAGATTACTCTTTGAAATTTTAATTTGTCAATTGATGTATATTCTTTTATATTCCAATTAAAAAGACTGTGAACGTTCGTATTTTAGTGTGGAAATTTAAATTCCTTTTTTATTAATTAGTTGAAATTTTTTATTTAAACTTGAGGATTGAATGCATAGACAGAGTGGTGCGTAAGTTAAGTAGTCTATACTTGAGTGTGTACCCAGGGATTTCCCTTTGACTGTTGGTCTTGAATATCACCCTTTTCCGAACAGGAAGCCAGTGTAACTTATCCAAGAGTGGTCTGGATGGCGTTCTTGGAGGGGCATTTAAAACCAGCCTTGCTGCAGTGTTCTGCACAACTTGGAGTTTGGCTTTAACCCCCTCGTTGGCTGACAGCAAGAGCCCATTGCAGTAGTCTAAACGACTAAGAATCAGAGCCTGCACCAAGGTTTTCCTGGTGACATCTGGCAGCAAGGGAAAGACTTTTCGAAGAAGGCCAATCACATGAAAGCAAGTGCCCACCACTACATTGGCATGCTGCTTCAGAGAAAGATCTCGATCCAGGCGTACCCCCAAGTTTTTCACAACCAATTTGGGTTCAGGTACTGGCCCAAGATCTTGCGGCCACCAATCTGGGGTCCACAGAATCTTAGCTTCTCCAAAAAGCAGGACCTCTGTCTTCCCTACATTGCATTGAAGGCAGTTTGATGACATCCATTTGGCTACTGCCTTCATGCCATTGGAAAAGGTAACCTTCACTTCGTCCGTAAGATGTCTAAAAGGATACAGTAGCTGGGTATCATCCGCGTAAGATACGGGGATGAAACCAAACTCTCTCAGGATATTTGCCAGGGGGGCCATATAGATGTTAAAAAGAGTCGGGCTCAAACAAGAGCCCTGTGGCACCCCCTTGGCAATCTCCATTTCAGCGGAACGAAATGCGCCCATACTAACCGTTTGGGTCCGGTTAGATAGAAAGCTTTTTAGCCAAGCTAAAGCCGTGTACTTTAGCCCAATGTCAGCAGATTGTTCGAGTAAGATACTGTGAGAAACAGTATAGAACGCTGCTGACAGATCTAGCAGCACCAGAACAACAGAGAAGCCTCTATCTTGATATCTGTGGAGTTCATCTGTTATTGATAGTAACGCGGTCTCTGTACCATGTCTGGGCCTGAAGCCAAACTGAGAGTGATCCAAGCAATTGGTCTGCTCAAGGAAATTAGATAAGTGCCTATTCACATACTTTTCAGCTAGTTTTCCCATAAAAGGGAGTAGAGATATCGGTCTTAGTTTAGACAGATCAGTCCATGGAATAATAGAATTTTTCCTGATCGGTCTAACCTATGCTCTTTTCCATTCTCTAGGCACCTGGCCACTTGCCAATGAAAGGTTCACTATTCTCTGAATGCCTGGGCCCAATATATTCCCAACAATTGGCATTATTCTTGCTGGAATAATGTCCAATGGGCTTCCACTCTTGATTTGATTAATATATGCCTCTACCTCATCTAAGGAGATAGGAGGGAATGTGCTAAGAGAGCATGAAGGGAGAATAGTTGGAGCCTGTGGCATTACCACACCTCCTATGGTCGATAGATTAGCATCGATGATGTTATCATAAATCCTGTCAATCTTACTGGTGAAGAACTGTGCTACTTCGTCACATAATTGCTGTGACTTCAGCTCTGGACTTTCACAAGCTGCTGGCTTGACAAAGGACTGCACAATTTAGTACAGCACCCTAGGGGCATTTCCTGCGGATGACAGGAGGGACGTAATGTGAGTCTTGCGTGCCAATCGAATGGCTTTATGGTAAATAGAAAGGGCCGACCAATAAAGATTCTTGTCATCCTCTCTATGGGATGTTCTCCATACTTTTTCCAATTTCCTGGCTATCTGTTTTAAGGAGCGTAAATGCTCCGAAAACCACACTTCCTGCTTCTGAGCAGGGCGTGATTTAAAGGTTTTAATAGGAGCAATTGTATCCACTGATATCTGCATGGCTTGGTCAAATTTAGCTAGGACACTGTCCACTCCGTCCGTAGAACAGACAGAGGGCTCAACAAACCTTTCCTGGAAGACGTCCGGAGTGACCTTATGCCATTGTCTCCGTCTGCTAGGTAGTGTCGTTATTTGTTTTAAAAATTTCTCTGGCCTAGGTATGCGGAATTCCATAATATAGTGATCTGTCCAGCTCACTTGTATGGGAGGAGAGCAACTAATGTCATTTGGTATAGTCGAAAAAATTAGGTCCATTGTATGTCCTGCCAGATGCGTTGGTCCACTGTTGATCTGTGTAAGACCCAGTAGTGCCAAATCAGTCCGTAAGGACTGCGCCTCGCCACATTCTATTATTTCGCTATGAACATTAAAATCTCCATAAACCTAACAACACCTTTATCCTCCTTGACCTCTACCGACCCTATAATGCGAAATTCACTCATAACTGCTTTAGCTCTTCCCGCATTTTGACCTATTTTTCTTCAAAATGACATTAAAATAATGTTGTTTTTTTAACAAATACTTGCCTGTGGAGTAAAGTACCACATGGCAAAGGAAACGGGTACAAAGGTACAACACAATTCGCATCACTTACCTGTGCAGTACTTAGCTTTGTAGTAAAGACTGTGGTATAAATGTCATACCAGGTAAAAACGGCAGGGCAAAGAGTACTTACCAAATGCAATAACTTGTCTTGGCACTCTTTCAGTGATCTTTCCAAACCTTCATAGGGTTTCCTGTCCAATCTGATTAAAAAACGAATTAGGTTAGGAACTAAAGTTGGTTCTGTATACTACACACCTTGTCCTTTAAATTAAGTTTTAAGTGCCTTTATTTTTCCCCTGCATCCTTATCGAATAGCTTGTGGAGTCATTCTTTCATATGATCTCCCACATGCTCCAGGAACAACAGAGATGCTTCATGGCAGTTTTATGACACGTCTTTTCTCCATTAATCTTTCAGCACCCCCTTTGTACCTCATCCTGATTTTCTACATCGAAATCAGTAAGTCGAAAACATCCCATTCCCAATGTAATACCTACTCATCTCAATCTAACACATTCTCCCACACACCAATGTATTGGTCAGATCTCTCTTAATTGGCAGGATGCCTCATGTACACGTTTGTGCCTTTTAACGGTCTCCATTCCCTTTCGTTCCTTTAAGGGTACCCTTCTCTTTGATGGTGCTTAGACATCATCTTCCCCACAATTCTCTAATTTTATGCTTCCTTATTACATTCTGTACATGTTTTCTTTTTTTAATGCACCTATCTCAATTTGGAATCTTCACACTTACTTGCTTATTCACAGAACATGATTCTAATGTCTCAGTTGAAGCAATGTTCCTTCTACATACTGCCTCCTTAACTGTTAATCTCTTTCTGAATCATAGCTATATTATTATTTCTGCCTAAGGCAAAAGGGAGGTATAACAGAATATGGATTACCGAAATATCAGGCAACAAGAATATCATAGTAAAAATATCCACACCCAAAATATTGTGGCAGCATAGATTTTCTATTCTTAACTCCACCACTACATACCTTGAAAATATACACATTGTCAAGGTGTAGGTAATTACAATGAACATACAGTTGCCCATATACCTGTTTTTTCAATATTTAATTTGCTGCTACATTTCCTTTTTTTTTTTTTTTTTTTTTTTTTTATTGAGATGGATCGGAATATAAAAAGAGAATATACACAATTACAAATATCAGCTGGATAAAACGTGATTACATCCGACATTAGAATTAAAATTCTGCAGCAATATATATACGTGTAAACATCTTCCACTATTTCCGGTTCTTAGCAAACACCCAAAAAGCTTAACCACGAGTTTGCCTTATAAAAAGAGTTTACATTAGAAAACAGCAGAGGTGGCTCAATGTCCAATCAAATTGTTCATCTCCTTTTCCTCCAGTTGCTAAGAGGAGCCCAGATCCTGTTACCGTAGTCTTTCCTCTTTTTGCCTTTAAAGCTATACAAACATTCCTCGATGTTATGAGTCCCAAGCAATCTCGTGAGCCACATCTGAAAAGTGGGAGCTGTCGGGTCTTTCCAAGCCGCCGCAATTAAAATTCTAAAAACAGCGACACACAGAAAGATAAAAGCTTCGGCTTCATTACCTATTACAAGGTTTTCGTCCCTGCCAATCAAAACAGTAGTAGGGGATAGAGGAATTTGACGCTCTAGCAGCCCCGATAAAAACGTTTCCATTTCTGATAAAACTGGCTTAAGATTCTGACAAGAATAAAACATATGTAGTAGATCCGCCGGGCCCTGATTGCACCTTGGACATCTATCAGTGTCTCTTTTGCCCCATTGAAACAACTTAGCGGGGGTATAGTAAAGGTTGAACATCATCTTATAGTGTTGCGCTTTTAAGTTGGTTGCTCTTAATACTTTTCTATTCAATGCCAGAGCATAATCTAAGTCTATATCTGGGTCCCCAATTCTTTGAGCCCAGGCAGTTTCTACTTGACCGATGTCCGCTCCCAAGCATTCTAAAAGATACCCATACCCAATTTTGATCTTCTTGCCCCCATTCATTATGTACTTCACAATCGGATTTAACTCCTGGATAAGAATCCTAGGTCTTAGTGAATTCAATGTTTGCTCCAATTGTTTATATAAAAACCAGTGGTTCGTAGGAATACCAAATTTGTGTTGTAACACTTCAAAGCCTAAAAGATCCTCTTTACACATAACATCCCCCAAACATCTGATGCCCAGACTCTTCCATATGCCACTATTTCTGTTCTGACCGAGATGCATAAATGGGGTTGAGTTCCAGATATCAATTATAGTGTTGATCTTAGGGATCTTAAGGAATTTCAGTATCGCCTTCCATGTGCCCCAGGCGCTTAACATCACTTTGCTTTTACTTCTTTTAAAATACAAAACATTAATTTCCCGTGTTAGGATCCCCCTAGCCCTTTCACCAATTAATAATTCGTAAATTGTGGGGATTCTATGGGAACCAGGCGGCCTCTCAGGAACATCATAACACAATAAATGATTCATATGTAGTATTAAACAGACCCAATGATACAGCCTTAGATTCGGTGCAGATAATCCTCCTCCCTCTAATGGTGTAGAGAGTCGGGCTAGTGACCTCCGTATTTTACCATATTGCCATAAAAATTGCGAAAACACTGCTTCCATTTTCTTCATCAGACCTTCATCAACTAATAGCGGTATAGCACGAAATAGATACAGCAATTTTGGAAACATTGACATTTTCAGAACATTCACCCTTCCGATCAGAGACAGATGTAATACATCGATTCTTCTCAGCTCTTTATCTATTGATGTGAGTAAGGGCACATAATTCTCCTGGACAATTTTACCTACATTTGCATTTATTTTTACTCCTAAATAGACCGCAGAGTCCACATACCTTTGATCCCTTTTGCAAATGTTATTTGTGCAGATTATTATCGTTTTTTCCGTGTTAAGCTTATACCCGGAATACTTCCCAAACTCCTGAGCCAACTGGTTTAATTCCTGTATAGCCGTATGTGGATTGGTGGTGACAATTGCCAGGTCATCCGCATACGCCAATAGCTTGGTGGTATGCCCGTGGGAAATAACAGGAGATATTTTATCAGATGCGAGAATCTTCCTAATTAACTGATCTATATAGAGTGAAAAAAGTATGGGAGAGCAAGGGCATCCTTGACGGGTGCCTCTTCTAATCACCACCTCGTCCGATTGGAGTCCCATTATAGTGATCCTGGCTACGGGATCCTTATACATAGCTTTAATTGCTTTCCTGCATTTCTCCCCAAAGCCCCTTCTGACCAGTTCTTCCCACATAAAATCCCAGACCACACGGTCGAAAGCCTTCTCGGCATCTAGAAGGATCATGGCCATATCCCCGCCCCCAGCAGCCATAGCATCAAATAGTGATATTGCCCGCGCTGTATGTTCTGTGGTGCCCCTCCCTGGGACAAACCCGTGTTGCCAAGGTGAGACTAATTGACCAATAATCCGTCCTAACCTTTTCGCCCAAACTTTAGAGTACAGTTTGGTGTCCGCATTTATCAGTGAGATCGGCCGATATGAGCCGGGGTTCTCCTCCGGTTTTCCCTTCTTATGGAATATTACCATATTGGTCTGTTTCCAGGTATCCGGAACATTGCCTGAGCGAATTATCCCGTTAAATAGATCCTCAAGCAGGGGAAGGATTTCATCGCCTAAAATCCTATAAACTTCTATTGGTAAGCCGTCTGGGCCTGCTGCTTTACCCGCTGCCAGTTCATTCAGAGCTCTCCTTATCTCCTCTGCTGTTATATCCTGTTCCAATTGGACCCTATCCTCCTCCTCCACCAAAGGGATTGGGGGGCCCTGTTCTTGCACAAAAGGTGCCAACCCTGGCTCTTGATCATACAGTTTCTGGTAAAATTTCTGAAATACACCCATTATTGCTTCTGGATCTGTATGTTCTACCCCATCATACTTGATCTTACCAATGTTGTTGCGATTTGATTCCTGCCTGATACGCAACGCTAATGCTCTCCCAGCTTGTTCACCAGTCTCATACCTCCTAGCTCTATGCGTTTGATAGTCACAAATCTCCTTCTGCGTAATTATTTTTAAAATCTCGCCCTTGACCCGAGCCATGTTTCTAACAGTCTCACCACTATCCTTACCTGAAGCTATTTCCTCTATATGACAACTCTCCACCTCTGCTAGGTCAGATATGAGTTTTTCAGCCTTACTTTTATCTTCTTTCCTTAATTTTGCTGCAAAACTAATCGTCTCCCCCCTTAATGCAGCCTTAAAAGATTCCCAAACTGTATTTCTGGAGGCGCTATATCTGTTGCATTCAAAAAATTCCTTCGCCCAGTTTTTAATATGGCCTACGAACCTATCATCATTTAGAAGTTTCCTTTCAAAGGTCCATCTTGATGTTTTCCTTTGTACCTTGGGGACCTTATAAGTTAAAATCACAGGGTTGTGATCGGAGATTATTCTAGGTAATTTGACTATATTTACCTTACCAATCTCACCCGCTGTAATAAAGAAATAGTCCAGTTTGGAATATTTTTGTGCCGGGTGGGAAAAATATGTGTAACCTCGGTCTCCGGGCACTTTTCCCAATGTAATACCTACTCATCTCAATCTAACACATTCTCCCACACACCAATGTATTGGTCAGATCTCTCTTAATTGGCAGGATGCCTCATGTACACGTTTGTGCCTTTTAACGGTCTCCATTCCCTTTCGTTCCTTTAAGGGTACCCTTCTCTTTGATGGTGCTTAGACATCATCTTCCCCACAATTCTCTAATTTTATGCTTCCTTATTACATTCTGTACATGTTTTCTTTTTTTAATGCACCTATCTCAATTTGGAATCTTCACACTTACTTGCTTATTCACAGAACATGATTCTAATGTCTCAGTTGAAGCAATGTTCCTTCTACATACTGCCTCCTTAACTGTTAATCTCTTTCTGAATCATAGCTATATTATTATTTCTGCCTAAGGCAAAAGGGAGGTATAACAGAATATGGATTACCGAAATATCAGGCAACAAGAATATCATAGTAAAAATATCCACACCCAAAATATTGTGGCAGCATAGATTTTCTATTCTTAACTCCACCACTACATACCTTGAAAATGTACACATTGTCAAGGTGTAGGTAATTACAATGAACATACAGTTGCCCATATACCTGTTTTTTCAATATTTAATTTGCTGCTACATTTCCTATGATATTTTTGCAGCACCGTATTTCAAAATCAATATTCTGGTACGGTACAAATACATCACCTAGGACATTACCACCTTTTTACTACTAATTATACCACGTTCTAGCTCATCTACCTCTTTTCTTGTATAAACAAATTGATCTTTTACTCAAAAATACTCATCTTCCTTCCTTTAAACCTGCTCCCACTCTCCGAGTCACAAGAACAGATGGTTTTGACAGTTGTGGGCTCTCATGTGTAACTTCAAAGAAGTTCAGGCAATCCAATATGGATACTAAATGTCACGGTGACCACAAGAACACCGTCTTTTGTCGCGTTGCTTGTATGTTTCCTAGATTCTTCTGGTCAGAATTTCAGAATGCTCATAAGTTCCATGATTCCACAAACAGCGACAGCCAGGGAGTCATACCGTTCACCCCCTAGAACATGTTGCTGTTCTTCAGCGCTGCAGCCAGACCAGCATGTATATCTTCACAGGTTGTTCGATCAATTTGTCTCCAGTTCATTTCACCCCTCCTTGCGAATACCTGCGTGAACCCCCACCGCCCCCCACACGCAAGTCATGCATTTGCGACTGTGTCTGTACCCGCTGGCATGCATTTAGGCATGTTAATTTATTTTTCCTTCATCAGTTTTCTTCAACGCTTCTGCCTATTGTCTAATAGATGCTTTCTTTTTCCAAAGTTAATTGAGGATTTCCGTTTTTATTTTCTGAAATGTATTGGTTTCGAGTTTTTTCTCTTGCCTTTGCTACATTACACAGTTTTCCAAACAAGAAGAGTCCAAAAGACATAGCAATGCCCGTTTTTATTTTGAGGGTGTTGACCTGATCAAAAGCGTTTCATGTGCAACAATATTACTAATGGTTAAGGAGTACTCAGGGAAAGCATTATTGTAATAGGGGAGGGTGATGCTATGAGCAGGGGTTAATGGTCAGAATGACGGAGCTAATGGACTACCTATGCGAAATGTACCTCAGAACCCCAATAGTGCTGGAGAATGTCACACAAACTGTCTTACATTAAATATTACATTACCACCAGATGTTGCAGGGACTGATCTACTAGTAATGGTAATAGTAACAGCACTTCTTAGCAGGTCTGTTCCGTTTTTAGCACCATAACACAAGCATGACACCAGCATCATAGCACCGTGGCTGTTTATTGAGTGGGGCATGGGCAGCAATTCTTTGCCAAGACTGACACATCTCAAGTTGGACTATTCTAAAACTTCTGTGCTTCACTGCAGTCATTTTAATGTTATGATTACCTCTATTTGAAAGACAGTTATACTTGAAATGGAATCGTTCCAGTATATGCATGCAAGACGTAGATATTTGGGGCCTGATTACGAGTTTGGCAGATCAGAGTCGGGTCCCCCCCTCTGCCGCATTGTCAAACCTGTGGTCCGGCTACCCGCCAAATTACGAGTATTTCTTGTGTCTGGCTGGCTTTTTTTTATGCCTCTAAAAATGGACACCACAATGGGAATGCCAGCAATTCTTGCACTCCATGGACTGTAAAGTCCATGCTGTGCAGGAACTGGTGTGCATGCACACAAGGTGGCACTGTGTGCATCCACATTGCGTGACGCCCCATTTGTTTTCTCTCCGCCACGGTTTTCATGGTGGAGCATTGATCGGGCAAGTGAACCATTATACATTGCCAATTTACCTACACTGCCAGTTCCATCACCTCATTTAGATGGGAGAAAGAGAGGGTTTCCATTGGTGGAGCACTGCTTGTTTAGGTTTTGGAAGTTCTTGACCTGGCAGTCTGCTGTTCACAGGCCTACCATGCCGTAGTGCCAGTCACGCTTGCCTCCTGATTCATCGGTGGATGAATGAGTGCACTACTAGTCTATGTAATGGTGCAGCTGTGATTATTGCAGCAGGAGCACTAGCACAGATGTTCAGGGTGGGGGTAGGGGGCACAGATCCCCAGTTAAGGTTCTTTGTTTGCCACTCACCAAGGGGGAAGGAGGCCAATTAAATGTTCTTGAATTCGTGTCCTTGCCACCCCTGCTGCCGCGCTGCTCCATCCAGAAGCACAAATGAACTGAACTTCTGCCACAGTTGTTGAAGCAAACACAACTGCCTTCACATCCCAGGACACACACCTGGTCACTTTCATAAGCACTCTATCAGTGCAACAATATCAAAGTGAGGTATGGTGGTCCTTGGTGAAAGATGTTGTATGCATAATAGTATATTTAAGTATATTTATTTTACTAAACTTTGTAGGATCCTGCTTTCAAGAATATGGATATGTCGAGTTTTTTGACCAATGGAGAACACAACTTTCATTGGTGGGTACTTAGCATGTTCATGTTCTTAACATTGTTATAAATGCATGCAGAAATTACTGAAGGATTATGTTCCATTGTGTTTATACACTCAGTGCCACCACGTTTCAAAATTAACACGGAATTCTAAGAGCTTCCCGCGGTGTGTTTGTTGAAAAAGACGTCACTTCCTTGTAATTCCAACTGGCTCTTAATCGCGGGCTGCAGGAAACCAACCTTCCAAGAAGTCATACCGTATCTCTGTTTAATAAAAACGTAATCAATATGGAAGGAAATCCACAGAAAGCAATACCTTTTGTTGTAATAAGATTTCTTGATGGACAGCGGTGAATGCAGTCGCCTGGTCAAGCCAGATAAGCCTTAATGCCTTCCCGCAGACTCAATGCAGTGAGTTTTCATTTGTCACTTTCAAACTCTGCCCACCCCTGAAGGTTGTTGAGACTGAAGCTGCAGAAATGGGAAGCGTTGTGCAGTCCTTAATATTGCAGGCAGAATGTATTTTCATTATTATTCTTTTTGTTATTGAATACTGAAGATAGGCCAACAATGTATTTCATAGAGGTGGGGATGTGATTGCTGAAAGTGAGTGCACATTTTGTGCAATTCTGAGTTAGAAGGATAATCGCCCCCTTTAGAACCCATGCACAGAAACTAGGAAGTGAAGCAGTATTGACCAAATGATCTAGGAGCTACCAAATATAACGCCTTCTACAAAACCAACAGGGAACTAGGTTTCATACTCTCACTCTCCAATATATTTACACGAGGCATCCAGGTAAAAATACACTACAATTAACTAAACTACCTTACCACCCACAGGGGGCGCATCCATGCAGCCCTCTGCCTGTACTTGTACTTGAGTTGCTTGAACTCTAGGTATGATTTTGCACTTTTTGGCGATTGACGCTTGGCCAATGTAATCCAAGGTTTTAACAACATACCTGTCAACTGGGCTACACCTTTATGCATTTTTTACTATTGATTATTTTTTCCTGAGGTTAAATGTTTTCAAGCCTGACAGCAACTTGCCTTGTTGTAAACTGTAAATCTTAAAATAGGGAAGGACTGTAATTCAGTCCAACCATCGGCACTTTTGCTTCCTACGTGTGCTTTGCATCACTTTCTAGCTCCTTTCGGCAGATAACCCTTAAAACTCACTTTGCAATAGCCTTATATTATTCCATTTGAATTTATTTTATTAAATTAACATTGATTTTCACTAACGTGCCTTATAAAGGATTACAACGTACAGTTCAGCAAATATTTCAACTTTTTTAGTAAAGAAAAGAGACCAATATTTATTGATGGGCACATTAACAGAAGGTGTACATGTAGAAGAAATTAGAAAAATTTAAAAAAGAGGAAGAGAAAATTGAAGAGGAAGGAGAAGTCTGGTGATTGGTAGCCTGAAAAGAAAATTAGAAAAAACTAGACTGAGGACTAACAGCCTGATTCATCAATCTCCCGTTTTGCGAGCCCCTAATAGCGATTCATAAGGAATCGCTATTAAGGACTTGCAAAACGGGATTCATGTAGGAATTGCTAAATAAATAGCGATTCCTACACAATCCTTATTTGCGATTAGCAAATTGCTAATCGCAAATAAGGAATAACTCCCCATTCATTCCTATGGGCCAAAAGGCCCATAGGAATGAATGGGGAGTATTCCTTATTTGCGATTAGCAATTTGCTACTCGCAAATAAGATAGCGATTGAAAGGGTGCCAGGGGTGTCCAAAGGACACCCTGTAGCACCCCTTAAATGTAAATTGAAACAGGTGTTGCGCACACACATGTCCAAAGGACATGTGTGTGTGCAACATGCAACTTAGAAAAATGCTTTTAAAAGCATTTTTCTAAGTTTTTGCTATTTACCGAGAGGTCTGACCTCTCGGTAAATAGCGGCCCAAAATTGCATTTTCGCAATTTTAAAATGCTTCATGAATTGCATTTAAGGAATCTCAAATAGAGATTCCTTAAATTCAATTCTTCGCAAATGTGCTAATTCTTAAATAGCGACTTTTGCATTTAGGATGATGAATCCCAAATGCAAAAATTGCACTCGCAAAAGGCAAGATTCTGAGAATCTTGCCCTTTGCGAGTGCAATTTAGCTTGATGAATCAGGCGGTATGTATAGGAATATGGCACGTGCTTTCCTGGGCGGGGCAAACAGTCAGAGCCTAGGCTGGTGCAAGTGGCACACTTTTGGAATAAATATATTAAAAAGAAACCCAGGATGCTCCTGTATGTCCCCAAGGTTCCACTGTGGTTGCCCCCTATGTTTCGTGCAGTCGGACTGGAAGGAAGGCAGTGTAGGCTGTGGCAAATGTGAGGCAGGGTGTCCACCTTAGGAACATTCCATCCAGGTGATCAATTCCTGACAGGGGTATCACTATTTAATGTGGTACAAGAAATGTGGGGTTGGGAGAATGAACAACCAACTCACTCAATTCTTCACTGCTTATTAATGAAAGGAGGGGTAGGAAGTTAGTGCACAAAATACATGGCCAATAAAGCAACAATAGCACCTAGTTTGGCACCTTTAAATGAAAAGTAAGAAACAGATTTGGGTACTCCCCTGACAGAGGTGGAATGGATTAAAGCCATGGGACATTTCACCAAGGTTTCTCCAAATATAAGAATTAAGCTCCTGCTGCTCAGCCATATTCACCAAACTTAACCTACCTTTAAATGCCTACACACTATAACCCAACAGGATCTGACTCTTGCACCAGATATGAATGGGAGACCACAGATTTCTTTTTCAAGATGTTGGCCTGTCCAGACTGTGGGAATTGTGGGTGAATGTGACAAACACTATAACCAAACTGAGGGACAGGAAACATTTTTTAAGCCAGAGACCTGCCTACTAGGTCTCATGGTACAACCCAAGAGGGAGAAGTTGCATTGAAATTTGCCGATCTTGCCTGGTTGCTGCAAATAAATTGATTGATAGCTATCACTGCAGGCTCCTAAGATCCCTGCCTGGAACACGGACTTACACAGATGGACGATTTGCTGAAAACAAGGCAATTGCAATCCTTAGAAAAAAGACTGGCACTGTCACTGCTAATAGAATGTGGGGCACAATCCTACTGTAACTGGCGCCAAAAACTGATGACCATCCATATTTAGAATGCGCCCTAAATATTTGGAGTGAAGGGGAGATCTATTTACAATCCTAAATCAAATGATTAGCTATCACATCATAAATCAACATGTCTGCAGAGATGGGTGTAGATGGCTGTAGGTGAAACCGATAATAATGCTGCAAGAATAGATGAAGGACCCTGAATCGCATTAGTTGAACTTGGCTTTAACCACGACTTGTAAATTCAGGTATATCACCAATTATGGCCATGGTTGTGGTCCCATCAGGGGCCGGCCATAAGGACCACCGGGCAATGAAATGCACTGAAAAGATGGGCCCCCTGCATGGTTGGTCAGTGGGTTAGTTCAGTGTGGTAATTGTTTAATGTATCCATGTTACCTCTTTATTGCTTCACTGTATGTTTCTTCTTGGGTTCTGCATAGATTGCTGCTCTGTCATGTTTGGGTAAAGACAATGTCTCACATCAAGATATGTCTGTGTGCATTACTTACAATAATCTGGGAAATTACTATTTCTAGAAATTATTAAGAATATATGGGCTGAACAAGGGTGATGCCCAAGCATATGAAAAAATAGGGACACATTTTTAGAATAAGAAGAGAATGTAGAATTGAAGGTGGCACTGGCAAGAAAGTGATGGAAAGGAAGCACAAGCAAATGTGCCTTTAGAGGTCCATTCTCCTCTTACTTGGCTTCGCTAAAAGCAACAATGCCTCTGTGGGTGTTCAAGTCCCGACTTTAATACCCACAACTAAAAAACCCATAACATAAAAATGCAACTATTCAGACACCCGTTAAATCAACATTCTTTCTGGTAGTCCCCACCACCGTTATCTTCCTCACCCAGTTGCCAGGGAGACTACAACCAGCCATGTTGTATTAGTGTTTAGCGATAACATTGTCCCTTTACTGTTACTGAGCAAATAGCATAGAAAACCTGCCTATTTTGACTGTTTCTGACATGAATGGACACAACAGCAACATGGTTTGCTTAATATTTCTATCCTCCACCCTCTTGAAATGGATCTCTGATGACTTCCTAGCTCATTCCAATAAAAGTGCTTATGCTCTTAGGATGTTGTTCGTATTTTCAGCAGCTTTTGAACATAAATCACAATATGGTATTGGATGTACCCCATTATGCTCACCAGGAGTCGAATAGTATTCTCAAAGTGATTTCATGATCTCCATCTCAGGGATTCCAGCTCTGATCATCTCAACAAGAATATCTATGCTTCATATGGCTTCATTGCACACCTTCATATTATTCTTTCTGCAACCTGCTGTGTCCATTTTATTCCACACTGTATCTGTTTACTTATGACACGCAATAACATATGCAACTAAGGAAACAAAAATGCTGTTCAGTTGTATACCTCATTGCAACAACGTCGGAATATTTTTGTCAGAAAACTTTGGGTTTTTAGAACACAACAGGTTACAGCTCTTTCTATAGCCTCAATCAAGAGACAAATAAGTAGCTTGAGAGCAACATAAAGGCCCCAATTTTGGTGGTTTCTAAAAAGAAGCCATTTCTCTCAATAAGGTAATTCTACAAAGTACCTTATATTTCTTTTTGTGTTGCATTTCCTCTTTCATGCTGCCCTGAAACATCTATACAAACCTGTCCAAGTGCTAAACTCTGCCATCTTTTATTTGCATTTATAAAGAATGTGGCTACAAATCTTCTAGTGAATACAAGTATAAAAGCATACAAATCTGACAGAAAGCACACAATACAAACTATAATTTGGCGAAAATCGCTACTTTTAGAAACAGACGTGCAGAGATCAGGAGCGAATCAACTGCGTTTTATTTCCCAAGCGAGGAAAATGACTGGTGGTGCTACAGTATCTCAAAGTAGAAAATATCCTATTGTCGAGGAAACCACTAGATAGCTTGCCAGTGAAGAAACAGCAGATGGGATCCAAGGCTTTCTTGCCAGTGGCTAAGGCTTTCTTGAGGAATTCTCCTTAAAACACCCAAGAACAATGGAAGATGATGTCAACCAAACTGAGCGCTGCAGTCAGCACAGTAGTCAGTGCCGGATTAAACCTTGTGGGGGCCCCTAGGTAGTTGAAAGTTCGCCCCCACCCCTTGCAAATTATCTCCTAATACGTTTTTACTTTTACCAACCAACAATTTTAATAAACCTATTTTATTACACAAAACTAAACATTAAGACGTATACATGCAATTAATTATTTTTTTCAAAGTTTGTACAAACCAACAAAACTTTAAATATTCACTTTTTCTCATTTTGTTTGTAGTGAAATCTTTCAGGTTATCTTGAATTTCTACCTTTTTCAAGATGTCCTATTCAGTGGAGTCTTTAATGTAAAGTTTTCGTTTCTCTGAGTTGATTCTTTTTTTTCTGTCTTTTAGAAACAATTTAAGAAAGCTTGATTAAAAATCAATATTGTTTTGATCCGTTGTCTCAGGCACCTAAAAGTAGTGGGGCCCATAGGCCAGTGTCTACTTTCCTTATTTGGTAATTGAAACTGACAGTAATTCCTCCTGTCGGTGCCTGAAATGTTAGAACGGGTGGACACCTCTTGACATGGCCCATGAGGAAAGCGTGACTAGTCTTGGCACCTTGTAGACCCAGCTTTCACAGAGTTGAGAATTATTCCAGACTTCAGAGGGGCCGAGGAGTCTGCTGCGGCAGTTTGTGACATTGCAAAGAATTCTCTCACAAACTTCTAGGTCATAAAGTTCTCGGCATGTGGATTTTCAGATACAAATTAGAACTTCTGCTCCCCTTTTAAGCTGTTGTAGAAACATCCGATCACAAACTTGTATTCAGATTCAAAGTCACGAACAAAACAGTTTTAAAGTTATTTGAGGGGAAAAAAGCATACTGATTTTCCGTGTCAACTAGAACTTGTGAGGATTGCTAGTTTACTGGAGAAAAACGAAATGAGGGTGTAAATGTAGGAAACGTGGAATCTACTAACCACTTGTAGGCGATAATAGTGATCTACCCTTGATTGCGAAATAAAAACTTATCACACGCCTAGTCACCCACTCAGGCACTTACTCACACGGTTTAGCTCATTCGTTTCTATGGCCAAAAACAACCTATCTTTATTTATCACTCTATTTGAAGGACAAGGCTTTCAAGTTTGACTGATTGGAAACCCTACAAACACATGATTATTACACCGGATATTGATCGTAAATGTAGTATAGATTAAGCAATTGACAACATATCATCATCACGTTAATGAATTTGATTAGCCTCAAAGTTCATTCAAGTCAGTGCATGGCGTTCACGTTGCTGATACTGAAATGAAATCGCACACAATTTACAGATGTTGCATAGCTCAGCGAAAAGCAGTAAGTCAACGTGAAATGTTTATGCTAGTTAGAGGCTGCGAATCTAATTTGAAGTTATCCATTCTTGTGTTATTTTTCATTGGCTGTGAAGTTGGCATGAGCAGACATTGTATTGTGTTTTGGATTTGTATCCTCTCACTCAATATCTCCCAAACAGCGGGTTAATTTTTGGGTAGTCAGAGGGCAGTCATCCAGGTACATAGCAGTGGCGATTGCATGGGATCCGAAGCAGTGGGGTGGAGGTTGAGGGGACAGCCATAATGTAAAAAAATATAGAAATTACCTGCTGCATTGCTTCCCTCACCATCCTGATGCTGATCCGGTCCCAGGAAGATCACACTGCGTGGGTTTCCAGAGGCCAATTCCTGCTGTTGTTGTCATGCTGCGAATGCTGCTCTTAGCATGAAAGCTGCACTGGGTTTGGTCTGAGTGCCGTGGTTCAGTGCTCAGACATATGCTGGGAGCCTGTGGCTTTTGTTTATCGGGTTGTACATCACAGCAGGCTGGAAAAATGGTAAGTGCGCATGACAGGTTGGCCGGCCAAACAGTCATGCGCACTTAGTAGTGCCAATCATCCCTCTTCCCCACTGCTGCTGCACAAAGTGCATCGTCCACCCTATGATGCACTCTCAGGCACCAGCAGGAAAGAAAAAAAATAAAATTATACTAAAATTGGTTTATTATCATTTTAATTTTCAAGGGTTTACCTCTGTTTCCTCCCAGAGGGACGATGCCTCCGCCAAAATAGAGGAGCCACCACTGGGGCGGAGTGTTGGGTTTCATCACAAAGCAGGGCCCGACTGGGAACCAAAACTGGCCCTGGCAAAGTGCTCGGCTGGCCTCCCATTCCCCCCCTCCTCCCTGGGGAGGGGGGGGGCGGAGTTGTGGGTGCCGCCGAGCTCTTTGCCAGGGCCGGGTTTCGGCCGATTTTGTTACAGGGCCGATTTTGCAAAACTTGTTACAAAAAAGGTCCCCAAGGGCCCAAAACCAGCCCCCCACACATGTGGCGCACCGGGGGATTGCCCGATGCCCGCTACAGCCAGTCCGGCCGTGTCACAAAGTAGGACCTGAACGATACTGACTCTGCTTTGGTCAGTAGTGATACCACTGCATTACCCTCTAATTACTTTTTTTTGTCGATTTTAATTGAGAGGGGCATCTCTAATCAATCACAAGAACACTGGGAAGATTTATTAATATTTTGTGCTGGGTTAACATCACAAAAGTTCTGCTAATCAGCACAAAATGCTTCTTTCCTAATTAAGGGCCCTATTTACAAGCCCATTGCACCACCGGTGCATCCCTTTTTTTAGACGCATCGGCAGCACAGTATGCCTGCCCATTTTTACGAGGCATTGTAAAGACACCCTGCATTACTCGTCGTTCGTTTGTAAATATGGGCCCTTTTTACACATTACTCTGTCTGAAAGGGGTGTTCCATGGGTGTTGCTGTGAGTGTTCCCTGGCCACATCCCTGGAACCTGGCATTTTCCCAGATTTACAAAGTCCTCTTGTAGCTGTTTGGGCAGGTTTACTTCCGCATATTTGCAGATGATACTCAGTTTTTGATTCTTTCAACATTCATTAGTGGATGAATACTGTCAAAGGTTGGATGGAATACTACTTGTTGGCACTGAAGAGCTTGCTGCATGCCATTGTGAACCTGTTCCCAGTGGTTAAGAAATTAAATAATCCTGTGAATCATTTTTGATCTTCATCTAACATTTGAATGCTCGAACCACCAACTATAATTTTGTTTCCGGCTGGCAGGAAAAAATGTAACCTTTTTCCTAGATGAAATAAAAGAGTCACAGTTGACTGCTTCGTTATAGGATTTCACATTAATTAATTCTGTAATCTGTGCCTAGGAGGGTCATATGAATTGGATTTGAGCATGATCATTGATGTCTGTACACCCTAACTGTGGAACTACTGATCCGCACTTGGCAGTACCCCCAGGTAAAGAAATATCCACATTTATAGGGACAAAACACTAATCTAAAACTGTTAGATCAGTTTGCTTTCTTAGCTACTCTATTCCTCTTGCCAAACTTCAGGACACTTTGTAGTGACAAGACCTCCTGTTTTATTGTTTCATGATTTTCCTAAGTTTCTCTTTGTTTCAGCTCATTTTTGTTGTTTGTTAACATTTTGATCAAAACAGGAAAGGTTTGACAAACCAGGGTAAAATAATCGTATTTGGACTGGAGCGTTGCAATTCCTTATTTTACAGCACAGTAATCATCAATATTATATGTTAGGGAAGTTTGTATAAAGTATTCAAGTGGCTTAAAATTATTCCATTATGCAGTTTTGTTTTCTAAGTAATTTGTTGTTTACAATAATCTCAGTAAATCATGTCTAGTAATCATGAATACTGTACGGTGCTTCTGGCCCTGGACTCATCTTTATCGCTGGATTGTTACACTTTTTGTTTATTATGTATTTTGATTAGTGTGCTTTCTTTATTTGACCTTCTTTTTTCCTAAATACTTTCTTTATTACATTTTCAGAAAGAATTAACATTTAGGCATTCTCATTAGTTTCCATGCCAGTAGCATAACTACACAAGTATTGAATAAAAAGGCTAGTGAAAGAAACAGTTACTTTGCATTGTCAGGTATCATCTGCATATTTCCCATTTCCCAACGGGGTGTCGCACAGAGTTCCTATTCCTTTCCCCCATGACCCCCTCTCCTCCCTCCCCCTATGAAAAGAGAAAAGAAAAGAAGAGAAAAAGAGTTAAAAAAAAAGAAAAAAAAAACCTAACCGAGAGAAAGCCTTAAACATTGGCAAGTACTTATTCTAGGTGGTACAGGGCATTACACAAGTAGATTTGAAGGATCGAGACTGGGTCACCCCATCTGCGCTTGTATCCAGTCGACAATGGATAATTTCAAAACGTCAATATTGGAACAGGTGGAGGGCTCGGGTTCGCATTGGGCAGGCACACAGTTGCATTCCCTGAGGCAGATGATGGACCAGTAGGCTCCATGTGTAATCAAATTTTTTTTAAAGTGTCCGATATTATATCTGCCATGCGTTCTATGGTTAAGGCCTGCCACAGACGAGCATGCCATTGTGTTACAGAAGGGGCTTCCGGCTTTTTCCACACTCCCGGCACCGCCATCTTCGCTGCCCCTAGACAAAGCCATAACATTGATTTGTCTCCTACTGTTTGGTATTTTAGGGAGTCATCCCGGAGCCCCTGAAATATTGAGCCTGGGTCACTCGGTATCCTAAAATCTCGTTGATTTGTGCTAGAATATTGATCCAGAAAGGTTTTATCAAGGGGCAGTTTCACAAAATATGTAGGAAAAAACAAAGAATATAGCAGCCACTCCAGCACATTTTGGATGATAAAATAAAGTTTTTTTAAAGTTTAGTTAGGTATAGGAACTGGCTAACATTCAAAGCTAGATTTCAACTTAAACTGGCTTGTATTACTCACAAAGCTCTCCACAACAAAACAAATGCATATTTAAAAAAAAAAAAAAGATTTCAGAGGGGTGGGGGCAGGCAGACCTTCTCGGAGCACCAGGGATCTAGTTCTGAAACCACCCTTATTCCAGAAGAAGAAAACCTATGACGGAGCCTTCTCAGGAGCTGCCCCTAGAATCTGGAACTTGCTTCCTCCTCCCATCAGAAGAATGAGCTATACTTTTCCCTTTAAGAAGGAAGCTAAGATCTTCTTCATGAGCAAATTATTACCCTAGCTGGTGACTGAACTCAAACCTCTTCATCTCTTAACCCAGGTTGCCACCCAATCAATTTCTGCCATTTTCCATTAGTTGTGACTCCGCTCTCTCCATCTAGCTCTATCATTATAACTTTGTTCCTGATTTGTTTGCATTACAGTTTGTCCTTACTAGCTGAGATTTATCACTTATTGTACACTTGTTTAAATATTTGCCTAGAAGGGCCACAAAGTAATATTGTCAAATCCAAGTACATTGCATTGATCTTTTGTATTACTATCTTCACTGTGTCCCCATGATTTGTCTGTTGTTATTGTTTTTTTGTCATAATTTTGTTTGGTACTATGTAATTGTTTAGCGCTATATTACCCATGGGTCATGTTTACGCCATATACATCTTTGAATAAATAAAAGAACTAAATAACTGAAGTGCTCAATCAACTGCCTCAGTCCATGGCTTCTATTACACCTGGTTTCTGCCACCCACTGAAATCACCCTCTGGCCATAACACACCCTCCTCCCCACAAAATAAATCACTGGCATCCTGCTACCCTGCCACACTACCATCTGCAGTGCCTTTACTTTCAGGTTTTTTAAAAACTTACCTAAAAGCCTGCCAGCCACCCACCCACACCACCCACTTCAATCCCCACCCTACCTAAAAAAAATTGTATAAAACTTGGTTCCTGGATACCCACCTACATCACCCTCTCTTTGATCTGCCCTTGCCCAAATGTATAAAAATATTATCTGGCATCTGGCCTCCCACCCTCACCACCCTTCCCGTCTCTTTTTTTTCGCCACGCGAAGTGTTGCCCTCTGCTCTCCATCAGAGCAGAAATCCATGGCTGCAATGACCGAGTCTCCGAAAGCCCTGTCAGAGTGGCTTTGAATTCTTTTATGATGTGGCAACTGTGGGAACTACCTTTGCTTCCCACTGCTGCTATGCCAAAGCAGCGAATAACCAGCTTTAGAGCGTGGTATTCACGTTAATGTAAGAGCCACACATAACAACCGATTGTATGCTTGGGTCACTGTTAATGAGGCGTTTGTCAGAACTTTGTTGGTCTCCTGCTTTGAGATCTGATTTCTGCTTCTCCAACAGAACATTCATTTTTTTAAAAGAACTTAATGGAGCAAGTGTTGTTCTCCAAAAGGTGACACCCTATTTCGAATAGTCAATTATGGAACTGGGCTGTGAGTCACAATTGGTAGACCCCGTTCTGGACAATATATGTGACTAGGTTGCATAGGCGTGCTTCTTTTCCAGACTACTCTGTGTTGGAACCACAGCTGTCAATGCCTTTAGACCTGTATGCACCACTCTTACCTTTGGTTAACTAGAAGGCGGCATACAGGCCACAACTGGCCCAATTGCATGTTGTTCAAACTTGCAGAGGTACCTTAAATGCGGAAAGGTCTATAGTGTTTACGTTACTTGGCAATCGACACAGCCAATAAGACAACTTTCAAGCAACAAGAAAAACATTTATCTGTGCATCCAGAGCACATTTAAAAAAGGAATATGTACAGTGGTGGCGCTACCGCTAAGGCGGAGGAACGTCGCCCCACTGCTTTTAAGCAGAGTAAATAAAGGAAAAACAAAATGATAATAACTCAATGCTAATATCATTATATTTATCCTTATCATTTTATTTTCCCCTGTTGCTGTAGTGCTGCAGCTGGACGGGGCAGGCTGCTCTGATCTCAGAGGAGTAGTAGTGGGCACTCTGTAAAGTGTGCATGAATGTTTGGTCGGCCGTCTTGGGCTGGCCAATCATTCATGCACACTTTGCATGTTCTCCACGGGCCTAATTTATGAGAAATGACGCATCGCTGCGTGAAAGCAGTGATGCGTCACTTCTCAACGCGCACTCCTTGCGTCATGATTGACGCGTCATATTTATAATATGACGCATCATGTCGCAAGGAGTTACAGATACGTCAGTATTTCTGACGTATCTGTAGGCGTAAAAGTGATGCATTGCTGGAGTGTGTCACAAAAGTGACGCAACACCAGCAATGTGTACTTTCACATGGGCAAGTCCCATGTTGTTAGTGCCTGCGTCAGTCTTACAGGCAGGCGTAAGATTTTGACGCATTAGTGTCACTTCCATGACCCTTTCTTACATCAAAACGCCCCCCTTGCATACATTATACCTGGCGCAGGTATAATGTGGCGCAGGGGTTTACAAAGTGTCGCATCTACCTAGATACGTCACTTTGTAAATATGGCGCAACAAGGCGCATTTTTTACGCCACTGGTGCGTCACAAAAAGTGACGCACCGGCGGCGTAAAAGTGACGCAGAGCCTCATAAATGAGGTCCCATGAGAACATGCCAGGCCCCCAGTCCCCGTCTGAGCGCCGTACTGCGGCGCCCAGACCAATCACAGTGCTGCATTGCAGTGTTGTGATTGGGTCAGCGGAGCCTGGCCGCTTAGGTACTTCCTGTTCTGGCGAGGAAGGTACGAGGAGGAGAGGCGTGGCGAGGAGGAGAGACTTGGCGAATAGGTATGTGGAATTTACTTTTTCTTTCTCCCAACTGCCACCCTCCCCCCAATCCCCCCGCCACACATCCTTCCGCCCTGCCACCCTCAATTTGTGCCAGCCGATGCTGAATATGTAACAAGCCTGAAGTAGGTCTGCAATATTCTAAATTAGGGAAACTCGCTTACACCATTTATATAAATAACGGGCTCAGAAAAGGGGTTTCGTTCAGGAAAAGATTAGTAAGTGAAAAAAATGAGAAATAGTTTAGACAACCACTATCACAATTCAAGTACCTAAACACATATGATAGTGAAAGATAAGAAACTGATGCTTGACTAATATGTTGTAATAAAGGCATAGGAACGCAATATATTGTGTCTTCCACTGACAGACATGGCTCGTATGATTTCATCTTAAAGAAACCAAATGAATAAAATATACAGGGGACACAATGGGCGAGTGCATACTTCCTCTTACAGATGTTGCATGTTGGAGAAGTGTAAATATGAAAGAAAATAACCACAGAATTGTTGTTCACTTGTTTTCGCTTCCTTGATTTGTTTTGAATTATGGAACAGAAATCAGACTGTGCACATACATAATGTTTCGGAATTATGATCAATTCAAAATTTAAATTTAAAACGAATCCCCCCGGTAGAAAAGCAAGCCTACCTAATTTCTTCATAAGCAAACGTGATGAAACTAAAATGAGCGGCATGTGCCAGGCCATGCACACGTTCAAGACAGAGATATGTACATCTATTTAGTATTCGTTTCTCTGGAATTGAGACGAGTACATTCCTAGCATTTCTGATGAAAGGATTCCTCTAGTGACTATTGACGAGTATGTTCTCACATTGGTCAGCTCTCAAATTGAAACTTGTGCACTGAAATTCGGAATCAAACTATATTTCTTTAAAGGATTTCAATAACGTTATTAACCCCTCAGCTGCTGTGGATTTTCAATTTCCAGTTCCGAGCCCTTTTTAAATATTTGGGTTTCTCCGAGCTTATGCCTACATAATTTTTTCCCCACAAAAGGTTTCTGCTCGAAATTTGCAGCCTCTTTTTCCCAAATCCTCAGGATTACAGAGGCATCCAGGGTTTGTAGATTCCTATGGAAGGAACTGAGAAATTATTCAAAATATAGCTACATTTTGGGGTTTTAGAAGGAAAATAGGAAAAAGTGCTGTGCACGAAATCATATTTTTTTGTAAAAATGGCATGAAAAAACGTTTGCTGTGCTAGGATCATAATCTTCCCAGCTTCCAGGAACAAGCCCGGCTGAATAAAAAAAACCTGTTATTTTACAACAGTTTTAGCATTTTTCTAACAGGGTTTTGAGTTTAACCGCATCAGCGCTAGCGGTTTTCCCGCTGTGCGCTGACTTTTTTAAAATACCGCGTTACATGACGAGCTGAGCTCGTCATGAGCGTGCGAGCGGCACAACTCATGACGAGCTTAGCTCGTCATGAGCGCAGAAGGGGTTGTACATACGCAACAAGAACAATTGATGGACAGAATGCAGAACAATGTCTTACATTCACCCCAGTTCAGAGATCTGGGCCTAAATCCATTGTTTTTTTGCTCACCATGCCATTCCAGTTTGGACCCAGCCATATGGAAATCAGTCTTCACCCTGCACCCAATGGGAACAGTCCAGCCCGAACTGCTGTCATGTATTCCTATAGGTTCTGAATCGATCCCCCTATTCCTGACCCTATTCTGGTTAAACTAACTATCAAGTTAACTAACAGTCAGCCCATGAGGCAAGAAAAGCCCCCATGATGCAGATACCGTTATCTGACGCAGTCACACTACGGCACAGGAACGTGTTATCTGATTAGGTCATAACGCTTGAGATCTAATTAGACAAGCGACATTCCTCCAGCCCCTGATAAGGCATACGACGTTCTCATAACAAATCAAACCCATGACAACCTGGAAAATCCGTGCGGCCATTGTTTTGATTTCACAGAGAACTTCTGTAAAAGAATGTGCTAACGAGCAAATCGTATGACATCTTTATTGACGTATCTATGTCCATCCTTACGTCAATCTCGGCACCTTTAAGGTATAAATATTGCCGATCTTGCCCTATGCAAACACACGCGTGGTGACGAGACGGAGCAGCCATACTTGCCGAAGCCCAGAAGCAGAGCAGACCCCGCTGGCAGCAGCCCCGCCTTCCTGACGCGCTGAGAGACACGCTGCTATCTCCTGCCGAGAGACCCAGCACCGGCGCTTTCGGGCAGCCCTCGCAGGCAGCCTGGAATATCGAGAGCAGAGAAAGAGATACCATTCCTCATTCATCCTAACTTCCAGGTACAGAACTGAATAACCCCTCACAGAGAATTCTTTAGTTATTCACTTGGCAAAAACAAACTTAACTTAAACTGTAACTTTCTATTCCCGCCCACGTATTAGACTTAGGTCAGGTACACGGGGTAGGCGTATTTAGAAACACCAGTTGAGTACGTTTAGTCAAATGTATATGTCTATGTAAATATATTTTAATCATTTTAAACATCATATGGCTCAGAAACCATATCAATGTTCTTACAGTATTATTTTATACTATTGCTTTTAATGTATGCACTTTACTTAACTATAAGTATTGCAATAATATCGATCCATTTCTCTTGTACGAGAAAAGAGACTGATCAATAAATAACACCTTTTTATTGAACACGCCCGTCTCTTCCTTTTCTCTACAATCTGATGAGACTAAGAATGCACGTACTGACTGAGTAAAATAATTGCCTTGTGCTCACACGACTCTGGAGATACACTCTTGATTAGGGGAGAGCAAAGTTGTCATGTTCTATGGTTGTCAGAAACTAAATCCCTTCTTGTCTAATCAGGGGAGTTAATTCTTTCCTGAACATTCGAGAAAGTTTCTAGCGAACTCTGAGCTACGCTGGCAAACCCAAAACTTAAGTCTAGTATCGACAGTAGTAGACCTAGTTAACGTCTGGCCTAGGCCTTTACTTCTGTAGGTATTATTCCAATGCGCAGAGCCTATTGGGAAGATAGGAACTACACTACATGGCGCCCAACGCGTTTGGAAAGGGCGATAAAACTAACGTAAGACATTTAGAGTAACTCAGTCGTGCTTTCTCACTCAGACCCCTTTTCCCAAATACTCCAAAGACGTCTGGAGTGGGTGAAAGGTAATATCCTCCAAAACCTCGCAGGAGGGAACTCCTATGTATGGTTCTTGGTTTAGTCAACGTTGAAGGATAAACAGTTCCAAAATATTGTGCATCTAATCTTTGTTCCATAAGAAACCTGATCTGCAAACAAACAAAATAACCTTATTGACAGTAAAATGTCTGACAATGAGGATGAAAGAGAGGCAGTTAGATTAGCAGCTGAAATAGCAGCAGCTGATACTGCAGCACTAGATGCGGACGGGGATATAATACTCATCCCGGTCACCAAAAGGAAATCTATAACCTTAAAACTTATAGAAAATGGACTGACACCTAGAGGTGGCACAGTCATATTCGTAATTGAGGCACACGAATATCGGCAGACAGAGGTATACTATACATGGATACATTTTCCAGCAGCAAATGCTGTAACAAAGTACTTCCACTATTACAAAATAGAGGTTCCACCCGACATTTACACTCCTTTCGAGGAGGTGGAAGTACCACTCAAATTCCAAGAGCATTTGCTCTTATTTGATGGCGCCCTAATACATAATAATCACATCACCAGGCTCGGTCCTTTAGGTAGACCAGGAGCAACGTGGCCGGTCTTAGCCGGATACACACAACACCCAGACATCGAAGGAATGTCTACAGGAGAGCTGTTAATACAGCTAAAACAATTACTAAAAATTCATAGACAATTAGTCCAGTATGTAATGCGGACTTCAACAATTCAGCCAGCGATTAAACTTCCACAGCTGACCCCTCACCAGGGGAACACAAATAAAATCACACCACAGAACATCCAATCCTGCCTAGGTAAAGTTCCGGCTAAACGGGAACAGATACCATTCTGGTTGGCACAGAAAATCACCCAAATAGAGGCGGTGTTTCCTGACACCACCCCGCTAGAAAAACACAGGATTCTGACTATATGTCTCCCAATGGGAATCGCACCACACATAGAGGACTGTGACACTTGGGGTACAGTCTTTGCTTCAATCTACACAAAAACGCACGGTGTTCCATCCATTTCGGTAATACCAGATGTGCTAAAACAAATTCAAGATGAATACGGTCCAGAACCAGCTTTAACTCTTGGTATGAAATTACTGAAAGACTTCAAGCAGGTCTCGGCTATATTATTAGCCAATATAAAAGGTGAAGCAGCAAACGTGGCGATCCACCAGAGGTTAAAAGAGACAGATATAGCAGACCAACCAGCTGAAATTGCCAGAATCATAGAAAAATCCTATGAAGAACTAGGTAGAGATAGTTTAGGTGGAATACCAGTAAAACCGCAACTGACTGAAAGTCCAGAAAAAATATTTTTTAATAATAATTCACCAAAAAAGAACTGGGATGGAAACAAACAATCCAATCCAAAAGAAAAGAAATTCCAGTTCCGAGGAAGGTCTCCTAGGCGAAGGGAGAAATCTCCGAACCAGAGACACAGGTCACCCCAGAGTGACCCCTCTGGGAAAAGATATAACCTTAGAAATAGGGATAATATAAAAAAGCCTGATAGATATCAAGACATTGATACACGTCCCTCTCAATCTTTTCAGACTTCCTCGCAGAAATCGGAAAGAAGAGGACGATCAGAACAAAGAGAAGAGCACGCCAAGTCCAAAGACAAGGAACCTGCTCAACAAAAAAAGAAATTACAATTTCCAAAAAAGAAGGTAGCCAGTATCAAGGTAGTTAACAATGCCGAGAATACTGAGGACACAACTGAAAAACGGAGAGTGGGCTCAGACAATGCTAGACAGCGCAGCAGAAGTGAGCATAGCTCGCAAAGTCCTTATGAATCATATGGAGACAGTGGACACGAATGAATATCTTCAAGTGGAAACTGCAGACACCAGAGTTAGCAAACCCCACAAGATATACGAGATAACATTACGTATAGAGGGAGATAAGACTAGGAAAATAAGGGGACTATTTTGGGATAACCTCTCCAAGGGTTATGACATCCTTCTAGCTGAAAAAGACTGGCCACCAGAGTTTGTCAGGGAGTGCCCTCATGGCGAAGAAGTAATTATGCCTGCCTTCTCGAATCAAATCCCGATTCATAAAAAATACACACTTGCTAGAAAGTGGGCAGTGGCCTTAGCACCTGCTTTATATAAAAATCATGTAGGATGGGATGAGGATTCTCCTCCTCACAAAATCCAGTTAAAATCACAACCTACTGCACAAAGGCAGTACCCAATTAAGCAAGAAGCTAAAAAACAGGTAAATGAAATACTAGATCAGCTAGAATACCAGGGGGTGATTGAAACTTGCACCTCACAAATGAACAATCCTTTGTTTCCGGTCTCCAAACCAGACAATTCATATCGTCTAGTTTTGGATTACCGACACCTTAACACATGTTGCAAAACCTTTGCAGTGCAAAACTCACACAGTGCTGCACTAATGAGTAACATAGTGCGCAAAAAATACAAAACAACCTTGGACATCTCCAATGGATTCTTTTGTCAAAACATAGCACCAGAGAGCAGATATTTAACTGCATTCTCAGTAAATGGCACTCAAAAGCAATTCTGTCGGTTAGCCCAGGGGTACAAGAACAGCCCGGGGGTATTCTCAGCGAGAGTAACAGAATTACTGCAACTATATGATGATGAAGCATTATCTTATGTCGATGACATTTACTTAACAGACGATGACTTGGATACTCACTTGAAAAGAGTGAACACCATAATACTTGGGTTCGCAGCAGAGGGTTACAAATTCAACTTTAAAAAATCCAGAATTGCCCATCTGACAGTCCTATTCTTAGGATATGAGTTATCAAGTGAAGGTAAAAGCCTGGCAGACAATTTCCTAGAGAAATGTGCCGTAATCCAAGCTCCTAAAACACTAAAAAACCTACAGTCAATTCTAGGCTTCCTAAATTTCGGAAGAACATACATTGCAAATTACGCAGAATGGGTCAAACCCCTTTATGATCTAATTAAACCAGACTTTAAAAAGTCCAATTGGACTCAAACACACACAGAAATTTTGAGATCCTTACAAACAGACATGCTAATTAAAACAAAATTAGAAACACGTGATAACACACGCAATCTTGTGATTCGAGTCATCCCAGGGAGATGCGGATTCACATACCTGACCTCTAATGAGGGAGAAAAGGTACCAATTGCATTCAAATCACACTTGTACACTAAGGCTGAAATGAAATTTAGCCCAACGGAAAAAATTCTTACAGCAACACAGACAGCTATAGCAAAAGAACGAGCCCTGGCACAAGGTAAACGAATAGTAATCGTAACACCAATACCAGCTTTAGAGGCGGTAACAAAGGCAAGCATTCCAAATGCTAAAGCACTCCATCCAAGATGGATACAATGGGCTCTCTCTTGCTGCAACAGACGTGGTGTACGAATTTGATCCTTACTTAAAAACACAAGAATTTCTCCAATATGAATTTGAATGTCCTCCGCCAACCGAAATTCTGCCTCTAGATCACTACGGCTGTATAATATATACAGACGGATCAGTACAACCCGCAGTAGGGGGTAAACAAGCTTACAGTGCTGCGTGCGCGATTGTTAAAGGTCGTTGGCACGAAGGGAAATTTAAACCAACCCTCACTAAAACACAATTCCTAGGAGATTGTACAGCTCAGCGAGCTGAACTACTAGCATTCAAGATGGCGCTTGAAAATACCGATCGAGAATTCCCCACACTCATAGTGTGCGATTCGTATTATTGCGTTCAGTCTTATAATGAATACTTGCAGATCTGGCTTCAGAACGGTTTCAAGGATGCGAAAGGTGGCACAATCAAGCATAAAATGCTCTGGGAACAAGTAGCTCTTTTACAAAAAGAACTACCAAAGACTCACGTGATACATACACTGAGTCATCAACGTGATGGCGTTCACGTTGTAGGGAATTCATTGGCTGAAACAGCCACAGCGGCAGCCACTAAATCGGCTCCCGTAGTTCGAAAAAAGCGTACATTAAAAAACATTGACGGTGAAACAGTGCTGGCAGTGAAAACGTCATCAAAAGGCGACTGCTCAGCGTTACCGATCAACTATCCACTCAATTATACATACATAATCGATGCAAACTCCGTCCCTTTTGCTCGAATCCCTGGAGTGGGGGATAGAGTGATTCCAAACATGGACAGGAGAAGCTTGTTAATCGCAGACGCACACATGGGTGAGGGTCTTGGACACCTCAAACTGAAAGATTCTCTGGAAGAATTACAATCACGGTACTGGTGGCCAGGCATGAGCCTGCATCACACCATGTTTGTAAAAAACTGCCCAAACTGCAACAGAGATCGCAGTGGGGAGAGAAACAGTTTAATACCTCGTCGTATCAAGGCAGATAATATGACCAATAAAAAGCAGGGCTTGCGATTAACATATACAGGCTAGTTTCCACTTATAATGTAGATCACCAGCACTCGGCTGACGTCCGGACTGTTATACAAAGATTTGCGAGTCTAAATGGCATATACGCTAAGAGCATGCTACGTTCGACCATTGTTTTCACTCAAGCCCACCAGCCTGGGGGGAAACATGGCCGAATGAGCACAGTCCAGCGGGAATCTTCTCACTTCCTTCCTGAGGGTACGGGATGGTGTAAAGAAAAAACCAAGGCATAAAGCAATCTATAGCGGAAAGGAAATTAGGTTCGGGAGCTGGGTGGGTCAAACATCTAATAAGTGTCCAACGTAGTCTAAATAACTTGCCAAGAAATTCTCTGAAGGGATTCAGTCCGTACGAATTATTATTTGGAACTAGAATGATTATCTCTGACCTCGACAGTCAGACTTCAGTGGTTAAAGAAAAAAGCTTTGATGTCAAAGACCGTTTGGCTATTTTGCAGGACTTAAACAAAACAAGAAAAGACCTGAGCAACATACAGTTGAAACAACAGCCAACAACCACTGAAGAATCACCACCTGTCCCAGCAAGACCTGTCTGGATTCCAAAAGTCGGGGATCTAGTCAGGGAGAAGATCGCGGTAAAGAAGGAATTTGGGCCTTCTTACAGAAAAGCAGTTCCTGTCTTGTCTGTCAACGGGACAAGATCAGTTGTACTACCGCCACTTGCTGGTAAAAAGGAGAACCGAGTTGTATCCATCGACCTGGTAAAACCACAACATGTGGCCGATAACAAACAGTAGGCCAAGTGGACTCCCAATAAGTAGCAGAACACCAAGGTTTGCTACCAGTACAGAGGTCCTAACAAAGAGGCTCATCACATTCGAAACACCTACAGAAGAACAACAAGGACTATGCAACAATGCAATAGAACTCAGACCTCTGAAAACCCAAATAAAAACATTTAGCAGAGACACACCAGTCTATAATGAAGTACCAGGTGACAATTCAAGAAACAAAAATGCTGAACCAATTGGAACAATTGACAGAACTGCATCCGGCTACTTCATCAACTTCGATGATTCCTCTGAAAGCCTCAGTGAATCAAAGACACAGCCATCATCAAAATCCTTTAAAGACAAAGCTAAGGAACTTTTGAACCAACTGAAAGAAACATATCTGATTTCTCCATGGATTGAATTTTGGGTGGGTTTTGGTGCATTTATCCTCATACTTTGGCTCATCATGGTATTAACTTTGGGACGCTTCATTGAGGGAAAATATGCTAAAATGGACACAGCAAGTCAGAACATCAACTTGGTCCTCAAACCACACACATCTTCACACGTCGAGAAAAGAGAACTTTCTTCAGCCAACTTCACAGCCAATCCTATACCTGGTGGGGTAGCCTGGGACAACACTGACTATGAAATTTATGGTCCGGTCGAGATCCTGAAATATCCACACCAAATCAAGATCTCCTTGAGTGACTTTGCAAAACCAAACTCATTTGCTGATGATTGGGACTTCGAAAGCATTAATAACATGATGTCTGACTTAGTAATGTCTGCTAAATTTACAAAAAATGATTATTTGCAAGGTTCTACAAATTATGATAGTATGTATTGCTATAACCACTATGGTAACCATTTTTTACATAAATCTGCACAACCTAGAAATGTTTTAAATTATAATCAATGGGAACATTGTGCAACACCTCCAAAAGGGAGCTCAAGAACCGTTTACGACAAATATTCATATTTTTCAGGTTTTAACACAAGTAATGCTGAAACATTTTATTTTAAATTGTCAAACAAGACAGGGATGAAAACCATGATAACCAACACAAAGTTGATATATTCAGATTCATTCTTCGAAGAAATGAATACTTTTGGATTTGATTATTGGGACAAAAATGTTGATTTGAAAAGTGTTTGGGGTACAAAAGAATGGCAAGTACAGGGTTTAGAAGCTTTGTTTAGAGCTTGCATGATCCCAGAACAAATGATATTTTTAAATGACACTGTTCAACAAACCACCTGTCTTGGCCTAGCCAAAATCAAAGATTTAAATAAACCGTCTATTCCAAAGCCAACAATGTTTAGCAAAAGCTCTGATACGGATGAAGAGATAGACGTAAACCATATATTAAACCAAAACAGAACACATCCTGATTGGAAACAATGGTTAATCTGGCCCACAGATACAAATAACTGTCAAGACAGATTCCTGAATAAAACACAGGGGTTCAAAATGACCAGGCCAGACCCTAGATATCCCCAAAGACATCACCCAGGGATAATAACAACCTACAGTGTGGGCAAATTATGCCTTCAGTGGCTACAAACTTCCACACTGCCTGAAATTAAGCAACACCTAACTTTACTTACTGATGGTGCTGACTTGCGTGATTTCATAATGGGACCACGCAAACAGCGTCAAAAGCGTTTCATAGCAGCCTCTGTATATGCAGCATACAATGAGGCCTGGAAGGTTAATCAAATTGAAACAGCAGAGAGAATACGGGAAATTGACCGTATTAATTTGGAAAAATCACTTTCTGTAGTGGACAATGGGTTAATGACTCTGTCCTCCAGAATTTTTTCATTGGACAGCATTGTGTCTTCAGCAATCGATATATTATCGCAAGACTTACTGTTATTACAACATGGTCAGTCACAATTGCGTTCTATTGTACAGCTTGGCTGGACGTTACAAAATCTGCGTTCAGGCTATGTGCCTTGGCGTTTAATCAACATAACGTCACTATTCCAAATCTTTAACCTTACTGATAGACAAATCGGTATGGCGCAAAAGGGTGCTGATTATACAATCTTGAGCATTGAAAAACTAGAAAGATTACCAATGACAATGTCAGAACGACCTGTCAGTGAATGGATAATCCACGGAATCATAAATATTCCAATCTCAACCTTCAGGTTTCAATACTGCCAAAAATATATACAGGCTGGCATGTACGAGAAATTGGGGAAGGGGTACCTTAAAACAACTTGGAACCTGCCCTATTCACATGCATGTGTCAGTAATAAAGGACAGAAAGTGTTTCTTAGTGGCAACAATTGTGCCATGTCACTAAGCGGCACGCTTCTGTGTAACGGAATTAGTTTGCATGGAGCCTGTGAAGGGAATTCATACAACCTTTCATGTCACCAGCAAGGCGCACCTGCAACTGAAATAGAACCATTCTTTCAAAGACTCTATAATGGGAGTTACATTCTTATTGTAGACCGCAAATGTTGTAGTCTTATGCCCGGGACTCGTTATCTAGTCACTACGACTGCGAAGGTCAAGTGCTGTGGACGTTCTTTGTTCCCCAGCTCCTTTCCAGACAGGGAGGCAAGGGCATGGCCCAATTTGAAAATTACTTCTATTCGAATAGATACTTTAAGCAGAATGAAAACAGTGCTTCTTCAGACGCCTACAAGGCTCACGTCATCAAAAGAAACGTATGATCTACAAGTCGCAAGGACGACTGCAGAGATACATACATTATTATCAACTAATTCCCCCGTACATTTCGCGGAAATCCTGAGCGAAATCTTAAATATTTCTGATACCACTGGGGTCTCAAAGGTATTTAAGACAGTATTTTCGATGGCATTAACACCATTCAAAGCCATACTGGGTATTTTTCCAGATTTCGTCCATTCGATTTTTGGCGGACTTCCCCTGATCCTGGGACTAATTGCAGGAATCCTATTCTTAGTCCTTATTTTTCGTTATGGCAACCCATGTCACAGATCAAACTCTCGCGACAATGGAAGAAACAATCCTAGCCATTGGATACCGGGACCGGATATCAAAAATCCTGGGACTCTCCCGGCTTAGAGACCTGAACATGACTTGGTTTCTATCATTTCGACCAATGTGGCAAAGATGTGTTTTACCTGTATTGAGGTGTCTGCTATGTGGAGGAGAATGCGTGTTAGACACATGTCTGACGCTACAATCGGATGCGCCAGTGGATGCAGATACATTGTTGGTTCCTACCAAGGTTCACGCTTTGTGCTGCCCTCAAAGGCTGCCAATCCTGATGACGGCATTCGTGGAATCTTCACCACTACGATTGAAGAGTAGTGAAGTTCAAGATGAAAGCAGCATCGATCAGGTACGACCTTCTGTCAGCAATGCCAATCAGCATGTCAATGGAGACAATCATGCGCACGAATGCATGGTTACACCAATTTCCGACTTAGTGGAACTTTCCCATGAAGCTGTTGACAGTTTTTTCGAAAGCCTTAATGATATGATGTTCTCTCCAGAACAGAAATAGAGACTTTTGAGCAAGCTCGCACACGGCGTTCCCTGAATTCGGCCTTCAACTTTAAAAATAAAGTCACATGAACAATTTTTCCCACCAGTTCACGGACAGCAATTTTTTAGCAGCCCCAATTTATTTTTTACAAAATTTTCGGGACACTTATCTTCTGCTTAAAGTAAGAAACTATTCCTAGAGAACTAAGATTTCTATTTTTAGATACTTTATAAACTTTAGTTGCCCGCTGGTATGTTCACAAATATTTTATTATGTGATGAAATGGTCTCGAACTTTCTTTCTGTATAGCCATATTAAGAGCCATTTCATGTGTATTTCTCATATACCAAATAAGCAATAATGTCTACAAATGCGTGTTTACTTTAGCGTTTAATTCATAGCTTAAGTGCATACAATATATATGACTGCAATTTTTCAGTATATTTGAAAATTTCAAAATGCATTTATGTATTTTGGGGTGGTGAGGTATACACTATACTCTATAGTATGTTGTACTATGTTATACTATGCATAGATTAGTAAATATGACCATAGTTAGCGTGGAGTGGGTGTCATGTATTCCTATAGGTTCTGAATCGATCCCCCTATTCCTGACCCTATTCTGGTTAAACTAACTATCAAGTTAACTAACAGTCAGCCCATGAGGCAAGAAAAGCCCCCATGATGCAGATACCGTTATCTGACGCAGTCACACTACGGCACAGGAACGTGTTATCTGATTAGGTCATAACGCTTGAGATCTAATTAGACAAGCGACATTCCTCCAGCCCCTGATAAGTCATACGACGTTCTCATAACAAATCAAACCTATGACAACCTGGAAAATCCGTGCGGCCATTGTTTTGATTTCACAGAGAACTTCAGTAAAAGAATGTGCTAACGAGCAAATCGTATGACATCTTTATTGACGTATCTATGTCCATCCTTACGTCAATCTCGGCACCTTTAAGGTATAAATATTGCCGATCTTGCCCTATGCAAACACACGCGTGGTGACGAGATGGAGCAGCCATACTTGCCGAAGCCCAGAAGCAGAGCAGACCCCGCTGGCAGCAGCCCCGCCTTCCTGACGCGCTGAGAAACGCGCTGCTATCTCCTGCCGAGAGACCCAGCACCGGCGCTTTCGGGCAGCCCTCGCAGGCAGCCTGGAATATCGAGAGCAGAGAAAGAGATACCATTCCTCATTCATCCTAACTTCCAGGTACAGAACTGAATAACCCCTCACAGAGAATTCTTTAGTTATTCACTTGGCAAAAACAAACTTAACTTAAACTGTAACTTTCTATTCCCGCCCACGTATTAGACTTAGGTCAGGTACACGGGGTAGGCGTATTTAGAAACACCAGTTGAGTACGTTTAGTCAAATGTATATGTGTATGTAAATATATTTTAATCATTTTAAACATCATATGGCTCAGAAACCATATCAATGTTCTTACAGTATTATTTTATACTATTGCTTTTAATGTATGCACTTTACTTAACTATAAGTATTGCAATAATATCGATCCATTTCTCTTGTACGAGAAAAGAGACTGATCAATAAATAACACCTTTTTATTGAACACGCCCGTCTCTTCCTTTTCTCTACAATCTGATGAGACTAAGAATGCACGTACTGACTGAGTAAAATAATTGCCTTGTGCTCACACGACTCTGGAGATACACTCTTGATTAGGGGAGAGCAAAGTTGTCATGTTCTATGGTTGTCAGAAACTAAATCCCTTCTTGTCTAATCAGGGGAGTTAATTCTTTCCTGAACATTCGAGAAAGTTTCTAGCGAACTCTGAGCTACGCTGGCAAACCCAAAACTTAAGTCTAGTATCGACAGTAGTAGACCTAGTTAACGTCTGGCCTAGGCCTTTACTTCTGTAGGTATTATTCCAATGCGCAGAGCCTATTGGGAAGATAGGAACTACACTACACTGCCAGGCCAGGTCCTCCCTGGACTGGAAACAAGCATCCTAGGACCGGTTTCGGAGTTTCACCCCTTTTCAGCCAGGATAGTCTGATTCCAGTGCCTTGGAGAGCACGGGACACACGTATGGGCATACCCGTCCCACTCAGGGTGACAAATGCAAAAAGAACAATTGATGGACAAAATGCAGAACAATGTCATACATTCACCCCAGTACAGAGATCTGGGCCTAAATCCATCGTTTTTTTGCTCACCATGCCATTCCAGTTTGGACCCAGCCATATGCAAATCAGTCTTGACCCTGCGCCCAATGGGAATAGTCCAGCCCGAACTGCCAGGCTTACAAAGTGACAGATGAGTCACTTTGTAAATATGGCACAATGTGGATCATCATTTGCGACACCACTGTGTCATGGAAAGTGACACATCAGCAGTGAACAACCGTCACAAGGGGCTCATAAATGACTCCTGAGCATTTAGTGGAAGTCCCCATCTATAGAGAAGAGGAGTACATTAACCACAGGCTGAAACTCTGAGACCAGATTACGGGTGTGATGTTCCTCGAGTTGTGGTGATACAATGCAACAAACAAGTGAAGTGGAGGAAATAAAACATCAAAGAAACAAAAAAAAGTTTGGAAAGTAGAGTTAAGAGGGGAAGCTCCAAACCTATTGCCTGTGAGAACAGGTGAAAAGTGAAGAATGTGAGGGACATCGCAATGAAAATAATTTGAAGAGGCCAGAGGGGATAATGGACAACTACTGTGCTCTCAAGAAGGGGAGGTCTTCAGGGAGGTCTTCAGGTTGAAGAGACCACTTCATCTGGCACGTCAGTCAGCAAGGAACGTCAATTTGTCCCAGTCAGTGGCCATCAGCCATCAGCAGAGGCCATACACTGCTTCCTTATGAAGGGCCATACTCTCAACCGCCACCCCTAGAAGTAGCGACTAACACTCTGATGTGCCGACGTTGGGGTGAGTGATCTTCCAATGTAGGGTCATTCTTCTTTTGTGCAAGAACCAATGACAAATTAAGAAAACGAGAAGCAGATGGAGATTTCTTAGAACGCTTACAAATGCCCAGCGAAGACACCTTTCAAGAGTCGAAAGTTTGGTGATCATACAAAGTCAACTCATCACCTCAGTAGAATATATAAAAAAAAACAAGGGCAATCCCAGAGCATGTGCCTAAAGTCAGGTGCAATGGCTTTCAAGGTGGCACAGGAATCTGAGGCCCCTGAGAATATCCTGCCTATTCATGCAGGGGAGAGGTAAGCTCTATGTGATATATAAAACTGTATGAGCTTCAGTCTGGCATTGCAGTAAACCTTCTGCAATTACTCTAGGGTCCTAGCCCACTATGTGTCATGCAGGGCCATACTAAACTCGGTCGCCCATATATCCTGTGTAGCTTGTAAGGATACCTGCAATTGAGTAGTCAGGACTTTGTTGATCCAAGTAATAAGTTTATGGCTGCTGCCCCAGGTATCTAGGGAGTTCATCAACATATGTGTGGCTAGTTCCATGTCTGCTATTGATTAGGTCTTCTTCCTAAGGGCATGCTGTGTTAGGCCATAAGTCAGGAACAGACCCTCATGGAGAACAAGCTGCTTGGCAAACTCCAGAAACAGCAGAAGTTGCCCATCCAAACATAAATTGGCCCTCGCTGTGATTCCAGCTAGATCCCAGAAGTGAAAATCATAACCCTCTAGATACCATACTGGATTTAGTAGGCTCAGGAGAGGTATCCTTGGAGCATAGGGGACAGTGGTTCTGGTGATAAATTAACCTCTAAACAGGAAACGTAACGCCATCCAGAGAAGACTAGGACAGTCTGGATGAGGGGCTATTTTGGAAGCCAAAAACACTAATATATCTGCAAGACCAAGGCATGGTCCAGTGGCATGACTACATTGAGGGACCGCCCTACAAACCAGCAGGATAACCATTGAAGGGGGCCTGTCAGATCATAATATTCAAAGTTTGGAGTGCCAAGCCCTTGCTGCTCAACTGGGAGGTACAACTTAAATAGGGCAAGCAAAGACAGGACCTTCCCTAGAATTTCTGAGGGAGGAACCATGGAGGTTAGCAAAGTTGTATAAGAGGAGAGGCAGCATTATTATTTTTGCCACCACTATGTGTTCCATTACAGACAATGGAAGGGACCACCAAAAAGCAACCTAACCACAGAGGGATGTAACCACTGAAGTCAGGTTTCCATTTAATAGGTGTTAGACATGGGATTTCTGGTTGGCTAGGGCTTGCGCCTAAGCCCGGCAGAAACCACCGCTCTAGTCAGGGCAAGGGAGTTACACACTGATGATAACCCCTGGTCACCCCCTAGCTAGTTTGGCACGAGCAGTCAGGCTATACCTAGAGGCAATGAGTAAAGCATTTGAGCAACACACACATACAGCAGCAACACACTAGGCACACTGCAAAGGAAACTCCACACAAGGTTAAAACAAAAATACCCTTTGTAATGTCATAAACACATTAGAAACATAATCACACACTATACACTGTGCCAACTGGCACTGGCAATATTCACAGAGGATTATATACATGACAGGGCCAATCGGGCCACTATCAGAACCTTTAGAAATCACAAGTAGCAATTGTAAAACACAACAGTGACAACTGGTAAAATAATGACCTCAGCATTATTACGGCAGGCAGAAAACACATTAGGCCCAAACCTCCTAAGCATAAACACATAATGCAATCACCTCATAAGCAGAAATCACATTAGGCATAAATCAGGGCATATAAATCAGATTTCCTGCGCATCAGATAAATCTCATTTAGGGCTTGGCACCCTATCCACCTAACACAGTCACCCCTGGCCAACTGGCCTTCTCTAGGGCTCAAATGCTCTATGTCCCAAGTGTCAGGGCATAGCTGCCAATGCAGTGGAGCAAAAGTCTAAACGTAGCAGCAGTCACTAAGTGCTGCACAGCTGCGAAGGTACTGCAGGCATGGGCACTCACTGTGCCCGCTGGGTGGGTCCCCACTGGGAAACTCTAAAATAAATGTGCAAGACGTTGCAGCTGCCCGGGCTGGGACGGCGCAGCTGTGAATCAGCCAAGAGGCATGGGCACCACTGTGCCCTTTGGGCCCTCATTGGGGCTCTCTCCCCAAATCTGCCAACGTTGCAGCTGCCCACTGTCAGGTGGGGCAGCTGGGGAAATTGGCACTGTCCCTATACAGTCCATCGGAACCCCTCCCTGGGACTTTCAGACAAAAAGTGCCCCCTTGATGCAGCTGACCGCAACTGTGGCGCAGCTGTGAAAAACAGCAAAATATAGGAGGGAGCACTACGAGGTTCCCAACTCAGTCCCCACTCACCAGGACTACTTTGGAGCACGACTCGTCCGGTCTCCAGGCTGGTGCAGTACACGTGGGGCTCCTCCTGGGTAGCAGGCGGGGCTCTCTCAGCTCACGAGAGCCCAGTGCAGACTTGCCGGCTTCTTCCTTCAGCGCGGGATGCCCTTGGAGGTGGGGTAGGCGCCCGGCCTCCCTGCTGGCCCCAGCTACTCGTCACACGCAGGGCTCCCACTTGTACACGGGAGCCCCGCTCGGCAGGCACTGACTTCTTGGCTCTTCTGCTTCCGCCCGCAAGACCCCACCCACAACTGGGCAAGGCCGCCTGGCTTCCTGGTTGCGCCGGGCCATGGCGGTGATTTCCTTAATGTGGGGGGCAATACAGGGTAGCTCATGTACAAAAGTGGGGTGGACACCCGCTCTCTCTGGCAAACTGCGGATAAGCACCCACTCAATTGGGAAACGCTTGCGGTGTGGACACCCGCTCGGTGCACAGAAACGCAGGGTGGGCACCCACTCATCTGGGCAGGAATGTGGGGGGATTCCCCTCGTTGGGATTTCCCCCCAAAAGCAAGGAATCTCAGCACTGTGAAGCCCCAGCCCTCTCATCTCGGGCAAATTACAATAAAAGCGCTCACAGGGCGCTAGAAAGCAGGCAGGCTAAAGAGTCATGGGTGCTGGGGAGACCACAGCACAGTGCAGCCAGGCAGGCCAGCACGCAGGCTCCCCCAGGAGACACCAGCTGGGTCCCGTGGCGGTTCCTCCTGGCAGAGGGTCCCCTCCAAGTAAGCACAAGCACAGAACAACTTTCATGGGGTCACAGCCCCTACCTTTATACACCTTTTTCTCTTTGTCTGTGCCAGCACAGGGCTTGGGGAACCAGCAGAAACTGGTTCAGGGAAAATTTGAGACCTCTGTTGACAGGGCTCCTCTACTCTATTGTTAGGTGGGGGATTGTCATCAGACCAACCACAGGGGGAAGGAGCCAGCATTCACTAGGGCAGGCACCATCCTATTCAGGGACCAGGGACCTCTCCTCCCACCACTCCAAATGCAGATGTCCTTTTCAGCCTAGCGTTGACTCACCCTGCCCCTCCTGGAGCCACACACACCTCACCAGCCCTTGTCACTCAAAAGCCAGACATGCAATTCACGCCAGGCAGACAGACACATAGCACACAGAAATGCCAACTTCTAAAAGTGGCATTTTTAAAATAGTTATAATAAATCTGTGCATACCATTGCATAGCATTTATTATCACTATTTCAACCATACCAAATTTGACCACGCTGTGCCTCTCATATCAGGAATTACCACTAAAACACTTATCAGGGTATCGCCAATGCATTCCTATGGGAGGGCAGCCCCACAGTAGTGAGAAACCAAAATGGCTGTTTGTCACTACCAGGACATGCCGCCCACTTAAGGTACATGTCCTATCTTTTACCTACAATGCACCCTGCCCATAGGGCTAGCTAGGGCCTACTTTAGGGGTGACTGACATGTAGTAAAAGGGGGGTCGCTGACATGGCACACACTTAAGGTGTCACGTCACAGCGGCAGTGACACTGCGCGCACAGGCCCTGCAATGGCAGAGGCCTGAGATAGGTCTGCAAGGGTACTTTGGTGGGTGGCGCAAACAGCGCTGCAAGACCACCAGTAGCATTTAATGTACCAGCCCTATGTATCTGAGATACCACTTTACAAGGGACTGACAGGTAAATTAAATAGGCCAAACAGGTGTACACCAATCTTACCATATGTAACACAGAGAGCACACGCACTTTACACTCAACAGCAATGCTAAAGTGCCCAGAGTCCTAAAACCACCAACACCATGTCAGAAAAAAGGCTAGGAGAAATGCAAAAAGTTTAGAGATGACTGTGCAAAAAGGGCCAAGTCCAACAATATGTCTGAGTTGGAGTGGAAGATATAGATGCCCAGGTCCTGAAAAGATATGCCCTCCCATTTAACTGGTCCCTCTCTGCGGCCTAACTGTCAAGGGGTGGCTGCAGGACTGAGCAAGACAAGAGAGGTTTTTTTCCAACTAACGTGAATACCCTATACCACCCTCAAAGCTGTGAGGAGGAGAACCATGCTAGAGTCATAGCATGCTAAGTTTCTAAGGTGGAATAAAACATCATCCTCATAAAGAGACACTGAATGAGTTCTATCTGGGAGTGAAATACACCATTCTCTCCCACACTGACGTGCGCAGACCAACAGTGGTTCCACAGCCAAAGCAAGTAAGAGGGGCAGAGAGGGCAACACTGCCCTGTACCCCTGTGCACCGAAAAGGGAGGAAATGTCTGTCCCTGACAGCTGACACCTATTATGGGATCTATATAAAGGATCCGGATCACGCACACACTCCACTTAACTGTCATTAATTTCTTGGGAAGCCTTCTGCTGCTTTATGGATCTTTTGGTTATGACCTTGACTTGTGAGTATTCCAAATACTCTTCAGACGCTTCACATCTTGCATGAAGGGCTGTGGAAATCTGCCCAGCAAATGACTTGTTCTAAATCAGGACCCGCTTAGTTAGCCGTTCTACTCATCACGCACTTTAGGGGTGTTACCTAGGGCCCAGCAGCACCTGTGATGGAGGTTCCGGGTGCAAATCTTTAAAGGCCCCTTAACCGTTAAGGGGGCCTCATTTAGCCAAAGAACAAATAATATCTCTGAGATGTGGGAAACTAGGGGAATTCTCTTCACATTCTGTGGGAGAAGGGATAATTTGTGATACACCACTTTAGCCATTAAATATGAATGACATCCTTACAGGTAGCTAGGGGCACATGCATCAATCAAAGGATTTGTGATTCCTTAATAGCGATTATGAAGGAATCGCTATTAGCAATTCTTTATGCATGTAGGTTTCAAAGAAAAAAAATCGCGATTCCTACACATTCCCTATTAGTGAATCGGAAATTGCGATTTGCTATTAGGGAATGCTTTCCCATTCATTCCTATGAGTCTAGAGACCCATGTGAATGAATGGGAAAGCAGTCGCAATTTGCGATTACCAAATAGGTAATCGCAAATTGTGAATGCAATTCAAGGGGGCCAGGGGCCAAAAGACCACCCTGATGCACCCCCAAAAATGTTTTTTGTGCATATGTGGTGCACACACATGCCCTAAGGGCATGTGTATGCGCCACATGGCACTTAGAAAAATGCTATTATGTGCATTTTTCTAAGGAATTGCAAATTATCATTAACTTGAAGTGTATGCACCACAATGCTCTTTGAAAAATGCATTTTTCAAAGGAATTAAAAATTACCATCAACTTGAAGTTGATGGTTATTTGCAATTCCAAATTGCAAAAACGCAATATGCATATGCATGAGGCATCGCATTTAGGGAATTGCAATTTGCGATTCCCTAACTGCATTTACAATTAGGGACTCATGAAAAAATTTGATTTTCTTAATTATGAATCGTAAAAAAGGTACATGCATCTGAAAAGGCCATGTTGCGATCGCAGACGGCTGATTCTTTGTGATACACACTATTTGCGATCGCAAAATGGTTTGATACATGTGCCCCACAATTACCTATTTTTCAAATGCCTTTGGGGTTGATTCATACCAAAAGGCTATTTACCGGCCGCAAAGGGGCTGGCCCGTTTGCAACTGGAAAATAGCTTGATGCTTAATTTTAACTAACCCGTCACCTGTCAACTTTACCCCTGCTCACCACTCTTACCTGTGCCAGCCACCACTGTTTAATTCCCAGGCTACAAACTTAGAAGTGCTCATATTTAGGGTTTCGTCATAGTATTGCGGCAAATTCTTTACCATAAAAAGATGCCTACAATTCTTTTCTTAACTTCCCTCGAACCTGTACCGAGCTGTACAAAAAGAAGCAGCATAAGGGAAATAAAAAATAGCACACAAAGGAGACAGCTGTGATGCTAGCAATTGCTGGCTAGGAAACCAAGCATTACCAAGTACCATTTACTCATCTCACAAACAATTTGTTGTTTCTAGATCTATGATTTTGCTGGACGAACAGCTAGCTTGCCATGAAATTGGGCATGGAAAAAGTCACAACCCTGTCCCATATGCTGTTGAGTAATACTTGCAGTGTGAGGAAAAAAAAGGTTGGCAAGAGCACACTCTTAGGCTCCCCTGGGAATTTTCACTCACTTTCAATTTAGGAAAGGCACATCTCAACAGAACATTAGTTATTTATGCTCAATATTTGCACAATAACGTGACGTGGAACAGTACGGCATCAAAGAATATTATCTTTATCTGTTTTCTGTGTGCATGGAGCCTTTTCATAAATAAATGCTAATTTGTTTAATGATTTATTGATTTCCATCATCTTTCCCGCCTAGAACCTTAAATGAAATTAATATGTTTTCGTCTTAGCCTGAAGCGTTCTTGGCTGTGCCAAGTCAAAACTCTCAGGTTCTGTTATAGAAGAAACAGTTTTCCAAATAAAAAGCTAGCATGATTAAAGCGTATTTATTAATGAGCTAACAATTTAAATATGGAATTTGAACTTTGTGACTTACACGGTAGAAACTTGTTCTTGCAGTAATTATTTGCTTTTACATTACCAGCCCTCTTGAAATTAATATACACAGATTTTGATGTTTTCAAGCAAATTAATTACAGCGCAGAACAATGTTTTGCAATTATTCTTAATTGCGACTCTGATAGATTAGCAGTACTTGTACATTTTGCTTAAAACAGTGTTGTAGATATTTTGAAAATGAAACAGCGTAAGTCAATAATGTTATAACAAGGCGTGCATCATAGGCAGTGGGGCCTACCTCTCCATATCCAGGATATCGACATAAGAAGCATTTGCATTTCACTTGCATAACCAGAGGTTATCTTGAAAGTCGAGCATAGATTCGTCCCAGTTGGAATGACGCAACTATTTTACTACAGCATTTTCTACCGCAAAATAGCAGTTTTTTAGAGATATAAGTTCAGTTTCATATTTTATACTGTTTATTTGTTTGACCTTATAGGGTCGAGCCAAACTGCTGAGATTCAAACCGATGAACCATTCATGTAAACTATGCCTAGTGTGACCACGTACACTTGGTTATAAAATTATGCAATGAGTAAGCCTGGGTGGAGTTCGCGGAGTTCAACTCCACAAAGTGCTAAAAAAACTGTGCTGCTCTACTCATAGTTCCGCGAGCAGCGCAGTGAGTTAGGTTCATGCAGTTTGCGGTGATTTCGAGCGCTGGGTGTTTGTCTTGCGCTGGAAAATCATTGCGAATGGCACCATGTACAGTGCAGGAGGGCACAGCTTCCTTTCTGCTTCTCAAGTAGATTTTCCACTCGAGCAGAAACTTTCTCAACATGAACGGAAAGTTTCTCAATGCGAGTAGTCACGACCTGACGTGACCACTCGCATTAAGAAATCCAACCACCTGTGTTGAGAAATCTTGCCAGGAGGTTGATTTTCCTCATTTGTGCTCGCCAACTAGACCTTGCCGAGCGCGTGTAAGGAAAAATCTCACTGCGGGGTGGATTTTCCTTGCTTGTGCTCGCCAACTTGACATTGCATTGCACAGTTTTTGGGAACTCCGTGTGCTCCGTGGAGTGCGGAGTGCAGAAAACTCAGCAAACACCGGTAACGGAGCGTAGCTCACTGCCCAGGGTTAGTAATGAGATGCAGAGGCATAAAACACAGTGAGCAGAATATTACAAATAAATATGAAAATCTAATAGCAAAATCTTTCTGTCACACTTGCCTTGCAGGGCAAAAGAAACTCTTACCTTGGTGTGTTTTCGGTTTAGAAGTAAGAATTTAATCGTGATTTATGTTTTGCAGGAGACAGTGGACCCTGTGATGGGGCTGCAAAAAGTTGTCAGCCTTTGGCTTTGGGTACTCAGTGGATCACACATGCCAGGTAGAATGTAGCAGCTGGTAGTATACACTGAGGTCTGGTCGCTTCTTGAACGAGAGAAGTGTGGAGCCTGGCCCACTATACATCCAGCGTAAGGGAAGTGTTGGCAGCAGAGACTCAGGGGCTTCATCACCTGAGTTTGGAGGTTCCCCAATGGTAAGAGGGGCCCATCCTTGACCTGGGGATGGTTAACTTGAATGTGCAGGAGGCCTAACCTGACACCAAACCTGAAGATCGTGGCGGTCGAGGGAGGACCATCTCTGAGGACCCCCCTCCAAGAGTTGCACTCAACTAGGGCTCATACCCATATTCATAGTGGACTGATGTCACAGATATAGGCTGTCCCATTTATGACCTCAGGAGCTGAAAGTGGGAGAACCTCTCTCCTTCTAGTGCATCAACTGAGAGAAGGCCCCGTGCCTGCCTTTAGCACCGTTTTTGCATTACTTTCTGGGGGGCTTCTGTGTTAAGCCCTTCCTCCTGCAAGGGCTCCAACACTGAACACCTGGGACTGTGCTCTGCCGATGATTTGAAGTCGACCTTTCACTCTTCTGTCTAAACCAGACATCAGTGTATCAAATAAGGCTTGTAGGCGCCTGGGAACTAGTTTTTGCAGGTTAGAGGACCCCACACCTAATGGTGAATCTCGTTAGCTAGGCCAGTACTGTAATCTGTTCAGTTTCTCCTTTGAGACACACATGGCGCCCTGACCATGGATCTTTGACTCTGTTTCAACTTGTAGTCCCTCTTGAGTATATGGGGTTTTAATTGGTGCACCTCGACATTGTATTCTCTGGGGAATCCCACCAATAACCTTAACATACTAAGTCACATAGGTCCTAATTAGTCTGGCTCACCACTGCAACGTTTGAAGGCCCTTACATTGCACTTCACTTAAGGCTTCGAATCTCAGTGATGACATTGCAGATAAAAAAGATCAGAGAAACCCATTTGTCAAAGTAATGCTGACATGAAGAATTTCAAGAGCTACTAGGGAGAAAGTGTACAATTTCCTTCTGCAAAAAAACTGGGAGACACAGTTTCTTCAGCATCACATCTCAAGGGTGCTTCCAACAATTTTCAAAGGAAATAGAATAGGAAGTCAGCACTATGAGGGTGGATCTGAAGATGGGTTTCAGTGAACTGCAGAAATATCTAAGGGCACTAGGTGACAGCGAAGATAGTCAGAGAAGATGGTCAATGATGGAGCTGAAATCAACACCACATGAGTAACAGGTACTCTTCCTAAAAAGAAAAAAATGAAGATCGACTGCAGAAACATTAAGACCTTAAAGATAGATTGAAGCATAATAACAAAAGGCTAAGAGACCTCACCAGGAATGACAACAACCTAGGACATCCAGTCCTATGTCAGAAATGTACTCCTCTCCATCATGTAGTAGCAAGTCTCAGCCTGGCCTACCAGTGCAAGGGATTCACCCTTCTCTACACAGAGTCCTTAGACCAATAGCAAGAAGTTGGCACAGAAACTGGAAAAGAAAAGACAAAGTTTATTAAACCTCATGAGGTGAACTTCATTCACACAACACCCTTCGGTAGAGTATGAGGTAGCACACTGACTGGAAGGAGCTTGGTCCTTTTATACCCACACAGGGGCTCAAATGAAGGCAGTACAAGGTACAGAATGCTGGTGTCAAATACATATATGGTCATACAGAGAGTGTGCTAGCAACAAGTGGGAGGGACTGACAGTTATCTAATACTGGTGGACACATCTTGACAGTTACAAGTTGGGGACAGCTGTATGCTCAACGGAGCATGTGCGAAGCGGAGGAGACTAAATATATCTTGTCTTTAGGCAGATTTCAAGAGCAGTTGACAGGAAGGTAGGACAGAGCACATGGAGAGCACATGGCAAACAAAATGCCGATAGAAATACAATATGGAGTCCGTAAACGGACAAGATAGTCTTTAAATACAAGATGTCTTCTGCTAATGCTTAACCTAATCATTGCTAAAATAAAACAGACGACCCTTTCAGCATTTGCTGAAGACATTCGTCTATCTAGGGTAATCTAAATCTGCATCCTGTACATTGATGTTCATCATCTCAGTAATTTCATAGTTTAACATTTGTTGTTCTTTTGTAATATTTCTTTTGGTAGGTGTACAAGCAGTGATGCCCATGGAGCAAAGCATAGGACCGCATTGTATACAAGTACAGCATGTAAATAGTATCACCAGTAGTATACATAGAATAGTCAGTAGCTTCCAGCCCCAAGTAACAAAAAGTGTCCATATCCAGTTCGAAAAGGGGGTAACAAAAATGATATGTAACATATCCCAGACCACCCAACAGGTAATTTAGAGTATCCTTTATTACCACACACAAAGTATGTGTTGTGCAACGATGTAAAACTACTGTTATTAGCACCTTCAATATTTAATGTAGAAATACATTCACTTCGTCCTCCGGGATTTCTCCCAGCACTGCCAATACATAAATCTGCTTTAGCTCTGGTTACAGAAATCACAACGGGTGCAATGTTTTACATATTCCTCATATTTGTGAAGACATATGGTCTCGAAATATTGTCCGGTTGGTACTCTTCCCATTCCCATTTAGTCCCGTTAGCTTGAGGATAACCATCTTCATCTTGGTAGATTTCTTTATTCAACCGAAAAATGATTCCACCTACTGAGGGCTTTCCAAAAGCAAACAAAAGGGCATACCAAGCTTGACATGAACCATTATGGGAAAACGGTAGAGGAATAAAAGGCGTCCCTCCCTTCTTTTGGTGTACAGGTATCATCCCACACACCCAACAATTGGTAGTATTCGTAGCATTGTGTGTATGATGCAACATCTGGATGAATGTGTTATTCAGATAGGATGGTCGATGTTTCTGCTCATGATAGGGAAGTGTATAGTAGTGGTGCTCCAGTGGAGCTGGAGTAGTGGCAACAAAAGCTGTCGAGCAGGAGCTGCTTTCTCAACAAAGCAAGTGGTTATTGCCATAATCATCAGGGCAACAACAAACCCTACAGCACAATTGATTCTTTTGGTATTCATTTCAATGACAGCGATGACCGATCTTTCTAAGAACCTGTTGAAAACAATCGTTGGAGCTCTTCTCCCTGGGTAGCCTTTGATTTATTCACCACGGTCCAAGACGGGTGTCACTACACTAACGCAAGGCTGATCCCCCCCCTTGCCACATTGGCTCTCCGTTTCACTAAACCAGGGCGGTAGCTCAACCAGTCTCGTTCAGCACTGCAGATTCTTTCCTCGGTCTCAAGTGGTATCGCGATGCTCCAGGAATCGTGTGGTACGGGAAGACTTCCGTAGATTCGTCAGGTGAGATAGCTTGACCTTTCTCCCTCTCCAGAATTTCTAGATGGTCGGTCAGCACAGCAGGTTCCACCAAGGCGGGCGACACGCGTTTACAATGCGTGCTGTGCACCCAGTTCTTTTTGTTCGTCACTCAAACTGCTGTCCTTGTAGAGAACAGCACCTGCTCCGGACCTCGCCACCTCGGTTCCAAGCTGTTCGATCTGTCGAAGACCTTGACCATCACATAGTCACCGGGACGAAGTTCCTGGGTTACACTTGTAGATTTGTCAGGAAGAGCTTCTCGAACCTGTTGATGAATAGAGGTCAAACTGTTGGTTAACTGTGCCAAATAATCATTCAACAGAACACTAGGTACATCATGTATGGGGCGTGGCTTAGGAACTCCCCAAATGTTCATGGGTCTCCCACATACCACCTCGTGAGGTGTAAGACCTGATCGTGAGTGTGGCACCGATCTTATGGATAACAGTGCCAAAGGTAGTGCATCTGGCCACTTAAGGGACGTGGAAGCCAGTATTTTTGCCAGCTTCAATTTTAAAGTAGTGTTATACCTTTCCACCAATCCTGCTGATTGCGGATGGAAGACTGTATGGAATTTTTGTTTGATCCCTAACCCTTGCAGGACATACTCTACAACTTGCCCAATAAAATGAGGTCCGTTGTCACTCCACAAAAGCTTACAAACACCATATCTTGGAAAAAATTCCTTCGGAAGCACCTTTGCTGTTGTAAGAGCAGTATTATCCTTTGTAGGGTACGCCTCTATCCATTAGCTGAAGGCACATACCACCACCAGGACGTATTTTAAATTATTGCAGTGTTCAAGTTGGATGTAATCTATCTGCAAAACTTCAAAAGGTGCGGTTGGTGTAGCAAACCCTCCTGTAGGAGTTTGTGTCCCTTTTCCAGGATTGTACTGCCAACAGACCAAACAGGACTGTACTATATTTTTAGCTGTGCTGGCAATTTCAGGATGCTCCCAGACTTGTGTAAGCAATTTAGTTATTGCTAGAGCTCCAACATGTGCCACCCCATGTGCCATTTGAACCATAGGTTGTAAATAGGCTGCTGGAAATTTCTATTTATTCATTTCTTTGTTACGCCAACAACCCTCATCATCTAACATTCATTCTTTGAACCATTGCTCAAGTTCTTCCACAGAGGCAGATCTCTGTACATCCAATACTTCCTCCATAGCATTATGCCAACGCTCAGCTTGTGATTTTACTACGTACATAGATGTAGTGTTTCGCTGTATTGCAGTTTCACGGGCTACTTGATCTGCGAAGGCATTGCCTTGTCCTATTTTGTCAATGATTTTCTTGTGTGCGCTACACTTCATAATGGAAACTTTCTTCGGATATGTAAGTGCAATCAAGAGATTTTATACTAATTCTCCGTGCATTATCTGCTTCCCGTGGGATGTAAGAAAGCCTCTTTCCTTCCAGAGTAGGCCAAAATCATGAACCACTCCAAAAGCATAGCGGCTATCCGTGTAAATGTTCACACGTAAGTCAGTACTAAGCTGACACACTCGTGTCAAAGCTATTAGTTCAGCTGCTTGAGCCGACTTCTGTGGTATACGAGCTGTTTCCACTACTGTCTCGAGTGTGGTGATTGCATATGCGGCTTAGGTTGTTCCATCTGGTAACTTCAAACAGGACCCGTAAACCCACAGCTCCCCATCTACATCTGGAAGGGGCGTATCTTGCAAATCGATGCAACCCTTTGTCTGTTTCTCAGTAAGGAATATACAATTGTGAGGCTCCTTTGATTGAGACTGAGTCGCAGGATATGGCAACAAAGTGGCTGAGTTTAGTGTCGCACATCTCTTCAATGTAATATGAGGTGCTAACAATGTCAATTTGTATCCTGTCAGGCGAGCACTAGTTAAAAGCTGTATCTTGGTCTGATTCAAAAGGGCATCTACTGCATGGGATACTAGCACCAACAGTTTGTGTGACAAAACTATCCCTTCGCTCTGACGTATAGACACAGCTGTGGCTGCAACTGAACGAAAACATCCAGGCAACGCACGAGCAACAGGATCAAGAACTGCAGAAAAATATGCACAGGGACGCTACATGTCACCATGTGTCTGTACTAAAACTGACAATGCACATCCATCTTTCTCGTGTACACAGAGTGTAAAGGCCTCCGTGTAATCTGGTGTGCCTAACACTGGTGCAGAGCAAAGAGCTTGTCTTAACTGGCGAAAAGCATTTTGACATTCATCTGTCCAAGGAAGGGGAATCGGAGTGTTCTTAGTCAAAAGTGCCGGCAAAGGTTTAACAATGTGTGAAAAACCCAATATCCATTTCATACAAAAAGAAGTCAAACCAATGAATGCACGGACATCTTTCTGGGTGGAAGGTACTGGGGTGTCTAAAATTGCTTGAATGCGATCCGGTGTCAGTGTACTTCCCTCCTTAGACAGAAGGTGTCCTAAATAGGTCACCTTCGGTCTACAATATTGCAATTTCGTCCGTGATACTTTATGGTTGTGTGTAGCAAGAAAAGATTGTGAGGACAAAGTAAATTTTTCACACTGCTCTGGTGTATCAGCTGCCAACAAGATGTCATTGACATATTGTATGAGAGCCACTCCTTCAGACAAAGTAAAGGAATTGAGTTGTCTTTTTAAGGCTTGACTATGAATAATCAGACTCTCGCTGTACCCTCGAGGAACTCTACAAAATCTGTATGATCTGTTATTCAAAGTGAAACCAAACAAATATTGCCTATCAGGATGAATAGGAATCGAGAAGAAAGCGTTCTTCAAATCGACTACTGAAAATATAGTTGCTGTTGGAGGGACCAAGGTAAGCAATGTCGTTATGTCAGATACTACAGGGTACTGTGGTACTACAATCATGTTGACTTCTCTCAAATCGATGATAAATCTATAAATCCTAGTGTCAGCATCTTTTTTCAAAATGGGAAGAATCAGACTATTGCAAACATTATAAGGAACTTCTTCCACAACCCCCACCTTAATCAAATCCTGTACAATGCATGTATGTGCTTCTTCTCCTTCACGAGAAATCTTATACTGAGGCAATCTCGGCAGTACAGCACCCTCCTTGACACTAATATGTACTGGTAGAATAACCATTTGTCCTACATCAGTGTCTGAAGTAGCCCACAAAGTACTAGGGAGTAAAGCTAGTGCAATGTCCTCTTTAACAATACAGGATCCCTCAATCATGGGGTAGTTGTCATTTAAAATAACCCGTACTCCTTCCGGAGAACATCGTATCGTAGCCCTGAAATATTCGAGCATGTCAAGACCCACAATATTGTCTGGTGTATTTGGAGAAAGCAAAAACGGACATGGAGCAGTAAACTTATCAACATGGAGTGCAAGTGGCTCTGATAATGGGCTAAGGGAAGATCTTCCATCGAAACCTATCAATGTAATAGTTATGCCAGACAGGGGAGCCCTTGGAATCAAGTGTTTAGACAAGACACTACGAGTAGCTCCTGTATCAACCAGAAACTGATCAGTAGAACCCAAAACATGTGCTGTAACATAGGGACCCCTCTGATCTATTGGAACTTCAACTGATTCCTTACCCCATCCTAGGCAATCCTATGCATAAGCAGAATATTCCAAATCAGACGGCTCATAGTCGGACATTTGATATTGGTTCCTTCTGTCAAAAGTATTAGACCCTCCTGTCCACGTGTATTAGCATCAAACCTAGCATGATCATTTGTGTTTCCTCTAGGCACTGAATATCCTGAACGATTTCTCATTTGTTCCCGACCACGTGAACCCTGCTGAGCACGCAGTACTGGACAGTCAGAAAGCCAATGTCCAAATTTCTTGCAATACGCACACTGATCAACAGACAAATTCGAACGAGTATAGGCAGGAAAGGACGAACCATGAGATCCACGTCCACGTCTATTATTACCACTAGAGGGTGGGCCATAAGCCTGAGCCATCATAACCTTTGTTTTTAACTCTTTAGATTTTTTATCCTCCTTACTTTTTGCTTCTAATTACTGTTGTTCATAATACTGAGCCATAGTTAAGAGAGAAACCGGAGAGGAGGCAGTCCACGAACTTTCTCTCGGCTTTAGACAACTAGCTATTTCTGGCAAAAGGTTTGTGACATATTTATCGACAAACAGATGCCTACCCATGTCATCTGTCAATGACTGGCCACTAAAATCGGGGAATGCTTCTTCAAAACGTGTGAAGAAGTCTGAAACTGATTCATCTATCTTTTGCTTACAAGATGCTAACATAGTCCAATCTATCTTTTTAGGGGGAATAATCGTCTTTAATTTAACCAATATAGCTACCGGAAGATCCAAAATTAACTGACACGGTTTCTGTGCAGCTTTTCTATCTTCATCTAACTGTTCTAAATCTTTCCACGATGCCCCAAATGCCACACGATCATCGACTTTACGCACAATTCTCCACATAACAGGCGGTAATATTAATCCAAAAAACAAATCAATATCAGACAAAGTCATAGTACAAGAGCTAATGGCACCCTCAATTTCTTCATAAAAGGCTGTTGGATTCTTTCGCAGATCAGGCAATGCATTTTTAAGAGCCATGACATCTGCTCTATTCCAAGGAGGGTAAACCCAATTATAAATAAAGTACCCTTTCGCGTCGGTAGAAGTCTTATCATCACTTGTACCTGCTCCTTTAGGAGGAACATATAAAGGCGCGGCTTCCCGCATGGGTCTCACATTAATTACAACATTCTTATCTGTTTCGGGCATCGGAGCTCATGCCATGTTGATTCGGGATGTTTGTGCAGCTGCGTCTGCTGCCTTTTTCTCCTCCCACAAACGGACTGCTTCATCACGTAGTTTAACCAAGCGTCTGATCGTGTCAGTCACCTGGAAGAACTTTTAATTATGGCCTAACACCACTTGGGCTATTAGGACTGCAGTGCGCACTACTTAAATGAAAAAATTCTAAATGTTCAAACAACTTCTCCAATTGACCAAATAATATACAATATGGTAACATTTATTTAAATCATCTTTAGATCATGAACATAAACGTTATTCATAAAATGACTTCAAATTTCAATCATATACATTATTATTTGCAAATTTTTCTGAACCACCACCCAATGCATTTCGGGACTTCTTCGTCCCTTCGTCAGGGGTTCCAGTTGTCAACTAAAAAAGCAACAAGGAAACAATATAAAAGGATGCCATGTCACATATTATGAGTCCCCTCCTGGGGGTGCTTGTTGTGCTTCATCAAGTTTCAAAGTGGTACCACTACAAAAGCAACACATCCTACGAAGTGTGCTGGAAACAGGCATGCCAAAAATTAGTGCAAAATATGCACCATTAGGAAAAGTAGCGCTTAAGGTACTCTTCGTACGTTGCGCCGTTCAAACAATTTTAAAAGGAGAAAAATCTCCTCATGATGCCTATATGTATTGCAACACATATATATATATATATTCACTGAAAAAACCATAGGTTATAGACCATATATAGTTAGGAATTAGCATTTACAAAACCTTATTTTACTCACACAAAACCATTGAAATTCCATATATAGTTAGTTGCACTAACTATATATCGCGCACCCGCAATCCACTGCTGATGATGTCACATATTACATCATTCATGACATGGTCAGTGACATCACTGATGACATCACTGATGACATCTCAAATGACATCACTGATGACATCACTGATGACATCTCATTTGACATCAATGACCACATCACTGATGATATCATTCATGTGACAATACAATGCATCTCCTCACATTTTAATATAACCTCTGTTTCACCCAGTGTTAAATACAGAGTATAATTTTTGAAACCATTGACACACCAATACTAGTTACTACATACGCACTCACTGATTCCTATGTCTACACACACATTCACTCATTCACCCATACAATCATTCATACATACAATCACTCATCTTTACAACACTATCATATGCACTCATACACCTATACAGACACTCACAGTCTGCCACTCATCCATGGAGTTACTCACACACCTAGTCAGTCCTGTAAAGAATCAATGACACTTCCATTTTCTTGTCTATACAGTTAAACATAGAGCACCTTACATTTTCAAACATATACTAACACATACTTACCTTCTTATACAATCATTGATACAAGTACACATTGATCTGCACAGAGTCACACACCTCCCAGCCAGCCACACACACACTCACTCTCCCATACAAATACTTGGACAATCAATCAGTAACCCATATAGTTAATCATATAGCTACTGATCAACACATGCAGCAGTTTACAGAACAACAGACATAATGATGCACAAATTAGGACAGTTTAGTCACTAACCCATGCACTCAGTGAGACACATTTAATCACTCACTCATACATTCAGTCATGCACCTACTAAATCCTTTGTCCAGACACTTATACTTCCACTCATTCTTCAATATGTAAGACACATTTTAACTTTACAGAAACATACAGTCACTGGATGTTGTCATCAGTGATGTCATTTGAGATGTCATCAGTGATGTCATCAGTGATGTCACTGACCATGTCATGAATGATGTAATATGTGACATCATCAGCAGTGGATTGCGGGTGCGCGATATATAGTTAGTGCAACTAACTATATATGGAATTTCAATGGTTTTGTGTGAGTAAAATAAGGTTTTGTAAATGCTAATTCCTAACTATATATGGTCTATAACCTATGGTTTTTTCAGTGAATTTTCAAGGTTTTGTAAATGCTAATTCCTAACTATATATGGTCTATAACCTATGGTTTTTTCAGTGAATTTCATTGGTTTTTTAACAGCTAATATCTGTAGCTGTAAAATGTATTCTTCTTTAAATCCAAAAATATATTTTATATGTTTATGAATAATTTTTTTTTTAAATATTTTTTTTCTTCGTTCCCGCTTCGCGAATCGGGAAGCTTCCCGTTAGCTGACCTTGATGCCGCGAAATAGACCGCGAGCCGGTAAACGTTTCTTTACCGCAACTGCTGCGTTAGAAAACAACATCGTGACGCCTCCCGTCCGCATGACGTTTCACGTTGTCGCGTGATACGTCATATGAGGTGCTACGTTAGCGAACTGGTACGCGAAGCGAGTCGCAAAGCGCAGGTTTCTGGAAGCAAACCGGGAGGCCCTGCAAAGCGCTTAACGTAAACACAGCAGGTCATGTGACTTGGTAATAACACTTTTCATTGGTTCATTTCACTTTTGGTTTCCTAATGATGTAAGACTAGGTCATATAATCTAAAATGAACACTTTTCATTGGTTGAGAACTCTTGTTTTTCCCAAATGATGAAAATCCCTCCTTCTGTCCTCACTCTGACTTTCATCATTGTGAGAGAAAGACCCTTTGTTACCAGTGAGCAATGGCTTCTTTAGTAGCTTCAGCTGGTGCTTCCCCACCACCTCCACCACATCCAAGGAAGAGTGGACCACCTGCTCAAGTTATAATTCAACAAGAAGAGGAAGAAGAGGAACAGGACGACGAGCACGAAGAGAGGCAGTTTTTGCCTGAGGAGCCCAGGACGTCTCACCGGAAAGAAAACTTCATTTGGCAATTTTTTTAAAATTCCCAAAGGTCAGAAAAAAGTAAATGCAAGATACGTAACTTGCCTTATATGTCAAGATAGACTGTCCAGAGGGACCGAGAAAAAATACAGTTTCGGAAACTACACAATGCATCGCCATATGACTAGGTGGCATCCTAACAACTACAGTGCTGCACAGTTTCGGAACGACCTAGATAATCTCCCTATTATGGCCAGAAGATCTGTTGTATCGGAAGTAACGGGACCAGAGGGCAGGGAGATGGTGCCAAATATACAAATGAGATTTGGTGAAGTAAAACAAGTCTGCGTACATTGCAATGGATTCATTTGCTACAGAGAAAGTAGCATCACTCTGATCAACAGAGCTATTGACAATCATATGCAAGTTTGTACGAAACGCCCCAAATAATAAATACTTTTTTTTTGTTTTGTTGCTCCTGTTGAGCCCTTTACAATGAATCGTTTGCATTGCCCCCTCCAAGAAAAACCCAAAAAAATATAAAACTGTTCAGAAAAATTCAAAAAAAGTAAAAAAAGTTCAGAAAAATAATAAAAAAAATATAAAACAACAAAAACAATAAAAAAAAAGTTCTTTTCAGAACTACCTCCCCGTTATTAAAAAATTGGTACAATATTTGGAACTGTGCCAACCTCTATTTCTCGTAGTTCGCTTCCCAGTTCGCTCGCCGGTACGCGAACCGGAAGTGAACCAAAAATGTTTTTTAAAAAAAAGAACAGTAAGTATAAGGGAAGGAAACAGACACTTATGTTAAAAGAAAGACAGCTATAGGGGAGTAAACTAGAGATACTATTACCCGTAATCCACTGCTGATGATGTCACATATTACATCATTCATGACATGCTCAGTGACATCATCAGCAGAGGATTGCGGGTTTTTTGGCAACGTGCCTTATCCACGGTTTAATAATGCTGCCTTTTGCTTTATATAAGTTTTCAAATTGTATGAAATATATACCAATAGGTTGTTATGAACCTTTAGGTAGTGCTTTTCTTCATGAGGTCTGGTCGCTTCCATACACATACAGATGTTTCAAAGATGATCAAGAAGTTTATCTGAATGGAGAGGAATGCACTGAGACGCCACATCATTCACTAATGTGTAGGCACATACAGTTACACGGTTCATGCAACAAACACCGACCAAATATGGCTTGCGTGTTGCAAGGCCCGCCAGTTCCTGCTATCATCCCCACGTTCAAGTTGTTGGAAAATGGTAGTTATTTGATGCTCAATAATGAAGATTGTTCTGGGTTAATTAAAAGTATTCCTTTTATCGTAACAGTAAGTGAACGGGTTATTTGCTGCAGAAATGTTCTATTTCCTCCCACACATGAACATAGGGAGTTTTCAATCTCGCCACAAATACCAACCTTGGGAGCAGATTTCAACGGCATGGCAAGAATAAGAGCTCTTTTGTCTCAGAGAGAGGTGGCCTTGAGTTCGGCCCGTGAAACTTTCGTGCTTCACATAGCGAACACCCGTACAGAGGTGCAGACCCTTTTCAATACAGATTTGCCTTTCCATTTCAGCAAGATGGTTCGGACTATCTTTAACGCGTCCTCCACAAAGGCCCTGGCGCACTTTTTTAAAGTTGTTACCAGTGGTCTCGTGACTTCATTTGAGAAAATCTTTGGAGTCATCCCTGCTTTCTTTCATTCTATTTTTTCCACTCTGCTTCGTGGATTCAAATTTTTACTTGCATTACCAGCGGACGCTCTTGTGCTTTTTTACATTTTTAAATATGGATGTCCCTCCTGTGCAAGCTCCCGCCCTGCAGCTGCTGACACTGTTCCGCAATCGCATGCTAGAATATTATGGCACAATGCCGTTGGCGATATTAAGCACGGCATATGGATTATCTTTTCGATTCCCCTACTTCACCTGTGTCCAGCCTGTATTTCACTGCCTGACCTGTGATTTCGATTGGGCCATTGATTTGTGTCTCTGCGGACCGGTTTCTCCTGACGTCGACTTTAATCAGCTGATGACTCCTATCATTACTCACGAGTTGGTTTGTCCTGGCGAAAGGATTATGGCTGTGGCATTGATGCATGGACTAATTGGTCCCTGGAATTTACTGGCGGCAACACAGTCTTTCTTGGAACAGAGCTTTCTTGAAAACCCACCGAGCTGTCCTCTGATGGTGATAGAGGATCCGGTGCTGGAAGAGCACGTATGTTCTTTTCCGCTTTTAAATTGGATGGCTGAACTCTTTTCGGATGAAGACGGTGACTTCCTATTGGAGGCTGTTGCAGCTTATTTTGCATACACAGTTATGTCATAGACCTTTTTCATGTTTGATATGCTGAGTACTAGCATTTCATTGACAATTCATTGACTTATTTGTCAAGTTTTTATTATTTAGCTTGCCTATTGGCATAAGCCTCGATAAAGTAGTTGGCTGTTTTATTTTTCTTTAGCATTAAATTTTCCTAGTTTTTAATGCTTTACCTTGCGGACCGTCCACATATAAACTTGCAATCTGCTCTCATGAGATGGCACTTCTATTATCTTATTCAGTTCGTTTCCGGATCATGAGGAGGTGTCATCTAGGTCCTGGATATCTTTACACCGTGTTAAGTTAGCATGGGCTCATTACCGGTTTAAACGCCATTTTTCCTTTTTTGCAACTTCTGCACACGACACTTAGTTGTTGCTTTAGCTTTCAACCTAGTAGTTCATCGTGGTTTACATGAGAATAATATGTTATTGCTCTACTATCTGCTTTGCTTGTTAAACTATATCTGTACAGCGAGTGCTGAAGTTTCAAGAACAACACGATACAGAATTGTTATGAGGTCTGATCTCCACGACTTCATACTCATAACATAAGTGCAACTTCTGCCAATTCTGGGCATGAGGCGGGTTTTATATTGCTTTGCCGAACACACATACACAACAGTTGATGCGGTTCACATGAAGAGAGAGCTGGTGTATGCTGATGTGATTCCTTCAAATCTAAGACACTAAAGTATGGGCACGCCCTAAACCAACACAAAGAGACCTTCTTAGCAAATAATCTAATATGTGTATTAGGGAGGGTGAGATATAAGCAGCCGCGGGCCGTGGAGGGAGTTACGGTGGGGCAGGGAGGCGGGGAGGGGGAGGGGCAGGGTGGAGCCCTCTCCACCCTGCCCCTCCCCCTCCCCGCCTCCCTGCCCCACCGTAACTCCCTCCACGGCCCGCGGCTGCTTATAAGTGTTGCTAACTCTTATTCATTTACAGCATGTTAACATACTGTCACCATTCGCTTTTTATGTACTAGTAACTATGCTGGTAATTTTGCTACTGATAATATGTGTACTTGTATTATCTAAGATACTACGCCTGAGAAGACGGCATTAGTAAATAAACATTTCAAATACACATGTGTTCCTCTTAACTCCATGTTCTGGTTTCTAAGAAATATATAACGACCGACTGTTCATGAGTTCCACGTATCCTGAGGTACTATCCAATGTGACACTGTACCTAGCTTGCTAAGGGGTTTTTGATTACTAAGGTGAGTTTTGGGGCACCCTAATTCGCCGAGGTTCCAATCCTCTGTCCACAGTTCTGTGTGAGAACAGAAACCCTGCGACAGGGGCACCCCCGACCCTTGCTGGAGCTTCATCACACTTGCGATACAACTCCAGCAATGCGCCACCTTTACGGCACAGATACATCACGCATCTGTGCTGTTTTTGCCCCATGATGCGCCGCATTGTAAATGCAGCACACCATAGGTGACGGAACAGCGGCACAGAATGACTAACACATCCCTGGTGATGCGCCAGTCATCATAAATCTATCCCTATGCTTCTTATCTTGTTAGAGATGAACCGCCATATGTATCATCAAAGTTTTTTGCATTTCCTAAATAGCGAACTTTAAGGAATAAATAGCGATTCTTTACCATTCCTAGTTTGCGATGAGCTATTTGCTAATTACAAATTACCCATTCATTTCCTTCATTTCCATAGGGCGGTTGGACTCACTTTTAGCTCGAACGGCTGAATGGATTTCCACGAAACTTGGCAAAATTGTAGGGACTGGTAGCCCGATGTGCCTTTGCTATGTCTCAAGATATATGCTCCAGTGGTTTTTACGAAAATTAACTTTGAAAAATATATATTGGGCTACATTGGCCTATATATATGTTGGAGCCCAAATGTAGCCCAATGTAGCCCAATGAAGCCCAATGAAGCACAATGTAGCCCAATGTAGCCCAAAGATGGCCGCCAGAGACAAAAAAAACAAATGTAGCCCAAATATCAGCCAGATGTAGCCCAACTATAGCCCAGTGACAGAATGACCAATCAGCTTCGCAAACCTCCGTTACGCAAAGCTGAGCGCTGTTACAGATATATATCTTTTTTTGAACGTTAATTTCTCAAAATCCACTGGAGCACATATATTGAGACCTAGCAAAGGCACATCGGGCTACCAGTCCCTAATATTTTGCCAAGTTTCGTGCAAATCCATTCATTTTTGCCCCGCGGGGCCCTTTTAAAACCTCCACATCAAACCTAGGGGGTCAGCGAGGATCTACTATTCCCCCTTATGGTCATTTGCCCCTTCGCTTTGGCCTCCTCTTGTCTCTCGATCCTACCGAGAGACAAGATGGCGGCCGCTACGGACTGTTTGGAATGTTTACAGACGCCGGAGAACCAATCAGCTTCGCTTCACAAAGCTCAGTTGCGCGAAAAGTACGCGTACTGGAGCGCTGCCCGGTCCGCTGTTACAGATATATATCTTTTTTTAAACGTTAATTTCTCAAAATCCACTGGAGCACATATATTGAGACCTACAAAAGGCACATCGGGCTACCAGTCCCTACAATTTTGCCAAGTTTCGTGCTAATCCATTCAGCCGTTCGGGCTAAAAGTGAGGCCAACCGCCCTATGGAAAACTCAATGTTAAAAACACGTTTTGGGACCCCCCTTTTTTCTCGGCCCCCCCTTGACGAACCCACCCCAAATTTTCAAGGGCTGCCCAGAAACAAAATGTGCCATTTTCCTGAAAATTTCAGCCAATTCCGTCCACAAACGCCAAAGTTATTAGACATAGAATTTTCAAAAATCCCATAGAGAAAAAATCCAAACTATATATACCTACTGGCGACCGCCAGTAGGTAATCAAACGAGATTCAATATTGGCCAATTTTTTCAAACAAAACCGCAGTAAGTGTTACTAAACTACCTTACCAATCAAAGGCATCAAAACCAACAGCAAGTGCCGCAGAACGGCTCTTACCAATCAAATGGTGTCCAGGTTCCTACTGCCAAGTTCTCAAATCGACCAAATGGCACTGCACGGCAAATCAACAGAAGAGATCTCAGTCATGGACCGCCACCACCTAGATGGTCAGATCAGAAAGAAAGGGAAAACACCATGGATGCCAAGACTCGGGTCTCCTCCGGCAGTGATCACGTCCAAAGCGAGATTCGAATCCTTCGTCTCGACCACTCCTTCGGGCATCCGAGTCGCCGATGAGCCCCACGTTGGAAGCGCCAATTTGTAGTAGCAAGCCTCAGCCAAGCCTACCAGTGCAAGGGATTCGCCCTTCTCTACACAGAGTCCTTAGACCAATAGCAAGAAGTTGGCACAGAAACTGGAATAGAAAAGACAAAGTTTATTAAACCTCATGAGGTGGAACTACATTCACACAACACCCTTCGGTAGAGTATGAGGTAGCACACTGAAGGAGCTTGGTCCTTTTATACCCACACAGGGGCTCAAATGAAGGTGGTAGAAGGTACAGAATGCTGGTTTCAAATACATATAAGGTCATACAGAGAGTGTGCTAGCAACAAGTGGGAGGGACTGACATTTAGCTAATTCTGATGGACGCATCTTGACAGTTACAAGTTGGGGACAGCTGTATGCTCAACTGAGCATGTGTGAAGCAGAGGAGACTAAATATATGTTGTCTTTAGGCAGATTTCAAGAGCAGTTGACAGGAAGGTAGGACAGAGCACATGGAGAGCACATGGGAAACATAATGGCCGATAGAAATACGAAATGGAGTCCGTAAACGGACAAGATAGTCTCTAAATACAAGATGTCTTCTGCTAATGCTTGACCTAATCATTGCTAAGTTACAACAATCAGAAGCAGGCCTGATGGCACCCCTCTCCCCATTTTGCCTGATATTCAAGGGACAAAATGAAGCACTTTGTTAGTGCGCTTGCAGAGGCCTGGTCACCCTGAGTGAGTGAATTGAGTCCTAGGCATTAGAAAGTGTGGCGCAATTGTATAGGGCACTCCCCGTAGATAGAGGGAGGTCATGATAAACAGAATACATGCAGGGTAAATGACAATAGAACAACATGATGGTATCCCAGTTGAGGAGTCCCTGAACCCTGACAGCACAATGTCCTAACTTATATCGCTGTGCTGAGCACACAGTACAGTTAGTCTGTAATCTCACTGTCTTGGCTGAGGGTCACTGATGTGTAGGGAGGGGTGCTTCAGTATCAGGAGCAGAGTGGACTTAGCTGGTGGTAATGTATTGTTCCCTTTTCTTTACTTTTACTTTAAAGGGAGTGGCTCAAGGGTAAGAGGATAACACAGACTCCAGGGAACAACATTGTCAGGGATAGGTTTGCAAGCAAAACATGTTCAACTGATTGGGACTGAACATTCCAAGCGCACTTCAACCAGGCTACCTATCTAATTGATCAGGATGAAAATACTGAGTTTTAAGTTCAAGGGGCTTAGTTCCTCAGAGAAGCTCAATCTCTTGTGGGAGCCTCGGAATGGGGAGGGGTTGTGCTTTGCCTAATCCGGGAGATGCATCTTCACAGGAGTGACCAGCCTAAATTAAGTTCAAAGTGATTTCCATTGCAGCACTTTTCCTCAGGCCCTCTTAAGAAGATAAGGTGGTGACTGTCAGAGTCCTAGGATTCCAGGACACCATTAGAAAAATTGTGCCAGATAGGTGGACAGAAAGTTGAACATAGTGATGATTATGCGATAAATCACTCACATGGTACCATTATGTTACTCTCCAAACAGCAATCTGCTATGGTTGGGCCTTGAAACCAGACTGTTTGGTGTTGAAGGTTTGGTGCTCTTTGAAGTATTCAGTGAGGCATCTGTTGATGATTTTCTCTAATACTTTGCCTGGGAATGGTAGCAAGGAGATTGGTCTTTTGTTGGTGAGTTTTGAAGAGTCCATGGAGGGTTTCTTCAGCAATGGGACAGTAGTTGTATGTTTTCAAGCATCTGGGTAGGTCACAGAAAAGAGGGAGTTGGTCAGAAAGAGTGTGAGCATAGCGCTGATGGGTTGCAGTTACATGAAAGCTCCACGAGATTGCCCGTAGTTCCGTGAATGGGCAGAAATATGCCCGCCATGTTGCTCATGCTGATTTTTAGCACCAGGAGCTCCTGCCATGCTGAAAAATCAGCACGAACGGCACTACATGGCGTGCCAGAGGGTGCCTATTCTCGAGTTGATTTTGCTGCTGCTCGAGTACATTTTCTTCTCGCAACCGCCCGCGTTGGGAAAATCTTGCTGGGTGGCTTCCTAGTGACCAAAAACCTCCAGAGCAGATCGCAAATCTTGCTCGCGCTCACCAACTTACCATTGGCGAGCACCGCATGAGACAAAAACTCTGCCACACAGCGATTGGCAGAATTTGACTGGAACTCCCAGTTACATGCGTTACACGGAGTCGCCGAATTTGTCAACTCTGCCAGCGGCAGCAGAATCTATTGCCAACCCTTACCTATTACACAGGTTCAGTGTCCTAGCTGCTCCCTTCTCATTCCCTTGTTTTCCTTTAACTTGTCACTGTCCGTTTCTGTTGTCTCCCTGTTATGTTGCTGTGTCTTTAAGGCTGTCATGGACAGTGACATCACACTTAGAATGATTACATTCCAACTCATGTAAGAACAGTTTGCTGTAACCTCTACTGTTGATGGTTGTACCATTAAAAGCTCCTTCTACTACTTATCTGACTCAGAGCTTTTATCACTGGCGACGAGGGTCAAGGCTTGATTGGGGACAAGCAACCACGACCATCAATTCTCCTACCTCAAGAATTTCGTTATGGACATGGAAATATTCGTTTTTCTAACTTTTGGATCACATTAGACACATTGAATACAGCATACGTGTCTTGGATTTGATTTCAACTTCCTGGGTCAATCTTCTACAGTCTAGCTGTGTTGCCCTGTTGAATTGGATTGAATTTTGGGACTTTTGGCACCGTTTTGGCTGATTTAGCTATTTTGTACTGCCTTTGGAATCACAGTGCGTTCATCATGCTACAACTATGGATGACTCGACTTTAACTCAACAGTGCCGCTTTGCCCTGCCTGCCTGCCTGCGACTTGGAACAATAACGGAGGAATTACATAACTTTAGACACAGGTACTGTCATTGATCTACCTCCTGCTCGAGGCTCACCGTTTGTCCTGTTGCCATTTAAAATTGCATCGCGTGCACTCTGCTTCGCGTGTCACCGCGTGAATGCAGCCAGCCTTCTCCTCCTCGCTCTGACTGTCTGAGGCGCGTCTTACGCGAACACAGTGAACTTTGCCTCCTGACGTCCGACGCGTGACGTCACCACGCAGCGGCCATATTGAATTTCCATAGTAACCACGCCGATACGCACGGCAACGCGCATCAACACGATTATCTACACCGATGCGCACGGTAGCGCACTTTAACCATTTTCCACAACAAGCAACAGAATATCACATCACTCACGCTGATGCGCACAGCAGCGCACTACATTGAATGGAACTCACCGATGCACTTGGATTGTGCACATATGTAATGTAATGTACTTTGAATAATAATTACACATTACTATTCAGTCTAAGGTTTAAATCAATCCCAATTGCTATAGTGAACTGTAATCTTGATTGGTTATTGATAATAGTAAATAGTAGTAGTAAGTAGTGAATTTTAAGTAGACCTTATTCTATTTACGTTTAGCCAACAAAAATATTAAATTCAATTCTGTTTGTTTTTAGCACATTCTTCTTAAAACATCTCTTTAGTATCTGTGCAATTTCCTCACCTTGGCCACTACGTCTAGTATGTCACAACCACCTCCATTTCTTTCGGAGGAAGGTGAACCCATCCTTCCTTGGAAGAGGTGGAGAAACCTATTCGACTCGTACTTAGTTGCCATTGGAGGAGAAAAGTTTTCGGCTTTTAGAAAACAAGCCATCTTACTGCACAATCTAGGGGTGGAAGGCAGACACACCTATGACAGTATGGACACCATACCTATTGGTGGAGCTGATGGGGAACCTGCAGACATTTTTGAAATGTCAATGACAATGCTGGAACAATATTTTGGTCCAAGAATTAATGTTGTTCTAGAGCGACATAGGTTCTTTACTCGTGTCCAAGGTTCTCGTGAACACGTGGGCACATATGTCGCGGCTCTGAAAACTCTCTCTCGAACTTGCGAATTTGGCGACTTGTCCGAATCTTTAGTTAGGGACCAGCTTGTTCGATGCACGAACAGTTCAAGGGTTCAAGAGAAGTTATTGTCCAAAAACCCTACATTGAAAGAAGCTTTGGACATTGTAGAAGGTATGGAGAATACCTCCACATGGGTGAAAGAAATTAGGAAAAATAAAGAGGATGATAGTCACACTGTCAGCGATGGTAAAAAAAAAGGTTTCTGACTCTGTACATATGTTGGAAGATGAAGATCTACTTTGTGAAGATCATAACGAAGTAGCAAAGGTCAATGTGAATTCAAAGAGCAAACCTTTCCAAAAAACGTTTACTCAGAAAAACACTCTCGATAATCGCCCTTCTTCCTTCAAAGAGTCTACCCTTTCTAAAGAACGTGACTCTCGCCAACAACGTCCTATAAGTAATCAAAGGATGCGTTGTTTCAGATGTGGGAGTTTCTCCCACTCCTCTAATTTTCCCCATTGTTTCGCTAGGGATAGCATCTGCAATAATTGTGGTATCAAAGGACATTATGCACGAGTATGTAGGTCTGGAAAGAAGAGAGAAGTTAGTGAGCCAACTTCTGATGTGGTACGCACACTTGTAGTGTCCAATGTTAGTAATGCGATGGTCGACACAGAGCACAATTTTATGCCAACCTCGGACATTATACGTACACTAACAGTCTCCAATGTTAATGATGTGATGGTTGACACAGAACGTATCTTTATGCCATATTGTGATGTGAAAATTGACAAATTTGTGTTTAAACTCATGGCAGACTCTGGATCTCCCTTTACGTTAATTGGTAACAAAATTTGGGATGAAGTGGTTGGGTTAGAAAATGTTCAATTATTACCTTCTGACATTTCTCCCCTTAGCTACAATAAGTCAAGAATAGAGATTTTAGGATATGTGGTGGCCAACATTTCTTTTAATGGTATGTGTATATCTGGGAAAGTTTATGTAGCTGTCAGAGGTGATAATCTCCTGGGATGGCGACATCAACATGATTTAGGGATTATTCTTAATCCAGGAGCTGAAGATCCAAAAAAATCAAGTCATGTTAATGAAAGATTTTCTTTCCAGTTATCTTCATTCCCAAATAGACCTTGTATGTGAGTCTAGTAAATACTTTGATGATTATCCCAACGTTTTTTCTGACAAATTAGGTTGTCTAAAAGGATTCGAACATAAAATCATTCTTAAGAAATCTGCCAGACCATGTGTACACAGAGTCAGGAAAGTACCCAACATGATGCTAGAGCCACTAAAACTTGAAATTAAAAAATTGTTAAATTTAGGAGTGATTGAAGAAATTGAATCATCAGAGTGGTTGAGTCCAGTGGTTCTAGCACCCAAAGATGGTGGGAAATCAATTAGGATGTGTGTGGATCTTCGCGGGTTGAATGAGTGGATCTGGGTAGACCGTCAACCTTTGCCAAACATAGCTGAGAGCATCAGCATTTTAAAGGGAACAAAAATATTTAGCGTTCTTGATCTCTCATCTGCTTACCATCAAGTTGTGCTGCATAAGGACTGCAGGCACTTGACATCGTTTGTTACACCTTTAGGTGCTTACCGTTTTTTAAGAATGCCGTTTGGCTTAGCCTCAGCTGCCGCATGTTTCCAAAGGGTGATGAAGATGGTTTTGGGGAGTCTTCCCAATGTAATGTTCTTTCAGGACGATATTTTAGTACATGGTGTAGACATATGTGAACATGATAAAGTATTGAGATTGGTATTAGATAAGTTAAACGAGAGTGGGCTCACAGTAAAAAGGGAAAAGTGTCGCATTGGCTTAGAGTCCGTCACGTATTTGGGACACGTTATCTCGGGGAACGGGATTCAACCCAAATTAGAACTAGCAGAAAGTATAGTTAAAGCACCCACTCCAGTAGATAAAGATCAGGTCAAGTCATTTTTAGGGATGGCGGAATTTTATTCCAAATTCGTTAAAGGTTTTGCTAGTCTCGTTGAGCCCATTAGGTCCCTTTTGAAGAAAGGTGTGCATTTTACCTGGACTAATGATTGCGAGAAAGCTTTTGTTTTGGTTAAGAAAGAAATAGGTGAGATGCCAACCCTGGGTCATTTTGACACTAAACTCAAAACCATAGTGACGACCGATGCCAGCCTTAAAGGTTTAGGTGCTGTACTTTCCCAAGTTGTTAATGGTGAAGAAGTTGTTGTTGCTTTCGCTTCAAGGGCTCTAAAAGAAGCTGAACATAATTACTCTTGTATTGAAAGAGAGGCGTTGGCAGTATATTGGTCTATTTGTCATTTCAAATTTTACTTATGGGGGATACCATTTGTAGTTAAATCAGATCACCGTCCTCTAGTTCAAATTTTTTCATGTCATCAAAGTGATCATATGACGCCAAGATTGAAAAGGTGGAGCGAAGGTTTGCAAGAATTCAACTTCTCTGTACAATACATTCCAGGACTGAATAACAAACCAGCTGATTGCTTGTCACGACTTCCCATAGATAGAGATTGTGTCACTGAGGTTAACACGTGTATAAATTGGATTTTGGAGTCTACCATTTCTGAGGAGGAATGGTCACACAAAGTTGATGAAAATGTTGTTTTTCAATTGCTAAGGAATGTGATTAGGAGTGGCTGGCCAGATCATCATACTCTAGAGGATACATTGAAACCATTTTGGTCCGTGAGAGATGATTTAACTTTTTTCCAAGGGAATTTAATGAGAGGTGATAGAGTTGTACCTCCTGATGATTTGAGAGAGAAGATTGTCAACCTAGCCCATGAGGGACATTTGGGAAGGAATTTAACGAAGGCTCGCATCAGGGAAAGATATTGGTGGCCTGGAATGGATCGCATGGTGGAAACGGTAGTTAAAGATTGCCATTTATGTGCAGTGAATGACAAATCACGTACCACTACTCACTCACCGTTATCACCTGTGGAAGTTCCAATAGCTGTTTGGACAAAGTTAGGTCTATACATAGCCCAATAACATAACATAACATAACATAGCCGGCCCTTTTGAACTAATGCCCTCACATGAGAGATATGTTGTTTTACTGGTTGACTACACTTCTAAGTGGGTTGTGTCTAAATGCATGAGTGCAGTTAACTCAAGAACTATAATTGAATTCCTAAAAGATGTGTTTGGGTCTGAAGGTATTCCCAAAATTTTGCTCACTGACAATGGGGTACAATTTACTTCTAGTGAGATGGACAACTTCTTGAGAAGTCTTGGTATTATCCACCAGAAAACAGCTCTATACTCTCCTCAAGCAAATGGTCTCACGGAGAGAATGAATAGGGTTGTTAAGAGTTGTGCACAAAGGGCTTTAGAGTCCAAGATGTCATTCAGCAATGTGTTGAGGGAGACGTGGTGGGCACATCGCACGACTCCCAATGCTGTTATGCAAAGGTCTCCTTTTGAGGCTCTGAGGGGTAGATTAGCTTGTTCAAAGCTAAATCCAACTTGGCTTCCGGAGAAATTAGTTGAGAACAGTGTGGAAAGAGAGGTGAGAAGGAGAGTTGTGTTGACAGAGTATCAGCAGAAATACAAACAACACTATGATACAAAAATGGCTGTCAAACACAGGAAATGGAATGTGGGTGACAGTGTTCTTGTGAAAAAACCGAAATTTGGTCACAAAGGTGTTTCGAATTTTATGGGACCTTTCACTATTATTTCCATAAAGAAGAATGTTGTCACTTTAGATAATGGTTGCACATGGAACATGTCTAAACTGGCCAAGAGCAATGATGTCAAGAATCATAACTGTAATGACTCCAAACTTTCTTGTGCTCCCAACATTCCCAATATTCCTCCTTCCACCAGTCACCAGAGGGATACTCCAAAAAGATCTTCTCAACTTCCCAAGAAGTTCAGTGATTATGTGATGCATTAATGTTCACAGTTTCTCTTTGTTCTTTTTCCTCTTTTATAGTTTTTTTGTGTTTTCATCAATATTCAATTTGTTAATTCATTATGTAAGGGGGATGTGTTATGTTGCTGTGTCTTTAAGGCTGTCATGGACAGTGACATCACACTTAGAATGATTACATTCCAACTCATGTAAGAACAGTTTGCTGTAACCTCTACTGTTGATGGTTGTACCATTAAAAGCTCCTTCTACTACTTATCTGACTCAGAGCTTTTATCACTCCCTGTCAAGAATTTTCCATAGACACTTAAAAGTTTGTTTTCTGTATTCTATTCATTCTTTTTGTTGTCTGATTTTTGCTGGTTTTGTTAAAGCATATGATCTGAAAGCATCTAGATAGGGATAAAAGTTCCCTAATAATTGCTTCCTTTTCATTATGAATTTCCTCAAGGAGCATTTTCGCAGACTTCTTCCTACAAAATCATGGTCCTCTCAAGGCACAGGAATTTAAAATATTGTAATAATTTGGAGATCTGCTCATATTTTGACCTTCATGTCATTTTTTTACGTGTGTGAAATTCGTTTGGGGCTCTTAATTGTTGAGGTGTATCTTGGATCATTCATGACTATTTTTTATTTGTTTGCAAGATTTAGAAGTCGGTGCAATTCTAGTTCTATTATGAGTAGGGTTCATTGGAGGCTCAACACAGTGACTTTATGTCTCGGTCTACTGTGGAATTCAGTTTTGTTTATTAATGGGATGCTATGCCTTTGTGGATTGTCTGATTGTCTGAGTTGGTGGGGGACACTGTTTTGCTATTTTGCTCTTTAAGAGTGCTATTTCTGCTCTCTGGTGTATCATTTTTCTTGTTCTTTAGTTATAAACCATGACTATTTTCGTGGCTGTCTTCTTCATTATAGTGACCAAACTGTTGGATACTTAATCTTCATTTTGACAATTGTTTACTGCTTCCACACTTTCATACTTCAGATATGGTGCACACTTAGCCTTCCAGTTGTTTCCCTTACATCTGTTTCTTCTGTAATGTGTTGAAATTTCATAATAGTGTTGGAATAACTTATTTAAGCTGATTTTTTCAATATGTTGATTTTCATTATATTGTGTGTTATGGTTAGTTTCCTTGAATAAATCATCTATGATTTCTGCTGTGGCCTCTTTTAATTCTGCCTTTTGTTCCTTTAATGAAAAAGATGTTGGACACCACATCTTTGTGCCTTCTTCTGCCCTCATTTTCTCCTCATTCTCTAAAGTAATGGTGTTATAAATGGGGTGTCTGGTTGTGAGAATATGCAACCTGTACAAGCAGTAATCATCACTCTAGTCAGGGTAAACTAGATACACAGTAAAAAATAACCTGTGCTCACCCTCTGGTATCTTGGCACAGAGCAACCAGGCTTACCTAAAGAGGCAAAGTTTAAAGTATTTGGGCAACACACCCACACAGCACTACAATCAAAACACCACAAAAATACTACACAAGGGGTTAGAATACTAGATTACTATTACATGAGTAAAACAAGACCAGAATGACAAAAATCCAGTAACTAGAGCCAAAGTTATGAATTTTTAAAGATTAAATCAAATTATAGTACTTGGAGTTATACCACGACAATCAGGGACATCTCATCATGCTAGACCTGGGTAAATCCAAAGTTCAGGCCGACTGTAAAGGAGTGCAGGCTGAATACAGGACTCAAATAGGTCCCGTTGAAAAAGTGCCTTGGATGGAGGAAGCTTCAACATCAAAGACACGGTACGAGGAGCAGAGGAGGTGAGGCGTTATTGATCCCATGGATGTTGGTGATGCATCGGTTCTGATCCACGCAGTCAATGAAGGCTTCGTCGACAAATCCCTTTATGATGCTGGTGATGTGCCAGCGTTGAGTCGCGCAGTCCATTGTTGTTGAGCTGCGAAGTCCGTTGAAGTGATGTTGTCGAACGACAGGCGCATTGGCGTCAATGGGTGAATAATTTGTTCTGATTCAAAGTCGTCAATTTCTCCGTTTTGATGGATCAGCATAGCAACAACCACCTTTCAAGGGCCCAGGACTAGATTGCCATCACTTGGCAGAGCAGGATTCACAGATCGCAGAGATCAGGTGATATTTCAGGATTGAAGGAAGCCTTTTATGGTCCTGAGATTTCAGATCAGGGTGCAAGCCAGCAAGCACTTGGAGTCACTCTGGGTTTCAGTGAGATAGGTCCAGTCCTTGTTCTCAGCAGAACAGAAATTAGCAGGCAGCAGGGCAGCACAGCAAAGCAGAAAAACAGTTAATATAGAGCAGCAGTCAAGCAGAGTGGAAATCCTTGTAGCACAGCAGTCTTTTTTCCTGGCAGAGTTCTTCACAGGTCCTGTAGTGTACTGTCTTGGTTTGGTCAGAGCCCCAGTACTTATACCCAGTTGTGCCTTTAAAGTGGGGGTGACTTCAAAGAACAACATTTGAAGTGCACACAGGCCCTTTCGTCTTATTTCTGGCTCCAGACTATCAGTAGGTGGAAATCAGCCCTTTGTGAGTGAAACAGCACACTGCCTATTCAGGTGTTAGTGTCAGTTCCCCCCTCTTCCTGCCTAGGAAGCTATCAGAATGTAGATGAATGCAAATTAGTTCTCATTCACACCTACCCTTTCTGTGTTTGTGGCTGTGTAGAGGGAATGCACAAAGTGTATCTGGCACCAACCCCCGACGTGTATTGGAAATAGGCTGCAGGCATACAGAGCAGTAAGAGCCGAGTCTGCGTTTGAGAAGTGGCATTTCTAAAACAGTAATGTTAAATACAACTTTAAAAGTACAGAGGATTTATCATACGTATTCCAAAGATATAAAACATGATGCAGCTACTCCTTTCTAATCATGACTTACATCTTAAAAGTTTATTAAGGAATTCCCAATGCTAACCTATGAGAGGAGTAGGCTTCACAGTAGTGAAAAACAAATTTGGGAATTTGTCACTAATATGACATCCAAAACCTACCAGTGCATGTCCTACTTTTTACTTACATAGCACCCTGCCATATGGGCTACCTATGGCCTACCTTAGGGGTGATGTGTGTATATTAAAAGGGTCGTTTAAGGCTTGGCCAAGGGTTTTAAATGGCTACTTTAACTTGCAGTATACTTCACACACAGACCATGTAAAGGCAGGCCTGAGACAGGTTGAAAGGCTACTTGTGTAGGTGGCACAATTAATGCTACAGCCTACCAGTAGAATTTAATTTACAGGCCATCGGTATATGACATACCACTTTACAAGGGACTTACAAGTAAACTAAATATGGCAATTGTTTATACACCAATGTTACCATGCTTAGGCGAGAAGCACATGCACTTGGGCATGGATCAGCATTAGTAAAGTGCTCAGAGTCCTAAGGATAACAAAAAGAATTAGAAACAAAGAGGAGGTCAGCAGGCAAATGATTTGGTGGAAGACCACCCTAAGGATGACAGGTCTAACACATGGTTAGTTCCATAGCCCTTTAACTATGTACCATGCAATATTGAATATTAGCAATAAGTCAAACTATGATAGTATCAAGGCTTGTTATGTTTTGTTATGTTTTGAGCAGTATTATACAATGTTGTCCAGAACGTGTGTTCGATATACTCCTCCCCAGCCCAGAACTTGGACCAGCCCTTTTCAATGCAGTCTCTCTGAATAGAACGTATCTGGGATTTCCTAGAAGGATGAAAAGTCATTTGGTCAAGTTGTGTGCAAAACCTTTATGCTGATTTAGTATGGTAGCTTACTTGCGATCATTCCTCCCCCTTGGGCCCTGCTTAATTGGAAAAAATTAATTGCATCATTTCTAGAGTGCATTAAACAAGAAGCCTTCAAACCACTAAAAACAGAGGAGACTGTGTGTTCTGTTGTATGACTTTGCAGTTAGCCTGAGCATTTTATGGAAGTAACTTGTTGTCTTCCCTTTAGGGATCTCTTTCCCCGTGATAAATATTCTTTATGACTGCTCTCGAAACCACCCTCCCACTTGCATCAAGATTTGATTGCTCAATACATGTTTGTGTGGTACATTTATAAAATAAAGCATGATGTCATAAAGTTATCTGGCAGAGGGAAGCCTCCTCAGAAAGGAACTGGTTTCCCCAGTGTCACTTTTTATTATTTAGTTTTCAAGTAATTGCCTGGTACTCAAATAGGAGAGTACTGCATTCCAAGGGTGCAGATCCATAGAGATTTTTAAAAAAAGTTGTTCTGTTATTGTTCAAGTGAAATGTCCTGCCCATCTATATATATAAAAATGAATGTGGAGAAGTGTGGCTCAATGGTTAGAGCGGCAGACCCTGATGCAGAGGTCTAGCCCAGGTCCAGGGTTCAATTCCCTGCCTCGGTGGGTCTTGGGCTCAAAATTCCACAGACCTGATAATTCTCGCCTCGGTGCCTATTCTAATCATGGAGTCCCACTCTGCAACTCTGGGCAATAGCTTGCTTAATCTACACAACGCTAAGGATGCCTGGCCTCCACCTTGGGGGTGCCCAGGAGTGGACACCTCACAGGGAAAGCCAGGAAGGCTTCCACAGCGGTATTCGTACAAGCGCCTTGAGATCCTTGCGTGTGAGTAGTGCGCTATACAAGTATCAATTTACATTTTAAAGTATGTCTGTCTGTCTGTTTGTCCTTTATGCATAACTACACCATTCATCCGATCACCATGAAACTTTGGGAAGTTGTTTAGTACACTCCCGCGATGGTTTCTGGCATAAAATTTTTTAAAATATCGGCCCCCCAGGGCCCTTATAATCTATCGAATACTGATGTACGCACCAGACGGAAAAAGCAACAAATCGTGTCTCCACAAGCACTCGAATAAATAAATAGAATTAAAACACCATTCATCCGATCGCCATGAAACTTTGGGAAGTTGTTGAGTACACTCCCGCGAAGGTTTGTGCCATAAAAATGTTTTAAATATTGGCCCCCCAGGGCCCTAATAATCTTTCGAATACTGATGTACGCACCAGACGGAAAAAGAACAAATCGTGTATCCACGAGCACTCAATAAATAAATAGAATTAAAACACCATTCATCCGATCGGCAGGAAACTTTGGGAAGTTGTTGAGTACACTCCCGCGAAGGTTTCTGCCATAAAAATGTTTTAAATATCGGCCCCACAGGGCTCTCATAATCTTTCGAATACTGATGTACACACCAGACGGAAAAACAACAAATCGTGTATCCACAAGCACTCGAATAAATAAATAGAATTAAAATGACACTTTGAAATATTTTCCATATTAAAATGAATACGTTTCAATAAAAATGACACAATGTAAATTGAATGTTATCATTCAGAGTTTCCTTGAATTTCCTTTCTTCGGAGATCGCAGCAACGCGCGACGGGTAAGCTAGTTTAAAATAAAATGTCTTTGTCCTTCGCCACATTACTGAATCTGATATGATAACTGTGCTAGATATGTAGGAGAGTGCAAAACAGAAAACATGTGTTGGAGATGCACCTTGGATTGTTTGAAGAACATAGAATGCTGTGAAGTAACAAGCAGGATGTTTGCAGGGGCATGAAGTTGGAAAATGAGTTGATAGTTGAAAAAGGTGAAAGTTTCCAAATGAAGATTTTTATGAAATAGTGTGTCTACAGGTCTTTTAAAAACAATTGAAGGTGGAAGAAATAAGATGGTAAAGATCAGGAGGTTTAGTGTCAGTCAAATCTTTTATATTTTTATAGGGCATGCAGTGGTGTAGTAAGAGGGGGTCGGGGCATTCTGCACCAGGCATTACGAGTTTTGTGGGCCATGCAGGGGTGGCAGTCGTGGGAATCACCAGCATATCCCTGCTCATACATGCGACCGCCGGGCACCAAACGCAGGGATCGCCATGGACAGCACAACGACTAGCTATGTCACTGAGGGCATGGATCAAAAGGGGAGCTGGACTTGAGGGATGCACAGGGGGTCTCTGATGGATCACTGAATAGATCCCAAGGTTGAAACAGAGACAAAAGACTTACTGACTCTGTATTCAAAGGACTGAGTTAGAGTTTGTCAAACTGGGGACTCCATTGTAAAAAATGAGTACGTTTCACGCCATTACCCTTGGTCCGCAGGCTTCATTTAGATACTGGTTGACTCAAAGAATTCCATCAATGCAATCCCTGTTGAACGCATCAATGGAGTAAATTCTTCTACTGCTCGATGGAGTAGGGGCCGTTGGAAGAAGGGCATTACACTGCTCCCCTGTTTAGGGTGGGCAGTGTAATGTCTTTTTTTCTGTACATCAACGGCACAAATAATCTGGCGCTGAGAGACATGAAAACACAATATTGATCCCTACATCCTAGGAGAAAACTCCCAGGGTGTCTGGATTAATATGTTTTGTTTTTCAGAAACAAACTCCCACTTTGTTTCTGAAAAATAAAACATTTAAAAATATTGGCGGAGGACCGTCAAAACCAAGAGCCTCCTTCCTCCTAACCTATAGTACATTGAAAGGAACTGCTGTGACCGTAGTCCCTTTCATTCTACAGAGATAGCCACTGGGGCGGTGGCTCTCTATAAACTTGGCAGATGGAGTACCACTGTGTTGGTGGGAGTAATGACCGCAGCCATCCTGACACGCACTACTCGTCCATCAAACCCTAAATCAGGCCTGCAGTTGTTACATAACAGAGCATTATAAATTATCTCTCACGGAGTCATAATAAGCATGAATAGATAGTTTGAGGTGCTACATATTCAAATCAATCAGAAAGTATTCGCTTCTTTTGTTTTTCGTGTAAACATATGGCTGTTTTCTAGCAATATGTTGGATGAGTTTCCAAGTCAGTAATTCATGATGCTTCTGTAATTAATCAGCAGCCTGATGGTGTGTACAAAAGAATATCTGATTAGTTACATTGTAAAGAGAGTTTTAAAGCATTTTTGTGAACTCTTGTTCTCAGCTGTACAGTTTGAAAAAGAGACAGGTTTTTTACCCAACTCTCGAAGTAAGACAGTGTTCATAAGTCTTTGACATTACGGAGGCAAATATAGCTAGGTAGGCTAAATAACATTTTCTAGGTTTGGTTAGTGCATATTTTGGGGTCCCCTGTCCAGAACAACTATGAATTGTATTACCCTTTTGCTGCTAAATCAAGCCCACATGATGCCAAACAATGCTTCATCATATTCTAAAGGTTCAGTAAAAGGACTACTCAAGAACAGTTTACATATTTCTTGCCTCTGTCACAAAAATCCATAAGCTGACACCGCGTAGTGAAAGACAGAGCCAGCGATAGAGTTAGACAGAGAAGAGAAGAGGGAGAGACATTAAAAAAGGGGAACATTAAAAAGGAGAGAAAATTCTGAGAGGCCCCATTAAAGGTGAGAGCCCTGGGCAAATGCTCTTTGCTAATACATTTGAACGTTGCTAAAAAGGCGTTGTGTGATCTCTGGGTTATTTAATAGCTTGGGAACTGTGGGTCTTAGTTCTAATCCTCAGCCTCCTTCCACATGACTAAAAACAGGAAGGATGCTGCAATGCACACTCCTGGTAAAATAAATCTGTGTTCATAAATATTTGTCAAATCTTTCAGTTAGGGTAGCAATAAAGAGTTGAAACAAGCATTGGCAATGCCTGTAGGTCTGGCCCTGATGTCAGACTTTTGACTTTGTCAGTGCTTGTTTTGTCATGTTTATTTGCAAAACGTTATTGTTGCAGAAGGTTCTGAGCTCTCATCAATAAAAAAATGTCTGAAACCCTAAAATAAGTAGAGTTAGCTCTAAAAAACGCACATTGCCACAGTGGTTCCTGGTATTCAAGGAAAATACTTTGGGTAGTGGCGGCCGGCACAGATCGGGGGTGGCTGGGCGGGGGGGAGGAGAAAGTGGAATGCTAAAATGTTTAAAAAAAAATACTTATCTTATCGCTGCGTCCCGCATCTCTGCTCCATCTCTCCTCCTTCAGACTCGGGCAGAACAGCAACCAGGAAGCACACCTTGGCTCCCCTGACCAATCACAATGCTGCAATGCAGCATTGTGATTGGTAAGCACCCAGGCTCCCCTGACCAAGCACAACAATGCAATGCAATGTTGTGATTGGTCTGAGCACTGTGGTTTGGGACCCGGACGGAGACTGGGGGCCGGAGCATGTTCTCCACACAGGCTGTAATGAAGCCTGCATGGAGAATATGCAAGTTACGCATGAGTGTTTGGCCAGAGGCTGGTCAACCATTCATGCAACTTGGATTGGGCAAACCACTCCTCCCCTGCCGTGCTATGAGAACAAAGTAGCTCTGCCTGCACGCCCACAAAGCAGCTGAGAATAATAAAATCATAATAACAACGTTATTATCATTTTATTTTTCCTTTGTAACAATGCTTAAAAGCAGTGTGGCGACGCTACTCAGCTTTAGTCGAGGAGCCACCACTGACTTTGGGGCCTATTTAAAAGCCCCTATCACACATGAACATCACATTTTATGATGTTCCTGTGTCGGGAAACCCTTCAGCTTATTTACAAGATGGCTTTAAGCCACTAAGCTTGGCTTAACGCTGCCTTGTAAATAAGGCCCCCTTTCATGCTACAGTTAGCGTGAAAGGGGCATGCTATGGTTATTGAGGTGGGTGTTGTGCCGCAACACCCTTTGATTTGGCGCTGCCCACTATTTACAAGGGTGGCATAAATAGGAGGCAGCGCCAAATTAAGACCAGGGAAAGCCTGGTCTTCACATGGCAAAAAGTGGAGAAATGCTTAATTTCTCCTCGTTTTTGCTGTTTCTATGTGTGCTGCATTGTGCAGAACTCATACAAACAGCTAATTGCCATAAATGATTGTTCATGTGCAGGAACGTGTCCCTTCTTGCACATAAACAATCATTCCCACCAATGCAGCCACCCTTGCACTATGGTGGTTGGATTGGTCCATTGCCTCACGGTATATGAATGACACAACAACAGACCAATGGAGAAAGGCTTCTGACTGAAAGTCACAATAAGAACGTATATTGTGCATTTAATATTAGCATAATCAATAGGTCTTATCTAACGCTATAAAGGTGCAGAGTGTTCTGTCATTAACAGAAAAGCTAAGGAACCACAAGGCCGCCATTCTAATCCATGTGATAATTTGGACACTAGGGGGGATATTCACAAGGACTTATCTCAAATTTATCCCCACCTTAATGCATCAAAAGTGGGATCTAACACCCTATTCACAAGCTGGTGCAAACAGCAGACATCGCCTGTATTCCTGCGATAACTGCCCCAAAAATTTTCTCCACCATGGACACCACCAACTAACCCTAATTAGATGCAGAGTAGGCTTTCCCTTGGAAAAACACACAAAAAAACACACACAAAACACAACACCACTTTCACAACGAACTACCAGATCTGCGATGCGGAAAAATAACAGGCGATAAGCCGCAGTAGCAGCAGGGAATTAACGCCTGCCTCTTGCTGGTGTTAAGCAGGACGACTACCTCCAGCATAAAAGGGAGCCCAGCCAAGAGCCACACCTGAAGACCCGCAGATGCCATGGAGACAATGATCATGCACCGCGGATACCCATGAGGGCCACAACACCCACCGCAATCACCCCAGGCCCGCCACCACCCCCAGGACCCATACCCCCCACACTCCCCCCGGGAATACCACAGAGGCAGCGTACACAAAGACAGCGGACCCACCTGAAACGCACCTGCCACCCACAGTCATGTAACTCCCAACACTGCCAATGGGCCCGCAGCACAACTACATCCAACATGACACACAACATGCCAACCGACCATACACGAGGAATCCGGCCATGCGATGCCCACAACCCAGCCCCGGCATGGCACCACAGACCCACAATAGCAGGATGTGAGGAGAGGCATGGAGCAGGCATGTGCCAGAGTGGCAAGTGACTAAGGAATGTGAGCAATACCCAATGCCAGGTGTAGCATGGAGTTGCCGGACAGACCACAGAGTGCACACCACGGAAATGGCCATGAGGAGATCCACTGCTGGTGCATGGAGTGTAGCGGCCAGTGGAAGCTACCATGTCCCCACAGGCTGTGGGGCAGAATGCGGAAATGTCGTACGTTACGTCGGCCCCTGCATGCGCATAGGTAGTGGATTAGACCTTTATGCCAGGCCTGCGTAGGGATGTGAACAAAAAGCCCATACCACTGGTAATGGTTCTAACTCGGAATGGACCGTGCATCTGCCAGGACGGCTCCTCTCAGCCTGCGACAAGTCTTGCGCTGAACGCGGCGGGGCCTGCATCCCTGAGTGCCTGCTGCACCCCGGGCCGCAGGTCCCCTGACACGTCATGCCTGCCCCAGGGTACCAACAAGGCTCTGCTCACCTGCTTACACCGGCTTGTGTCAAAGAGGTCCCACCACGTGCCGGTGCAAGCTCCAAGCACCAGTCCTGCGACCTCTGCTTTGACCCAGTAGGTCCCACATGTGGAACTGTGTCCTGAGTCCTGAATGGCAGAGACCCCAAATCCATGGCAGCGGCCACAGCACCAGACTCCCTTCGATCAGCGAGGCATAATTCCATATGGCAGGCCTGCGACACCTGGTGCCACTAACCCTGTGCAACTCCAACCGGCCACACGAGGTGCCACTAACCCTTTTCAATGCCAGCCGGCCACGCGAGGTGCCACTAAACCTGTTCAACGCAAGCCGTGACACGTGGATGAGGGCTCAGGCCTACCCTGCGGACCAGCAGGTCACACATGTTTAACTGTGTTTTGGGTAGGATGTGGAGGAGTCCACACCATTAGACATGCCTCATCGAAGGCGGCATCCCCTAACAGCACTGGTGCCACTTACTCTGTGTGTAATGAGGTATGGGCACTATCTGGTTGGACCTTGATGGCATCTGAGTCAACGGGCTGATGGTTTCCTGCATCTTCCTCTGGCCGGGCCGGACTTAATGTCCGACATGTGTCTGTTACATTCATTTCCACCATAGTGACAGTTTCAGCATGGCCCTGCCCTCTGCATCATGCCCTGGGTGTACACCTTCCACTGTCCAGCAAGACACTCTGTGACAAGCTCCTTTTACATATACGGAAACCTGCTCTGCACTCGTGACTGTGCCCCAGTACCCTCTGACTACTAGCCTCCTGCACTCGCGCTGCGTGCAAACGCTCTACCTGTATTTTAATAACTTTTAAATCCATTATATTGTTTTGCGTCGAGCGCTTGCTCTGTTTGCTTTTTCTTTGCCTGCGCCGCTTAGAGGGAATATTAGGGAGATCTCACCCGCATTTAACCTCTGCACACCCACACTGTTTGCTTTTTCTTTGCCTGCGCCGCTTAGAGGGAATATTAGGGAGATCTCACCCGCATTTAACCTCTGCACACCCACACTTTGTGGGGTAGAAGGGACTCGGGGGCACTGCAAACTCATCGCGCCGGTTTCTGAGCGCCATTTTGGTTTGGGGGAAGGATTCTCCTCACGGAGCGCCATCTTGGGTGAGGGAGAGCCACTCGCCCTGCCAGGACCCACGCATTGGAGGAGGAGGTAATAAAAGTAGGTCCTCCTACCTCGTTTAGGCAGACTACTAGCCTCCTGCACTCGCGCTGCGTGCAAACGCTCTACCTGTATTTTAATAACTTTTAAATCCATTATATTGTTTTGCGTCGAGCGCTTGCTCTGTTTGCTTTTTCTTTGCCTGCGCCGCTTAGAGGGAATATTAGGGAGATCTCACCCGCATTTAACCTCTGCACACCCACACTTTGTGGGGTAGAAGGGACTCGGGGGCACTGCAAACTCATCGCGCCGGTTTCTGAGCGCCATTTTGGTTTGGGGGAAGGATTCTCCTCACGGAGCGCCATCTTGGGTGAGGGAGAGCCACTCGCCCTGCCAGGACCCACGTGACCTATTGGCCTGGGCCTTCTTAAGATGGCTGCTGGACAAGCGCGCAGCGACGGCGCGCAGCGGGTGCGCCGTAGGGGCGCCGGAGGTGCGCCAGAGGTAAGCCCGTTTGCGCCCGTTCGCGTAACGGACGCGCCGGGGGCCGGTCTCCCTGGACTTCCATCTCAGGGGACCATAATTTATACCCGAGATGAACTCTTAGGTATTAACATCATTCCCCCGTCAAGAGGACGAGCAGCGGCTGTGGAGAGGCAGACGGACTCGTATAGATGTGGTCTCTTAAATGTGAGATCGCTGTGTCTGCATCACGGGGATATTGCCTTCATGATCGACTGCCATGAGTTGGATATTCTACTCATGACAGAGACATGGACAAGCTCGGACTGTGTAGTGGAGCTGGGATTAGCCTGCCCCTCCGGATATAAAATCAGGCACATCCCTCGGATTGGTGCTAGAGGAGGAGGACTGGGTTTGATTTTCAGAGAATCAATAGACCTATCCCTGATTGACATCAAGACTATTCCCGGGTGTGAACTATTGGCCTTTTCCCTGAATGATCAGGGGGGCGCTCTATTTACGGGTCTGCTCTGCTATAGACCTCCATCTAGCCCTATTTCAGCTGTGGCTGGGCTGATTGAGCTTATCCTGGATCTATCCACCTCCCATTCAAGGTTAATGGTACTGGGAGATTTTAATCTCTGGGCAGGTGGCTCTGGAGAGACGGCGCTCACAGATTTAACCCAGACCTGCCTGAGTATTCAGCTACAGCAGTTAGTTCTTACTCCCACCCATGTAAAGGGCCATATACTGGATCTAGTTTTCGCTGATCCAGAGTATTTAACTGTTCGGAACATCTTGCCACAATGCTGGACAGATCATGCGCTTGTGTCCTTCTCCCTTACGCCCAAGGCGGGGCGGGGGAAGAAGAGGAACCTAGCGGGGGTCAAATGCAGCAGACAATGGTCTAAACTCCTGAATCAGTCTCCTCTACCTCTATTACTTTCTGGGGGTTTCACTCTTGAGGAAAACGTAGACTTGAGCTACGAAAGACTGAGTCAACGGATTGTGTCCTCATTAGATTCCTTGGCCCCTTTACGGAAAATCAGAAACAGGCCGACCCCGGCCATGCCGTGGTTTTCCGAGGAGCTGTTCCAACTTAAACTCCAATGTAAGCGGGCCGAGCGCATCTGGAGAAAGAACTATTCGGACCTCGACCGGGTTCTTTACAAACAGGCCATGTCCATCTACAAAGCACAGATTAAAAGGGCGAAGGCTAGGTTTTTGGAAGAGTCTCTGCGGGTGGCAGTAAACAAATCACAGACTTTGTTTAAAATCGTGAAGGATCTGTCATGCCCTGCCACCACGGCCAATGCTATTCCCGCATCCCAGTCTCTGTGTAACTCATTGGCGCAGGCCTTTGAGGATAAAATCGCAGCCATCTTAAACAATCTTGGCGTTACATCTAGCGGTAATCCTCTAGAAGGCAATGAACTGCACCTTGAGTCTACTACAGAAATAACCCCTAGCGTTGCCAAGTTGGACTGTTTTCCATCTCCCACCTTTGAGGAATTCGTTTCCTTGGCTCACAGTGTGGCGTCGGGATCCCCTCTGGACCCGCTTCCACATAAATACTGGAAGCTGTTCCGGGAAGAGCTTTTCCCCCCGCTGTCTGCCATCTGTGAACAGTCCCTGGTTTCAGCACGGGTTCCAGACTGTTGGAAACTGGCCGTGGTTTCCCCTCTTCTTAAAAAGGCTACCTTGGATCCGGTGTGCCCAGCTAACTATCGACCTATTTCTTTGCTCCCGTTTCCAATAAAAATTCTGGAAAAATGGGTTACAAAACATCTGTCGAAGTATCTGGAGACCGGGTTCTGTCTGGATGAGGTTCAATTCGGCTTTAGACCGGCTCATGGGACCGAATCAGCGCTGGTGACTGTGTTAGACGATCTTAGGACGCGAGCCGACCATGGTAGAGCTGCCTTTTTAGTGCTGCTCGACATGTCGGCCGCGTTCGACACAGTCAACCACGAAATTCTGATCAAAAGGCTAGAGGAAGTGGGGGTGACAGGCCTTGCTCTGCAGTGGCTGACATCATACCTTGAAAATCGGCATCAGGTAGTGTCACTGCCTCCTTTCAAATCTGACATCAGGAAAGTGGAGCAAGGGGTCCCACAAGGGTCGGCCATCAGCCCTATCCTCTTTAATTTATATCTACGGCCATTAGTTGCGCTAATTAGATCTTTTGGCATAGCGGTGACGAATTATGCGGACGACACTCAACTTGTCTTCTCGCTTGAGGGCAAGGAAGCAGTGACGTTGGACATCTTCCACCGATGTATGCTCGCAACTGCCGACTGGCTGAATCAGAATTCGCTGCAGTTTAACAGCTCTAAGACAGAAGTCTTACACTGCACTACTGATCGTGTCCCTAGACCTCTTCCGCCGGACTTTTGGCCGCCTTCCTTCCAGAGCACGTCTGTGTCAGCTATGTCGGTCCGTAATCTGGGAGTGATGTTTGGGTCTAATCTCCAATTGGACGCAGCTGTTAGTAAAACTGTGAGTAACTGCATGGGATTACTACGAATGCTGAGGAAGGTCCTCCCGATGCTTCCTTTGGACAGCAGACCAGAGGTGGTGAGAAGCATTATTGTAAGTCGTTTGGACTACTGTAATGCCCTTTTCCTCGGAGCACCAGCTACCTTGACAGGAAAACTGCAACGGGTGCAAAATCTTGCAGCCAAATTAGCGCTAAACCGTCGCCGTTTCGACTCTTCATCCCAGGCACTAAGGGACCTCCACTGGTTACCGGTCCTTCAGCGGATTGATTTTAAATCATTATGTATTGTATTTAGGGCCCTTCACGGACAAGGCCCTATTCCACTACAGAACATGTTCCATTGGTATACTCCGACCAGATCCCTTCGCTCGGCTTCTGCCTACCTGGCTGTGGTGCCTAAAGTATTGAGATCACGATTGGGTGGCCGATCTTTTAGCTTTACGGCAGCTAGGCTATGGAATGCTCTTCCATTGGGATTGAGAAGCACAAATGATCTCAATTCTTTTAAGAAAAACTTAAAAACCCATCTTTTTCCCAAGGCTGGGTTATATTAGTTTCTTTTGATCAGCACGTTGTGAAGCAGGTTTCTTATAGTCAAAGCGCCAGGATACCCGTTGGGTGACAGACCCGCGCTATAAAAGTATACCAATACATACATACATACCCCGCAAGTCAGCGTCCTGTGGTGGTAGGCCCATGCAGGACGCTGTGCATCCGGGGCCACTAATTCTGTGCAGCACATGTCATGGGGCCTTTATGGTTGAATGGTTTAGTCCTTTACGATGTACACTGTTGTCGATTTCTGACTGCACCAGGCAGCCCTTGCCAGCTGATGTGCACACACCCCACACACATCCAACACAGATGTCACTCGGTATGTGTGCCTGCTAATAAATGTGGTTATGCGCACGTGCCCATATCCATCTGAGCAAGTGTGTCTGTGTGGTCATTGTGTCAGCATGATGGGCACGGGCCCTGCAACATCACAGTGTGCTGCCTTCAGTTGACATGTTGGTGGTGAGTCTTGTATGCATTCTGCAACACCCCCTGCAAGTGAGCCATTACATAACGGGTATTACATAAAGAATGGCAGAAATGTCTGCAGTCACGTCTGTTATACTAAAATGCCCAGCTACTACCATCAAGCACAGACGCCCACTGCACTCCAAGGGAACCTTGATAATATAGCCCTAGGATTGGAAACGCATGCACATGAGGTCATCTGGAAATCATGCAGCAGCTGCCATTGATCACAATCCAAAAACCATTGTAGCCAACAAACAGATTCTAGTGTACATCTAGAACCAGGAGGGCTTTCTTTAGGTGTCCTTGCACTCGCTGTTTACCAAGACTTTGTGTATTTTTCAATCTTCATAGAATGCCAGCCTTAGGCGCTACATACATAGCTATAAATGGGATTACATGTCACCTCAGCGTTGACAGTGACCACGGACATGTAGCTGCGCACGCACCCCCCTGCATGCACAAGCGACGTGTGCTGGTCTGGCGTATGTCAGGTCATCGCAGGGGTGTGCTGATTTGGCAGGGGGAGCAGGGCATGGCTCAGACCTGGCATTGTCTGCTGCATGTACTGGGGGCACTGCCGTTGGCCGTCTTGCGGATCAGTTACCGGCTGAGCTTCCGCCTTGCGGACATCTCCTGCATTAAGCCTGTGTTGAATTGTCGCTAGTGCATATTCGAGTGGTCTATGGCTATCTGTCCATCCAATGTAATGGTAGCTGACCTGGATTACGACGTGTGTGTGCGCCCCCTGTTGGCCCACGACCTGGAGTGTCACTGTGAGGCCCGTTTATGGCATGCATGGATGTTTGGCATGCAGGCTGGAAACTGGACCTGGGAGATTGCATGAGTCCTTGTGTGGAGTGAGCACATTGAACCACTACCTGATTGGGCTTTGGTGCACATTGGGGCCAGTGGTTGGAGTCAGCACATCTGTCCGTGTTAGCTGATGGATTACATCGATGATATGTCAGATGTGGTAGACGACGATCGCTCATTGGAGATGTTGCCCTACGCAGCTGCACTCATGTTCATGGACGAGTGACAAGGTACCTGCAGCCACAACTGGATGTGACCCATTGAACGTGTCCTGACGCCTAGTTGCATGTTGTGTATTTGGTCACATGTCCCAAGACGACAGTGGACGTGGCTGCATTGGCCTGGTCTCATGATCCATGCGCAGGCAACTGACGTGGGTTGGCCCTCTCCTAAGAAATGGGCGCTTTCCTATGTTCCTCATTCACACATGCGCCTGCATTGGTCTGCATATCGTGGCACTTCTCTTGGCCGTACTGACACACACTTCTTGATAAAGTTTCTGCTCTTTCACTTGTCTCCAACTGTGTTGTGGCTTGATTTGTATGCCAATGTGTGTACCACAGACGCTCTGGCTCCCTGCCATACGTGCATTGCTACCCCATCAGGACTGTGGGTATGTACTTGTGCATTGTCATGTCCCTGTTTCGTGCTTAGCCAGATGTGTATGGCCGTTTCCCGGCACCAGGCGGGTGCACTTGTGTCCTGTGTTCGGTTGTGCAAATGTTGGTGTTTGTGCCACATTGTGTTTGATGTTGGGGTGCTCTGCTTCCTATGTGTGTGTGCTGCATTGTGTGTAAGCTGTCCCTTCTGCTCTGATTTGGTCCACCCATCTCCCTTTCAGGCAGTGTGGTTTTCACTTATGTGCTTATTCAGTGGTGTGATGTTGCCGGGTTGTGTGACTTGTGCTCTTGGTTGGCATTGTTACTCTGGGCATGGTTTGTCTGCAGTTGTGCTGTGCTTAATTGTGCATGTGTGCCATTGTGCCCATCTCCCCCTGTTCCCCCGGTCCCTGCTGGTTCCTCTCCCTGTTGCTGTTGTGTCTGTTGTTTTGGGCAGTTTCCGGTCCCAAGTCCTGCCACCGTTTCCAGACTGATGTGGTGGACACCATTTCCACCATGTCATCCAGCTGCTTGTGTGCCACTGGACTCCCACCTCTGGTGTGCATTGCTGCCTTCTTGTTGTTGGTGTGTTTCTGTTTGTTTGTGCGTTTTGCATCATTCTGGATGCTTTGGTTTTCTTCCATTGTCGTCCTCCGCTCTGAGGCTGCATTCACCTTGTCCAAGATGGCCTGCCATGTACCATGTTTTGCTGCCAATGGGGCTTGTGGGGTTGTATACTGGCTCGGGTTGCCTCCATTGTGCTTGGCTGTTGTTTTCTGTTTGGATTGTGTCTTTTTTTCAGGCTTTTGTTGTGCTTATTCCCCCCTGCCATGTGTGTCGAAGGGCCTGGTGGTGCTTATCCCTGCTTTCATCATCACGGATGGGCTCTTCGCACTTTTTTTGTGTTGTGGTTTGTGTTTTTATCTCTGTCGAGGTGGTTGTATCGCAGACATTGGCCCCAGTTTCGGCAGTCTATTGCATGCCACTGCCTTGTTGTGACTTCCACGTTGACACTGGGTTATTTTCCTGCAATAGGCTGCGATGTGGAAAGGTGCGTTCGTATTTTTTTGTGATGTTTAGCACACGTTCTTGTGAATATACCTCTACAACTTTAACTGTCAAATGGGAAAGCCCAGTAACAAAAATGCCATATTATTTTCAGATTGATATTCGGATCCCTTCTACGAAATAAAATTGATAACACCAACCCCTCACAGATATGCTTTGAACAACTGACATACACCGATTTCCCAATCTTTCCAAACAACTTATTTTGACGTACTGACTATATTTTCCTAATTGACAAGTCGATATTTAAATGTTGCCACAAATACATTCTAGTTTTAAAATAATCACATCTAAACCATTTTTTTATAGTGGCCTATTAAGTATAAGTAGCAATGTTTGCAAAAAAGTTCAGATATAGTGCATGATGAAAGTCTTTTTATGCCGCATGTGTCCCTACAGACACCATTCCTGCGAGTTAAAGGGAAGTTAGTGACTCTCTTTAGTTCATATGTTTAATTAGTGCAATATATCCAGCAGTATAGCCTCCTCTGTAGGCTGAAGGTTGGCCTTCAGGCTCATTATTGGTTTCTGTTGGGCTATATCTAGTAGAACAACAGGGTGACCCCCAAATAAACACTCCGTGAGGTATAAAATTATGGTAGTAAGAAGTTTGAGTTTATTTGGTTCTTTTGGTATGCTGACTTTGGATCTCAAGCTTTACTTTTCCACTTTTTACAACTTTAGTATTTTCCAGCAGCGGGCGGTGGAGTTAAGCGCGGTGGAGCAGTCGGGTGGGGATTTGATGTCGACAGACGACAGAATGGGATTTATTTATTTATTTTTACCTATTTCGTTGTCAGTCGACTACCCCCCTCCCGCCATGCCCTGCCCCCGCCACGCCCCAGCGCGCTTACCTGCACTGGCCGTTGCTGGTATTTGCAGTTTTGTCTGACAGGACTAGCTGAGTATTAACGCATCACTTGAAAAAGGCTATTTTTTGTAAAATGCAATATTTTAAAGGCACCTTTTTCCTTTGGGCTCCTGGAACATGCAATGGTTCTTGCCCACCGTCAGTCTAATGCATCCAAAGGGAGGATGCCCTGTTGCAGGCATATAGTGGAGATTTGGTGGTGACAGAGCAAATGTTTTCAGTCAAGTGGGAGAAGCTGAGATTTATGGCGCTAGAGATGGGGCATCTTGACAGGCCAATGTTTCCATGCAGGATATATACATAATGGGTACTGTGTTATCCTTCCAATCTTATATTGACTGTACCGACCTCCCATGTGTATTTGGCCATCCCTGCTGCCCCACCTATGACTCCAACACTGACTTCTACTCATATGTCCAATCACATTCAAAACTTTCTAGTCCTGCCCGCAAACCTTGTTTGATCACCTATTTGATCATCCAAGCAAAGAACGTGTCCGATGTGCTCTTTTCTTAGTCACTGGTCAGTTTTCTTTCAACTGTTTCTTTGACTGACTTGACAATCCACACATTGTAAACTCTCGATTCCCTCACCTTGGTGCTGAGGTTCCGTGACGATTTTACTCGTGTTTGTAACATTGTCATAAATACATAATTTTGGTATCAGTGAACCGCAAATGATCCATTTAGTATATCCTGGTGTTTTCGCTATGCTACGAGCAAGAGCACTCCTGTTACAAACACATTTCTGTTCTACCCGTGGCATCCATCTTAGAACACGGAAGCCATTTTGTATTCCTTGCCCTCACATAGTCAATGGACACGCAATGACCTCTTTTCATTAAAGGACACGTAGGCTTTAACCGGCGATTCACCTTGCTAGTGACACGTGCACCTTAGGCCAGCAACGCTGTAGCAGCATGACTCGGCAAGAACTGCCTCCCCAGCCTGAGGCCAGTCCTGCTATACTGGTTCTTGTGTTCGTTGGCCTGATCATGATTAGGCGGCCGAAGCTGGTAACCGTGCCCATTTACGACCCACAAACATCTCTTATCCTGTCTTTCTATCTTCTACACCTGGCTCTGCTCCTTTCCTTCTGGGCCTTTATTAGGGGGAGGTAACGAAATTTACAATGAGGCGGTCCGGGTCTTGAATGAGAAATTGACATGGGATTATGATGGAATAGTGGGAACCCCTCATTCGTAATGTTTTGACATCAGATACTGTTGACGATTCCTGTGCAACGCCAAATATTTATTGTTTAAGACACGAATGTTTAGAACTGTGGTAACATGTAAAGAATTTGCCCCGAGCAGAATATTTAGTATATAAGGAACAACCCTCTTTGTACAAATTGAACAGGCTCCTAGACACTGCCCGTGTGCAGTTTCTGTGATTTCTGTGTCCCTGCAGTAATAAACCTTTGGTCTTTGACGCCACCATCGAGAAGCCCGTGTTTCTGTTTGTTTGTGCACCGAGACAGGTAGAACTCCGGGGTCTTCGGGTGTTATCCCTGACACCTCTGGACAGAACCAAAAAGTCCAGAACTCCAGTTGGCGCCCAACGTGGGGCGACGTCATTCAGTACCGGTCCAAAAGCCTGAAGAGTTTGAGGAGCTTCGTGGGAAGATTTCAGAGGGAGGCGCCCCACTTCATCGATCCCGGCATATCGCAAAAGTGGCCCCGACGTTCTCTTCCACGAGGGTTCCCGTTCAGACGGCTGCAGTGGTCCGTTGCCTTGACCGTCGCCCTGTCTTGGACCCGAGGTGCAGTCCTTAGTACAGCGAGACGTGACGGGTTTCTCCTTGGTGACGTCTTCAGTGCCTCAGTTAAGTATTTTGTGAGGGTTGCTCCTTTTTGGGTCTAATCCTTTTAGTTCTCAGTTCAGTTCAGTTCTGTAAGATTATCACTGGTTATTCTGGTTACGATAATCATTCTGTTCAGTTCAGGTATCGATACATTTGTCAGTTCTGGTAGGCCTAAGTTCTTGGTTCGAGTGCGCATCTTTTCTGTTTGTGTCTTGTTTGTTTTGTGTTCCGGATTATAAAATGGTAAGTCGGAAAAATTGTATGTTGTCTTGTTTTAGTTGCAACAGTGATTCCCAGTTGGAGGACTCGTGTTTGGTTCCTCCGATTGGAACTCCCCTTTATGACCTATATTGCAAGTTTGGTGTGGGCCCTATCTCTTATAACGAGGTATGGATCCACTATACAGAGAAAGATGGTGTCCTTAGTTGGCCACTACATGGTAGTTTTGAACCTGAAGTTCTCGATAATCTAGAAAGAAGGTTGTTCAAGAAGAAAGCCCGGCCGGCAATGTTTGATTCTTTCCGTTATTGGCGAAAAGAATCTAAACAGAGAGAAATTAAAAAGTTGAAGAAAGAACAGAAAGAGCAAGAGTTGACTTTAGAACAGTCTGCTAAGCAGCTGCAACTCAACGAGTCTGAGAAAGCGATGGAGGTGGCCAATAGAGAGCGTAATTTAGCGATAGACAAGTGCTATCCTGCTTTGCCATCGAGTACAGCTAAGATAGTAGAGGACCCTGAAAAGGATCCCCTGTTGTCTTACTTGTTACGATCACCCCCACCGTATGCACAGGGTGCTACGGCTCCACCTATACCGAATGTTCAATTACCGGTTGCTGGACAACCTGGTGTCCCTGTTCCCGCTCCCCTGAATCAAGTTCCTGTACCTCCTGTGGTCAATATTAATGTTCCTTCGACAACCCCTCTTCCAGGGTTGCCGGCTTCTTTGCCTATGCCTGTGTCGCTCACACCTGCTAGTTCACAAGCTATTTTGCCTGCTACTCCTACTGTTCCTGTTCTATCTGTTCCAACTGCTACTCTATTTACTGCTTCTGCTAATATTATGACTCCACTTTCTGTTCGTCGGAGAATCACTGATTCTGTCTCTAATATTCTATCTCCCTTCTATAAAACTCTGATTCAGACTCCTACATCTGACTCTGTGCAGAGGCGTAGTCAGCTTCCCAGTACTGAAGAAAGAGGAATATTAGATTCCACTGCTCTTAGATGGGTTTCAAAAGTTGGAAGATATAATGTACAAGATGTATTAGATACATTTATGCAATGGAATGAACCGACACAACGATATGTGTTCGATGAAATGTGTTTCCTTCTACGTGAGGAATTGGAAGAGGATGACCCTGAATCAAATCTAGAAGAATTAATTAATGTTCAGAAAGAGTTTGATGCAGGTATGATAGTTGGACACAATATAAAGGAAGCGATGGAACTGGTTCTAAGTTATAGGACCGACTCATCCCTTCGTTCCCCGAGAGAGTTAGGGAAACGTAGTGCGAAACAAAATCGTCAATACCCAATGAGAGAGGTTCCACCAATTTGGCGTGAAGCTGTGCAAGCTAATGTAAACCTTGGTATTGCAGCCGCTCCGGCCCAATTCCAGAGAGTATGGATACATATTCCATGGAAGCGAGCTGAAGTATTAGCAGTGAAACAGGCTTTGCCAGATCCGCGTAAAAATCCTGCAGGGTACTACAAAGAGTTGGCTCAAACAGTTGACGCTTGTGTATTGAATCTTGCTGACATAGATCTGCTATTTGGTAATGTAGTACCACAACCAATTTGGGCTAAAATTCGTAAAGAGAATCATCCAGTTGCCCTAGGTGGTGACTGGGCAGCTATAATTGCAGCGGATGGTCAACAAATAGGTGGTTCCAAACCAGAACCCCTAATTGCTAATTTGCCTGGTAGAATAATCGATTTAATGAAAACCTTGATGCCAGCATTGCGCGTTAACTGGGACAAATTGTCCGCGTGCAAACAGAAGAAAGACGAAAGCGTCTCCGACTTTTTCACAAGATTCGAGGAGACTTTCGTGGATCATAGTGGTCAGGATATGAGCACAGAAGGAGGCCAGAGATTATTTGTTGATAAATTTGTGCACAATCTGTTGCCAGAACTTAGTGGTAAATTAAAGAATTCTGAAAGTGCGTGGGCTGTCTCTACGACTGCGCAAATACTTGCTACTGCCCAGTACTATGAAAATAGGGACAAAGAGGAGAAAGAAAAATCAGATAAAAAGACGAAAGATTTAAAAACTAAAGTACTTTTACAGCAAGCTTATCCGCCTCGCACGAATCAGACTAACATGCAGCAAGGGCCATATCAAAGAACGGATTATAATTTTCAAAGGCCACAATACCAATGGAATCAATGTGCTTATTGCAAAGTGGAAGGTCATTACAAAAATGAGTGTCCAGTTCGGGCACAAAATAATGCTGCGGCAGCTCAGAGAGGTCGTGGTAGTTCTATGCAAAATTCTAGAGGTCGAGGAAGAGGTGCTATGCCTCCGCAGACGAGTGATCGCCCTTCTAATTATTTCGACCAGCGAAATGGACAATCTGCCCAACAGAATAGGTCTCCACAGTATCATGTTGAAGACTATTATGAAGCTAGTGAGGAAGTTCAGAAAAGTGAATACTAGGACAGCCATGGACAAAGAGAGGGAGTAGTATCAGTTCCAGTAGATCAGAGTGGGCCTTATGTCGCAGTAGCAACATCAGGTATAGTCGAACCGTTTCTGTTGGATACTGGTGCAGCAAAAATTCTATCATACATGCGAAACTCCCTGGCGCACCTTTGTCTGGCTCAACAAACGTTTCAGTAGGTTTTTCGGGCGCCCCTGTTCATAACCCTGTTTCTGGTCCTTTGTCTATTTCTGTTGGACCCTGTCAATTGAAAGCACCCCTGATTTTGACGACAGGTTGTAACGAAAATCTGCTTGGTTTAGACTTGTTAAAACGCCTGTACGCGACATTGTACTGTTCTCCAGCAGGAGTACAGCTTACGTTGGGTAAAAGAATAATCTCTCCGATGTACTTGTCGATGGATGCGCTCCCACCAGAGCTGCGTTCACTCCCTGATACTCTTTGGGCGACTGGTCCTAATGATGTAGGTCTATTGGAAATTCCACCCTATGTAGTAACTTTGAAAGCAAATGTCAAACTTCCACGAATTCCACAATACAGAATCTCTAGTGAAGGTGAGCGTGCGCTCCTACTGATAGTACAAGATCTGATTGAGAAAGACGTAATAGAAGAAACTAGAGGTAATGTCTGTAATAGTCCTATACTGCCTATTTTGAAACGAACTGACCCAACAAAACCTCCAGTATATAGGTTTGTAATTGATCTTAGAGAGGTTAATAAAATTGTGATTCCACAGTTTCCTGTGGTTCCAGACATTACTGCATTGTTAACGTTGATTCCTGCTACAGCAGCATGGTTTTCGGTTGTCGACTTGAAAAATGCCTTTTTCAGCATTCCGATAGCCGAGGAAAGCAGAGACATCTTCGGTTTCTCTCTAGGAGGACGAAGCTTCAGGTTTAAACGCGCTCCACAAGGCTATTGTGAAAGCCCATCCATTTACAGTCAAACATTAAAAAGCCAATTAGATTCTTTCGTACTTCCTCCTGGTTCTGCTTTAATACAATATGTTGATGATCTTCTAGTGGCTGCAGATGACAAGGAAACTTGCAAAACAGCTACAATTTCTTTATTGCATCATTTGTCAGATTTGAATCACAAGGTGTCACCTTCAAAAATGCAATACTGCTGCCAAGAAGTGACCTACCTAGGTCATCTCTTGTCAAAGGAGGGAAGGAAGTTGACCCCAGAGAGAATAAAGGCAATTACACAGATGAATGTTCCTAGCACGCAGAGAGAAGTACGTGCCTTTTTAGGTATTACCTCATATTGTAGACAATGGATCCCAAATTTTTCTCTTTTAGCAAAACCATTGGTAGCCTTGACTGGGAAAGGTGGTCCGAGTCCAGTACCATGGTCTGCAGAATGTCAGCAGAGTTTTTCTGACTTGCGAAATGCACTGTGTTCAGCTCCTGTATTGGGTACACCCGACTACAGTAAGCCATTCACGCTCTATGTCCACGAGAGAGAAGGTTGTGCATTGAGTGTTTTGACGCAGAAATCTGGTGATAAACAACGCCCTTGTGCGTATTTTTCATCAACGTTAGATCCGGTAGCCAGAGCATTGCCTAGTTGCTTGAGAGCTACAGCCGCAGCTGCAGCCTCCATTCGACAATCTGCTGGTTTAGTAATGAACAACATGCTAGTAGTTATGGTTCCTCATGCTGTAGATACACTCATGAACCGAACCAAGACGCAACACCTTACCAGTGCTAGATTATCAGGTTATGAACTGACACTGTTAGCTAGTCACATTCAGATCAAAAGATGCAATGTATTGAATCCAGCAACATTGTTGCCGACTAGCCAAGAGTCGAGTGATTCCGAACCACACGACTGTTGTTTTAAAACTGAGGAAGAAACAAAAGGACGAATTGATCTAAAAGACACTCCGTTATCAGATCCAGATGGAACGTTGTATGTTGACGGGTCTTGCTTCAAATTAGAGAATGGTGATGTGACTGCTGCTTATGCAGTAACGACTTTGAGTACGATTGTGGAGACTGCAAGAGTGAGTCAGAATTCTGCCCAGGCTGCAGAATTGATCGCGCTGACAAGAGCGTGCGTTTTAGCTAAGGGAAAGAGAGTGAATGTGTTCACAGATAGTCAGTATGCGTTCGGCGTGGCCCATAGTTTTGGCCGTTTGTGGAAAGAGAGAGGTTTCATTACGTCCCATGGGACTAAGATTCAACATGGCCAGCTAGTTAATGACTTGTTGGAATCTCTAACCTTGCCGACTGAAGTTGCGATTGTGAAATGCAGTGCTCATAAAGCAATCACGGATGATGTTGGTCGTGGGAATGCTTTTGCCGATGAGACTGCAAAGCAGACAGCTAGAAATATGATGAGTAGAATGTATGTTGCAACGTCTGCAAGATGGATTTCTGAGTCTGGAATGTGTGAAGACACAGTGGAAAGCGTGAAAGAAATTCAGAAAGAGGCAACTGAGGAGGAAAAGCTTGCATGGAAAGAGAGCACGGGTAAATTGGACTCGAGTGGGTGTTGGATTGCCTTGTCGGAACAACAGCGTTGGATGTTGCCTGATGCGTATGTGCTTGCAGTAGTAACGATGGCACATGGAACAGCACACATCAGTTCAAAAGGGATTTGTAAGATGTTGGCTCCGATCTGGAAGAATGATGGGATTAGTAAGTGTGCAGAGAGAGTGGTGAGAAATTGTATGGTATGCTTGATGCATAATCCTGGCAAGGGAATCCCCACACCTGCAGGTCATTTAGCTCCTCCTTCCTGCCCCTTTGAAGTGATCCAGCTAGACTTCATTCATATGGATCGTTGTAATAATCTAAAGTACGTCCTAGTGGTAGTTTGTGCTTTCTCCAGATGGATCGAAGCATACCCGCTAAAGGACAATACTGCCTTATCCACTGCCAAAATTCTTCTTAAAGAATACTTCCCCAGATACGGAATGCCACGGATTGTATGGTCAGATAACGGAAGTGAGTTCGTAGGGAAAGTTATGCAGAGTGTGTGTGCCGGCCTAGGGATTAGACAGAAGTTTCATAGTGCGAATCATCCCCAGTCCGCGGGTTTAGTCGAGGGTTACAATGGCACCCTTAAACTGAAACTTGCTAAGATACAAGCGTCCACGGGTTTGTCTTGGCCAGACGCATTGCCTTTGGCTTTGCTATCAACAAGAGCAACTGTACATTCTAGAGTAGGGCTTAGTCCATATGAAATAGTTTTTGGTCGTCCTGCAAATGTTTGGGGGGTACCTAGACCAAAAGAATTCAAACAGCTGGAATACCCAATGTTAATTGATTACCTTTTCGACTTGACTGCTAAATTGAGTCTTATTCACCAACAGGTTTTCGATGCATTGCCAAAGCCACCGGAGAGTCCAGGCCATCAGCTGAAACCAGGTGACCAGGTGGTCATTAGAAATTTTGCAAGAACGAAAAATCTTCAGCCCAGATTCATTGGCCCTTTTCAAGTCCTACTAGCAACGAGAACTGCTATTCGTGTGGCCGGAAGGAAGAACTGGATCCATACGACACATGTCAAACGTGTGCCTCTGCCACTTCCTTACGACAACTGGGTAAAGAAAGGAATCGGTGCCTCTGAAACGGAACAAGTCCCCAGGTTCATACCTTTCAGCGATGCAGAACTGATCACGGATTCACCAAATTCTGACTCTCCTCCTGAAACTGCTCTTTTGAACCCTGAACATTTGCCATCTGCGAACGTGAACATTGCAACATCGGCTGAAAATACATTGTTTCCAGACCAGACAGCTCCTGCAAAACTGAGATACAACTTGCGACCTCGCAATATGGACAAATAAAGCAGGAAACTGCCTATTTTCAGATTTGAATTTTCTATACATTGCCTCCAGCCAGGAAGTTTGCTAATACTTTGTATTGTTTCTTTTTGTTTTAAAATTGCCTTGCCGTCTGGGTAGCCGTAGGGTCGTGGCTGTGTGCCTAGTTGAATCTGCGGGGGTCAGACACAAGGTCGATCTTTCTGTTAGTTCTGGGAACTCCCAGGGCTGATAGAGGCATTTTCATCTACGTACACATCATCAGTGGTCGCGAACGGTCGTAGAAGATGGAGCTTCCTGAGCTGCAACGAGAAAATGTAATTTATGTTCGCAGAAATAGACTGTACAGAATACTTCACAGCAAATGCTTTCTAATGCAATGTGCAGTTACATTTTTAATTGTTTTGATAACGTTGGTGGGTGGAATCGTCTTTGGTGTACATTTGATTTTTATGCCAGTAACTACAGTACCTCCCCTTGATCCTACTACTTCTACGGTTTCTTCTATGCATTCTTTTCACTCATTTCCTGAACACGAACAAGCTCGACGCTCAGAATTTATTAACAATACATTTGTACAGCTCTTGCATCAACACCAACTGGTAGTTAATACTACAGACTGCTGGGTGTGTGGCTTGATACCTCACACTATGGATAAAGGCATTCCCTATCTAGTCTTGCCTTTTAGCTACAATGGATCATTTCAGGCCTTTCAGACCATTTTTTCATATGCCCTTGAGACCTATCCTCCGCGTCCACCACGGTCCACTAAATACAACTCAGCCAACAAAGCTTTAGTCCAGGGAATTATTGACATGATTAAAGACGTCAATAATACTCCATCTTACCCTAGAGATGAATTACGGGTGTATTTGAGTTGGAACTCTACCGAGTATCGCCTTAGTTTGGGAGAAAGCAAGCGTAAACGCTCCACTTCAGTTTGGGTCGTGCCTCACCGAGGTCAGGTCTGTTTACTTGCAGATCGAGGTGGGGTATGCAGAATGATCCAATCGAGCTGCTGTGTCTTTATTCCAAATAATGCTCCAACAGTCTATGAAGCGATCTCTAAGCTACACAAGATTTCCGACTCTATACACGTAGATAAGGGAAACTGGTCCTTCATGGAGTGGTTTTGGACTCTGGTATCAGCGTGGGGATGGAAGGTTCTGATGGTCATTGGTGTCATCCTAGTATTTCTGTTCTCGTGCTGCCTTATTATCCAATGTGGTCCCGCTTTGTGTAGTCTTTGTGCTGCAACCTGTTTCAGAAAACCACCTGCATTAGGAGAAAAGACACGAGACAGGATGATGGTGCAACAACATGTCACTGACCTAATGAGCATAGAATTAGACTCTGACATAGACTGAGTAATTGCCTATGTAAGGGCAAAAGGAGGGTCTGAGGTTCCGTGACGATTTTACTCGTGTTTGTAACATTGTCATAAATACATAATTTTGGTATCAGTGAACCGCAAATGATCCATTTAGTATATCCTGGTGTTTTCGCTATGCTACGAGCAAGAGCACTCCTGTTACAAACACATTTCTGTTCTACCCGTGGCATCCATCTTAGAACACGGAAACCATTTTGTATTCCTTGCCCTCACATAGTCAATGGACACGCAATGACCTCTTTTCATTAAAGGACACGTAGGCTTTAACCGGCGATTCACCTTGCTAGTGACACGTGCACCTTAGGCCAGCAACGCTGTAGCAGCATGACTCGGCAAGAACTGCCTCCCCAGCCTGAGGCCAGTCCTGCTATACTGGTTCTTGTGTTCGTTGGCCTGATCATGATTAGGCGGCCGAAGCTGGTAACCGTGCCCATTTACGACCCACAAACATCTCTTATCCTGTCTTTCTATCTTCTACACCTGGCTCTGCTCCTTTCCTTCTGGGCCTTTATTAGGGGGAGGTAACGAAATTTACAATGAGGCGGTCCGGGTCTTGAATGAGAAATTGACATGGGATTATGATGGAATAGTGGGAACCCCTCATTCGTAATGTTTTGACATCAGATACTGTTGACGATTCCTGTGCAACGCCAAATATTTATTGTTTAAGACACGAATGTTTAGAACTGTGGTAACATGTAAAGAATTTGCCCCGAGCAGAATATTTAGTATATAAGGAACAACCCTCTTTGTACAAATTGAACAGGCTCCTAGACACTGCCCGTGTGCAGTTTCTGTGATTTCTGTGTCCCTGCAGTAATAAACCTTTGGTCTTTGACGCCACCATCGAGAAGCCCGTGTTTCTGTTTGTTTGTGCACCGAGACAGGTAGAACTCCGGGGTCTTCGGGTGTTATCCCTGACACCTCTGGACAGAACCAAAAAGTCCAGAACTCCAGTGCCAAGCATCCCTTTCTCAGAAAAACCTACATGGCTTTTCTCCAGCCCATGTCTGATTTCCAGCTTGCCCTCACATGATTTTACCCAGCTGCTCCCATTGTGTAGTCAAATCCCCAAGCTCTTAAAGCAAGACAAGAAATCTTTCTTCAATGGAGAGGAGGGACAATCCTTAGCTTTGCAGTTACTTTGAGCACTTTATGTAGGCAAGAAATCGATCCACTTTATGAAGGGATCGTCCTCCCTCAGAGATGGTCAGAGGATCCTGGCCGCATCCCTACTAAAGCAACATGTTTCCGATGATCTCTGCAAGCAAAAAAAAATGACAGCTTTAAAAAATGTCTTATTTAAAATATTTGTGGTCAAATGTAATAAATTTTGTGTAACTCATGGCAGCAATTTGCTCTGCTGCGTGGCGCAAGGAGGAGAAAGCAGCACAGCACCACAATTACTAAATATGGCCTTCTACTGCTGCATAGACAGTCTGGCTAGTGCCAGGCACACACCTTGCACAGTGACTTGACAGCCTTAATCATTCTGAGTGTTGTAGTCTTGGTTTGCTTTCTTTGAACTAGTTAGACAAACACACTGATAGCAATTATTTGTAGTTGAAAAGTTCAGAAAGGAAAGCAGTGTCCATTATAACATTGAGAAAGGATGTTAGCTTCCAGTGGGATGATGTGAAAAACGCTATCTGGCACTCTTTAATTACAAAACTAGGATTTTTTTTTTTAAGGGTTTTTTCTGAATGGGGAGATCATCTGGATCCATTGAGGACCAAGCATCCTTAGACAATGAAAACCATGTTTCTACCAACTGTAGTAGTGACATGAAATAAGTAGCAAAAATGATTGCTGAAAGTTCCTGATGAGATTTAGTGTAGAGGCAGCTTTTGCTAATGTACAGGCCTTTGTTTACAGTAGGCATTATGAATAATTTAGCATGTTTTGAATGTGGACATAACATCCAACTGGCAGACATTGGCACGCTTTTTGAGTTGGTTTGGCATGGTCAAACATTTGGAAGTTCAGACATCTTGGTGGCTTGATTTTTCAGTCTTTGAAGTCAGGTTAGAACTAACGATACATGTCTGTTTTTTGGGTGGCCAGCCACATAGAAATGATTTTAGTGCCCTTCTGAAAATCATACATCTATTCCATTAGTATAAGTGTGGAAAACATGTAGGGTCTCAGAGAAGTTCGTTGTGTTGGGGCCAGTTTCCTGTTGACTCTTGTACCCTGGTGGGACCCTTGTCCCAGGGTCTACCTGCTGCCACCCTCGCCACTCCTGCCGTGCCAACAGCGCGGTGACAGAGTCTTGCTGACACTGGTGGGACTTAATGTCCCAGGGTGCCCCGCGCTACCATCAAGTGGCCACAGCTGCAGGGGGAGGAGCCACCACTCGCTGAAAAGCGCTGCAGCCGTCCCGCAGCGCAGGTCTCAGAGAAGTTCGTTGTGTTGAGGGCCAGTTTCCTGTTGGTCAGTTTCCTGTTGACTCTTAAAATAATCACATCTAAACCATTTTTTTATAGTGGCCTATTAAGTATAAGTAGCAATGTTTGCAAAAAAGTTCAGATATAGTGCATGATGAAAGTCTTTTTATGCCGCATGTGTCCCTACAGACACCATTCCTGCGAGTTAAAGGGAAGTTAGTGACTCTCTTTAGTTCATATGTTTAATTAGTGCAATATATCCAGCAGTATAGCCTCCTCTGTAGGCTGAAGGTTGGCCTTCAGGCTCATTATTGGTTTCTGTTGGGCTATATCTAGTAGAACAACAGGGTGACCCCCAAATAAACACTCCGTGAGGTATAAAATTATGGTAGTAAGAAGTTTGAGTTTATTTGGTTCTTTTGGTATGCTGACTTTGGTTCTCAAGCTTTACTTTTCCACTTTTTACAACTTTAGTATTTTCCAGCAGCGGGCGGTGGAGTTAAGCGCGGTGGAGCAGTCGGGTGGGGATTTGATGTCGACAGACGACAGAATGGGATTTATTTATTTATTTTTACCTATTTCGTTGTCAGTCGACTACCCCCCTCCCGCCATGCCCTGCCCCCGCCACGCCCCAGCGCGCTTACCTGCACTGGCCGTTGCTGGTATTTGCAGTTTTGTCTGACAGGACTAGCTGAGTATTAACGCATCACTTGAAAAAGGCTATTTTTTGTAAAATGCAATATTTTAAAGGCACCTTTTTCCTTTGGGCTCCTGGAACATTCAATGGTTCTTGCCCACCGTCAGTCTAATGCATCTACAGGGAGGATGCCCTGTTGCAGGCATATAGTGGAGATTTGGTGGTGACAGAGCAAATGTTTTCAGTCAAGTGGGAGAAGCTGAGATTTATGGCGCTAGAGATGGGGCATCTTGACAGGCCAATGTTTCCATGCAGGATATATACATAATGGGTACTGTGTTATCCTTCCAATCTTATATTGACTGTACCGACCTCCCATGTGTATTTGGCCATCCCTGCTGCCCCACCTATGACTCCAACACTGACTTCTACTCATATGTCCAATCACATTCAAAACTTTCTAGTCCTGCCCGCAAACCTTGTTTGATCACCTATTTGATCATCCAAGCAAAGAACGTGTCCGATGTGCTCTTTTCTTAGTCACTGGTCAGTTTTCTTTCAACTGTTTCTTTGACTGACTTGACAATCCACACATTGTAAACTCTCGATTCCCTCACCTTGGTGCCAAGCATCCCTTTCTCAGAAAAACCTACATGGCTTTTCTCCAGCCCATGTCTGATTTCCAGCTTGCCCTCACATGATTTTACCCAGCTGCTCCCATTGTGTAGTCAAATCCCCAAGCTCTTGCAGGTAGACCCTTGTCCCAGGGTCTACCTGCTGCCACCCTCACCACTCCTGCCATGCCAACAGCGCTGTGACAGAGTTGCGCTGACCCTGGTGGGATTTCATGTCGCAGGGTGCTCCGCGCTACCATCAAGTGGCCACAGCTGCAGGGGGAGGAGCCACCGCGCACTGAAAAGTGCTGCAGCCTTCCCACGGGACGCGCGCGGGCCCATGGGCGAAGCCCGGGCCAAGGGCGGGCCCGTCCTTGCCCGTCATCGACAGGAAGAGACAGGACAGGGCCTCCCCCCTTAGATCTCTCTTCCTTACATCAGCTGCCCTAAAATCAGCTCCATCAAGGACATCGCTGGTCTTGAATCCTAGCCCGCCATAACAGCAAGTAGAAAAGCCACCTTTGGGGGACTTTGGACCTTTTTTCTCTCCTTCTACTGCTAACCATGACTGAGTAATTTTCTGCCTGGCCACTAGGTAAAATTGCCCCAGGGGTTCCCTAGTTTGAAAACTTATATATGTCCTGTTGTGTGCTGGTCTATTACTAGTATTTTAACCTCTAAATCTATCTGTTTAGCCAGTAGGTAAAGGGGAGCTCCTGCTTAAACTGAAACGGGGAAGCGCACCTGTATCCCTAAAAAAACTCGGGCTCAAGTTTTCTCCGACTCCCCCCCCCCCCATGTCAATTGATAAAATACTACAAAGGGCCATAGGTGTTGTTACTTCTGAAATTGAACGAACGGAAAGGTATCAATCACCCCTGACCTCTTTCCGCTTACAACGGACCTACCTAGTTCCAACACTCTTTCTGGTCCGTTGCACACCACCTGGAGAGGAGCTTATGCCCCCCCCCCCCAATACCAAGTGGTCTCTGCACTGGACCCAATAACATTGATTAATGAGGGTATGGGTATCCGTAAGAAGGGGAAGCGTAAGCAGACAGCTGGGAGGGCAACCATGAATAGGAAGGCAAGAACAGGGAGTGATCCGGGGGCAGAAGACTTGGCTAATCGGAACCCTGCAACAGAATCCTTACCAGTCTCTAGTACTGATCCCAAGTATCCAGTTTGGGCTCAGTCACTACAAGCAGACTTGTTGATTAGACTTGGTAACTTGATTAGGCAAGAGGTTTTCCCCCTTAGCCGAGCAACTAAAATCCCTGACATCTATGGTATCCATGAGGCAAATACAACCTACACCTACTTCAACACTACTTACAGGGAGGAGGAGGCCAAAACCTTAATCTTGATTCTAGCTTGAGGGCACCTGTAGATAAACAGGTGACCACTGCCACCCAAGATTCTAGTACATTACAGCTCACTAGTCTAGTCAAGGTTATAGTATTACCCCTCAGCCCCCTATTGCACAGTGTGAGCACGAGCACACTATAAATTCAACACCGAGAACAGCTCGTGATATGGCAGAGAGTACCCAGCCAATGGCCCTCACGCTGAGCACCCATCATTCCACCAGTATTGGGGCAGCCTCTGCTATAAGCAGTGAAGAGCTAGGGAGTAAGGCTGATGGTGCCCTGCCAACTATAAATCTCCCCCCAGAATCATTACCTTATGTAGTTGTTTTAACTGGGGTCCCTCCTCTAACCGGTTCCCAGAGGGAGATGCAGTTAGAACTCAAGAATAAGAGTTTATTTTGGCTAACAACACCCAGGCAGCTCCCTTATGAAAGGGCTGAGGAAATTTTATTTTTTTTTTTAAAACCTTTATTTGAAAAAGGAGTACAGTTACAGACCCACAACCACCAAGGCCGGTCAGTTATACGGATAAAAAATAACAAAGCAGTACACAGCTCATCAGCCGACAACCCGAGGGTCCGGCAGCAAATAAACGCAATAGTATCCAGAGCTCATGGCGGGCGGGGATAATAAAAGGTTTCATATTTTATAATACATACACAACAAAAAGAAAACACAAAAAAGAGTTTGAGGCAAAACCAAGCAATATAAGGACTGTTACATGCGATAGGGGGGAGACAAATGAGCAGCAAGCACAGAAAAACCATGGAAAAGGGGGGAGTGGGGATCGAGAGTGAGCAATACATCACAAATAACAGTAAGGCAAAATACCGAAACGTACAGTCAAGGAGATTGTGGAACATCAGGGGACTCAACAAAGGGAGGATCACATATCTCTCCACGGTACGAATTCCACTGACCCCATATCCTTCCCCACTTCTTAGGTCTACCACGGGAGATGTACACAATTTTTTCTCTAAACATGCACCAGTCCATGTTCTCTTCCCAGGTCGAGACCAGTGGTGCCCTCTGAGATCCCCACAATTGAGCGATATCCCTCTTCGCTATCATGTTGCCCAATGTGACCCATTGAGTCTGAGCAACCGTACAGTCATTCGGTTCCCAGATATTCAGCAGACAGCGTCTGGCCTCGGGGAGTAGCCCAACACCAGTGACCTCACTCAGCACCGCATGCACTCGATTCCAGAAAATCACTACCTCCGGGCATTCCCATATAATGTGGAGGAAAGTAGCAAGCATACCACAACCACGCCGACATGATCCATCCTCAGAATAACCCATATGCATCAACCGTGGACCCGTGACATAGACACGATGCAGAATCTTCAGCTGCACCAGTCGGAGACGTGCCGGAATCGCGACTTCTTTAGGGGAGGATATTGCAGTCTGCCAGTCCTCATCGTCTATCTCCAAACCATCACCAGTCCATGTATCCCTTAGCTGTATAAGAAGGTCCGAACGGGCATTAATACGTTTTTTATATATGAGGGAGATAGTGCTGTCAGGGACATGCCCATACAGCACTCTATCCTCCAGAGGAGAAGACTCAGGGATCGCAGTACCAGCAGGGAAGACCGAGTCAAGAGCATGGCGGACCTGAAGATATCGGAAATACTCCCTATCACTCAGCTTATACTCCCGTTTCAGCTCGTCAAACGACTTGACTCTGTCAGTAGCCCAAAGATCACCCACCCCGCTGATACCAATAAGGTCCCATCTATCGAAACCCCTCGAGGACCACAAGCCACCCAATCTCTCAGCTGCATGCAGGGGAGTTGCTCTAGTCAGTTTGTCCGTCCAGCCCGTAGCCGATGTTGCACTATCCCATACACGTACCGCCACCGCAGTGGGGCCCGTCAGATTCCTCCTGGCTGTCCTGGAATAGAGCGCTCTATTATAATCGCCCCCCGGCAATTGCCACCTGTCCATCTCATAAGCGGGATTTGGAACGGGACCATACATGGCATGATTGATAGCACTCAACTTAGACGCCCAGTAATAGCGTTTAACATCAGGCAAAGCAATACCGCCATCATACCAGGGCAAAGTCAGTTTTGCCAATGCTATGCGAGGCCGTCCGCCCAAACCAGTCTCCTCTGGAGGCCCTCGATTTCCCGAAAATAGCCAGCCGGAACCAGATCAAGCGTGTTTTGGATGGCGTAGAGGAACCGGGGAAGAGACATCATTTTAAACAAGGCCGCCCTACCCAAAGGGGACAGAGGCAGTCCACACCACACCGCCACATCCGACCGAAGCCGGGCAAGCGGAGGAAGTAAATTCCGCTCATAGCGTACCTTGGGGTCCATCGAAACGTAAATCCCCAAGTATTTGAAGCCAACTCCGGAGACAGGTATAGGGCAAACACGAGGCAAAGAAGGCTGTCCACCTGTAAGTGGATAAATACAGGATTTAGCCCAATTGATAACCAAACCAGAGTTCTTTCCAAAAGAATTCAGGACGTCAAACAAAACACCCAATGACTTACGGGGAGAAGTAAGGTACAACAGTATGTCGTCGGCATAGAGCGACACACGATCCTCGAAGGTAGGGGACCACCGTATGCCCCGGAGCGAGGGCTCCCAACGGAGCCACGCAGCAAGGGGTTCAAAAGCAAGTGCAAAAAGGAGAGGCGACAGAGGGCAGCCCTGCCTCGTGCCACGCCCAAGGACAAAAGGATCTGAGGCCTTTCCGTTGACCACCACCTGAGCCAGTGGTTGCTCATACAAAAGTCTAACCCACCCGACAAACTTAGGACCAAAGCCAAACTTGGCAAGGGCAGCCCACAGATAAGGCCATTCCACCGTGTCGAAGGCCATTGAGGCGTCAAGGGAGACCAAGACGGCCGGCTCCTCAAGAGACCCCGCCCTTGCCAGGACACCATGAAGACGTCGAAGATTGAGTGCGGTATTGCGGTGTGGGATAAACCCGGACTGATCAGGGTGTACCAAATCACCGATCACCGTAACCAGTCGGCTTGCCAAGATCTTAGCAAGGACCTTGGGTTCCACATTCAAAAACGAGATCGGCCGATAGGACGAACAGTGGTCACGAGGTTTGCCATCCTTGTGGATGACCACAATGGACGCTAGTCTCTGATCTCGTGGAAGAATCCCGAGATCCCGCGATGCCAGAAACGTCCGACGAAGATATGGCGCCATTTTGTCCGGGCCCAGCTTATACAGCTCAACTGGTATGCCGTTCGGGCCCGAAGCCTTACCCGAACGGAGCGCACGGATAGCAAGTGCTACTTCATCGTTGGAGAAATCCGCCTCCATAAGCTCCTGGTCAGAGTCCAACAGTCTAGGCAACGCTATATCGCGGAGCAACAGGTGTGAATCCTCCTCTGGTCTGCCCGAGACCGGCGCATAAACCTTCTGAAAGTGCTGGGCAAAGACCTCCACTATCTCGACCGGGTCCACCACTCGCACACCATCCACTCTCTCAATAACAGGCACCACCCGATTCAATCTTTCCCATTTATCAAGCCAAGCAATCAATTTCCCCGCCTTGTCACCCACATCATACAGACGCCCCTGCTGCTCACGACTCATTGCCATAGCTGCATCAGTCACCAGAGCTTTGTATTCAGACCGTTTAAGCGCCAAGAAGTGCAAGCCATCAGGCGTAGTTCCAGACTCCATCTGCTCCTCCAACTCAGTAATATCGTTTTCCAGTCGCACCACTTCCATAGTTCTGTGCCTCCTCTCGCTAGCAATCAAAGAGAGAGTCTGACCACGGATGACAGTTTTATAAGCCTCCCACAAAGAAACAGGGGAGGATACTGACCCCTCATTCTCAGCAAAATAGTAATCCATATGTTTAACCACTTCCGCACCAATGCGGGGGTTACGAAGATGCCACAGATTAATCGGAGCAACCCGACCCCCGGACTCTAGCCGCACGTCAAGAGTGAGCCAGAGTGGGGAGTGATCCGAGATTCCCCTAGCCAAATGCCTAATTTCCCTTACAGAGACCATCTGCACCGCAGGTAAAAGGATGTAATCGAGTCTCGAAAGACTACCATGAGCTCCTGAGTAAAAGGTGTATTGGAGCTGGCCAGGGTGAAGTTGCCTCCAACAATCAGCCAATCCCAATGTGTCCAAAAAATTCCCCAACCACAACTGCGACGTGGGGAGGGTCCTACGAGGGCTACGATCCTCCTCTCCACTGACGACCGAATTAAAATCACCACCCACTACCAACAAGCCATCGGGGAGCCCGAGGACCACCCCACCCAAATCAGAAAACGTAGTGGACTATAGACCAGGGGGAACATACACAGACAAAATGGAGATCGTCCTTCCCTCCCATCGACCCACAACAGCGGCATAGCGACCCCTATCGTCCAGCACCCTATCATCTATCTCGAGGGGGAGGGAATTTCTAACCAGGACGCCCGCCCCCCTCGATCCAGTAGTGAATCCAGAGTGGGTCACCAAACGGTAGCCTCGTCTATTCAGTGCGTGGCACGTATTACCTACAAGGTGTGTTTCCTGTAGTAAAACGATATCCGGGGAGTGTCGCTTCAAATACTGCAACACTATCCCCCGTTTAATCCCATCCCGAGACCATTAACGTTCCAGCTCAACACTCTCAGCCCCCTACCCCATCCCAGAAATGAAAAAACAGTCCCCCCCACCACGAAACAGGCACAAAGGATAGAATACCAACCAAATTGTAGCCTCGAAACAAACAAACAAGAAAACCCCCCCCACCAACCCCCAAGGAACCCTCAACACACAACCCCCCACCCTGCACCCCTGTGGTAGACCAAAAAGCCACCCCAACTTGCAGTGTGCCTGTCGCCCCATTAAACTAACCTACAAGAAGAGAGAGAAAAAAGTCCCCTGAGGAGGAAGAGTCCCGAATCCCCCCCACCCCAGGGTATCTACAACGTACAAACAGTGCTATCACAGAGCCACTGCAAAGCGTCCAGAAATTGGCTCGTCGGCATAGACTCACTACTCCTGTTCTTCCAAGCCGCCCTCGGCTCCCCTCGAATTCTCCGGACTGGTATGTTGCGTCGGCTGCTTGTCCAGCCAATCACTGGACACCTCGGGTCGATCGAAAAAGAATGCACGGTCATTATGTTCAATTCTGAGGCGAGCCGGAAAAAGCATGGCATATTTCAGTCCCATGTCCCTAAGACGTCTTTTCACCCCCGTAAAGCCCATACGTTGCTTCTGTACAGCCTGCGTAAAGTCCGGATAGAAGCGGATCGATACATTTTCAAACTTGGTAGGGCCATTAACACGGGAGGCCTGCAGGATAGCGTCTCTGTCTCGGAAATTAAAAATCCTGGCTATGATGGGCCTCGGAGCGGCACCAAGCTTGGGCTTCCCACCCGGAATACTGTGCAAAAAGATTACTGAGGCCCTTTGGTGCCAAGTGGTTCCGGATAAGAGGTCCGTAGGCACATCTGTAGAATTCTCCGGGACACCTACGATGCGAACGTTGTTACGCCTGGCCCGGCTCTCGAAATCGTCCAGTCTACGGGCGAACGAGTCCCGCGCCGTGCGGAGATTACGGACCTCGGTCTGGAGATCCGAGACATCCGTAGTCAGGCTTGTCGTCTTGATGTCCAGGGTCTTGACCCGCTCATTAGTTCGCCCCAAATCCGTCCTGATAAGATTGACCTCAATCGCCACCGTGTCCAACTTAGTGGCCATCGCGGTCTGGATACTGGTAATGGCGCCCATGACATCCTTTAAAGTCGGCTCTTCAGTCGCAGGCGTATCGTCACCAGGCTCCCCAAGGGCCTTGTTCGCTCCACCTGGGGATCCCTTCGGGCGAGTAAAGCGATCTATAGTCTGAGCTTGGGCAGCCCCCCCACGGTTTGGGCCTCTGGTGTTGCGCCTCTCAGAGTCCGCCCTGCCCGTCATGACAGGCGACGAGCTCCGACAGGACCTCAGGGACCTAGCCAAAATAATCCCCTCCAGGGCAAGCCTGTAAAGTCGGAAGGGCGACGATCGACGGCAAAAGTAGAGTTAACGACCAGACCAGGGCAGCAGCATAGATCAGCACCGAGGGGGCGTCAACAATAACCAAAATCGAAACCGAAAGTACCACAGGGGCAGCAGAAGTATCTCTCCAGCCGTTGTTGTTCAATTGCCACCTGGGTATCTCGGGAACTCAAACCCCCGGTTGGCCTACGCTATAGGCCTCAAATTACGAGGAGCAGCAAGTCCCGTTCCCGGCGGCCAAATCGAATTACAGAAAAAGTTTTTGCTATCAGCAGGGCATCAGCAAGAAATACCCGTCGTCCAAATCAGGATTTGCTTCAGGATAGATGAGGGTGGCGGAAGGGGTCTCGGGAACCCTGTGCTCACGCGTCCATCTTGGATCCGCGCGTAGCTCCTCTGCTGAGGAAATTCTTATGGTGCGGAGAGTAGATTGGGTGGGACCTAATAAGAAATCTAAGTCAGTAGACTGTGTGGTTGTTAACTTTAAAAACCCCTAGACTATATGTTTTCTACTTAATAATAGAACCACCCCTGGAGAGTCCCGCACAGGTGTGAGAGAGTTCCCGCTGGATTACTTCTACTCCAATTGTTCTAACTCTGGTATGGCAAAAACTCTCTTGGGGCACACTAAACACAGGGAGGAGGGACGGTACCTGGCCTATAGACACCCTTCCAGTAGGCCTCTGTTTTATAATTTGCCGGTAAACAACCGATACAGGCCTCTGGAAGATGTTGATTAACCACTAAGCATATATGGCATGGGTTCCCCCAAGCGTAGTGAGGAACATCAGGAAGGGAGTGTGCAGTAAGTTCAGGGGAGCCCCAAACGGACGCCCTCTGTTGCGCTGGGTGTGCAGCTTACCTTGGGGAGTGGGGCCCCGGTGCGATAATATTTCTCTTCCTCACTGGGGACTACATTTATCAACCCGCCCAACCCCCCCTAATGACACGTAAAGGGTTTAAACTACTTAAACATAGCCGAAACTCCCTCTGACCACTTGCGGGGAGTCTCTAGCTCGGGTAGTGTCCTGCAGATTTTATCTTGGAACTTAGCTGGCATCAAGGGCAAACTTGCTTGTGCTGAGTGGGGTCTTTTTGTGGACCAGTTTGATGTGTGCCTGTTCCAGGAGACGTGGGCAAGAGATGGTTGTGCAAGGGTGGGCTTTGCAACATTCAGCATTCCAGCTACCACTAGAGAGAGGGGTAGACCGCCGGTGGATTATCTATTTGGGTAGCCTCTCACGTTTGCTGTATACTTAGCACCTTAAACAGCTCCTCTAATGACATTCAATCTGTAATGCTCACCTTTCCCTCTAAATTGACGTTTGTCATCATTAACGTCTATGTCGCGCCATGTAAGCCTGGCCCAGGAATCAAAAACCCTTGAGGAATTAAACTCTTTTATTCCGACGGTGCCGCTCAACTAGAGGCTGATAGTTGGGGGAGACCTAAATTGCCATTTTTAACCTCTTTTAGGCACCCATGATGTGATCATTAACGAGGAGGACTTGCAGTGGGCTATCCCTGACCCACAAGCCCATCCGTTTAAGACATGGTCTCCCCTAGTACTCCAAATCAATGCTATCCTCTTAAACCATTCCCTGAGGGCTTGTAATTGTCGTACATTGTCTGATAGGCCTGGCAAACCTACATTTAACAGAATCGGCTAAGCTTCTCTTATAGATTACATTTTAGTAGGGTGCAGATCATGGTATAAGGTTTTGGATTTCGCTGTCATCCCACGTGATGACAGCGACCATAATGCCCTGGCACTATCACTGAAGGTGCCGGACTCAGGTATTCTTCCTGCTACCAACCCTCCTTCAGATGATAGGCTAACCCTCACCAGTAACAGGAGAAGAATTAAGTGTGGGGCAATAAAACAAACACCCGAGAAGCTGGGAACATTATACGAAATGGTTATACCAACCATGCAGGAACTCAGCAGCATCCCCGCCAATTGGGATAATCCAGCCCTTATCCAGTTGGTTGCAGCACTCCATAAGAAGCTGACAGTTAATTTAGCCGATACTCCCTGCAAACTATAGACCGATCAGTTTGATCAATGTCACCCAAAAACTCTTCGGATACAGGGCTGGCTGGAAGAGAATTACATCATCAACCCTTATCAAGCCGGAATCAGGAAAAACACCTCCACCGTGGACCAAATATATAGATTTCAACGTATTACTTGGAAGACGGTATCAATAGAGGGTGGCAGCCTCTAATTGATTTTTTTGGACCTGAAAACAGCCTTTGATTTGGTGCCCAGAATCAAACTTTGGGGGTCCTAAGAGAACTGGGGATTCTTACTTACTTGCTCAACCTGCTTATCAAGCTGCATGATGCCACCTATGCCCAAGTAAGATGTGGAAGGGGGGAGGATTAACCAACAGGCTCCCAGTTGACAGAGGGGTGAGACAGGGCTGTGTGCTCTCACCGACCCTGTTTTGCCTCTTTGTCAAAACACTCATTGCACAACTTACAGAGGTTGAGGACAATGATGCCCCTAAGTTAGCAAACTCAAAGGTTCCAGCATTGATGTTTGCTGACGATACTCTTTTGTTGTCTAAGTCGCTGATGGGTATCCAGAGGATACTGGATAGGTTTGCTTTATTCTGTAATAACAGGGGTCTGGTGATCAATACCACTAAAACTAAGTTCATGATAGCTAACCCGCCTAAGAAAACACACCCTAATCCTCAAATAAATGGTATAGCATAGGAAAGGGTTTCTGTGTTTGACTATTTGGGCGTCACCCTTACGGAAGACATGGAGTGGGCGTCCCAAATAGCCAAAGTCAAGCTTAAGTTAGCCCAGACCGCTGGGGGCATAGCTAAAATGGCAAGGGAATCGACAACTAAACCCATTGTCCCCGCGATTGAGATGTATAGGGCGCAAGCGAGGGGAGCCACGTTGTATGGGGAGGAACTTTGGGGGTATTGCTCTCCCGCTCTTTTAAAAGCAGTGGAGAATAGTTTTTTTAGGTAAATCTTGGGCCTTCCAGAAAGCACCACGCTAATCCCCTTGCGGTTAGATCTTGGCATTGCCCCGTTTAAAGACGAGGTAGTTCTAAGACCCTTAACCTTCTGGTGCAGGCTATGGGTGACCCCTGAACTAACAGCGTTTCAAGCAGAAACCAGTGAGTTATTATCCTACCCTGGACTATTGAAAAAAGTTCCTTGGTTTGCGTATGTAAAGCATGAATGTGTCATCATAGGCAAACTAACTCTCTGGAGTAATCCAGCGGAAACCAGCCCTCTGGTTCCTCGAGCTGTATTACCGAGGATTTATCGACCCAAAAGCTTGAGGCCATCCAGTCAAATTCGAAATTAGGTGCCTTAACAACACAGTTCCTTACTGTGAAGGAGAACTATAAACTTAAACCCTTCCTGGACGATATCTCACCATATATAGCAAGGAAGTTATATGTGCATTTCAGATACAGCTCCCTACACCTCCGGACTTTCACCGCAAAATGGGCTGGGCAGCACGAACATGGGTGCCCAGCGTGTAATATTCAGGAGGAGTCTGAACTCTATGTTTTATTTTTCTGCCATGGGTACCAAGCAGCAAGGCGGTGTTGGCTTATACAACTCTGTTGGAACTTGGGGTTTGTGCATTGTCGGGAGGATTTTAGAGTCTTAAACTATGACACCGCCAAGCCCATTGTTTTTGCTGTTTCTCGATTTTTAAACGCAATGTGGGGAAGGAGATGGGTTTTCTTAGAAAAGGAAAAACAACTAAACATTGTCAACCAGTCCGCAGTATTATCAGAAGTGCCCAGTAAGTGATTATCACATTGCCTTCTAATGGGATCCAGCTCTTTTAACGCTTTTATACTAAGTGTGTTTTTAACATAATTTTGCAGTTTTAACTATTTATTGAAATATTGCTGCTATCCCGTGTGCATTGAGCTTATTCACACTAAATGAACTGATTTGCTACTGTAATCTATGTCCATCCACTGCGTTTTTCTCCCTCCGGTCTGCTACGTCAATATTGCATTGTCTTGGTGAAATTGCTATGATCTCATGTTTTGGCAACCTTTCTCTCTTGGATTTGATGTCTTTGTATTGTCTGGTTCGTTTATTTTTTATTATGCTTGTTCTTTTGTCTTTGTATACTTTTATGGTCCTAGTGACCGAAATAAAGGTTTTTGAACTGAACTGATTAGAATATGTACCACTGAAGCATGGGAGACTGGGCCCATAAAACCCAACAAAATACCCAGAGCTAAAAGCCTGATTTTATGACAGCAAGTCCAAATCGTTTCAATACTAAAATATATGTTGTCTCCAGACCTAGAGACTGACTACACATCAAAAGAAGAGCATGAGTAAATTTGATACAAATAAGGATAAGTAGGGCACATTTTCAATGTGCTTGTCTATCTACATCACCTAGGACAAAGGGTGTGAGGTCAGTGTCAAAAAATGTGTAATCAAGTGTGATCAGGTGGGGGATATAGTATTACCAAAATAACCAATATGACTGCATTTTTTCAGGATGACATTGTTGCACCTGGGAGAACAGTCTTGTCTTTTATTGTCCCCACATGAAGATGGTTGACCTCTTGTGGCTCACACTATATGCCCCAAGGTAATGGTGATAACCTTGAACATCATGGTGCTGTCGCTGCATCCCTTGTTCTGGACTCTGATTGAAACCATGACCTTGTGTTGTCATCTGATGCTGGAGGTTGTTGGGGTGCTTTTCTGTGGTATGCCAACGACCTTCAAAACTACTGGTCGGTCTAGTCCTGTCAGTCTTATATTTATTCCAATGAGATTTGTTGTGCAGTCTTCTGTACAGAGGTGGCCACAAGGCAGTGGTCTTGTGATGAAATCCAAGCAGGCCAGACTGGCTGTTGGACCTCTGTTGGAGCCCCCTGGAGATGTAGATTGCCAGACACCTGGTGTCTATGAGGATCTGAGTCAGCAGGTGGTTACCAAGCCAGAGGAACAAATACTGGTGAGAAACAATAAGGTAACTGAAGTCAGTCATTGGTTTCTTACTAGCAATTTAGTTCCAGTATATACCGAGGCCAGAATTTCCGATTGGGTTCTGAATGCAAGTGCATTACTCTCTTTGGTTTTTGCATATTCTTGAGAGGGCTGGTAGAGTAGCAGAAGTAATGCCACTTAAGATCTTTTGACTGGTACGCTGCTTTAGTTCAAACAGTACTTCAGCATTTTCGTACAATCCTCTAAATACTAGCAACCAAATTTTCAGGTAGTCGAGATTATTTCCAAAAATGAGCTAGCAGCAATGCAAGGAGGCAGCTTAAGTGGTTTTAATACTGATTAAAATGTCTATCAGCAACATGTGCCTTGCGTTTCTTCCTTGTCCTGTGGGGCTTGTGCTCCTACATTTATAATTGTAAAATCTAACACTGCAAGTGCCAAAATGTCCTGGATAAGCTACTCAAGCCTGTCATAGGCCAGGATGAGAGCTTTGTTCATTTGCATCTCACTGACCATCAATCTGACCTAGGAATAGGCTTTGGTCCAATGTAATTTCAAACCCCTGTGTGCAAGGTGTTCATTTGCATTACAAACTCTACCACACATAGAGTGCAACTCTGCATGTGTGGCATACATTTGTGAGTCATGTGCACTTCATCCACGCATGCATTACTACACGGCTTTCTTACGCCTATTATTCCTGAAAATAAACATGAGAATTGATCTTTCTCTATTTTTTTTTATGATTTAAGGACAGGTGTCTGGACGCGGCATTTTCTCTAGAACATTCCCATATATTTGAAATGCGAAATAATGAATTTGTAGTGCTACACCTTAGTACAGTTCTTTTTACTCTTTTGCACCTAATTTCAGTCTGTGTGCCTAAAACGCCATCTGTGGGTATAAATCCCAGATAATGGTCCATAAAAGCAGTCTCAACAGGCATTTATGCCTGCAGATGGAACATCCACCCGCAGGGCAGATTTTGTGCAGTATTATATTTTAGTAATAGTGGAGAGGGACTCGAGCACTTCCAGGGAATAAAACAGAAAGTTAGGAAAAGTTAGGAAATGTAAAGAAAATCTATTGCCATACTTTTTGGGGGATTCGCATACCTTCCCATTATTTTTCCAATTTAATTGTGCAGAAAAACTGCTTGGAGTAAATGTGTAGATCAGTTTAAAGTTTTCCCGTACATCTCCGCAATTTCAAGGGGTTTAAAGGAAAGGGCTTATCCATAAATAAGAAAATGTTTCTTTTGGTGAAAAAACATCTTTCTATAATGGATATTTTCTCAGAATGTCATCCTTTAGGTTTTCGGTCCAGCAGAGGGTACTCAGGAGCATGTACGGAAATATATAATTTTAGTTAATTTCAATGCAGAGACTGAGGGGTATATTCATAAGAACGTGTGCTAAACATCACCAAAAAATGCTAAGGCACCTTCACACATCGCAGCCTATCACAGGAAAATAACCCTGTGTTAACGTGGAATTCAAAACACGGTGGTACCATGCGATAGTCGGCTGAAAATTCGGCATAAGTCCGCGATACAACCACCGCGATGGAGATAAAAACACAAACCCCAACGTGGAAAAAGACGCGATGTGCCCAAACTCGAGAAGAAAACAGTGACAACCAGCGAGAGGCCAGCAATAACCACGTGTAATGCCGGAAAAAACACAAGAATAGCATACGGAAAATGCCACTAAAAAAACAACATTAACTGCGGAGTACCATGAATGCATCCTGATCCACTGCACAGGACAACATGAACCCCACAAAACCCACGGAGGAACACCCAGGAATACAGGGCCCGTGGAAGGCCAATGAAAAGAGGAAGACGGGGTACAGTCGCCAGGAACACCACATTATCGCCACGGATGAGCCAGAACACCACCACCAACTGCACGTTACCTCCAACGCGGCGACACAGAGGCAAAGATGGCACACCACACCGCACCATGTGAATGCCATCGCATGGCAGAGGCGGGCAATGGAATAGTACAAGAGGCCCTGGACTGATGTGAATGGCAAAACCAAGCAGAAACTCGCTGCCAACACGGAAGCAGCAACACAACCCGGAAGAGGGGGACCAGCAGAACACCAGGAGCGGAATGACATGGAGAAGATGGTGGCCACAGTCACCAGGCAGGAGACGGTGACAGGAGTCGGGGATCCGGACACTGTCCAACATGAATGATTTGACACCACATCAACAGGGTGCACACAGACCAGGGAGTGGGTGGACGGGGGAGACGGGCCCAATGGCACACATGAACAATTAAGCAGAGCACACTGCACACCCACAGTGACTCAGGATCATGTCCCTGATCCCACGGGAACACTTCAGCACACACACAAACACCAAGTAGTCCCATGTACACCATGTGGCCAAAGGGGCACCGACACAACACATCAACAAGCACACAAACAACACAGTGCGAAACACAGTAAACATGCATATGCATCAGCCACACTGACAATGTAAGAGAAACCACATGATGAGTAACATGGCTGCAGTCCAGTTACCATGATGATGTACATGTCATGACACTGAGGTGACTGAGTACGGACTACAACCGGAAAGGTGCAGGTCACACTCGGACACAACCACCTGCTCAAATCACCCCTTACGTCAATGACACATCTGTGGACAAACCATTCCCAAGAGTCACAACTCGACAAAGAGCACAAGTTACCCAAGTCTGCAACATCTCTGCACTGTGGAAGCACAGAACTGACAGGCACACCACCTGAAAGGGACCAGGGGTATACAAATTAGAGCTGCAGGATCGAATCAACCACCTTGCAGAATATGCACATAAGTATAAGTGTACCTCAACATTGACAACATCCGGGTACAAAGAGCAACACCTCCACAACAGAACACAGGACATTACTGGTGCCGCAAATGTGCACAACATGGCAAATTACATCTGGCACAGCAGGAAACTGTGACATGACAATGTACAAGTACAACCTGTAATCTGCAAATATGTTTTATTCACACACAATGTGTTTTTGGACATTTTGTACTCTCCCATGATTGCCAGGGATGGCCACAATGCCACGTGCTCATGAGAAGTAATTGTCACGGATGGTGTACCTACGGGCCATTCCTGCCACAGCTGCAGTGGGATGTGGGTCACCTGCCCCATCATCGCCATCATCGTCCGGTACTTCTCGAAGTGGGATCCATGGGGCATTGGTGCGTACACAGATGTTGTGCAACACACACCATGCAAAGATCATCTTGCAAACGATGTCCGGGCTGTACAGGAGCTTTCCACCTGTGCTGTCCAGGCACCTGCTACATGACTTCAACACGCCCAATGTGTGTTCAACGATGCCCCAGGTGCATATGTGGGCCACATTGTACTGCCTCTGGGTGGATGTATTCGGGTCTCGGAGGGGTGTCATCATCCAAGGGCAGAGTGCATATCCATGATCACCTGTGACAGTGCAGGGAGAAAAGAGTCAATACTTGTTTCGGCAGGATGTGATGGCAGGCCCACTAATCCAGTGATGCCTGTGCTGGCTGTGTGTGGGGTGAGTGAAAGCCAACCCTCAGGGTGTAGCTGGTGCTGGCAACATCTCCAACAGTCATCAGCCACTCAGACAAGCAATGGCAGAACAAAGGGTGATGAATTGAGTCACACAGGGTTAGTGGCCCCGGATGTACAGCGGCCAACACTGGCCCACCGCCACGCGACACTGACTAGCTGGTCACTGGGGCAGGGTCACGGGTGCAGAGAAGGTTTCCGTAGATGTAAAAGGAGCTCATCGTGGAGTGTCTCAGTGGACAGTGGAAGGTGTACTCCCAGGGCACATGCCAGCTGAGTCCAGCAACATGAAGGATTTGAATGCCACAGACTCATGCCAGACACCAAGTCCGTACCTGCCCGTTGCTGATAACAACCCCAGGCTACAGGCTCAGACACCAACAATGTTCTGCCGGAGGCTGGCAGTCACTCACCGAGCACAGGGTTAGTGGTGCCATGTGGCGCCGGCATGTGATGAACAAGGTTAGTGGCACCATGTGTCGCCGGCTGGCATTGAACTGGGTTAGTGCCACTACGTGTTGCAGGCCTGCGATATAGAATTAAGCCTCACTCATCGAAGTGAGTCTGGCGCTGTGGCTGCTGCCATGGACTTGGGGTCACTGCCATTCAGGACTCAGGACACAGTTCCACATGTGGGATCTACTGTGATGAAGGGGACACCGGTGGAGTATGTCAATGAGAATGGAATAATGTGGGCCAGAGTTGTGGGGGCCAGCATTCTGCTGCTGAGACTGCAGAGGTTGCGGGACTGGGGCTTGGAGTTTGCCCCGGCATGTTGTGGGCCCTCTTTGACACACAACGGTGTGGCAGGCGAGCAGTGCAGCTTTGGGGTGCTGTGGCAGGCAGGCCTGGTCTGGGTATCAGCGTCCTGGGTTGCAGCAGGCGCACAGGGTCGCAGGCCCGCTGCTCACGGTGTCGGCCTCATGGCGGACTGCGAGGCACCGCCCTGTCAGTGACGTTGGCCTTTAGGGAGAGAACCACGCTCTGCACCACAGAGTTTTTGTCTACACCCCTGCGCAGCCCTGGCATACTCAGGGCCTACCCACTATGCTCACACACAGGGTCGGAGACAGCCAGCAACATGTCCACTATCTTAGCAACGGTCTGGTGTGACATGCTTGCGTCCACTGTTCACTACTCTCCAGTCACCAGCAGTTGTGGTCTGCATGGACATATCTGTGGTTTGCCTATCCATGTCTGTCCTGCACATCCACACCTCACTTGTCATTGTGTACATTGTCATTCCCAGGTCACTTGCATCCTTCGCGCATGGCTGCATTCCGAATCTACCCACGTTCAGATGTTATGTGGCTGTGGTACCATGATATGGCTGTATTGTGTGCAGGGGTATGGAGTGGTGTTGTCGTGTCTGGTAGGTGGGCATGTTGATTGACATGTTGTATGTGGTTTGCTCACGTGTGCATTCCCACAGTGCGATGTGTGTTGGTGGCTTTGAGGTGTGTGGTGTGTTGATTTGGCACTTACCAACGAGCAGTTCACTTCCATATGTGCCATCCTGGAAGTGCTGGTTGATGATGGACTGTCGGAAGATGTAGGAATCATGCACACTGCCAGGGTAGTTTGCAACGACATTGGTGAAGAGTCCCCAGTGGTCCACTATTTGCACATTGATGGAATGTGTGTGCTTTCTGTTGCAATAGTGGTGAGCTGTATCTGCAAGGGCCACAAGTGGTACATGTGTGCAGTCTATTGCCCTAACATGGCCGGGAATCCAGCTATGGCATAGAAGCCTTGCTTGGTCCCCTGCTGTTCCTGCGTAGTGTGGGGTAAGTGATGGGACTGGGGTACGAAGCTGAGGGTGTGATGAACTTTGATAGGGCGGGCTGTGTGAGCTCTCCGACTCTGGCAGTTGTTGGTTGGAAGATACCAGAGGCCAGAGGAAGATACCGGAGGTGTAGCAAGCCAGCAGCTTTGTCTGCAGAGGGATGTTGGTTCTCCGCTGTGTTGGGACCGTCAACCTGTGGGCAATGTGGGTCATGATGCGGATAATGGTTGTCCTTTTAAGCCTGTAGTGAGACTGGTGCATTTTTGGTAGGTCCGCTGTCTTACTCTACGCTGCCTCTGTGGTGGTCAGGGGAGGAGGGTGCGGGTCATGGGGATAGTGGCAGTGGGTGTTGTGGCCCTGTTGGGGCTCTGAGCGGCATGATGAGTAGCTCCATGGCGTTGTTTGTTCTTCGGGTGTGGCTGTGTGCGGGACTCCGTTGCCTACTGCAGGTAGTCACACGGCTTTACAACTGCAGGAGGTAGGTGTTAAATACATGCTGCTACCGTGGCTTATCGCGTGATTTTGACTCGCATCGCGGATCTGACATTTCGTTGTGAAAGTGGTGTTGTGGTTTTTCGTGTGTTTTTGCATGGGAATGCCTACTCTGCATCTCATATGGGTTAGTTGGTGGTGTCCACCGTGGAGATACATTTTTGGGCAGTTATTGCACGATTATAGGAAATGTCTGCAGTTTGCACCAGCTTGTGAATGGGGTGTTAAATCTGTCTCCACTTTTGTTGCATTAAGGTGGGGATAAATCGAAGATAAGCCCTTGTGAAAATCCTCCTTTGTGATTTTAGTAATTCCACAGAATTCTATGCAAATCATTCGTAGTAACCGCAATTAGCAGTTCAATGACAGTGCCTCAGGGTTCTCTTCAACGATAAGTCCACATTCTACTGTTTTATTGCCACTTTGATAGTATCCCTGAAAGATCATTTACATTCTAACTGACACGAGAAGCATTGTTTTTTAAAGATGTTGCCCTCTTTCAATTCGTCAAATTTTACGTTTGCGCTTGAATTGTGTTTGTAGGTGAGGCACTTCGCCTCTTTACTTCAAAACTGCGTACCAATTTCGTTAGTACTTTTACTAAAGTGTCTTTTTTTTAGCTTTCTGTTTTTTCAAGATCTGTTTTCATGTTTGAAAATAATTGTCGTTTTTTAAAAAGAACTGTAGAAACAGTGCAAATTTGTTGCCTTTACTATATTTTAGTGTACATTTTCAATATTATGCCATGGTACCCTTTTGGAGGGATGGTGTTGTGGGTGATGGCAAGACAGGATTCTAATGTAGGTTTCCGACATTTAATTTAGAAGCTGTGCAATATGTAAATTGGTAATTGTGTGGGAATCACGTCTCCATACGTCCCCATTAAATGTGGAGGTACAATTTCTCTTTTTCATCCTGGAAAACCACTTACAAATATTCATTTGCAACTAGAGTGGAAAATTACTGGTGGTTCCTGCGATTTGTAGAACTTATAATGGAACGGTTGGATGCTCGTCAGATAACTAAGCACGCAAATGCTGCATGGTTTCATATTTTCTATATTTGGAAGGGCACTTTTTCAAATGTAAAAAAATTCCTCCATTTTGGATTGCTTGAATCATGATGTAGATTTTACATTCATAAATTATTTTTGATGCATACTCTGAAACCTCCATTGAAATATTGATAAAATCAACAGTTATTTTTTGGAATCGCAGATTTATCAAGCGATTGAGTTGCCCTTGCATCACACAGGGATTCTTTCGGAAGGGCAACACAATCCCTAAGTCAGATTTGCCAAGCAGTGCTAGGCCACCATGTGTTGGTAAATCTGGAGTAACGCAATGCAGCATAGGACACTGCTTTGCGTTACTCTGCCCTGGGAAGGCGTTCCATGGGTGGACGGTTGGTGTTCCAAAGCATTCACCAAAGAATGTTGGCGTATTCTCTAATTTACCAACACTGGTAGACCTGGGAATGTGTCAAAGTGCAATGCCTTTCCAGGGGAGGCTCAATGGGGAGAAATATCTTCATTTCTCCTCATTGTTTCCTCTTTCATAGTGAGCTGCACTCTGCAGGAAAAAGCCTCAGAGGTAAATAATCTAGCCTGTAACGCATGCACTCTGGCACCATGGCACAAGGGTGCCTGCATTGGTGGTAGGCAGCAGATTGTGCACGAGCGCAGGCAGAGAGCAAGAACTGTCCACATAAAGGTAAATATGGCACAACCTGCCATTTCCCTTTCACGGAACACTCCACAGCAATTTGTCTTGCTGCACTGCGTTGGGTGAAACCTTGATAAATCTGGACCTAACTCTTGATCTTTGCTAAGGTCTGCAGCCTGCTACATAAACCCTGTATTTAAATTGCACAGACATTATTTTCATTTCAGACCGTCGAATGGCAGACCTGCTCTGTCAGAGAGCAATGCATGTAGCTTCCACTTGGAGTCTTTAAAAATGAATGTGTCTGCCCAGGCCCATTTATCATACGCAATTATGCAGCTGGCGCATTTTCCACATAACTATGGGTGTCACATATTCACTGTAAGATGCAGAATGTGCAGATTTCAACAAAAATATTTCTAGGTCTGACGGTTCAAAAGTTGCAAAAGAAACATGGCACTAATGTTGCAATGCAGTGGAAGTCATTTTGCAACCGTTAATAGGTTAGCTTTCACTTGTTGAATGCTTAATTTAGGTTTGCAATTATAATTTTGCCTATACAGTATTAGTGTCCACATTTGTTGAAGGAGACATGGGGTACTCATGTCTGTATTGCACACATAATCCCCAGATATTCAATGTGATTCAATCAGTGTGAAAATAATGAATAACTTGGAAATAATGATTCCTCCTTTGTTATAAAAAAAATGTATTTAAATATTCAGGGAAAATCATGTTGGACCAGAGCCTTTGTTCTCTACGAGCAGCAGGTATTTGAAGAGACTTCTCAGAGTACAGGAACACCCCAAACATTTTATTTTAGTTCCCTTTTCTCAGGTCTGATGTCTACAATCCTACAGTGCCTCTCAGTGAAACACGTGTACATATATTTTATGGTCCATACACTTTTGCAAAGAAGTGCTTCTCAAGGCCGAAGTTGGACACTGAGTAACAGAACAAAAGATCACCTTTTTTTTTACAATAAATTGGCACATTAGCTTGTTTTCTGCTGATTACAGAAATTTAACACACTATAAGCCTATATATGCACAGTTCACCTGACACACATTATTTTACTCGACAGAATTTCGCAAATCGGAATCATTATTTGTGGGCCTATAACATCTTTAATAGTGTCTGGTGTTTTTGGTGTTGGTGTTTATGCTAAAATGGCAAAATAAAAGCATAATTGAGTCATGAAATACTTGCACAATGCAGCATAGTTTTCCATTTTTGTTGTAAAATGTAATCAGCCTTGCTCCATATTTTGTTTTTCCCCTGCCACATAATTCCAGTTGCCTTCCTTAGGTTCCACAAGAATATTGGCAAGCATGCCTGCTCTCTATACAGTTATATGAAAGGTTGTAGATTGACTGGTGAAGTATAACCTACTAGAAAAGAATTGTGTGTGATTTATTTAGTCAAAAGTCAAGCTGATAGCTTGCAGTAATGATCTTTCATACGTCAAATTGTTAATTTAAAACCCATTTGAATAAATTTAAGAAAGTTGCAGAGCTATTCATGATTGGTTTGCCATGTACGAATACCTCCTTCTAAAATTAATAATTCTGCGAGTGTATTTCAAAAATCTGGGTTGGTTGTTAAGGTATTGAAGATTATTACATCTATTTTACAGCCTGCTAAATTTAGGTAGATGATTACATTTTCTGGCCTCGTGCTTAATCCACTTAGATTATGCCTGGAGTCCTTGAGGGATCTGAGCCAGTTTATGACAGAACAAAGGCGCCTTGGGAGAAGGACAGGCAAGGAAATTGATGAAGGTGCTAGAGTATTATTTTATCTGGGAAATGTGAATTACTTCTGTGGTGACTGGGCTATGTTCTGTTAATTCCTTTGAGACGTTTTAACTGTGCAAATATGCAGGAGGCCTTTCTAGGTTTTGTAACAACACATGAGAATAATGTTCTTTTTTAAAAATTGTGTTTCCAGCAAAATGTTGTTATTGAATGATGCGCTAAATTTAACACGCATATCCCCAGAAGCTCATCCAATTATTTGTACCCGAACGTTTCAGGCGAATATGGATAGCTGGAAAGTAAAGGTCTTTTTCCAATGAGTTTGCTGTAAATGTAGTAGTGCTTTGATTGGAAAGTGTGGCAGTATTAGCCGGATGGTATGGTTGCAATAGTACTTTAAAAGTACAGCAAATCCACTTTTCATTATTTAAAGAGTAGAGAGTCCCAGAAGAATCCTGTACATTTGTGGAGACATGCTTTCTGATTTTCAAGACCTTCCCACTTGAATTCTCCAGATGTCCAAGAACTTGCACGAATCTCCTGAAATAGTCTTTTATAGCTATGCTAATCCGTTTGTAATTGCCAGTGAGCTAGAGTGCTAGAAATCTGAATAGACTGGATCCACGTGTTCAGGATTGTAGGAAGTCCTGCTACTTTGATTAAGACCTGTAGTGTTAACTAGGGCTTGGCAAAGGGGGAGCATGGCTTGGAGGCTGAAGATGGTTGATGCTTGTGCATGTTGCTCCACGCCGGCCCATCAAACATTCTGCACCATCCGGGCCAAGAGCTGACAGCGCAACTCGCAGGATGTTCCTAGGGCAACAGGGTGCCCTGTGCCACAGAGACTGTTGCCGGAGTCCTGGAAAGCGATTGATAGCCAGGGCAGGTCCACACTGTGGCTTCAGCCCATGCTCCCAAAATGGTGGCTTCGGACCACTGGGACACGCTGGGGCCGGGCAGGTTTGGAGCTCTGGGAAGCAGATATGCACAGCTAGCAGAGGGAAGGTCATAAGACAGTGAAGATGGAGGCAGGGTGGCTCTGCCGGCTAAGCGGCTGTGAACACTGAGGAGGGTGGCGAAATCGCCCTGCAATAGCATATCGATGGTGCGGGTGTCACGGTCCTGGTGGAGCAGCTGTCTGCATGAGCGCGGTGGGGCGAGGAGGTGCCAGCGTAGGCCTGCTGACCAGCCGCGGATGTCGTAGAGGGGAAGCGGACAGCTACAGCTACAGATCAGGCTGATAGCGCTTAAAGGGGAGGAGAGACAGCACACCAGCTGCGATCCTGATCGGGAACACAGTGGTGATTGGGCACTGTAGAGCAGAGGAACAGGCGGCAGCTGCAAGCTGGGTATAAGAGCCGGCAGCACAGACAGAAACTAAAGGCCCTTCAGGGGCGTGTTCACTCGGGCCCAGATCAGGGATCCCGGGGACCAACATTGTATCAGTCAGTGGCCTAGAAGAGAGGCCTTCTTGGCAGAGCCACCCCCCAGACTGAGACTCTGGCCTATTGTGAGGACTGATTGGGACCATGTATTTCGATGTGTGGCCAGTGGACATAAAAAGAGCGGTAGGCCGCAGACATATGCCATGCCTCTGGAGGCAGGTGGGGGCTCCAGTCCAGTCCCATAGGCCTACACTATGCCGATTGTCCTGAGAAACGTATAACCATGCCACTGCATGGGGATTGGAGGCTAAGCTGCAAGTCATGGACACTGCTGAGGAGACGCGGCCCCGGACCCCATCAAATTAGGTGTCCTGGGCTATTAGCAACTTGATGCAACAATACCGTAACAGAAGATATAACAGAGCCAATATTGATGAACTCCTCCAACTGAGAGGGCTGCACCTAGAGGGCTTCTTGTTGAATGTTATCTACATAGCTGACAGTTAGTGGCAGGACTGGGTACTGCCTACCCCTTCCATAAGGACCCCTAAATCCCTTCGAAGATGGGCGAGGCACGAACAAGAACAAAGGGGGTACTTCCCAATCTGAAAGACTTCACCCATGAGCAAATTCAGGAGGGACCAAGACCTGGGCCCCTGGAGGACCCAATTCAGCTGCAGCTAGCTAAGATACTTGAGGCCAATACCGACACTTAGGCCACGCTACATCAAATATATTAGTACTGCGTCTGTGGGGAAGGGGCTGCTAAGAGTGGAACACCACATATTAGCAGATTGGGCTAAAGTGGCAGAATCCTCGATTGCTGACCAGCAACCTGTACAACAAACACTGTCACACCATGTTACGGAGCTTTTTTGACAGTTTGCACGCTTGAAGGTAGAGCAAAAGATGCTGAAGGGTGGGTGGGCTGCCCGAGGGGTGGAAGGCAAGGAAGGCAAGGACATGATTGCATATCTTGAACCCTGGCTCAAGACAGTGGTCATCCCAGAAAGTCTGTCCACTTTCTAGCCCCTAGAACGAGCACACTAAGTGTTGGAATGGCCACTAGTGCCAGCCCCCTCGTCCACCTCCACCAAGTAGTGACAAGCCTTCTCCACTTCAAACACAGAGATATACTACTCCAGAGGGTGAGAACTGAAGGCCCATTTGTTCTAGACAGCATCAACGTTTCCATATTCCCGGATTACACTGTAGCAGTGCAGCCCAGAAGAGCCTCTTTCCTTGAAGTTTAGAGTGCCCTTTTTGAGGAAGGTTTGCAGTACTCCTTAATATTCCTTGCTCAACTCCGGATAGTGCTGGTGGGAAAAATGCACTTCTGTGACGATCCCAAAGCTGCTTGGGAATGGCTCTAAACCCACAGGTCTGAATGAACACTTTTGAGGGCGAAATCTACTGCCACACGACTGGAGTAGAAAGCGAGAAAGAGAACCCAGAGGAATCCCTGGAGGGGACCATAAAAAAAGCCAAGCACGTTTGGAACAGAGATGGAAAGGGTAGCTGCCCTTCATGCAGTGGCTGAGATTTTGAAAACGACCACCTCGGAGGCTGGTCCCACCTCTGTGAAAGGAACTGGTTAATCAGAATCAAATTCCTCATAGGCGGACAGCCCACTT